>NC_086285.1:70434806-71126724 GCF_963924245.1 Chroicocephalus ridibundus | reverse complement strand
TATCTGCAGGGATGTGTTTGCAGAGATTTCATCACTAGCAAACAATTCTTGGTAGGCTCACAGCGTAAAATAAAGACTTATTATTTCCCATCTGTTTTGCCATTTAGCATTTGTCCATCTTGCACTGACGCTTCGAGCTGGCTTGTTGTGATTATCTCAGTGTGGCAGAGAGATTGCTCACATCATCAAGTCAGAGTTCAGGCTCCCAGTCCTGGGCTGAAGCTGTGGGTTAAATCCACACTAAACGCTCGTACCTATTGTAACAGTGCTGGTGGCTATGGGGAAATTCTTTCCTTCTTTCTTCCTTCCGTAGAAAGTTTTGGTGAATAAGGTCTAGAAACAAGAATGAGGTGCGGGGGTGAGGAAGCAGCTGTAGCAGGGGAAGGGCAGAAGAGACAACTTATTTCATGCATATGTGCTGTCCATATGTCATGACTCACCAGGACGTGAATCTGCAGTGGGAATTAAAGAGCAAAGGGAAAAGACAGGGTAGGTTTTTCATTTGGAATCACAGTGACTTTTCTTATAAAGCCTTCTTGGTCTTGGCTTCCCACAGTGATGGGACTGGTCAAGGCATTTTTAATTAAGTAATGGTTCCAGCTAAAGCTGTTAGTAATAAGAGGGCTGGCTGGCTTATGTGAGCGGTTGTCAGTCAGCTGGGTCACCAGTTGAAATGTGCTCAGCTTTGTATGGTAGCAGTTCCAATCGGATGTTGCTTGCGGTGGTGGCCTGTGTGAGTTTGGAGATCTTGTCCCAGTTTTCCTTGGCCACAGGTCCACATCATAAAAACGAAGGACAAGATCTCATTTAAGAGTTTCTGTGGAAGTCTCTGCAGAGACCGTAAAGGCACAGACATAAAGGAGAAAATACTACAAAGTGGACAGCTTGCCATTCAGAAGAAGGCAAGCCCATCACAGACCTGTCACATAGGAGAGAATCTCCTGTGCAGGATCGTTGGGCACCTTCTTCTGGGGAAGGGGTAGAAGATGCCTGACATTCACTTTCTTACTGCCTGGCTGCCATGGGAATCCCTTCGTGCTGTAAGAAATCATTATAACAAAGGACAGTGATCATATCACTTTAATTTATGCAACTAGCAAGGATGCAGAGCTTTGAGGCAAATATGTAGAAAAAACCCACCCATCTCCGTCAGGGAAGGCTGCGTATAGAGACCTATACCAAGGTGAGGGTTTCCAGAGTGACAACAACTCACCTTTATAAGAAAAGGAAAATATTTGGGTTGGGGTTTCCCCCCTGCCCCACCCCCCATCACTAAATACTGCTTGTATTTAGCCTGAAGTTCCTTTAACCAGGGTCTAATCTTGGTCCCACAGGGTACAAAAGGAATATGCCCATTCAGTTGACAGATGCTGAATCAAGCCCTGAATTTCCCTGGATCCTTTAAGATCCTGAAGATACTTTAGGAATTTTTAATTTAGTAGTTTCCACTGAATTAAGAATTGATGACATTTTTTTCCACGGCAGTAAATGGAAGGTACTATTGCCAAAATTCCTGCTGCTGTATAAGCGTGGAAAACCTGATGGTTTCTTGAGTCATATTATCTGAATAGCTCCCATTGGCTTGCTGTGGTTTCCTCCCACTGAAGAGCTGCAGTCCTTTGAAATGTGAGTCGCAGGAAACCTAATTAATACATAAGGCACATGCCATGTTAAAACCAAGGGAGGTGTTGCGTGATGGATAAGAAACTTGTTTTCTTGGACTAAGATGCCTCAATAGGTAATCAAGGCCATTTCAGGCACTCTCATAGATGAGATAGGGCTGTCTCTACCCTTACTTTGACCACGAGTGACAACAAGCCCTAGCTGCTTGTTTAAGGGAACAAGGCTGCACGTTAAGTCACCTTGCTAGGGCTTCTCACCACAGCAACCAATCCACTGTATGCCTAGATACATGACTACATGCCTCAGTTCCCTGTTGTAAGAGCACACTTAATAAAACAGGGTCTCAGAGGCTTCATTTATTCACCTTTTGCAACATCTTTGAGATCATACAATCACAGAAGGGTTGAGGTGGGAAGGGACCTTTGGAGGTCATCTTGTCCAACCCCCCACGCTCAAGCAGGGCCACCTAGAGCAGGCTGCACAGGACCATGTACAGATGGCTTTTGAATATCTCCAAGGTGGGAGACACAGTGTAAGCTTTTTCCTGATGTTCAGAGGGACCCTCCTGTGTTTCAGTTTTTGCCTGTTGCCTCTTGTCCTGTCACCAGGGCACCACTGAAAGAACCTGTCTCTGTCTTCTTTGCACCCTCCCGTCAGGTATTTATATAGTTTGATGAGATCTGTCGTGAGCCTTCTCTTCTCCAGGCTGAATAACCCCAACTCTCTCAGCCTCTCCTCATAGGAGAGGTGCTCCAGTCCCTGAATCATCTTTGTGGCCCTTCACTGGACTCTCACCAATATGTCCATGTCTCTCTTCTACTGAGGAGCCTAGGACTGGACACAGGACTCCAGGTGTGGCCTTACGAGTGCTGAGTAGAGGGGAAGAACCACCTCCCTCGACCTGATGGCAATACTCCTCCTAACGCAGACCAGGATGACATTTGCCTTCTTTGTCACATGGGCATGTTGCTGGCTCACGTTCAACTTGGTGTCCACGAGGACACCTCAGGTCATTTTCTGCTTTCCAGCTGGGTAGCCCCCAGCCTGTCCTGGTGCAGGGATTTGTTCCTCCCCAGGTGCAGGACTTGGCCTGGTTCCTTGTTGAACTTCATCATCTTCCTGTCAGCCCATTTCTCCAGTGTGTCGAGTTCCTGCTGAGTGGCAGCATGACCCTCTGGCATATCAGCCACTCCCAGTTTTGTGTCATCTGCAAACTTGCTGAGGATACACTGTGCTCCATCATCCAGATTATTAGTGAAGATGTTAAACCGGACTGGACCCAGTGATGTCATCTGGGATACACAACTAGTTACTGGCCTCCAACTAGACTTCATACCACTGTCCACCATACTCTGGGCCCAGTCATTCAGCCAGTTTTCAATCCACCTCACTCTGCTCATCCAGCCCATACATAGACAGCTTGTCTATGAGGATCTTATGGGAGACAGCGTCAAAGGCCGTACTGAAGTCCCAGTAGGTGCTAGCCACTGCATCGACCATATCCACAATATCTACTGTGATGAGATCATCACAAAAGTGCCAGGGATTGTACCACTGAAAAAGTGAGAACATTTGCCCTGCTTCCTCGCTGAGAGGCTTTTGTGGTAGGGAGCAGGAAGCAACCACGGGAACTCCCCATGGCAAAGCCTGCAACGAGTACTCAGGGCTTCAGGAAGAGCTGCCCATCTTGTCACCACTAACCCAATGAGGTCAGGTAGGTCTTGACTTGCCTCTCTGAATTATCACACATTATTCTCTCTGGACTCCTCAAACAGAGCTAGCATTTGTGAACATTAAATCAAGGTTTATCATCATCTTTATTTTCATGGCAAATATTTTCTGGCAGGCTTGCGTGTGGTTGGTTGTACGGACAGATCCTGAAGGGGAAACAGTGTCATGGGGCTGAGAGCCACTTTACTGACTTCTGAAGAAGAATTTCCTTTCCTCACTCACAGACTTTGTTAGTGTTGAGCCCAGAACCAGACAACTGAGAGTTGAAATTGAGGCCGGCTCACCCATGAGAACGAACAGTAAAAGAGGTAACGCACACTGTGAGTAGGCTATAGTGACCAGATTGCTAAAACCATATATTTTACCCACAGAGGATAAAAGTAATGTGCAGTCAGACCTACAGGCAAACATTTCCTTTTATGGAGGGAGGATACAGACCCAGTACAAGCCCTAGTGCTGTCACAATCTTCAGTGACAGGAATAGTTTACAAAAAATCTAGAATATCAAATCACGTCTGAAGTAATTCTCACCTAATACTGTTCACGGTGGGGAGGATAAGTGTCTGGTTCATGTTGTCTCTGGTGATTTGTGAATACACATGCGAGCATGTGTATGTGAATGTGTTGATCTACGTAGCCTTTGCTATCTAAATGCTAGATAGATAAAAAGATAGATTTGTATGGTTTCAGGTTTTAAAATCCTTCTCCCACTTTTTCTGCAAGTTTTCAGTCCCTGAGTCTCTCTCTCTTCCCCTCACTTTCTCTCAGATATTTCTCCAGCTACCTGGTGATCAGCTTCAGTTAAACCTGAAATACGGTTTTCACTGCTATGCAAATGGTGGAGAAGAGGAGAAGCTTGCAGGTGATTCATGAGAGCTCAGATGCTGGGAACGATACAGTGACCTAAATTGGCTCTGTCAATAAAAATCTATCTAAGCATTATTTTCAAATGGGAAATAATTGCAGGTTTGAGGTACATTGTTCCTGAAACGCAGATGAGCACATGCCATTCTCTCCCCCTCCCGCCTCCACTCAGACCCAAAATTGGTATAAAAACTGGCAGCTGTCTTTACGGGGTTTTTTTTGTTCTTCATTCATGAACAAGATGGCTAACGTTGACTCGAGGTGAGAAAAGATGTGAAGACAGCAAATATCACATTTGCTTTCTACCTTCACATTTTAAAGTACTTTGAACGAGTTTCATTAGGAAGGGTGAACCCCTGAGCCCAGAGACCAAAAGGTAACTCGCCCCCCTCACCCTCTCCCCATCCACAGAGGAGTGGGACTGCAGATGTCAGAGGTGCCCAGGAGGACTGCCCCATCGTCTGGTGCCCATCCCAAACAGTGCCCATCTGCTGTGGCATCTGGTACTCCTGAGTGCTCATGGTTCTCGTGGTACCGTCAAAGACACCCAACTGCTACAAACCCTGCTTTCCATGGGAGCTCAGTGAGCTGGGGCACCACATCACCTCCTGACAGAAACCTGCTCCAGGCTCTGACAGACTCTCTTGGCCCATGAGCTGCATGATGGAGGCCAGGCTGGTGGCACCATCCTGCCCCTGTGTCTCATGCTGGCAGCAGGAATGCCTCGGCTGGGTTTGGCCGCTGCACAGGGCCACAGAGCAAGCAGCCATCTCAGATCACCCACATCCTAGATCATTCAGGGCTGGTTCTCTCCCTCTCACACAGTAACTAGACTGATAGATTGAGATTTAATTAAAAATGATCAGCTACTGCAAGGACAGGCTTTTTCCTTTTTTTTCCTTTCCCCAGGCGCTTGGTTTGCATGTTTACTGTGCTAAAAACAGTTACGAGCAATCTGGATAGCCCTCTGTTAGCTGTGATGAAAACATTCTCAAGTATATCCAATGGCACCTGCCACTGAAGAGGCCTGAGAAACACTGCAGCTAGATGGGGAATGAGCCTTGATTTCTCTAAATTGTACACTGAAGACTTGATGCTGGCTTTCACCCGAGGTCAGTGCTACGGCATTGTCCCTGGAGGGGACCCTGGCTTGTTCACGGTGAGGTCCCTTTGGTGATTCCCACAGCAATGACACAGGCGGTGATGCCCGTGGGCTGCGCTGGGATACACGGTGTGCCCCTCTTTCGTGTGCACACGAAAACAAGCTTATACACAAAATCTTTGCAGAAATATTACCCTGACAAGAGACTGGGTCAGTGTGACAGTGTGCCCCCCCCGCCAGGCGACAACCTGACCTTTATCTCCTGTAACCCTGCCCAAGCGATAACCACCCATGGTGGTCATAACGGGTGCATCTAGTCATGATGGCTCCACCTGGCTCAACGTGGTTTCGGGGAGACAGATAACAACACAATAGCCAAAGCTTACTTGAGCAATGCTGAGACTGTGGTCGATATGCAAATATGACTATAGGTCAATCATTTTACCCCCATAAATAGAACCCTTTGAGCTCTCCTGCATGGCAGCAGGCTGCACACCAGGATCTCCCCTCGAGTAGGGACTCAAGGTTACTTCTCGAGATTCAGAGATTCCTCAGTGAGTGACTAATAGCATGCTAAACTTTGAAATCTTAGCTAATGATATAAAGGATTGATTGCGTGTATATAATCCTTTAGACATAAACCGTTCACCAAGTCTGGGACTAGGATCGGATCCAGCCGCACCCAGACTCCTCTCTGAGAAGGAGTTTAGAAAGCAAGGGGGTCCTTTCTGAACCTTGACTCAATGGGAGGATCTCACTGACAGTTCTGTCTGACCCTGTCCTCTATGCGGTAAATAACCAAGTGTGCCTTGCCATCAAATCTTATTAAAACACTTTCGCATTTACTATCAAATTTTGTTAAATCCCTGTCTTGTATCAATAAATATATTGCTGCTTCTGAGTGAAGTGCATCACTCCACCTGTGACAATCAGGACACAGTGGCAGCTCAGAGCTCTCAAGCCTCATTGCATCGCCTCATGGGACACAGCTGAGCACCGCTGCCCGTTCCGCAGCGACATGGTGCTATGGCCACAGCCCTTTCCCTGGCTGCAAAGCTGTTTTCTGCTCCTGCGTGCCACTGCTCATTCCTACACCCACCCTGCGGTTCATCACCCTCCTTCTCCTGCCAGTCTGGGGCCACCTGCATGCCGAGTCAGTGTTAAAAAATCCTCAGTGCAGAGTTGCAAGCCCTGCAAGCAGGGCTGGCGAAAAGCAAAGGAAGTTCATCTCTCCCTGTTGGTGATAAAGCATCCATGCATTACCAACTCACTACTCCTCAAAGTCCTTCTGGTTTGCTTACAGACCTCTACTGATAATGCCAAAATTGTCCTTCCCACCTCACACACAATATGAACACACAAATATAAACATTCGATTAATCTCACGGTTAGGATTTTTATTTTTTTTTTGAGGTGCTAGTGGGCTGTAGAGAGTCAGAACATTCCCACAGCAAAGCCGCTTTATTAACAATTTTGAAAATGCCCCTGCCCATCATTATCAAATATCCTAAATACCCGTGTTCAGCAGCATTCTGCTGGTACTTAGGCTATGAGTCACTGGGTAATTTAGCCCTGCGAGGTAGATTGTAAGATCTTCTCCCCCTGTCTTTTCCAGAGAGGAGATGCCAGTGGGGGACCTTCATTAATATTCGCTGTAATGTACATCTGTTTGCCCCCTCAGCCACTGCGTGAAAATACACAGGGAGAGGGGGAAGGGCAGAGGGAGAGCTTCAAAACGCTTGTAGTTAAGGCAGGAGCCAGGGATGCACCCCGAGCGGTTTCTGTCAGTCTGACAGGGACAGCAAACATTTACCATCTCTACGAGCCATTCTTTTGTGGCTTTGTAAGCACCGAAGCATTTGAAATAAGAAAGGCACTAGCTCTGGCTGAGGAATAATAACAGAGCTCAGGTTGATAATGCTCCTCAACGGCTCGGTGTTCGGGCTGGATCTTGGGTGTGATGCGAGTGACCCACTTAAGATTTTTTGTTGCTGTTGTTCAGAAAACCTCACCGTCTACCTTCTGTCCCATTGAGACTCAGCTACGACAGAGTCATACTTCATATTCATCTATAGGAACATCTGGCCCATGTCTAACATTTAATTTCCACACCATTAGAGTCAAACAATACGTGTACATCAGTAGATAATGTAATGCATTATCACGCAAGGCAGAGAGCAGCAATTTATTAGCCTAATTTAAAATAGCCTTCAGCAAAAAATAGTGCATCTTAATTCATGGATCTGAAAGGAATGACATATTTTCCTGTAAAATGCAAAGGTATGAAGAGAGACATGCTTTTCCACAGTGGTGCATATATTATTTCTTTTTCTTGTAAATCTTATAAAAGATGAAATATCTGTTCTCTGTACAAAAAAAAAAAAAAAAAAAAGAAAAGAAAAAAGGAAAAGTTCAAAACCAAGGTACATCCATAATAATACAAAAGGAGAGATCTTACTAAGGGGACAAAAGAGAAAAAGCTGCCCCAGAACACAAGCAAAAATGACCTTTCCTTTACAGCGAAGTTGTGATCTGAATGTGAAGATCACTCAGACTTTCCATGCTTGTATTTGAACAAATCTGGGCTCTTCAAGTGCACATCAAGCATTTCCTCCTCTTTTTTATCTATTTTTTTATCTGTCTTTTCCAATAAAGGACACTCCCTAGATAGGACCAAAAATATCAAAACATATTAGAAGCCTTTGCCACCCTAGCAAAATGAGTCACTTTTCACAAGCCTTTGATTAAAGACCGTAACTTCCTTCTAGGGGGAAATTAACTTCCCAAGCGGCAGAGTAATACCAGGCTTACGTGCCACCCAAAGTTCACTTCAGTTCTCTGAAGCAGGATGAATCTTCTCACTTTCAGTTAATAAGTACATCATGGTCTCTGGCCATACTGCTCATCTCCCGTTTCTAATGTACCCAAAGTTTACAGCTGTCTGAAGCTGAGATTTGTATTTGGCATAATTTCTGTCTATCCCTTTTTTATTTGACATCAAACTGCCCATTGAAAAAAATACACAGGTAGGGGCCTTGGAGCAAAGCCTAACCTAATAAATCCTGAATTGTTTATTCCACAGTGGAACAACTGTGCTAGGAAAACTGGGGCGGCTGCCTTGCCCAGCCTGGGATACAGCCTTGAGGTGAGACAGTGCCCACTCCCTTAACGACGCTTTAGGAGAAAGCAGTATTATGTGGGCAGCTCAATCCTGCCGGCATGTCTCAGGTGCTTTGAGAGCTTCTTGGGAGACTTAGGTAGGAGAACCCACAGTTCTGGATCTGATCAGTTTGAGCCCTGCCAAAACTGAAACCACGCAATATTCGAAGCAGAGATTTTAGATCACCAGGAAACCTTTAAAGTAAAAAAACAACAACAAAAAAGCATGCTTATCTCAAAAATCTGCATCAGCGGTACCCTTGTTTGTCAGCACCTGAATGGGGATTCCTGAGATCTCAGCCGTGGACTTTGCCGCAACTGACATATAAATGAAAATCCCAAACAAAAGAAGCCTTACTGTTAGTTATTCTTTCAGCATCAAACCCAGTTATCTTCACTTCGTCATGATGAAGCGCTCCATTCAGTGGGTTTACACAGAATAGCACAGGGATGATTGGTCATGGGGAATTATAAACCTAAAAAAAGTGACACAACACTGCAATGTACAGAGAGAGAAAAGTCAGCAGTCCCCGGTGGACGTGGGAGCTCTTCTGGTCAGCCAGAAGCACCACCTAAAACATCACAGCTGTGCCGAGGCTGAGGGGAAGGCCGAGGGAAGTGCTGGCTGTTCCCCTTCGGCCGCTGGCAGCTCTCTGAATAGGTGTACGAGCATGCGTCGGTCAGGTCAAGTACAGTCTGGCGGTGACTCCAGGAGAGAGCTGCAAGTGCCAAGGACAATGAAACAGGAGATACAGCCCCGTGCAGAGCATCGCACAGCAAAACTGTGACAGGGCAGGCATGCCAGCAGTGGCAAGGGGAATTCTGGAGCTGATGCTGAAAAATTGATGTGTTTGCTCAAATTAAACAAGCCTTACTTCAAGCAGGGAGACAGTCTCCTTGCTCAGAGGAGGGTTGGTACTCTTGTACTTACAAAAATACTCTGCTACTGACTTAAAAACATGAACGGCAGCAAGAACAGGCAGGATCCAAGATCCAGGCGGGTGATCCAGCTCAGCAGTCCACTGCTCTTCTGAAAAGAGGAGGACTATAAAAGCAGTAGGTCTTGGAGATTTAGAAACAGTTACGCTTGACATGCATCCACTTGACACATGTCAAGAGAAAAACAATAAACACCAAACAAAAGTCATCTCATCCAGCTGGCTGGTGTACTGGAAGGCGTCATTTGGATGGTTTACTAATTGGCTGCAATACAGCACCATGGCTTGGGGCGAGTGGTGGTGGTGGGGGGCAGTCTAAGTTTGTGTGTGAAAGAAGTGAAAGATGGCACGTTAGCAAAAGATTTTGGCTACCCATCTCAGCTGCAAAAGAAGGGGAGAGTCTTCTTTTGTCTACCTGACCCTATGGTATATAAAGTGGCCTGGAATAAAGCTGGTATATCTTATCTGGCCTTCTGTTTATCATTCCTTTACTAAGAGGCAGCTGGACATATTCTGGCACAGTTACTACCCTTGTAAGGATGTACCTTATGCTGAGATACCTGCATCTCTCTAGGAAGGAAATAAGACAAAGAAAAGGTGCTTGCATTAATGCTGCCTCAGGGCGCCAGCAAGTTACGGGTTGGTGGGTTTTACAAGACTACTTACTATGCTATTCAATTAAAAAAAAGAGCAGTTACCATAGCAACACCCACATCTAATGGCTCTTATGCTACCTCTGAGATACAAAGCACCTTCTTACAGAGATACATTGACCAATACAGCATGTCGTGGGAAGTTTTATGCTTCTAGCAATGGTTTAAGGGGGAGAATGTGTGTTCCAATAACCAGACATATTTATATCCCCAGGTTGTAATATTAATTTATAACAAATTATTTTGGTTCCTTGATATCTCTTTTCTTCTCATTACCATTTCCTTTCTAATAGCGCCTTCATTTTTTCTTTTCTTCCCCCCTGGATGGATGATATTTGATTAAGTACAGGATGAGATTTGCATATGGGAGCTCAGGGATATGTCCAGCAGTTAGGTGGGTCATATCTGTCTGGAGATCTCGTATCTAGGAAATGCTACCACTTTATCACAGTTGAGCAGTCACGGCTGAGTGGACGCCAGGGGCGAGAAGGTGTTTGTGGAATACGGTCTGCCAATATCGGTGGTAAAGGATGGCTTTGCTCTCCTGAAAAGGGATGGAAGGCAATATTTTTTATTTCTCTTGCCCAGGAGGGAAAAGTGGGAAGGTGAGGGGGTGGTGCACCTCCCCCAGGGGTGGGGAAGAGGGTGTGGAAGTTTCTTTCTTGGCCTTCATTACAGGCATGGTCGAATGGGAGAGAAGTTACATGACCCAGTGAATACAGCAGGGGCCAAGGTAACATCCCCACAGGCATGTCAGAACTGGAGGCTACTTTCAGAAATATAAGGAAGAGAGAAGGGACAGCTGGGCCTCAGGGTGTCCGTCCTCCTCACCCCTCGGCCCTCTCTGTGGACATTTTATTTCTTCGCAACAAGTCATAGAGGGCACGTGCACTGCTCGTGGAAGACCAAGAGACTGCAGGATGCTGTCCCCTACCGCAGTTTTAAATATATCCGTACGAAGTGGCACATTGATGGACCATCATCACTTGGGCAGGCAGGACTGGCTCCTGCCCCATGGGAGCCTGGAGGGGTGAGGGGCAACGCAAGAGTCACAGAGCTTCGTACCCTTCCCTGAGGGAAGCCCATGGCTTGGGCTCTCTGGGTCTATCAGCTCGTCTGCCACTTGAGCTCCCACCATGCTTCTGAAAAGTGGGGTCAAAGCTGACAATTAGTTTCCAGAAACAAAAAAAGAAAGTGAATCTTCAATAACCTCTGATTTTCAGTCTTCTAATTATCTAGCCAGACCAGTAGGAGAGGAATAACATGTTTGTCCTTCCTACACCAAATATTCTTTGTAAATCTAAGAAAAATTCCAGAAAAAAACTGTAATGATTTAAAGAAAGAGATAGATCCAGATTAATCACATTAATTACTATTTAAATATTTAAATTAATTTACTAAAATAAATATATAAACTATTTAAATAAAAAATAAAAAATTTTAAATAAATTACTAACTGCATAAACATAGGACGCTGCTATTTTGTTACTGCAGCAGTGCTGAAAAATCTCTTTCATTCAAAGTGCAAGACTGAGTATCAGTTCCATGTTATTTTTCCATGAACATAGGGCTACATGTATTATTTGTGATGCTCCTAATTTTTAATTACCTCAAATTAAAACAATGGGATGATATATGATGAGTGAAACCAAGCATATGTTAAAAACGTCTAAACAGTTTTACCTGGGAAAATGAACAGAAACATAAATTGCTTGTATTGCATATTTAAAAATTCAATAGCAAGCTAAAATTATCATTTGCATTAATGTATTCTGAAATATGAATTATTAAGTGATTCACATTGGCGCAACAAAAGCCAGTTTGGAGAACCTAGCTTTAGCCTGAAGCATTCCTCACCAGCCTTATCTTCCCAGTCCCCTCTAAATAGTGCTAAATATATAAAGGAGATTCTTCTAATTGGAAAAATGTATACACAACACCTGTATGAAAAAAAAAACCTCCACATTTCCAAGCAGCTTTAAGAAAAAAAACCTTCTCAAACAAAAGAAATTCAAATACTCAGTGCTATTCAAGTCTCCTGTCTGTTTTTCTCTCTTTCCTTTTTTAACCCCCTTTGTATTTTGCAATCCTGTAATTATTTTTTTTTCTTTAATCCCAGCCATCGCTTGGTTTCTTCTTCTTTTTTTTTTTATCCCTTCGTTCTTTAAATATAGTTCCATTGTTCAGAGGTCAAGGCAACAACCTGCCAGAGGGAAGCGAGGCAAGCGCCTGTGCCCGGGATGCTGGGGGAGCATCCAGGGGGTGCAGAGGCGGGTGTGTGGAGCTGGTCCCCAGGCCCACGGCGGCAGCAGCATCCCGGAGGAGCCCTGGGCAGTTTCTCGGGACGAAGAGGTTTCTCCGCCTGTAGGGCAGGAGCAGTCTCTTTCTTCCCTACACAGCAGCAGGGGGGACAGGAGGGAGCGTGTGGTATGGGGAGGTGGGAGGGGATGACTGTAAGCATAAACATTATTCGGTGCTTCATCCAGCAAAATCTTAGTTCACAGCATAATACTTAGAATAATAGAATCATAGAATCATTTAGGTTGGAAAAGACCCTTGGGATCATCGAGTCCAACCATCAACTCCACTCTACGAAGTTACTTCCTCCTCTGCATTGTGTTAAGAAAGGAGAAACCTGTCAGCAAGGTTTTCTTTGACTGGGACTCAGACTTCATAACTCAGGATCCCTTTATAGGGGATTTTTCCCCTCCCTGCCTTTTTGTTTTGGGCTGAGGAACTGAGATCCTGAAGGACAGCAAGGCAAACAAGTGCTAGTTAAAGAGGGACAGCCCAATGATGGAAAAGCAGCCCCGAATCACTTTTGGACTCCTGTCCTTCTTCTGATGTGCTGAAGGTCAAGCGATGAGTTTGTGGAAGAGCCAAAGTTAGCAGCCTGTATTCCCAGCGCTCTGCTTTCACTGCACGAGCTTGATTTCCCAGAACACTTTCCTAGCTCCGGTTAACTTGAGAGAGAGGACAGTTGCAAAATACCTTTGACTAATCAGGGCTGAGGTGCTGCTGCTTCTCAAAACAGTTTATCAGTCATAAATGCCAGATCTGTGATGTGTGTTGCAGAGACCAAGTTTTCAGACTTCCTCCTGCACTGAGACACAAAGCTCAGCATTTCTGAAATTGAATTTCTCTTCATGCCATGTGATTACAGATACATTCTGACTCACTGTTTCCATTTCTCTTATGTATTAGTAAAAAGGAAAAAAATGGTTGGAAAAAATTATCTCTGTAGCATTATTTCTGTAAAAATTCATTTCATATGCAAAGTGTTACACTGCTCTGGGAAAAGTGACACCAAAGGACTTATGTGTAATTACGTCTATGTGTTGTGCATATACAAACATACACACACACAGAGTGCCTGATGAGCTATGCTAATAAAGAGACAAAAAGTGGACGTGACATTTACCCAATGCAATAAATATAGGTCAAAAAAAAGTTGCCATGGGATCATTCAGAGCACAGCCATGCACGAATAGCTTTACAGGGCCAGCAGTATTGCTCGTCCAGTATCTTGTCACCACAAAAGCATCCTTAGGAACCCTGGTTCCCAGGAATATTTTAATCCTAGTCTCCACTCATTAGAAATGGGTATAAACCTTGAAGTTGAAGAGTTTAGTTTGCTTTTGTCAAATTTGTTAACTTGGCTGGATATTTTTGTTATCTCGTTAGGTATCAGGTCCTTTAAAGAAAAATCTGCAAATGTTCTTGGCCCCTGAGATCTCCTGGAGCAGTGAATACATGAGTTACATTCATGTAGGCATAAGAAATCATCTGTCTTTCATTAGCTTTGAATTTTCCACTTTCCTATGCCTTTGAATTTCCCCATGTTCTGATACCAGAGTCCTATAACGCTCAGTGGGAGAGGAGCAGGGAGGGCAGGAGCTGCAGAACCTGCTTATACAAAGCTCCCGTGTTTCTGCCTAGGGGATCCCAGCCCAAAGTGCAGCTCTCAAGCTTGCCCAGTGAGGCCATGCTTTGTGCATGCCCTATGTTTGTTGACCCAGGGAGACTGAATATCACTCGAAGTATGTGGAGATCAAAGTACGTGGAGGTACTACTCCATGTGAACTTCCAGGTGGCCAGGAAATGCTGACAGATGAACTGCAAGAGGAATGTCTACTCTGGCCCACTTTGCACACACTTCCTTCAGACATCCATCTCACACTTTGTTGCTTTTCATGAGATGTGGACCCTAGTCTGAAGTAAACATGGGTAAGGTGACCTGGTTCCACCTACCCCTGAAGATGTATTTCCAGGTAAACACAGCGGCCGCTGAAGGGATGCTTCTAGTCCCTGGTGGTCTAGAGCAGCCAGATCCCCCAGCTTCTCCACATGGGACAGAACAGAGGCTAACAGTTCCCCCAAGCCATCCCATGCCTCATCTTTTCCGGTATAGAACCATGGCTGGGGAAAGGGGTACCTCACCAGGAAACCCCGGGGGCTTGAGCACCCTGCTTCATATTCCTTTTTGGCAAGATTTCCAAGCTCCTACGGGCCCAGGTTGGAAAGAGCCCCATTGGGGCATCCCATAGCTGGGTCCCAGGACCTCTCCCCTTGCATCTATCTGCTGAGCCTCGTGAACTGGGGCAGCGATTGCAGCTCGGGCCCCTCCTTGGAGACGGCTCGCTCCCACCTGCCGAGCTCAGCCGGGCAGTGGTGAGTCAGGGGCCACGCTTGCCCATTTCTCCACATTGTTTCACGTTCAGTTAAAAACAAAGCTGTCAGTAATTAACAAAACATGAGATATTTGAGAAACCAGATTTGCCAAGCTGCTATTTTAGCAAATCATAACGGTGTGGCTGCCAAAATCATCACTTCTCTTCTCCCCTCTGCACCCCCCCCCTCCGGAATCAGTGGTGTGCTGTGAAGTCGAAAAACTCTGTGTGCAGGAAGAAAGTGAGGTTCAAAGAGAGCTGTGGTTTTCCAGTTTGTTACACTACCAATGCAAAACATGTCATAAAAAAATTAATGGCACCGTCTAAAAAATTCTCACTTCTTTGAATTTTTCTTGCTGTCTGAGTAATAATAAGCAAGCTGGTCCTAATCAAACAAAGCAAGCACCTACCAATGCGTTTTGTGAAAAAAATTATCATTCTCTTCCTTTAAACAGAGGGAAATTCAGGCTGGCAGAGTTGTGGTAATTCATACAATGCGGTTTGTAGGCCAGGATTAAAGAACACAGCTCCAAGGGCCCACTCCAGCACATTAACTGCTGGATGGCAATGTTGTCCCCTGCTGTGGATGAGCTTGGTTGCAGGACAGGCTCCCAACATCAGAAGTTATTACAGGCGTCATTCTGCACCATGCTTATTTAGTGTTTTAAGATGTGCATAACTCTTGTATCTCCCAAACTGGAACTGGAGCTGAGAGCTCTCCCCCTTTCACCAGAGTTGCTTAGTATTAGCCAAAAAACAATGAATCCTATATTCTATCAAACCTTATTGTCTAAATGCATATGTGTTTAGAGAAACTACATATTCACCAGCCTTTAGGCTTTGTTCTGAGTTCAATTGTGCTAGCAAACAACGACCTTGCTATTTCTAAGAAATTAGGCAGAAGTCAGGTACTGGACAGAATGAGATTCCCTAGGAGTTTTGTTACAAGAACAAAGCTGTATGAGGCCAGACACTAAATAGGGTGGAAAAAGCCATATTAAAAGCCTGAGTCAAGACCTGTTGGAGTCATCAGAAATTTTCTGTCTGACTTCTGTGGACACTGGATCAGGCTGTGAAAGAACATTATGAGTTCGCATGTCAGTATTCAAACTTCAAGATGTCAAAGTTAGACTGTTTACATTGCCCCAAGGCACTACGGTTACTACTATTTTTCATATAACCCAGGCTAATAGGAGACAACTTCTTTTAGAAGCCATATAATAAACCTTGAGGAATTAATTTAATACTGGGATGCTAATGTTAAACTCACTGATGTAATCGATTAGCACATCTTTGTTGACTCATGGTGACATTTTCTAAAGTGCTTAAACAGCTGAAGAACATAAAACAATTAAAATTAATTTATGTCCCTTTGAAAAAAAGGAGGCATTTTCAAAGGTGTCCAATTCGGATACCTTTTTCCCACTAGAAATGAGGGAGAACTGAGCGTCAACTTTCTAAAAGTAGTTTTGAAAATCTCACCTTTAGTTCTTTCTATGGACAATATTTTAGTATTTTTCCATCCCAATAGATTTATGCAAGCACTGTCACTACATCTTGCTCTTCTAGCAGGTACTTTCACCAAACACAGCAATACCGCAATACTCAACGTAACCAAGATAACTCCTCCAGGGCTGCAGCATCACACTTCTCAACATGTGAGATGACATCTGTCCAGGGATTTGATGGAATTTCCTGAAGTGCTTTAGCTTCTCTCCACTTTCTCACTCTCCTCTTGCTGGTTATTTCTTATCACAGACAGTCCGTTGAAGTTAAAATAGTCTGCCACCGTCTGTGAGTGCATATGTAGACATAAAGTTACCTTATTATTCCTAACAGTGACCCATCTCGGGGGAGATCTTCGCTGAGGATTTTTATTCCATTGTGCTCCTTCATGGGAGCTGTAGACACTCGGTGTACCTGATGTGCTGCTAATATGGGCATTAGCTTTTATGATTTCTCTGACCTCTTCCTAGAGGCATTTGCATAATTATTTAATGCTAAGTAGAATAGTGTCATGTCTTGAGGAAGCCTCTTTGCACCATTTCCAACAGTGCAGATGGGAGCACTAGGTTTCCTGCTAGCGTTCCTTCAAAATTGGGTCTCTCATATCTGAAGTTTCGGGATACACGGCCACTTCTCCCCTTCCCTTCTCCCAGCAGTAGTCCTCAAGTGCAAGTCAGGTATGGTCTGGGAGCACCTGTTTGGTTGGGCGTACCAGGTACTAAAGGCAAGGGCAACCCAGAACTTGAGAAACCCACCAGACCTGTGATGTGAAGTAGGTCTCTGAGCAGCTCAACAGTTACATGGCGTAAATGGTTTTGCAGGTCAGCTACAAGCAGAAAGGTAGCCATTGGAGGGCTCTGAGTACCTCACAGTTCACAGGCAATTAGGGATTGTAAGGAGAAAGTCCATGATGTTGAAACACTGAAGTTAGACTGTGCTCAGAGATGCTGCTTAGGCTGCTGCTGATGCATACCACGATATTGCCTTGTCTAGCCCAGGCGTGACAGGTTGGCTACCGCATCCATAGCACATCTCCAGGCTTATACTCCAACCCAGTTAAGGCAAAACAAGCTTGTTTAGCCTCAACATTTTTGATAGGACTTTTTTTTTTTTTTTTTAATACTTAGGCCATTTTGACCAGGTGAGGAGTGACAATGATGCTGGTAGATCTGAACTGGAAGGGGAAAGGGAGGCAAATGCCTATAAGGAAGATAATGGATGAACATCTGAGAACAGACTGTGTTTGGTAATCTCTTAGTCCCTATTAGCTTCAGCCAAAAGTGCTGGTTTACATCTGATTACAACCTTTGTCTTCTAAAGAGCTCTGAGTCCCTTGGTGGATCTTAGCAGTTTCAAGAAATTATCTGCTATCTGCATGTCCTACATGGCTTAGGTATACAAGTGAGATACTCCTTACTCCCTCAGACACTCTGGAGACATGAGGCAGACGATTCCAGTCTGGATCCATTCCACTCCGATTATCCACTGTTTTTTTGTAACATATTTTTTATTTAAATAAATCAAGAGGTTCCATTTAGCACGTTGCGTTTGTCTTGGCATATACTTCACACATGCAGAAACTCTATATTAAGGCTTTCATACAGCCGTTAGCAAAAGAATCAGCCAAATGTATCCCTGGTGTAACTCTACTGACTTCAGTGAAGTTTCACCAGGGTATCCATGTTCTGTTGATTTGTCCCGTTCGTTCTCATTCCAAAAGACAAAACCCAAGAAAAATGTATGTTTGTATTTAGTTAATACAATGTATTCCCTGTATGATACACATTTAATCCCCTGCACTTTCCTTCATTGTATGCTATACTGCTTGCTGGTTTATAAAATGATTTTCACATTTATATATCATTCTGGTTTTAATACAGATGTTGTAACAACATAGATATTGCAAGAACAAGCAGTGGGAAGTCAGGAAACATTAAACTCTAAGTCGCCATTTGCCCCATGAACGTAAGCTGGCAACCTTGAAGGGAGTCTGTTGGCACCAGCAAACGTAAGAGCAGCAGGAGTCACTTAGGTGATGAGTTACGAGTGCTAGTCTCCAAGGATCAGTTCTTGGCCCTGTTTCAATCTAACGGTTAGAGCAACAGCATCAAAGAGAAGAAGCAGATCCAATAACAGCGTGTTTTTCTGGTGTGAGAGGTGGGCAGGACTTCAACTGGCTTACAAGGCGGTGGCATTGCATTGCCTGCACTACAGCTCCGTGTTTGCTTCAACAGGTGTCAAGAGGTGTACCTCTTCGTGCTGTATAAAACCCAGGTAAGCAGAATACTGCCTACTGTGAGAGTCAGTTCAGGAGAATTAAAGCGGAGTGACATCAGCCAAGGAGGTGAGACTTGGGCAGGAGATTTATATTAGATATCAGGAAGAGGTGGGGTGGTGAGACACTGGAACAGGTTGCCCAGGGAAGCTGTGGATGCCCCATCCCTGGGGGTGTTCAAGGCCAGGCTGGATGGGGCTTTGAGCAGCCTGGTCTAGTGGGAGGTGTCCCTGCCCAGGGCAGGGGGGTTGTAACTGGATGACCTTTAAGATCCCTTATAACCGGAACCATTCTGTGATTCTATAAGCTCCCCTGCAAGTTAATTTTTGCCACTCTGCTATCAAACACTGCATTACGGACTAAGTCTACCCTGACAAAAAGAGTCAATGGGAGTGATAAAGATCGCAGATCACCAGTCTGGAGCACTTCCTAAATCGGCACAAGTGAATGACATGCCTGACGATACAGGCCTATATCTGCCAACAGAGAATTTCTCCCACTGAAGGGGCGCACAGGCTACCCCTGGCAGTCAGTGCCCGGAGGTGTGGTAGGTGGCATCTCAGGGTGACGTGTCAGCCATTGCAGTGCCCAGGAAATACTGTTTCTCCTGCCACTCATGGGTCTCCTATGTATTTGACAGTGGCGTGATCCGTGCAGTTCCAGCACTGTGTCTATTCACGGGTGTCGAAGCACTGATGAGCACTCAGAAAATACCCACCCAGGGGACTGATGGGCTCGGGGCACACGACTAGGGTACAGACCTGAAGGTGAGAGTGTGGTTAGCATGTCAAGGAGAAGGCAAAAGACTTATTTAATCACCATCAAAACAGGCAGCAGAAACCTGATAATGTGTGGGCTTTTCAGTTTAGCAAATCTATAACAACATTTTGTGGCTGGAAGTTGAAACCAGTCAAATTCAGAATAAAACTGACATGCAGATTTTTAACATTCAGGTTAATTGAACAGTAGAATTATTTCCCAAGGGCTACAATAGAGTATACATCATTGGAAAACTTTTCAATCAAGAGAGAATGTGGGTTTGGTGTTGTGTTTGGTTTTTTTTTCCAAACAGATACGCTCTAATTCAAGGAGGAATTTATTGAGGCCAGTACTGCAGTCTGCACAATACAGGAGATCACATTAAATGTAACCCTCGATGTTTTGGGCATCTTTTACTGGCATAGAGGCCCAAAAGCAGGACTGTACATATTTAAAAATAGTCTTATTTATTGCTAACACACACAGCAGTGGGCCAGGACTAGCATTATTAGGCTAAGCATTCATATGCTCAGTATCCACGGGGCAGTCACCTTGTGAGTCTCCGCAGGCCAAGGTGCTGTCAATCAAGCAGAGACACGTCAACCTCTTTTTCTCCTTAGAACATGCTGATCCTCAGTCCTCTTAATACACTGCCTTCCTCCTTTCTGCCTGTTCTCATAGGGTTTTTAGATCTTGTCAAGTCAATGATAGTTTTCTGCTTTTTTCCCCCTGCTGAACGTCTGATGATTTTACTTCTCTGCTTCAGCCTGTTACTAACTGGTACTGACTCAACGAGCTCACCTCTGTGGTCCCTCTTTGTTTCTGCCTTCTTGCTTTTCACGGCTTATTTGCTTATAAAAATCTCTCCCCTCCAGATGAAAGCGTGAGTGACCGCTACAGCTCATCTCCGTGAAAACTGAACCTTGAGTCACAGAAATGGTTCCAGTGGTGACTTTTGATTTTACAGTCGACAAACACATATGACCCTAGCTGCTCCAAGACTTCCCCTCACAGGTTGCCTCCCATGTGAACATATAGCTTAACCAAAAAGTGTGTGCTCAGCCTGCTTATGCGTGGGGGTTGCAAGCATACCCAAAGGGACAGAAGAAATGGTTCCCGTCTCACCTAACTTCATGTAATGTGAAGCATGACTATGGAAAGCTGGAAAATCAGTAATTAAAAACAAATTCTGCTTCTGTACACAAATACTGAGGGGTATGTACGAGGCATGTGCTTAAGACCTCATAGAGGCAAATGAAACTGTTAGATAAATAGACAGTACTAGGTACTGCTGTGCTCTTACGTTTCGCATTTCATATCTTGATAACTTTAACTACTCAGAAAACCCAAAGGCACGGCTGTGGTTGGGGACAACATATGTGCCGAAGTTCAAACATCTACACCAATTCTCTAAGGTATTAGAATTGCTTAAAAAAAAATAACCGAAAGAGTGCATTTTTTCCCCATTGTCTGCAGTTGAAAACTTAGTTACAAACCAAAATCCAGTAACTTCACTGTGGGTACCATAGTCAGTCCTTAATGTCCTGCTTCATAAGCCTCTGTAACATGCCACTGTCCTGCGAGCCACGCAGAACCTGTGCCTGCATCCCACTTAGCACTGAAATTGCAAGCAGAGGGAAAAAAACTTCCTTCAGCTTTAGTGCGAGCCTTTTTTGGAGGATGGGCAAGTATTGTTTGTTCTGGCTGTAGTGTCTCTTTTAAATGTTATATATTGCAGTGCCTGGAAACTCCACTAATGGCTGTGTGTGAGACTGTGACAGATGGATTACAGAGATAGATAACACTGGACATTTTTATGTACTTGTAACCTGATCAAAAATATTTCATTTTTATGTCCATGGATAACTTCAAAGAGTAAAACAACAAGAAAAAAAAACCCAAAACACTAGCAGAGATGAAAAAGAATCTGAGAGGACAATGAAATTAATTACGCACGCATCTACATTACCTTGAAATAAGATTCAAGTGACATTTCGGCAAGAATCATGCTTGGGGCTTGAGTGCCAGTCACACCACTGTGTACAGCTAGTATGTAGAGCTAAGAAGTAGTTTTCCTTTTTTTACATGACGCTCAAGGGAGATGAGGTAAAGCAAATTCACCCCTTTTGCATTGCCTTGAGCTTGACCACTTTGGTGGAACCACTGTGCACCTGCAACCCGCAAGGCTGCACCCTGCCACTGTTAACACGTTGCTCCCTGCAGGACTGCCCGT
This sequence comes from Chroicocephalus ridibundus, assembly GCF_963924245.1. NCBI lineage: Eukaryota > Metazoa > Chordata > Aves > Charadriiformes > Laridae > Chroicocephalus > Chroicocephalus ridibundus. Next base: position 71,105,211 of record NC_086285.1, on the reverse strand, counting down.
CCTCTTGCAGAAAGTTAGGGTACACCAGCAAGAACTCTCCAAAAGCTCCCCATGGGAAACTTCTTCAGTGGGATGTGACGTGCTTTCAGTCTGGCTCACAAGGGAGAGCCCACCTGATGAATTTGGCTAAAGTTGGAACTCACCGATCTGAAAGCCACTTCACGTCTTCATGCTTATGAGATGAGAACCTCCTCTTCCTTCAGCTTGTGGAAAAGCAATGCGACTCACCTCTCCTTCCCTGTCTCCTCACCCAAAGAGCATCAGCACCAGCATGGTTCTCAGAAATTTATAAACATTGTTTATTTTTTTTTCAAAGAGTCAGGAAGATTGCAGGGTAACTGCTCTCCAAGCAGTATGCTACTTCTGCTTCTACCACAAGAAAACACAGGGTGGATCTGCGCAAACAATTTGTTGGGTTTGCTTTAATTAAAGCACTTCCATTCTCAGAGAGACTTTCAATCTGGATGTTGAGACAATGTTTGGGTTGCTTCTTTAAAAGTGCTACTCCATTCTCAGTCACAGCAGGGACCCCGAGCACAGGATTGCTTAGGTATCCGCCTGGGGTGTATATGTGTGTGTCTGTACGTGTCCTATTTTTGAGCTATTTTAACTTACACTTCATATTCTAGGGCTTTCTGATAAGTAGAGTTTATGTCAGAATAATTGGCCTGAGGATTTTTCTTTCCAGTCCAGTACATTTCTGAGGTACAGCTACATGGGGGATAATGGAAATGCCTCTAGAGTATCTGTCTGACAAGGGAAATAGCAAGAGCAAGGAGTGAACACAAAACAGGGACCTTGTCAAAGAGCGTGCTAGTGAATCGGCCCAATCAGTCACTGTGGGTGACGTATCTGAACAAATTGAAGCTGACACAATGGTCAATTTGACTGGGAAAGTATAATTTTGGATTAGGGTGAACACCTTTAATCTGTCAATTGTGGCAGTCTTAAACCTGTAATTGAAAGAGTGCAGCACTGCTTTACTCCAGATGTCAGTCAAACCCACTCACCCTCTTCTGATCACTGATCAGTTTGCAGTCTCTTCTGCATTTACTCATTAGACTCCTATTTATTTCCTCTTTTAGGTAGAATTCTTTGCTCCATTTTAAGAAAATCTCAATCTAATAAGGACAGCCCTTCAGAATAACGCTTGGATTCACCTGATTTTCAAGCAGATGGTATTTGGGGCACAGGAAGCAACAAAACAGAGTATCACCATGTGTTTAATTTTAGCGCTCACTCCCTGAATTGCTGTTTCAACCATAAAACACTATTTTATTTTTAGCCTGCTTGTGTGCCTGAATAGTGTCAGCCCAGCCACTCCGGAACTGCAGTCGTGCCTCTCTAGTGTAATTCAGAATGGGATAATTTCTGCCCTGGGAGCATGACTCCCAGAAGATGGCTGAGTTTCCAGCCCAGCTTACTTATCCCTGCTGTCCCAGCCTGGGACAGGTAAGTGAATGATTTCCACAGACATCTTACCCATAGACCTGTCTGTGAAATTAAAGACCAAGGATACTAACTCATGGGATGCGAGGATCTCTTAACAGCTTCGAGAGAGGAATTACTCCACCCCTGCCCACTTGCAGAGGATGGTTCTATGATTTATCAAGATAAATGGTCCATATACTCCTAACAGCCTCCTGAGACTTTTGCCCCAACATCACCTCTTCCAATGTTTAGGTTAAAGCAACGTGAAACGGAGAATAAAATTAGCCTGACCTTGCAATAAACAAACAGATAACAGAATGACTTGCTGTGTGAGAGGCCCTCCAGTTCTATTCAGCATCTCAGTCAAATCCAAGACGAGAGTTTCCTTATCTTTGCTCATGCTGCAGGTGAGCCATGCCCCGTGCTAACATCCTTCTCTGAATACTGAACCTGACATTCTCCACAGCATTTTGAATTCTTGCCTTGTTAATTTTATGGTCATCACAGATACAGCTGTTTTGAATGTTTGCTGAGCCCCTTCAACAACAGCAGCTCTAGGGGCAAAAGGAGAGAGATACCTCTTGTTACTCTTAACAGCAATCTTGTTTTTGGGAGGCAGGCCACAGGGAAGCACTGAAGAGAGAAGCAGATTCCCATCCCCTGGTAGGAGAAAATGCAGCAGAGGATTAAAGCAGCTATGCAAACTCATTTCTTCAGCATGTGAGGTTGAAATAAACAGGCAAAGAAGCATCCCACCCTCCAGAGCTTCACGAGAGTAAATCATCCAAACTATTAGTTATCCATCCTCTACTCTGTCATTATTCTCTGCCTGTCAGCTCCTTGTAGGGGCTGTCTGTTCCATCCCTCTTGTGTTATTATGGTTGCCATGCCCTCCTCTCAGCAGCTCCTATCAGTTATAATGAAACAGTGAGGCGAAAAAAAAAATAATACTTGGCCTTCCAAATCACCAGGAATTAGAGGAACAACAACAAAATTGTTTTAAAAAAACCCCCAAAACTAACAAACAGAATAAAAGGAAAACCAAAAAGAGAGAGTGAGAGAATTTTGCAATCTGTAGATGATTTCTGCTTCTGGGATTGCATCCGTCATTAAGATTTATAGGTCAGTCCAGAGCTTAAATAGCAGATGTTTTCTCATTATTTATCTTCCTGGCTAAGGCACAAGATTCCTTTTTAAGGAAATCTGCGTAACACATGCAATGAAAATAGACCAGGTCCTAAGATCAGCCCTTCTAACCAGCTCATAAAGGCTGAGCTGAAACACCCATCAAAGAGAAGTTTCATTTCACTCTTCCATGACAGGAAGAAATGTGCTCACTAGGGTCTGATCCTGAAAATTTCAAATAACAGAACTGAAGTTTACCTCTTATCTGGCTGTCCTCCGACTATAGTTATGAACATTTGACGAGTTTCTTGTATGAACAGTCAACTGGCTAGCAGGCTTCAGCTTCTGTGCCCCATCCCAAGACCTGTGTTTCTGAGCTTTAATCAAAAGCTAGCATAGCAAGTACTACCCTGAATAACGTCGCTGCTATAAATGTTCTTTATAAAGCACAACCTGTTAGTACTACGCTGCTGTCGCGCAAACTGATCAAAGTTGCATCACTTCCACAGGCATCTCCCCATAAGAGCCCTTCTGGGCTTTTTACATATGTAGCTACAGAACTGAAACTGCTTTCAAGGATCCACTTTTCTGACCATTGCACCTCTTTGTGTGAAAAATCAGTGGCCACTTTGTTTCAAGCTGTTTGCAAGCTATTTGCACATGCCATCCCTTGTTGTGGAGGTGGAAGGGAAAAATCAAACCAAACAAAATATCCCAACAACTTGAAGTCTGAACTTTCTTCTTGTGTTCCTTACACAAGAAACACCTTCTGATTCAGATCTACAGAATATCCTTTCCATCCTATAACATACTTCCAAAACATATGAATTGTACCCATGTACAACCTCCACAACTTTTGCACATACTCTTGGGTTTCTCTTGTCAGCTGCCAAGAAGCAGCTGTTGTACATTAAGGAGGCTACAGTGGATGATAGAAAAGCCCCTCCTGCTGCCCACCTCAAGGACTCTTTAGTCCCTGTTGCCAACTAACCATTCATGTGCATTGTCTTACAGTAGGATAACACCCCTTAACATTGTGTGACTGCTCAATAGAGTTCACACAATATTATCCTATGACTATAGAGGCTCTGACACTGTGAGGGAGCAGCAAAAGCAGGGCTGGTCCCCAAAAGAAGGTGATCCAGGTGCTGAGAGCAGCCCCAGTGCAGCCAGTAACCTCACCAACTAGGTGCCCTCCCACAGGACCTAAGCATGGTGGGTAGAGCTGGGGAATGATAACATGGTCCATCAACAGCTTCAGACACAGCAAGTGTTGAATCAGGTCAGGGACCCTCCAGGGGCTCCAGTCAAGTTCAAAAGAGACAGAACCAAAGAGAGCAGTGGGAAAAAAACCTACAACATACATCCAAGAGAGCCATCCAGAAAACAAGCCACCTACCACATAGGTCCAAGGTCCACCCAGGAGACAGTGCCAGGGACTGCACTAGAGACAGGCGCACCTGATTCCCACTGTATTTAGTGTTGGTGCAGCCTCACCTGGGGTATTGTGTGCAGTTCTGGGCCCCACAATTTCAAAAGGATGTTAAGGGCCTTGAATGTGTCCAGAGGAGGGCACCAAAGCTGCTGAAGGGTCTGGAAGGCATGTCCTCTGAGGAGCAGCTGAGGACACTGGGTTTGTCTAGTTTGGAGAGAAGATGACTGGGGGCGAGCTCATTTCTCTCTCCAGCTTCCTGAGGAAGGAAAGTGGAGAGGGACGTGCTGGTCTCTTCTTCCTGGGATCCAGTACCAGGACGCATGGGAACAGCCCAAAGCTGTGTCCCTCAGAGGAGGTTTGCACTTGACATGACGAAACATTTCCTTACCAAGTGGGTGCTCGAACCCTGGAACAGGCTTCCTAGAGAGGTGGTTAATGCCTCATGCCGGTCAGTGTTGAAGAGGCATTTGGACAATGCCCTTAATAACATGCTTTGACTTTTGGTCAGCCCTAAAATGGTCAGGCAGTTGGACTCAACGATCATTGTAGGTCCCTTTCAACTCTTCTCCTCTCCTCTCCTCTCCTCTCCTCTCCTTCCATCTCACCTCACCATCTCTTTGTACCTCCTTCTTTCCCTACCAGTACATGCTGAGGAAAACTTTGATGACATTTCTCCCCAGTCCTGCACTAGCAGAAGTGATTGACTGCGTAATCATGTCACATCCTAGGCATTAGCTCTGTCACTTTGTAGGAAGGCAGCATCTACCTTCTGAGGGGGGTGAGAGCTGTGGATTGTCTTAAGATCATTTGACTGCCTGAACAGATTTGCAAAAGGCATGTGTGAACTGCGAATTTTTGAAAGTCTTCTATGTTTTTCCAGTGTAGGTGGGTTTCCATAGGATGGCAAAAACCCCACATCTCTGACGCTAGTGAGGCTCAAAGATCAAGCCCTCAGTTTGAAGCAGGAAGTACTCCATCACTAAATAGTTGCAAACCTTCTTCAGTTAAAAAATACCCATTCATTTTGTGTTTTTTTTAATTCTTGCACTCATTTTGAGAAATGCCTGAGCTGTTTCCCTTGGAAAAAACATGCTAAAGCAAAGGAGCCAGAGAACAACAGTACTCCATCAGAGCAAAGGTCCATCTGGCCCAATACTCTGTCTCTGAAGTGGGGCAACCATAAATGTCTGAAGGAGAGTATATGAGCAATGCAGGTCTACTTCTGCCAGGCTCCTAGGGGTGCTCATGAGCCTCAGTGGCTGGCACCGGCCTCCCCTTGGACCCCCACCATCTCCTGCTAAGGGCCCAGGGGACGTGGTGTCTCAGCTCTGCCTTCAGTCCCTGCCTGAGCGATGTTGTAGGTGTGCCCATCTCTGACCCTCAGGAAGGGAAAAAACCCCCGGGGATCGGGGCCAATCTGCCCTGGGGGAAAAGTCCTTCCTGAACCCAGAGCTGGCGATCGGCTATTCCCTGAGCATGTGAGCAAGACCTGCCTCCTCATCCCACAAGCTGGTCATGCCTCCCAGGAGATGCCCAACCCCTATGCTCCCTCAACCTGGATCCATCTCAGTGGCTTCCGAGAGTGGCCGAGCCTGATCAACCTTGAGGGCAAGAATCCTTCCCTCGCCTGGTGGTACACCAGTGGGTGCTCCAAAGCACTGGGACCCCTGGCAACATCTCTGCATCCCATTTCTTATGACTGCTGCCGCTAGGTCCACAGGGAATGAGGATGGCGAGCTCTGCAGTGCTCCTCAAGAAGGCATTCCCTTGGTCTGGCCGCTGTTCTCCCACTGAAAAGGCCCAATAGCCTCAGGCACCTCCAGCTGTTGCTGATTCTTCTTATCTCCAGCAGCCTCATCCAGCCTCTGGTCTTCTTCCCTCAACCCTCTCCAAGTAATTCCACCGGCTTCTCGAGGGCTTCCTCTCCGATGTCTCTGGGCTGCCTCTGGGCCAGCTCTGTCCCAATAGGAGGATACCCCCTTTATCCTCCCCAGGGCATTGTGACTGCTGCGTTGCCGGGTGGCAGCACTGTGATATGGGGGTAACCAGGCTCCTCCGTGTGCAGCCCCGTTTGACGCCCCTCCACCCAGCATCCTTTGGAGGAAGAAGGCCTTTGGGGTGCTGGCCCCGAGGCAGTCCCTGTGCCCAGGAGGCCCACGGGGCTTTCCCTGCCTTTGGTAGCCATGCACTGTGCACAACTGCTGGGTGTTCCTGTCAAATCATCTGTACATTCAGACTATCTAAATAAGGGCATTTCTACCATATACATTCATTTGGTTGTGGTGATGCCAGAGGTGAAAGACAGGGTTTTCCTCCTTCTGCATGAACTCTGCAGAGACATAGAGAGCGTGCTTTTCTCACCATTCCTTATCAATGCACCAAAGGACATTTGCTACTACACTGTTGATGGTGAGGTCTTCCTCTTGGTAGTACTGAATTGGTTTGTGTTCTTTATCATTTTTTTCATTGCACTTCAAGAGCTCTTTTACCCCCTTGGCCTTCAGCCTTGATATCTTTCTTGAAAGGGATGACAGCCCTCTCAGCCTTTGGCTTGCTTCTTCTAGTCATCATCTTCTTCCATAGGCCCTCTACGCCCCTAATCAACTGCTTACTCTTTATCTGCCTTCACCCCAGATAGAATTTCTCTTTCTTGAACTTTGAAATATCCATAGTTGTACAGGTGAGTTCTCACTAGGGCTTTGCACAATGCTTGCCTTTCCTACGGAAGTATCTTGCCTGACACAGGAGAATGCATTTGCCTGTATCACATTGGTGCTTCATAGTCACCCTGTGACCTACTTATACCTCCAGGAACATTTGCCTACTCCCATGTTTCCAAACTGGAGCAGAAAGTCATGGGGCTCCACCTGATGTTGTGTTACCTATTTCTACGGTGCAGTTCTTCATACATGGTTTATTGATGTGGGCTCTATCTATCTCTTCTGTCAGAGCTTCAGATAGTGTGGTGTATGGAGGCCATAGAAATATACCATGAGATACAGCTTTTTCTGATTCATGGATGCCATGATAACCAGAATATAATGTGGAAAATGACTGTATCTTTTGGAGAAGGAAGCCGACATATCTTTAACAATGGTTTTCTGCAATCTAAATTCAAAAGACCTGACCATGAACTTCATCATTTCATACACTTGATGAGATCAAAGCATGAAGGGTGGAGCCTGAGATGTGTTAAGGAGGCTTTCACCCATCAGTAGCGTGCTGGAGTCCAGCTCCGCACAGTCACAACCAGCAGATCCAGCCCTCCATAGGCCAGGAGAAAAACAGACATGCTGTGTGGGTGGGCTTTGAGCATGAAGCTGGTGGTATCAGTCTAGTCACTTTAGAAATTAATGTTTGTCGCCTAAGAAAGGTAATAACCACAGCTGACAGTAACTGAGCTTCCATTTTGGAAGTTTCATTGGAGAAAGGGCCAAATGAGCACAGACACTGAAAAAGCTCCAAGAGACAAACCACTGGTGGGGCGACGCGATGCAGTTTGTGGCACTGCTGTCTGTGGGGATAGGCTTTACCCTACAGGAGCATAAAGACAGGTCACGGAGTTTTTAAATGAATTCTGCAGTCATTTAGTGAAGAGGAAGGTTGTTGCTGATCATGCTGATGTGGGTAAGGAGTTGGCTGGCCAGGTGGCCATCTGACACGAAAAGAGTCCCTACGCACCTGGAAGAGAGCTGCCAAGAAGGACTGAGCATTTCGCTTTTTATACACTCACATGAAACCACCTGAGAATGTTGGTGTGATGAAATGACTGATGACGTTATTCAGATACAAAGGAACTTCATTGTTTGTTTTTTTTAAATTGATAAAAAAAAAAACTATGCAAAACGCTCTTCTAGCACACACTTGATAATTTGTTTGCAAAACTGGTGCAATTAGTGCAGAAAACTGACAGCGTATGTCTATTCAGTTAAAGAATCTCATCATTTTGATGCAAGCTCAGTGGGAAGAGACAACAGGCCCTTGCGTGCGCCCAAATGTGGATCTGGTGGATCAGCAGGCAGAATGAGGCTAAAGCCAAATTCCCTTGCTAGGAGTGCCCCCTGTCCAGAGGACTTTTATGAAGAAGACAGTCTTTTAGGAGCAAGAATTTCAAATGACATGGAGTTTGTAAGCTAAAACCTCTGTTTTGAGTTACGCTTTGAGTTACAAACTGGTAGCCAGTGCTTTTTCAGACCATGCTTTCCTCTTTGCAAAGGGCCCCACAAGGCAAATGCGTGCTGAAGTAGCACATCCTAAAACAAGTTGCTATAACTGTACTAATAGCATTCTTGTACTGGGGGGGACACAGTGCAGAAATTCAGTCCCATCAATTAGGCCCCACAATTTCAAAAGGATGTTAAGGGCCTTGAGTATGTTCAGAGGAGGGCACCAAAGCTGCTGAAGGGGCTGGAAGGTATGTCCTCTGAGGAGCAGCTGAGGACACTGGGTTTGTCTAGTTTGGAGAGGAGGCTCGGCGGGCAACCTCATTTCTCTCTCCAGCTTCCTGAGGAGGGGAAGTGGAGAGGAAGGTGCTGATTTCTTCTCTCTGGGATCCAGCATAAGGACATGTGGGAACAGTATAAAGCTGTGTCCCTCAGAGGGGGTTTGGACTTGACATGAGGAAACATTTCGTTACTGAGAGGGTGCTGAAACCCTCGAACAGGCTTGCTAGAGACGTGGTCAATACCCCATGCCTGTCAGTGGTTAAAAGGCATCTGGACAACGCTCTTAAAAGCTCTTAAAACCTTTTGGCCAGCCTTGAAGTGGTCAGGCAGTTGGACTCCATGATCGTTGTAGGTCCCTTCCAACTCAACTTTTCCATACCATTCCATTCCATTCCACCAAAAACACAGTTCAAACAGAGATGGAGGGACAGGCTTGATCTGAAAATGGGGCTCTTGGGTCCATGGGAAGGGGTGTGAGCAGAGGCCCCAGGTTAGGCTGGTCATGTCCATGAAGGCCTATTAGTACCCTCAGGACTCTGACATCCATCATGGGGCATTGACCTGTGTACCTTTAGGTACCCCAGTCAGGCACCTCAGCTAGGCTTACCTCTCTATATCACCCATAGCAGATATTCAGATTCACTTAGACATTTTAGACATTATAGCTGTTCTGTTCTTGGGGCCCTCATGCTCTGCAGGGTTTTGCTCTAGGTAGACTGTGCTCTTGTTTCAGTCCTGTGATTCCCAAAGTTTGCTCAGTCGTTCTCAGAGCAAGTCACCCTCTGATTCTTGTTTTTAACCTCTTTCCCATGTATCTGCATAGTAGCTCAATGAACTGTCTGTAGTGTCACTCTATCCAAGCTTTGTTCCACTACGTCCGTGAGGAGGTGAAGAAAATGCATTTAAAAACTGTAGAGTCAGTGCTGTGTGCTAATGGCCCATGTCCCTTGGAAAATATTTGCACTGTTTGTTATTGACATGAAAGTTCTCTTGGTAATTTATATGCTGCTTTTAGCTCTTCAGGATTCCTTCCCTCTTTGGCTGCCCTAAAGAAATGTGCTGTACAGGCTAATATGAGCATACAGCTGAGCTCCAGTCCAGTACTTTTCTGTATTAGGCAAAAATGTTGTTTTCATTACCAATATTTAATCCTTAAAAAAAAAAAAAAAATCCCTGCAACTGAAACTGTTTCTCATAAAGTCCACATTGCATAAACTGTCGCCCCAGGTCCTGGGAACGACAGCCAGTCCACACATGGACTGCACCACAAAAGCAACAGCTCACAGTGGTCATGCCAGGGCAGAACAAGGACACGCTCACTTTAAGGGACAGATGGTATCTATTTAGCTAAACATTCTTCCACTAAGGCTGTTTTAACGCCCAGATCATTTTTATCAGCTTCTTATCACATTTGGGAGCGCAGCATGCTTCTGGTGGAGGCTATGTAAGCGCTTCCCAGAGAGTGCTGTAGTTTCAGGGTTCAAGGCAATGTAGCAGAATGAAGAGGAGGTGTGTGGATGTGGAGGGGGGGAATAAAAACAACCCCATGCCATGTTTGCTGATTTTGAAATGTTCTTGGATGGATTTTCAGGTAGAATATAGATACAAGAACGTGGGAGGCCTCCTTCATCCATACTCAGTTTTGCTATACGTTCAGGGCCAGACTGTGAGCCTGTAACTCATCGATGTCTGCGCACTGTTTTGTAGGCTGACATGAAGGAGGTCTGCCAGTGTTCTGAACAACTCAGAGATGCCTCACTGGCATCTGTAGCATGGTATTAAGCCCAAGCTATCCTGGCTCACATCTGACTGCAAAATTCAGTGTAGACACGCAACTTAGCCTGGCACCCACTCCTAGGAATGCTTGCCTTCCCAGATACTTCTGTTGTGAGGACAAGGTGTTACTCATCCTCGCTATGCATATCACCGGGTGCCTTGCTGTTAGACTGTCAGGCAGAGCTGTCATCCGAAACCTCCAGTGCAGTGAGGCAATACAACCCTGTGTCAGTCCTCTTGAACTGTGAAAGTACCACACGCGAAACTATTAGCATGACATCTGCGCGGTGTAGCGTGCACCAAAGCACGTTAATGTAAAGAACGGGAGAGCAAAGAGGAAAGTGTGGGACACCTATGAAAGGCAAAGAGAAGTCTCTCTCTCTTTCTCTTTTTCTTTCTTCACCAGGGAACTGGCTCACACAGTACTACAATAACAAGCACTGGCAGGCTGCCCAGCATCACTGTACTCTGGTTGTAAGCGAACTATGAGGCTCAAGCAATCTTCTGGGAAAAGTTCACACCAAATGTAGCGTATGTTATGTTTTCCCCTCATTGTACTTTTTTTTTTTTTCCCAAACCAGTCCATTATATTCCTTCCCTGTTGCATTATGGGTTTCTTTAAGATCCCCAGGAGCTGCCCTCTTTCAAAACCAAACATTGAGTAATCAAACAGATCTGTTTTTTAAAGTAACAGAGATAAACTAGTAATCCTCCTCTCAGAGACAGCTCTCAGAAAAAAAAACAGAGCACACGTCTTTAAATGGTGGCGTTTTCCTTTCCGTTGTTGGGAATTTGTTTGTTTGGTCTCATTCTCAGATAAAACCAAGTGAGAGAAAAAAGTGCATTATTAAAACACTACCATTATCTATATGATGTACATCTTCCATGGAGTGGAAGCCAAAGCAGACCATGCTTTACAATAGCAGTGCAGTAAAAGGAAAACTGTTCCAAAGAGCTTGTTGTGTGTTTGATCTGAACCTTTCAAAACAAGCCTGATGTGGCTTTGCATGATAGTCCTGGTCACCTCAAAGATGCCAACTGTAACTTCCACTGTAAATGTAATGGGTACACAAAGATTTTATTAGAAGTACATGAATTTGTATTGCTTGAAGAGTGAAGGGAAGAGTCACTCATTCTGTGCTGAAGGCAATACTAAGATGCGTTCATTTATTTTTGACTGTTTCTCAATGTGGCTTTTACAGAGTCATAAAAAGACAAACTTTCTAAGTTCACAAAAACTATGAACACATTGGGTGTAATTTATCTGACAAATCAGACCACAGACAGTTAGTTGGAAACGGGGTAAGAAAAGTAGGCCCATCTATACGTAACTAGCCCAAATACGTATTCCCCATTGTCCTGCAAATACAGATACTGTCAATATATAATTTACTGTTGATTTTACTAATTAATTTTATTGTATTAGTGCCTGGAGGCCTTTGTTAAGCTTTGTATTGCATTGCGTGAGGTGTTATACAGGAAGTTTCTGCCTCAAAAGGCTTAGGAGGCTAACTTAGGGTCATGCAGATGTGATGGCACTGTCCAGAAAGCAAAGTCACAGCAAACATGAAACAGTTCGTTCAGCTTTAATTTGCAGTGGTATTGAGTACCTGTAATTCCTGGAGACCTCAGTAGGAGTTTTGGGTGTTCAGCACTTTTGAAAGCCAGACTGAAGTTCCTCGCCGTGCTTCTGACAAAAGGTCCTTAGACAGGAGAGACAGACTTACTAGGTTATCAGGCCAAATTCGTCCCAGAAGAAAACCCGTTGAAGTCAATGGAATTTCACTGGGGATGGATTTACCACAGAAAGATTGTTCCCTATAGTATATTTAGAAGTGCTTTGTCCTATACAGTTTTAATTAGCTCTACATTAGTCAAGGTACCGTACCATTGTTTCAATCAGCTACCCTTGCAGAGAACTGTCTCTAGCTATCCTTGTCCATGTTTCCCCTCCCCCCCCCATCCCTTTCTGCCTCCTTCTCACCCCCTCATTATTTTATGTCTAATTTGGCTAATGAATTTCTCAGACAGGGTCTTCTTTCATGTTTGAGAAGGACCTAGCCAGTATTGAGGTTAAAAGAAAAGAACAAAAATCACAAACCAAAACCATGAAGAGAGAACAAATTATTCTACTGAGAAAAGCAAAGGTGTTTATGAAGCCTTAAGCTTTTATTTGTCACTCCATCTGTCCATGTATAGCTAGGGTACAGTTTTTCACCACATATTCTGCGTTAAGATGGACATGGGTACTTTACTCTTGACTTTCCAGTTTCGTCACCGGCTCACTGCATTGTTAGAGCAAGTGGCTTCACTTTTCAAACCTCTGCTTTACCACTATTTCAACAGGCATAGACACACACATGTAAAGAATTTCTCAAGTTGCTTCACAGAAATACGGAAAGCATTTTAAGTTCTGTAGTGGAAAAGCAAAGTACTACAAGGCAAAGGACTGTTGCCATCAGCAGTGCTGTCTTTTTTTTTAATAATCATTCTGATAAAACATTAATTTTTCTCTGAGCTATGCCCGTTTTTTTTTTTTTTACCTTCTCTAAAGAAAGTTCTAACAATATTGTAGGGAATTTGTAGTCTAGGTATGCTTTCAGTCATATAATTACAAATGAAACAACTTCTTTCGAGAATAACTGCGCAAACTGTGGATTCAGTGCTGCCTTATGCCAAAGAAAAAAATGTCCACAACTACGAAACAAACTCTAAAACCACATTGGACAAGTTACTAAATCCCATCTACGTAAAGATGTGTGTGTTCGCTTCTGAGTCACTGTATCGTTTGACCACGCAAGAAGCAAGACAGTTTGCCTGAGGAATGTCAGGAAGACCAGGATATAATTAAAAAAACAGCCATGTTTTCAGTTTTCTTAATATTCTTCTAAAACAGGTACACACTCACTTTAAAATTAACCACAGAGCTTAATTATGCTTCTTGTGATCGTGCCGGGAGGGTTCCATGTTGTCTTCCTGTGGTCATTTCATCAGCCAGGGCTTTTCATGTAAGAATGTGCTGCATGCATGTCACAGCATGGGATCTCATCACAGACACCTGCTCTCAGCCTGTGAACACAGATTTTAATCCCCCTCCCTGCAAAAATGGTGACAGAAGGGCATATTATTTAATTACTCATGCATGCTCTCCAAGACAGGGTCCACAGCTCCACTTGTTTCATATGGCTTGTGCTATTTTTGGGGGGTGATCAAATAGGATGATTGTTAAAAAAGGAGAAAGCTTCACCATAGACTTCTCATTGCTATTTGATGAGAACAATATATGAAAAGGTTGTCAAGATAAGAGCAGTTAGAGCAGGAACTGAAGAAAATCTAGGTATGGTAAATACGGTCATAAAATTATTTGTGTTTTCTTTAGCTCTCACTGTGAGGATACGAAAGCTAAGCTGTACTGTGTAACTTGGCTCTCCTCCACTACAAGACCATGGATCCAGCAAAAATTAGCTGTGATAACCACCTCCAACGTGCTGAAGAATGTGAAACCAACTTACTAAAGCCTTCATCTAAGTTAGAGCTGCAGTAGTGGTTATGTTTCCCCTAGGTGCTAGGAGGGGGAAAAACAGGAGGAAGATGAAAGAAGTATAAACTTTTAGCTCTGCCTAAACAATGCATTTATTAAATCACTTCAGTCAAAATCATTCAGCAATACGTACAAAATCCTATCACGGACCAAAGCAAAGCGCAGCTAAATGAAACGTTATATATTGTACCCGGCAAGCAATCACCATACTTGCATTCTCATTGCCCTCAGCAGCACCTGCGCTCTTTGATCACAGTGCTTTTATGTGCTACACTGTATACAAAAGACCAAGCCAGCAATTAGCCATTCTAGCACTGGGTCCTGAAACCTCGGCAAATGCTTCAGCCCTTTAATGAATTCCTAAATAGAAGGAAGTTGCAAACAAAGTTCAGCTTGTGTATTTTATGCCAGGTTCCCACAGCACTGTAGGTTCTTAGAGCTTAATTAATGACACTTGCATCCTGTACGCCTTCCAGAGTTTTAGTGGAAATTTTACTGGTCACTTCAAACTTTGACATCTTTTGGACGATTGTCCTCAGAATATTGGGCAACCTCCCCAGTCTTTGGAAGGAAAAGACAAGACTTCGCTGTTAATCATGACTCATCTGTATCAGTGGGATGGACAAAAACTGGAGGAACAAAACGTGCATCATGTAAAGTAAACTACTCATCAGAAATCCTATGCGTTGTATAGGAACCAAAACGTGGACGAAAATGAAAACCACAGCCTAATATACCAGCATTTGGGAACTCTGCCAATGCCCCTAATTAAAATTTTGTACTAATCTCTTCAGGGAATCCAAGAAATTCTTTCAGAAAATGGAACATTCTTCTATGCACATCCAACTACTTATCCTGTAAGAGGGAATATAAAGGAGATTGTACACGATCAGACAGAGGTCAGTGGAGTGGAAAGGACAGTGTGAAAGCTACAGGAAATGAGCCATCTATGAATGAAAATACTGGAATTCCTTCTTGAACCCTGACTCACATAATGTATGATTTTCTGGTCCTGGTCTAAGGATCGTTACATCAATGGAAAGACTTCATTAATTTTAGTGGGGTTTTAATCAGTTCCCAAAACAGGAGAATACAAAAAAGTATTTAAAATTACAAGGTACGCCAACATGTCCCTTCCCTTCTTTTCCTTTTGTCCTACCATCATTAGAGAGCTTGGTGAGAGTGGTTTGAGATGAATGGGAAGTGTAGAGGCTGGACTGGAGAGGGTCTAAGACAGCACCTCTGACATTGGCTTATAGGCAATAAACAACACATTCAGTGCTGTTAGGGATGCAATTAGAGATGAAAGGAAGGAAAGAGTTGGTAATTGGTAACTGGAGAGGGAAGAGATGCTGATAGATCAGTATTTTTAAGAAGGGAAAGACCAAATCTGCTTTATTGTTAATAAAGAAGAGCCAGGGTGAGATTTTAAGAAGAAAAATAGGGTGATATGCAGGTGTGAAGGAGAGCGGAATAAGGTAACTAGAGCAAGTGTACAAGGCTACGTTAGAATCTCATTCATCTGGATGGAAAAAGAGACAAGACAGGTAGGAGGCATAAGGAAAGTCACAGACAGCAGGGAAACTGCATCATACTTCATCAGTTTTCTCTTTGAAGAAATCAGCAGGGTCCTGTAGAGAAAAATAAGTGAAGGCAGTAGGAGAGAACTATCAAAGATGAATCTAGGCTGGCTGTGCAATGAGTAAATCTTCTGTTTAGCTATGCAACTGAGCTTCATAAGTCAAGCAATCCTATCCTGAGCTCAAATTATTAAAATCTAGGGCTTTTGTTTGGCCAATGTGGAGCTACAGGGTTTAATCGTTGATTGTCTTACACTTTCCACAGCCCCTGACACTCATGCAGACCGGCTGGACCTAGCTAAAGGGAAATGGAGGCACAAGCACATATGGCATCCACCCTTTGCGTGGCTGTACATGACTACATGCAAATCCAGACAGTGGGGACTCAGCTCCCTCAGCTAATTCTCCCAAGTGAGCAAGATCTGCAGTGAACCCAAACAGGACTTTAGCTCCGATCCACTTGTCATTTGCAGAGCTTTCCCTCTTCTCCCTGGCTTAGAAACAAACAAAACTTCCTTCCTGTTACCTTTTTCTAAAGGATCTTTCTGTGACTAAGCCATTTATGTGTCTATATTACATGTAATTCTCTGATGTCAGATGAGATAACAGAGATAATCCTCCTAAAGGATTTGTGGCATTATGGATTACAGCTTCCATTTGTATGTTGTATGCATTGCCTTCAAGAGGCCTTGAGTGATGCTATAAGATCTCTGTATTCAGATTACAAGATATTTGCATTCAGCACTGCCTTATTATAGGTTTAGAAATACCAACAACCCAAACTAAGTGACCAGCTGTTCAGATCCTGCTGTTCTTTTAATCCATGCAAAGGTAAAATACTACTGCGGTCAGTGGGATCCTTGCCAGGGTAACAAGATTTAAACCATTTTCCTTGTATTTCTTCACCTGCCATTTCACTATAAAATAAAGTGATCATTTAGCAGACAGAACAATTTATTCCAGAAAGAAGTCAGCTTTGTTTCAAACATAGTTTGTCCAAGTCAGAAAGATTCTTAATTATTGTGCCTTTTTTTTTTTTTTTTTTTTTTTTTGATATCTAAACTCCTGTTGACACAACCAGCAGGAATCTTGACATTGGGTTTTACTTATAGCTCTGGGGTCTATCTAGGGCTTAGATGCTCTTGTGGATCTGCCTGAAGGTGCCCTCTCTGGGCATCTCTTCAGGAAAAAGCTGAATAGTTACAGCTGGACTGCTGCTCCAGAACTCAGTTTCTCCATCAGAATGACTATGGCATTAATACTTCCAGGAGGCAATAATCACTAAGAAGATCTTTAGTTGCATTTCCTGCTGTGCAACGCACGCTCTTCTGATGAAGAAATTAATAATTTTGTGAAACACAGAGGAGCTATGCTCAGCAACTTCACAATATGACTGTTCCTGTTCTGATACAAGGCCAACTCTGGCTCCCAAGCCTGGAGAACAATATAGCCGATCTCTGTGATACCGGATGGTGCGAAACTCACACAAAAGTATATCCTGCTTAGCACATGTGGGACATTCCTAGAAGGAGCTTGGCTGATGATAAATTCGGGTGACATTAACACAGCTGTCACGTACAATGCTCTTTTGCCTAATTATTGGTGTATTTACGTTTCTTCAGTCTCGCGGTGATCATTTTTTAATTTCCTCTCCTGTGAGAGCATTTAGTAGAGTGGGCCAATTTACATTTGCTCTCCAATGATGGTATGTCAGTCTCTACAGCAAAAATCTGCATTTTCTAGCCTCATCCATACTGACATTTTGCCTGCTGCACTGAGCTCCTGAATGGATCAGCAACGTTCAACCAACAACAGCCGTCTCCAGTGGGGAACAATGATCTACATCTTCAAAGAAGTCTAGGCACCTCTTGATTTCAGCTACCTGGAAAGAGAGAACGAAGTATGCAGCATAATTCTGCTACATACAAGCAGGCAAACATCTAATGGAAATACACCTTTAGCAGCTCGCGTCTACGTGATTTAGGATGCCACAGATTTCAGCTGTTTGTTGCCTTTCTGACTCCCCTGGCTGTGTTGAAATCACCACTGTGACAGCCAAGATGAAGTAGCTGGCTGCGTGAGCACTCCTCGTCCTTTCCAATACGCAGCAAAACTACTTAGCTTAAATCACCGCTGACGGGAACTAACTTCTTAAACAGGTTTGAACTTGATCCTCGTTGAGCGCATCTGACTGTGCCCCAGATTGCCTAGTTCAGCTCAAAGCCAGCACATGTACCCTATTATCAGCAGCAGCAGCTCTACATCAGTCAGCAGCTGGCAGACGGGCCCTTGGGGACTTTTCTAGTCAAGGCTAGTGCAGCCCAATGGCTGCTTCAATATATTCTCCGTGTGCAAAACAGGACATATCTCTGTGCAAATGCTGTTATTGCACAATGGGTGTCACTGATAGCAGGAAAGAGACAATGCTTGGGAGCTGGACATGTTGTTCAAACATCATTCCAGTCTTTTTATATACTCTGATTAAGGCCCTTTACTTAGAACTGCCATCATGCTGTTGCGGGCTACTTTGAGACAGAGACTATCTAGGCACAGAGAATATACGAAATCCCCTTTTACCCATCTTTATAGGGCAAATTCAACTGTATTTCAGTACCTGAATTTCTAGAGTTTGTGACATTCTCTTAATGTAGATTCTGGCTTATCTATATCCAAATACATACAGACCTACCTACACAAACAAGTACAGCCATACTACCCGTCTTTTCAAGCACTACATACATTTTCACTATTAGTCCATTCAGTTTCTCCACTACATTTCCAGGTCATAACCCCACTGTTGTCAGCAATACTTAGCCCTTGACTCCCTAGCAGTATTTCTTCAGCAGTGGCAGACAGGGCTGTTAGGCAACCAGGAAATCTAAAACAAAGGAAAAAGGGTTACAAGGAGAATATGGGACAGGCAGAGGAGCGAGTGGAACTAACAGACTAAAGGCCCAAAGGAAAGAAATGAAGAGAGGCTGGGAACAAGGACAGCAACATTCGGGAAGATTTGCTCCCAGTGCAGGCAGCAGCAGCAGCTGCCAATACCAGTAGGGACAGTGTCAGATCAAGCAGGAGTTCACCCGTCGCGACAGTACAGCACCAGCATGGGGCTAAAGCTCTTAGTGTCCCATGTTCAAAACAATTCACAACTAAGCACAAAGACAGAACATATGACTAACTGAAGGGCTTAATTTCCTAAACCTGGATATCTCTTTTAGATGCCCTCACACAGGACCTGTGATGCCCCTAACAGCCCCATGCCAATGTCTCCGATACCTCAGATATCTACATTTGGGCTACTAAACGCTAACCACCGTGTCCTCTTTTAGGCTTTGACCCCCCTGCTCCTCATCCTCAAAGCAGGACAATGAACAGGGACCAACTCCAACCAACTTGAGACAGAACAGCTCTGTGATGACCCGGGTTGTACCTGCAGCTCGCTGATGGATCCAACCCAGGGCAGCTTCGGCTCCCTGCCTGGCTCAACCATGTGGCCACCTCTACCCCCTTACAGAAACCCCTGCTCCCTCTCACATGTGTTGAATGCAAACCGTGTGCAGCTGGGCACCGTCATTTCCCAGAATCACAGCTGTAGAACTCAGAAGACACAGCGTAATCAAGCGCTGGGCATCCCCCATTACCATAACCACGCGATCGAAGCCTCACCACAGCACAACCTTTTTTCCCCTTCCCATCCCGTCTGCTTTTACCCGCTCTCTTTCAGTCACTGCCATTCCTCACCAAAGCTCTCAAATGGCCGTGACAGGAATGTCTGAGGAAATGAGATAGAAGCACCTACAGCAAATAAATAAACCAATAAAGCAATAAAAAGACAAAGTGAGAGAACAAGGGGGACATGAGCTGTTCGGAGGCTTGAAGGCCAGCCCATAGAGTCACTCAGTCTAGACTCCAGATGTGAACGCAGAGCCTCAGTGAGTGCAATACGGGACTGCGTAAATATCTCAGCCAGATGTCTCAGGGCCCAAGCTACAAATCCTCACAAATGGTGACAGAGTTGGCTGTTGCTGTTCGCATAGCTCTGCTTCCAAGAGAATCAGTGGTCATTCAGTCAGCAGCAGTTCAGTTTTGCTGCCAGATGGGAGGGAAAACCAGGCTCAGAGTTGCAGTTAGTCTCATAGCAAACTCAGCAGTCGGTGGATGGGTCATGGAGCCCTCTGTGGGTACTGAGGTTAGCTTAAAATAGCAATCTGGGGAAAGAGCTGAAAAGATTATAGTAAACATAAAAGCACATGATCCTAAACTTCTAAATAGAATAAAGTAACAGGCTGACATGTTAGGCCCCTGAATTCAAATTCAGATCTCCAAGACTCCTCCCATTTGGTAAACAAAGTTTACAGATGCTTAATGTTACACAACGGAATTACCTTCTATTTCAGTTGCTGGAGACGTGCATTACATTGGCTCTAAGGAGCTTGATGCTTTTACCTGCATGTTCACAAACTAAGCATTCCTCTGCCTGACTTCTGCGTTCCCACAACCTGTTTCCCAGGTGGGTGCCTCACAGAAAGCACCTGGAGGGAACATGACCACCTTCCCATCTATTGGCAGCTGGATCTGTCCCTTGGGAGGCTGGAGATTAGTTTCAGCTTCCTCTTCTGCCTGAGTTAGACCAGAGAACCAAGGCTGTCTCTCCCAGGAAAAGCTTCTAACCACTAGGCTATAGTATGTTTTAAGCCAAAGCTTTCCCAGTCTCTTGGATTTATCCCATGCTCCATAAAAAAAAAAAAAAAATAAGTTTTAATGCAACAGGGGATAGGACCTGGGGCTTTGCAGTGAAAGTCCTTATATAATCCACCCTGTCACTGGCCCAATTTAGGATATATCAATTTATGACCCAGATTCTCTTCAGCAAGTCACCCAAAATTGGAACTGGCTGAATAATTTATGAGATGATTTGTAAGCAAAAGCCCTGAGTTGGGTTACTCTGATTCACAGGGATAACATTATTTATGATTTTTTGTTCAGACATAAGGCATGAACATGTTTTAGGGTGGCCAATAATTGTCCCAAGATTTGCAGAGTGATTGTTCCATTCTCCTGTTTTAGTGTGCCAATAGCAAAGTGACTCATACAGTATAAAAGACGAGCTTTTAATGAAACTGCCCAGAAAAACTTGACGAAGAGACACGTGCTACCAAATCACTCTCCTATTCCTGGAGGTGCAGTTACAGCCTGAGGTTGGGCCCACCAGAGAAGTATCTTAAAAGGCTATTGTTCCTCTCTCCTCTTCAGAGCTAGGCTCACAGAGATAACTCGGAGTCAAAAAAGATTAGGATAAATTGCATTACTTCATACCCGCCACAGGCTAAGAGCTCATATATAAGCAGCAGCTGATGCAGGGTGACTAGTTAAGCTGCCATAGCAAACCACGTGGGACTGTGAGCACCAACTTCCGAGGTCCTAAGAGAGGTCAGATCTGCTAAAAGGTCTTCTGAACAACACTGAGCTCCCACAGCGGTACATTTCCTGTAAAGGTTGCAGGGGCTTACTCTGATTTATATCTATACCACATCTGACCCTCAAACCATTGCTGGGATCCACTTAGATCCTGAGCTGCCACATTCAACCCCAGGTCTAAATCAGATTTATCTGAACTGACGGGTGTATGGTTTTAAGATTTAATTAATTTCCCTCCCTATCCTGAACAACATGGCCCTCAAACCCACAGTACCAAGACACCCGTGCTGGACACATACATCCTTTTCCTTATTATTCTGCACTTTGTCAGGAGAAAAGGCATTGAATATAATGGTCTAAATAAGAGTTAACTCCAAGATCTAAACAAGTATATTGAACAATTTATTCAGAGCACATCGTGCTGTTCTTCCACCTCTTTGGTAATGAATGCACAGCATCACCGCGGCTGAAACTTAAAGGGGATATTTCTTCTGGCAGTGCCCTCCGGGTCCCTTAGGCTGGCTTATCCAGCAATTGTGTTGGCAGTTTGGAGTTTTTCCCAGGATCTTCTATGGCCAGGGATGCTACAGGCCATTTTATTAAATGTCAATGCCCATTGCTGATTAATTTTTGAAAAAAAAAAAAAAAAAAAAAAAAAAAATCAGCCTTAGAATATTTTTTTCCTTCTGTTCCACGTCAAAAGCGCGTCAAAAGGTCTTTTCAGAGGGGGTCCTTTCTTCTGGAATGAAATAGCATGAAAGAGTTGTATTTGTAACCCTACTGTGCACCACTGACTTTCCCATAACAGGGGATAGCAAATTTTCCTTGTCTTGCCCTCGAATCTGCAGCAGTGTTGCAACCCCTCTTCCAGCACAGGCTCAGAACTCACCTCTGCCTCATCAACGCCAGCTCCTGTGCGTAAACAGTTAATCAGCCAGCAGACAGAAACACGAGAGAAGTGAAACTTTTCTTCTTACTGTACAGATCTCAGAGAGGCGGAACTCAGGTAGATCAGTAAAAAAGTAGGTGTTGAGATACAATGGTGGAGGGAGGGTGCAGAAGTTCCAGATTCCTTATCTCCATCCTTGAGAATAATCAGAGCCCCTCCAACCACAGACCACGGCACGTTCCTCTCTGTGGAAGATCAGATTTATTGTGCCATTCATGCAAATGCAGTAGCCATCTGACAGCCTCAAAGCTGCACTCCTCTATGCCTGTGGCCATATCAAATTTTTGGGAAGACGTGAGGAACCATTTTCAGGAAAATGGTGCTTCATTTACTCTTTGACTCTCAAAGAATGTTTTGTCTTCCTCTCTGTTTTGTGAAGTGCTGTCAACACTTACAGTGAAGTTTATTGTAAATACACAATAATAACAACTGCGCGCATTCATCTCTGATTCAATTCCTATGTAAATTTATGTTAATATGTATGCAGATCAAGTCTGCCCCCCTTGGTCCTGGAAAGTTGTCAGAATGACACATGGGTTCTGAAAAGGTTGTGTACTACTGATCTGCAGTTTTTGTATAGTATTCAATAACTGGCGAACCAACAACAAGAGACTGTGGATATTTCTCTTCACTTTTGCTGGAGAAATTAGCGGAGTCTTCCAGACAAAGTTAAAAAAAAAAGTCTCTAAACCCAGTCTCTAAAACCATGACCTGCCTATTTTTATTTCTATTTCGCAACAGAACAAATATTCACAGGTGGGATCTTTTGAGGAATGGGGTGGTACAAGGGAGTCTTGCTAGTAAGCTTTCAAGAACTGACGTGCCATCTTCTCAACAAAAAAGCAACTTTTCTCCCTAATACTTAGTAACGGCTAAACAAACGCCTAGAGTTTATGTATAGTCCTCCTCACTTTTTGCTGTCTCAATTAGTGCAGTTTTTAAGAGAGCTCAAAAAGGTCACTTATTTAATCCTCTCCTTCCCAGCCTCCTTTTTCTCTGTTTTAAGGGAAATATACTGACCTTCCACCTGTGTGCGCAGCCAGAGCCAATCTGAGCACTCAAGTCACACCAGCGTCGAGGTAGCTGGGGCGCTACAGTGGGCTGTTCTCTGCTTTCCTGCCAGGGATGTTTGGCTACGACACTTTCTGGTACTTTGCAGTAAATAGAACCTAATCTTTAGTTCATCCCTGGGCTGAGTCCCTACAAGGCTCCCAGGCACTTCTTAAATAATCGCAGCGGGACATAAATTGGGACTTCAAGAGATACATGTGCTCTTTGCATAGGGATGAATTTCCAGTAATCCAAAAGGGGACGGGGAAGTTGCTATCAGAAACAGCAGGCGCCGCAATTGTTGGCTAGGAAGATACACCAGACCACAAAAGTCCAATTGCCAGAAAGTATTTATACCCCTGCAGTTCACAGCTGAGGACTTGATCCTGACCTTTGATACACAAAACAGATTTGCTCCGAAGCTGGAAACTCAGTTGCAGCATTTGGGCTTGGAGGGTACGATTGTGCCCAGAGCTGATAAAGGTGGGAGCTGAATCATCAGTTCCGAAGTAAGGCAGCAAGCTCCTGACCAAAATCAATTCCACCCTAATAACACTCAATGGACTTAGGCGGACAGTGATTTTTGGAAGAAAAAAACAACCACAAATAAGAACAGAACTGTACCCCATACAGTGACACTTCAGTCACCCATTTCATTCAGGCCTTTCAGCTGGTTTAAAGACTGAGAAAAAAAACCTTTCTTCACCAAGCTCTTCTCACTCGACTCTGGTTTAGAGTGTTATTTCACGCTACTTTTTTAATCTCATTTTATTGAAGGCAATCTTAGCCCCAAGAGCAAAACAAGTAAAATAAAAGCAATTAAAGCCTGGAAAGAATCCGTATTTTTCCTTTGAAATAGAGCCCCATGTCAGACAGCTTTCCACGTACCTTGTTCAGTGTAGGTTACATTATGGCATCCCATCAGGCCCATTCAAACCAGGTTGCAGAAGTATTGTGGCTGGGATCCAACGCTGCCTTCCTGCCTGCAGGAGCTGTTGGTGGTGATTTCATTTCAATCATTTTCTCTCTTTCCACCTCTCATGCAGCTGCCTGCATGTCTTGATAGGATCGAAGCGTAGCTCATGGAATCTATATGATAATCACAAAAATAGTTGTTTCTGCTGAAAAATGGATTTAATTCCCCCTCTAAACCTTTGTGGATTGCCAACTGGGGGTGTGAAACCAGCTGGCAAAAGATGCGTTCATTTCAATTTCATGACTTTCATATACTGCAGCTTCCTGACTTTAAATGGTTCCTTCCCTCTCTAATGAGAGCACCAAGGCCTTGATTAACAGCCCTCACTTTAAACAAAGTTTTGAAGAAGCTTCTTTTCATGGTAACTTCTCTGGGGATGTCTGACAGCCTGCTCAATCCAGGGCAGCCGAATGCCTCTTCTTTCACAGCATGAGCATTTGTCAGAGAAACGAGGAGTCAGGCTTGGTGAAGATTTGTATCCGTGAGTACTCTGCAAGTAACTTGCACAACAGCGTGGGAAGGAAGCATGAAAGTAGTGCTGGTAAAACAGTGGAAAACTAATTTAATCAATGTTTTCAAAATGTAAAGGCTTGGAATGGACTCTGTTTTACTTTTTTAACTCTTTCAACCCTTTTCTTAAAAAATACATGTTTGTTTACTGAAAATCGTGTCTTCAGTCTACTGTTTGTGAATTTTTTTTTAGTCCAAACAGGATTTTAGAGAGATGACTAGGCAACATGGAAGAAAAGCCTGATATATTTTTTGACAGCTAATCACAGAGAAGGGAAAGACTATCTCTTGGTAACGAGTCCTTCAAGCCAGGTAGAGCCATCTGGGTCAGAGCCTTCCAATGATTGAATAGTGATTTAGGATGTAAATATTGAAATCAAAGCTATCATCCATGGGAAAGTACTATTTGCTTGCAGACTCTGGCTTTTCACTCTTCCACCTGGCCACTTAGTCAGTGGAAGTCTCTAATAGACAGTAGATGAGGGCCTTAATCGTAACTGAGTCCTTGAATCTGGACTTGCAGAGGTTTTAAACGGGCTCTACGAGCAAGCTTGCTGGAAGAGGACTGCAGTATACATCCTCCCTGGTCACAGGCCAAGATGCTCCCACTTTGTGACCTTGCCTCCTTTTCACTGATCTCCCCTGGGAGATGGGAGAACAGCACGGCCCTTTCAGCACAAGCCTGCTGACAGTACTTGAAGTCATGTCCAAACTGCAGTCATGCGGTGGCTGCTGTGTAGCTCAGGCCAGTACATACCCCAACCTAGACTTAAAAACTATCTGCGAACCAACAGCAGTTGTGCCAACACAGAGCTCGGCAAACCTACATGAAAAGGTACAGCTAATTAACGTGTGCTGAGTACTGCCTCGCCAGAACTTGGCTGCTACCAGAATTTCAACTGATTTAATGTTTCTGTACCAGACTGCTGTCACTGCAGTTGCCGCACGCGGGAAAACTAGCACACTGCTACTAACCTGATAACCCCAGAGGGCGTGACTGAGCTAGGGTTAGAGCAGAATTTTTGTTTAACATTTTATATGAAGTTTTGCTTTGGTTACGGTTATTTATAGGTTGCTCTTGTCAGTCAGAAAATTTCATTTACATTCAGCCAAAGCATGAAAGGAAACACTGGAGCTTGGGGAGGGGGAGGGAAAATGGAGAGGAGGGGGGGAAAAAACCAACCCTAAACAAAAGCTCTCATGAAGTTGATAGCATCACTACACTAGCAAAGCAAGCAAAAAAGAGTCCAAAATTCCTCAGAAGTCAGAAGCCGCAGCTGTCTTCCAAGGAAGGAATACACTGCATCTCATTTCTGTGGCACCTACTGATACCATCTACAGAAAATCCATCACCAGTTGAAAGAGGGACGCATTCGTTGTCAATGCATTCCACCACTTTGGTGTCCCAACTTTCACGAGTTTATTAGATGCACAGTCATGGACTTTTCTATGAAATAGAAAGACAATACAAGCTCCTCTATTGTTGCCTTATAGAACCATTAAGAACTCTGTTCCTTTATATATTAATTTCCCTCCTTTTATTGCTTCAGCTCTCAACAACTACTATAAATTTACTTTAAAGCAAACTGTGACATCTTTCTCTATATATACCTACATACACACACGTATATATATATAGACACACGCACAAATACAGTCATACATATATATATAAACACACACAAAGCCCAACAGTGAATAGGAGAATTTACTGAAAAGAAAGAAAAAACTAGTGTATCCAGAAATAGGAGAAAACTAACACTTGATTATGAAGATTGGATGTTAGATATCTTTCACATTTCCTTCTTCTTTGGTCTTAATTCTGTTTCTATAATTATGATGTTTTTTTCTAGCATACCTGTCCTTCAGGAAGATAGCCTTTTGAAAGATCCCACTGAACTGGGATACTCGCAGAAAATGATCTGACTAGTTTGTACAGAGGGAAAGAATAACTTTGGAATCAAGTGACTGAGAAGAGCAAGGCTAAAGTAAAGCTTAGATTACAGCACTGTCAGTGAAGAGCTGTAACAGCTACGGAGCCTTTGTCTTTGAACAGGAGCCGAAAAGGACAAATAGGCTCGAGCTAACAGTGCCAGAATGGCAACTCAGTGAAGTCATTGTACACATCCCCACCAACTCCAAGGAGCTTTGGTCCAACTTTAGGAGTTGTTCCTGTACTATAGTTTCTTATCATGGAATACCTCCCTCCATACATATTTGCTTCTAATAGCAATATGGATGCAAATTTCATGCAAAGGTAGGACTGGGAGAACAGAGCATGCTTGAAACCTGATTTAACAGGACTCCATCAGATTTGGTGTCAGCTCTTCCATCCCTAGGGCTTAAGAAAATGGTAGGTCTCTGATCATCTTAAAAGGCTCTTCTCTGTTGATTTGAATTTAGGAATGTCTACAGAAGTCATAACAATACATTCTTGTTTTCAGCTAGTCAGTGCCAAGCACAATGAATAGAAAATAAAGAAAATCACCTGCAAGTAATTGCTGTACTTCATAAACAGAGCACAGAATCATTATTCACATTAAAGATAATAAAAGCAAGACCCTTCGTCCGGAGAACCTGTGAAGTCGTGGCTTGTGAAACATCATTCAGTCCTTGTTCTCAGCCAAAAATGACGGGAAGCAAAGCTGCTCTGCCTCTTCACAGACTGAAGAGCTTTCAGTCATTAATACAACACACAACCAGAGTCAGAGCTCCACTAATGGACTTTGCTACCGGCAGGGATGCTGTGAGGTCCACGTCAGGATCAATAGTAGAGACATTGTGTTGTAGTATGTCCTTAGTGCACTGTTAGTGGAAATATAGTCTCAGGCTCCAGACTCAAGGCTGTACATACTGTTTCTCTTAGCACTTCGTTATGTACAAGAGACAACTGTTATATAAACCAATAAAGATGTACATATCCCAACCCAGAAGACAAGAAAGACATGCAAGTCCCACATGTAATTCAGATTGAAACATTAGCCAATGTGGCAGGCATCCCAGGATCCTAACTTATAAAAAAATCATTTCAGAGCTTTCACAAAAAAAAAAAAAAAAAAAAAAAAGGAAATTAAATACTACCCCAATATCTTGAAAGGAGGCAGTCACCTCTCCAGGACTTCTTCCTGAATTCAGCAGGGCTCCTTGCCTTGGTTGGATAGCAAATGCAGTTTCGTAAATCCATGTGTGCACACACATCTGTAACACAACACAGCTTAGTCCATAGCCAAAAGACATTTTTACTTTCCCTGACTAGTGAGAGGACAGCTCAAGCTGCTGTCACTCACCTTTTGTGGCTCACAAGACAGTTCTAATATAACAATGGAGGGACAGTGTAATTGGTTGGAAAGGAGAAACAAGCGTAAAGCAGGGAAGTAATTTTGACCTTACATAGGTCACTTCTATAGCCTTTTGGAAGATCTCACTGAATGGCATTTCCTTCATCTATTGGTGAAACTGGACCTGGAGTCTGCTCTGCCTCCCCAAAAAATCAGTGTCATTTGTATTGAGAAGGGTCTTGTTTTGGTTGCTCTGTCCTAAACAGAACACCATAAAAATGATATGACATAGGATCCTCCTCAGAAACATCATTTTGTGTCAGAGGATCTCAGAGTCTAAACATTTCTTATCAGACACTTTATTCTCAGAGGAGCCTGGCTTTCTGCAAGAGTCCTTTGTAGTCCAGCTGGATATCATTACATAATTAAGCATATGAGCCAGGAGGTAGTCTTGAGCATGACAATTTTACAATGTAAGATCAAAATGTTATTCTTCCATTCAAAAGATCTAGTGTCATTTGTTGTAATACCTTCATGCAAGGATCAAATACAGTATTGATTATTCATTATTACCTTTAAAGAGGTCGGTAAGCTTCTGGAATTCAGAAGACTTCTGAGGATCTAAAGGGATATAAGGCCTCAGGGTTTGATGACTCATCTTGACCTGAAGCTTTGAAATATCACCTGCTGTCTGGATTGTTCCTGTTTGCTGCCTGGGATTTCAAAGTCTCTCTCTCTCTCCCTTTTTCCCCCCCAAGGCATCAGTCTTACAGACATTGCCAGATCAAGAGAAGCAAAGAATGCAAAAGAAAGTGAAAGTGAGAAGACCATGAGTTGGGAGCCCAGCTGGTATACATCTGCTTTGCTAAGCTTGAATTGAAAATGAGTATCATTATTCTTCTTCTGCACGCATCCTACTGTGTTTAGTTATTGCATCACATAGAAGAGGCAATGGGCATATCCTGTGGCTAGCCCCATTGTGTTCAACATGGGTTAACTAACTGTTCAATATCCTAAGACAGGGAGTTTTTCAACCTTTCTGTGCTAATTTGATCTTCACGCACGTTCAAATAGAGGAATGTTTTGAGGAGACTGGGGGTATCATTATGTGGAGACCCTGACAAAATTTAACACACTATCTTTATCACCTTAAGAAAAAAATCAATGTCATATTCATCTAGACACTGTATTAAAAGTTTCCATTTTCAACAACATTGTCTGTATGTTGTAGAGTAAACCTCCAAGAGCGCTTTTTGGCAGATGGTTAAATATTTAAGTAGTTGGCTACAGATTTCAAAAAATTGAGATAATTAGAAAACTTGAAGCAGTTAATATTTATTAGTCATGAAGAGCTTGACAGATTGGATGTTTTCCTACCCACACATTCTCTAGCAGAAAAAAATAAAGCCCTTATCTTTCATTGTATATGAAGAACGCTTTTACATGAGGCAGAAGCAGAAGGCATGGACTTCCCAGGTTTCTCAGTATGAGACACTGAGATTAGTGGCTTCCACTTAATTCAAGAACAGGCCAGAAAACAACATGGAAATGACGACATCTCTGTGGAAATGCACCGTTCACCCTGGAAAGTGCCCAGGACTGAAACCTAAGGACTGACTCTTCTGCACCACCTCAGATCTCACTATAAATTATGGTGTCTCTAGCAAGGTTGCAGGGCTACTCCAGTCAAGGGATTATGAGACAACCCATTTTCTATTAGCTTTGCCCCTACTGTTGGCCTTCCTTGCAGGAGAGGAGATGCATGGAGCTAAGGCAGACCACTTCTCTGGCACTCCAGAACCGTATAGAAGACTCCCTAAATAGTGAATTAAACTGGCAGACAGGAGACCAAGAAGTGACAGATTACTAAGGCTACTCTAGGGGCCAGTTTCACCAGACAAATCCTCTTTTATCTGTCCAGAAATCTGACTGAAAAGAAGCATTGGGACATTTGCCTAGGCTTGCTGGCTGCCCCACAGATGGGTCCAAGCAAGTAACACGCTTCTCACTAGGCTGCAGATGTCCAGCTACGCTGAACACACCAAGGAGCACAGCTCAGCACTTCCCACGCCAAGTCAGGCCAACCCACCCAACAGCCAACCCGCATAGACAGCAGGTTGGATGAGCTCAGGGTGGATATACGGGCATCTGCACAGCACATACATGGTAGGTCTAATGTGTTCTCCATCTGTCAGACTGTCAATACATGCAAATGTTCAAACATTATGTGTGCGCAGATGAAGCCTGTGCAATGGACATACACATTACTAACGTATAATAGAGCAGCCACTTGAAACTCTTACCTTCTTTCATAAGACTGATACTGACTTTGTCAGCGATTCATGAAAAACATGAACGTAGCATCAGTGTTATACTTCATAGCTGACTGGCCAGAAAGAGATACGTCCCCATTATATCTCTCTTTTCTCGATAGCACGACTGAGTGGTCAGTACGTGCCCCAGGATGAAATCCCTTGGGCTCCTTTACATTCAAAGGCAAATAGAAAGTAAGATAAACCCAAACAAGGCATCTTAGTAAAGACATTTGCATGTATCCACACGCAGAGTTACGAAGAATGGGTGCATAGGTTTAACTGTGACAGGCAGGGGGATGAGTGGAAAGGATTTTCATCGGTGTCTACACAGCAAGAGCAAGGGCAGACAGTAATATATAATATACCTGCTATAACTCTTACGTGGTACAAATCAGTAGAGCAGGAACAACTGCCCTGGCAGGCTGAATGGAGTCCTGATCTGGAGTCACCCCAGCGCTGCCCTCAAGGTAACCCAAGAGAGGGACCGGAAAGCAGCCTTGGATACCAACCTGTGCTGATGCCAGTTTGCTCTCTAAAGGGATAGTACTTGGAGCAGGGTGATCCCCGGGCTACACCCTCCCTTGCTGTGATCAGAAGAGATGAACTGCTGAACCCACTGATGGAACTTTTCTTTACCCTTCGAAAATCTTTAAGGGCCATCCCTATCATATACGAAAGGATAGGATATTTTTTCAGCTTTTCTTCCTTTATCAATATTATTTTTGAGATATTTTTCCCAGTGCCTTCTTTTCAGACAATAGCAATTCATGCTTTATTTATCTCATTGCTATGGTGAGACTCTGGAGGTCTAGAAAACTGGTAGGGTTATGAGATACAATGAAAGCAAAACCTGTTTTAAATGAACAAAGACTCAGAAGTTTCAAGCTTTCATAGGCTTTCTCTGATTGCTAAAAAGCATGTTGGAGAAAGTCTGTTAAAGTTTCAGTATCCTTCCTCTTCAAGGATGGATCCACAATCCTCAGCCCTGAGAGCTTCAGCAAGACTCACTGCAAAACATAAGACAAGACAAGAATAGAACCTAGCAATAAAAAAGAAGCCGCAACCTTTTAAAAAACAAATATCACAGGATTCCTTTACGCACCATAAGAAACAAAACGGAAACGAACCCACATTGTTTCCTCTTCAAGTACCCAGAAGAAAAATCTGCACCTTAAAAAGGTTTGACCTCAATATAGGCCATAATGTAAAAATGTGAGGATCTTGGAAACTTGTGCTTTTCCTGGACTGAGGCCCAGATTTTGTAATATATCTTGCCTGTTACTATTTTTCTTGCTTCTTTCAAAGTAGAAAAGGCTCTTTTGAAGAAACATGTTTTCTAGACACTTTGATACGCCAGAGTTGGGGTCTGTTTAAATACTTCAGGTTTGACATATACACATACAGTTGTAACGTTTTCTGGATATGAGCCAACATTGCCTGTCTGGATCCAGTTCTTACTATCAAAACGTTGTGAGACACTAGACAGAGTGGTCCCTACCCTAACATGTAGAGAGTATGCTAGGCCAGACAGATGACAACTTGCTGTGCCTTTATTGTCTTCTCCATAGTTTTAATTAGCAGCACCTGAAAGAATTTATGCCCATATTGAAATCTTCTGCCTAAGCAAAAAGAGGACTGCTAGCACACACTGGTAGTGCATCACATCTGCTTGGAAAATGAACATTTTTTTTTTCCTTACTTTGCACAAGGAAACCTGGGAACAGTTTGAGCCAGTGAACGACTATCAATGGGATGAGTACTCTTTCAGAGGCCATTTGGCTGGGCTGGCCACAATGTGCTGTTACACACTGACCTGTTCTCTTCCTGATGCTCTCCAGGCTGAGCTGAAACTGGGGCTGCAAACCATTAAGCCTACCATAAGAAGCACGTGGACTGTCATGTACATCTCTTTGCTTACTCTTTTTGGTATGTACAGAGTATGTAAGCAAATGCTTTCCTGTATGCTATCTCATACCAGTTGACTCAGGGCATCAGAGCAACTGAGAGACAGAGTCCAATTAATATTTTTCCTCCAGATACACCTCTAAATCCAGCTAGAAGGGGGACGGCCATACGATAATTCATATTTTCTAGCCCCACTAAAATGAAGTCCTGCCATATCTTATCAAACAACGAGAGAAAGTTTTCCCTACTGGAACACGCATAAGTCACTCTAACTTTTGTGGCTGCGGACTGAAAGCAATTCCTTCCCCACCTTCCAATGTTTGCTCAGGTGCAGTTTGGTTTCCACGTGAACTGATTCAGGAGAACCTGCCTCAACCAGCAAGCTAACAGGAGTCACCGACCAGCTTGCACTGACTGCAAACAAAGTCCTCATCTTGAAAGAGCCTGTTACGTAAAAGCACACTACATAAAACCATCTTTGTATTTGTGACTTATTCTAAATCCTTAGGTGATTTGCCTTTAAGGATGACTACATTTTTAATCAGTCAGCAAGGCATGCAGTATGTAAAGTTCATGCTAGCTTGAGCAGCAGTGGACTGTGTTTTTCCCCCTGGTGAACAGCCCCCTCGTAGCCCGTGAGCTTTCGCTGGTGGGGTTACGCAGCCTGCCTATTAGGACTGCTCTCAGCCACATGCCTGACTGCACTCTCAAGTCTCAGGGCCAAGACCAAACTTTAAAGGAACCCTGCCAATTGAATGCAAGCAGAAAACAAAGACTGTATTTTTAACCGAAGCAAGTGTGATCAGAAATGTTCTCATGAGGCTCGTACCGATAATTATTCTTATTATTCTGCATTCAGTAAAGATGGCTTTTGATTGAATTCAAATATTAAAATCTGTCATAAAAACGAAGCTATCTAAAAATTAGAGTTGGTCAAATTGTCCACTGGCCATTGGAAGCAAATTAAATACATTTTACTAGTAGTGAAAAGTAAGCTGAATTTCAAAAGACAGTAAAGATTTTCTGTGCCAAATGTTTTATAGTCTTGTTTTGTGGATCTTAGAAGGGGAAAAAAAAAAAAGCTTAGATGGCATGCGTTATTTACAAGAGGCAAAGACAAAACATTGCTGAAGTGTTATCCCAGATGAATTCCAGTAAACCCTTTATATCATATCATAGCCCAAATAGACTACAGCAGCTTGCAGAAAAAATATTTGAAGAATGACATCGGGAATTTTATAGAATGTACTTGGATTGGTTCTTGTACGCTCTACATTTTAACTATAATTGATTCGGTCCTCAGTTCAGATAAAATAATGCTGGATTGGGACCCTACCTACAATCAATCTAACTGCACAGACAGACTCCAAAGAGGTTTTCTGGACTTAAAAATGTCAACATTTTCAATCCCTTTATCTTGTTTGTCTTTTCAACATTAAAAGCAAGTTGTGACCATACTACTAGAAAGCTCCTCTCCAGTGCTCAAAGGACCTTGATTCTAATCTTGTCACGCTATGAGACAGCTAAAAGCTATGACAGGGGAGATGGTCATCTGTTTGTTAGAGCCTGCCCAGAGCTTCTAGGCAGTCTGGGCAGCATATTACCAGGAAAAGCAAGAAGCATATAAAAAATTTCAGGGTGTCCCAAACAGACACTGGGTTTCTTGCTACACTGCATCAACAGATTTCCTCAAAACAGATCTTGTGGGAATATATCAGATTCATTTCTCTTGGGGCCTCCTGGCACCCTCCTGAAAGTCTCAGCTACGTGCTGAACAAAAGGAAGAACAAAGCATTCTACCTTAAAAAGCCCTTTGATCAGATGAACTTTTGCTTGAGAGAAGCGAGAATGTGACCATTCCAAAGGGCTCCCAGTAATTTCTACCATGATTTCCATAATTCAATACGTGTCATCCGACAGAACCAATAAAGACAGGTTGATTACTTCATTTGTATACATCGCTATGAGACATTATCACTCAATGCTGCCAAAGCCAATTCCATGCCAGCCCTTGATCTAAAATTAGTCTAAGGGCAAGGAAGTGTTCTTTCCTCTACAATGATCACCTAAACCCGAATGAACCAACAGAGGCTGAGAGTCCGCAAAGCAGTCAGTACCAATGGGTGAGTACTGATGAAAAACCTCATGACCTCGAGAACAGGCCCCTCAGGACTTTCCTGAGAACCTATACAAATTTCAGCAGCCAGTAAGCAAGGTGTTCCAAATGTCCCCTAGGTCTTGAAATTTATTCAGAGAAGGTAACTAGACAGGGAAGACAGACATCTAGTGCAGCAGCTTGAGGTACTGAGTGTGGTTTTGGTTTCCCAGAAACCGTAATCGGCCGTAACAGAAGTAGAAAATATTCTGCACTGGCCTCTTCTCCCCGCGATCGTTCCACTAGGAAGAACAGAGATCTCACAGTCCCAGTCCCTGCAGTTCTTCCTAGTGCGAACACTGTGGAACACTTCAGCCCCGTATCTGAGCGGAGGTAGTGCCAATTAACCGAGCTTCTCATTTCTCAGAAACATGCATGCCATTTCACAGATACTGAGTGGAGGTCAAGGAAATGTCTTTTGGCTCTGACTTCTGCAGACAGTTTTAGCACTTCTTCACACCCATCTGATTGCACTTGGATTTGAGCACTTGCTTAAAGTCAAGAATCTGTTTGCTGCTCTGTGGAAGACAATGCCTTCCATATAATCATGACTTAACATAAATATAGGTGAGCACTAAACTTCCACCGCAGCTGCTCCATCTGGGACCACCTGCGAGAGCTTACACTAAGCAAAGGATTGTCCTCATCTAACTCCACAACTGCTCAGCCTGCTATCACCTTAAAATACAAGGTAAGTTTGTACGTGTGTATGTAGGGACATACGCGTCATGTTATTTTCTATGCATACTTCACGTGCGCACAGAGCGCGTAGGCCTAGATCCGTGAGTGTGTGCGCGCATACGGATAGATAAACAGATAATCTGGAATTATTTCAAAGCAAGTGAAACATTTTTCTTTCTTTCTAGTTGTTTCACAACGACTTGGCCTTGGGATCTTCCAGGGAGCTGTATGTATGAGTGACATACTTGCCTGTTTTTACAGCTCCTGCCTTATGTCAATTTAAGCATCTTTCCTACACCTGGAGGAGTTCAACAAACATCAGCTCACAGGTGTCACCCTCCATTGGCTGAAGGCTGGCTCCAGAGAGTCTAGCCAATATCTGCTTTGGCTATTAACAGCCTTGGAGAGGCCAAGCTCAGTGTGTGGGGGGAAGGGGGGGGGAGGAGAAGGTGGAAGGAAAAGGAAGGGGGGGGGGGTACATGTGTGTGCATGTGCATTTGCTGCTGCTTTAACTTTCCATCCATTTAAGAGTTTAAATACTAGTCAAGCACTTAAAATAACATTAGGACACATTCCAGCTTTCTCTGCCAGTCAGAGGGAAAAAATGTTTGAAACCCTGCATCTCAGCACCCCAAGGGCTTTATGATTTGTTAGGTTTAGTAGTTCAGAGGATTAAAAAGACAGAAATATTAGTAAAAAAAAAAGAGGGAAAAGTCAATGTATTCACTGAAGCAAATCTAATGGGTTGCTGGGCCAGAGAAGAAAAGGTTCTACTACCTGACTGAATCTTATTTATATTTCTTGCTCCTCAATAAAAAATAATTTTCTAGACATTTCCCCCCCCTTTTTTTTTTTGCTATGCTAGTCACATTTACTAAATCCTTTATCAACGGCTGCTCTGCATATGAATGGGCTGTAATTGAACTGTCACATTCATGAAGGTCAGTAACCTTTCATTAGGAAGAATGTGTCTTTCTTGATAAATTGGAAAGTCCCTGAGGATTTGAAAGCTTTTTTTTTTATTTCATTCTTTCAAATATACCTTAAAAATCTAACACTGATCTTTCTCTCTCTTTCTCTGACTCTCTTTTCATAGTACTCTGACAAACCCTTCGTCTTTGTCTTTGTCATAGGCAGTTCCATGCAAAATATTCAATCACAAGCTTTCACTGTGACCTTCTTAAAAGCAAAATGGGAAGCATAAGCTCCCCACCCTCAACCTCTCACTTTGAATTGCAGATGGATGATACTTCTGCTTAAAAAAAAAAAAAAAACAAAAAAACCCCAACAAACCAAAACCTTAAGATTAGAGTTTTTGCCATGTTCTTGCTTCTTCAGACTGACTTGAGTATCTACTGTAAAGCGACCGAAGTCAAACTGTGTTGGTGCCAGTATATCTGTCCATCTTTTTGGTGCGTACATTTATCTGCAGAGATGGACAGCCAAACACCTCAAGTAGTGACGGGCTGTATGTGGAAAACAAATTGTGGGAGAGAATTGTGCTTAAAAACAATACTTTGTACTGCAGACAACTTTCGATCCCTGACACAGTTTAGCTCCATACAACTCAGTCTTCCCTATCTGTGGAAAATAAGCTCTTCAGAGGAATGTTTTTGCACCTTGATCTGCACCCTGACACAGCAGGGTCTAGGAAAGAAGTTTTGTGGATGCCAAACTCATAACTGCTGCCAGAAGCTCAATTCTCCTCCTGATTTCGATCAGAAAGCATGCAGCAGGATGCATGGAAATATGTTGAGCTTCCCAGTGCAAAGGTGCCTTCAGATATCTTAAAAATACTACCAAGGCTGCTGATCACAGGGGCAGAAGCCATCTGTTCCTGTAAATCCCAAGACCAGGCCATGTTCTAACTAGCTAAGCCTAGGGCCCGTCTTCAGTCGGTTGAGTGGCTGGATGACAAGGGGTGAGAAAAAAGGCAGCTTGGTGACAAAGTCAGTCATTATCAAGATAGAAACGCCAGCATGGAAAAGGGGAAATTTGATAAATGGAAGCAAGCATCTGGCCTTGCGTGATAGCTAGTCAAATACTTCAAGAAGTAACATGACCAGAGCTGTCAGAAGACCATCCTTTTATTGTCAGCACCAACAAAATTGTGGTTATTTAAGATTCACCACTATAAGATGGAATATAGAGGAAAGAGGAACAATGTATAATTACAAAATAGCTGGAGTCCTTTAATGATGCAGGCCACACTGGAAGCTTTTCAGCTGGAAAGACAAAAGAAGCAAAACACTTCTTCTGATTTCTGCAGGAATGGTTGAAGAATGAATACTTTCATTAATTAGGCTTAACTTACTTTTCTCAAGTCCTCTCTCAACTAGTGGACTTCTGTTGAGTTGATACGCCCAGCTTTGAACAGGAATCCTTTACTGCAGTGCCACAATATGGATCTTCTTATACTAGTAAGGGAAGCCATAAAAAAGACTCTCCCAAAGCAAAAAAAGAAAGGTGCTACATGACTTCCATATTAATGTCCTCCTCCAGCAGAGCAAGAGGATGTTGGAATTCTGTAGAGAGGGTCTTTGTTTAAAACCTAGATGTCCTCTTACGCTCCAGTTCTGCCACCACTCTCTAGACACAGATTTCATGGTGGAGGCCAGGCAGGTGTGCCCAGAAGCATAAATCAGCCTAGGTCACCATCAGAATTCTCTCTGCCACTGGTGAAGTACAGGTACCTGTGATAGCACTGTAAAGAAAATGATCAGCCTTTATCAGTGGCTAAAGGCATGTGGCAAATGCTACCTAGGACTGACTCTAAAACAACAGAAAGACCTTCACAGACCATCACTTACAGTGCCATGTTGAGGCTGCCCAGTGTAAGAGCCTAACTTAGAAACCCCCGCTACAATGGCATCTCAGGTCAATAAGCAAGGAGTGATTCAGACTCCTACCTTTTGTGAGCAGCAGCCACAACGCATCAAGTAGGCAGGACTTGAACTTCTCCACATGCCTCACTTGGGCACCAAGATGACTTTTTTTGCCCCCACTGACTGCACAGGAAGCCAAGGTCTGGCCACTTGGCATAACAGGTGGTCAGAATTGCTCACCAGTCTCTTGACCTGACATGCTGTCATTGCTCCCATGTTTCATAGCAGGCAACGGGAACACAGCTCACAGTTTCTAGCTTTCAGCATGATCCTTGCTCAGTGGAATAAATAGATACTTTCTTGTGCAGTGCTTTTCAACTGTACATCAGGAGATGACTCCGTAGTGAGTCCTGTTTTGGAGGCAAGATCCTGCTTTAATAGGGAGAGACTAGTAAGCAAAGAAGAAAAGCAAAGTTATATTTTCATGTAAAGCAGTTTATGGACCAGTTTTTCCAGGAGTTAATGTGGAGATCATTGCTGTTTTAATCTCCTGCAACGTATGTGGGTGTGCCAGTGATTTGGAGAATGGTTTCATGCAAGTGCCCAAACATTCAGATACTTTCAATTGCCAAAAAACCAGAATTAACTGCCAGTCAAGTCAACTCGAGTGGAAGACCACAATCTCAGAAAAGAAATTTCATAAAAATAAATATTTTTAGAGATATTTTCTAGCATGCCTGTCTTACAATACCCCTGGGGCAACAATTTTTATGGTGTATTGTTATTTCTCTTCTCAGATAAAAGGTTAATAGCCAAGTGGATGTGAGGTAACTACTTACAAATCTCTGGAGAGACTCTGTTCCGATTCATGCTCTTGTGTCCTCTGTCCACAGTATCCAAATTTCTTTCCTCACTTGAAATTGGAGGTGGTTTCCTACATCTCAGTACTTGGATCCATACACAGCTAAACCTTTTTGTATAGCAAGGAATTTGGATTCCACGATTTCAGTTCGGGAGTGTCTCAAATGAAGCTCCGATAAGTGCATATGGAAAAAAACAACCGAGCGGTATATCACCTCATTACATATATCCAGACCAAAACAATGAGGCTTCTCAAGCACTCTGCATTGTGTATAAAATAAAAGCGGTTAAAGAATTTGTTTAGACGTGTGTTAAGCATTTTCCAGGCAGGCGGTGAATAAATCCACTTTAGCACTTCATGGCTTTACAAAGAAGCCCATCCATTAACATGGGAACCCTCTTGTTTGCATTTCTTAACAGCTGACATTTGTACCTTTCGAAGGAAAGTGAAGGGCATCTCATTGCCTCATTGTTTAAATCAGTGTGGAAATAATGGGGATGATAGGGAATTGGAGCTAATTTCCTTTGTCTCCTATTCAGCAGATAATGGTGGTATGTGCAGGATGCTAAAGGCCGGGCAGAGGAGGTGACCTGAAGATGACTTCATTCTTATGAGGTTTATCAAAGGCTCCTGTCAGTCAAACGCATGCTGAGAGATTGGGGACTGGCCATCTGGTCCAAAGTTAATCAAAGAGGAAAAAAGGAAAGTGAGGAGGTGAAAAATCCCCCTGTCAGCTTTGTGCAAGGTGGAGGGAGATGCAGACGGACAGAAGAGGGAAGTCCCGCGCTCCGGCAGCCCAGCACCGGCGCTGGGCGGCGTCAACCCAGCGGAGCCGGGTGGAGGAGCGTGGCGGGGGGGGCGGGGGGTGTGGGTGGCAAGAGGAAGATAGCGGTTGTTTTGAATTTTCATTGGGATGATCCCACCCCGGTTTTAAGTGGCAAGCCTGAAGGTCGCTGCTGCTGTGAGGCATGCAGAGCAGAGGCAGAACTGCTTCACTTGTCCGCAGGAAAAAAAAAAAAAAAAAAAAAAAAAAAAAAGGCAAAAAAAAAAAGCGGGGATGGGGGGAGTGACTGACTCACTGTAGGGAACCGGTGTAATATAAAACACAGGGTTTTCTGTCGGGGCGCCAGACTTCTTTCCTTGGAGTTTTGTTTCTTGCACGCAGGAGCAAGAGGCGCAGCCGTGGCACCTTCACGTCCTGCGGACACGGCCTTACCCAGCTCCTCGCCTTTACCCCCTCCGCCCAGGGGGCTCAAACCCAGGTCTCCTGCAAGCACTAGCCCCGTCTCAGAGGTCTGCGTAATTGGCCCATAATGGCTTTCCTGTCAATGCTGACCCACATCCATTTTTACACTGTGTGTAAGCTAAGAGGGGATTTGAAAACAAAGGGTTTGGTTTGGTTTATGCTGAAAGGGTATCCCACAATGCTTGTAAGTAAGGCTGAAGACACCAATCGGACAGCCGAAATACTGTTTAAATGCGTGTGTTACGTAAAAACACATTATTTCGCCAGAGATGCATTCTGAAGTAAAACACTCGAGTGTGACAGCCTGTTAGTCTGATTTCCATAACCAGCCCTGTTCAGCTGCTCAAATCGGCTAAATAGAGACATATTTTTAAAACTACAAACGTCCAGATTGTGAATCCCTCCCTCACGCTGGCAAGTAGTCATGCTAATGAGTAGTCTCCTTGACTCCAGGGGAAAAATTCTTGCCAGCAAAGGTTTCACAATCCCAGCCCTAAACATTTCTAAAATGATTAATCAATGTGAACTAACTTAAAACAAAAAGAAAAAAAAAAAAGACGACGAGTAAATAGGGGAAGGTTCTTTTGAAGGACTGCAAATTAAGGCTGAGCACTAGGAGATATTTTTGTGGATTTAGGCAGAGCGAGGGCTGAGCGTGCTTGCCTCTAGTACACACACACACACACACACACACACCCCGCCCCCCAGGACAGAAACATGCTAAAACCAGAGGGAATGAGAACAAAAGAGTTTGGCTGCTTCATATACCTGGGGGCAGGACTCGCTTCTCCACTAACTTTCCATTCTGTTTCCTCCTCAGGTCGAGGTGCAGTCAGGCCCCCATAGGGAGGAACATATGGAAAACAGTGACAGCGAGTTCTGCTCTACCTGCAGCTTTGCTGGGCTGAGTCTGCTCCGATGTCCTGTTTGAGAGCATCGCTTTGCACGGCCAAGTACTGTAAAACAGAGCTGCGAATGGCAAGAGTGGAAGTACACAGGGCTTTAAAAACAAACCCAAAGCTTTACAAAGCACTTAACCCCAAAGAACCTCTGCTGAAGAGAAGGTTTCAGCCAAAAACATACAGCTCTGTGCGGATACACACAGTATATACACAGCTATACACTGCTTGCTGCCCTCATATTTTTAGTGAGCTTTTAAAATAGCAAGCAACGTGCTGCACACTAGGCAGCTTGAAACAGGCACGGCCAAAAGTGAATGAGGGTGGAGATTGGGAGGCCTTGAATTTTGTTGCTGCTGATGGCTGACATGACCCTTATGCATGGGAATAAAAGTCAGCGAAGAATCTCACGGGCACTGTAATTTTACTTACCCTGACTCGCACTTGCTCTCTACTGAGCTTCCTTACCTGAGCTGTGATGACTTCAGAAGGAAGGGAGTTAGTAGGAGTAAGGTATTTTGGTTTTGCTTTTTATCTGCACAGCTCTAGATCTGAGGGAAATACGAGTACGAAAATGTTCTTTCCCAACCCCTGGAAAGAAAATGCAGCCATGTGAGTCCCAACATAAAAACAAGCATCAGCCTGTCCGAAAGAGCCTGCTATAATTAAAACTCACAAGCAACTACAGAACAACTATGTTGGTGTCTTTACGGCACAAAACCTGCAGACATTTAGAAATGGTTTGACAGAAAAGTCAGCAAGGAAATTTCCAGAAACCAGAAACCTGCTATTCCCTGGATGAATTAAGCTTTTTTATCAGGCAGCAAGCCACTATCATATATTTATGATTCCTCTTGTGCAATTCCTGCTGGATCTCACAGAAGGAAAAAGTTTTAGACTTACCTGTGTCTGCAAGGATGCGTAGTGCAACACCTTGGCTGGATACACAGGCATGAACATGCTGCCATCAGATTGTCCTCCTCCTTCTCGTGGGCTTGAAATCGTTTGACAAGCCAAGTTAGACAATGCCTTAAATCAAACAGTGGCTCAATTTTCTTCAGTGGCTGAGACTATTTCCAAAAGCAGGTAGGGGATTTAGCTACATAACCCTAAACCGATGGAAGAAAACTGACTACATCCCCTTGAAGACACCGAGAACATCCAGCTGTGGTCTTTTCCCCACACCCTCCACAACTCCCTTATTTTTAGTTATAAATCATGTAATTGCAAATATCACGATATTACGTCCTTCCTGAAGAACCTTTTCAACTTTTTTCTCTGTTATACTGCACGGTCAACAACAAGCACGCTGAACATAAGCTTTAATGATTGCCACAGCAATAATTCACAGAAAACCAGTTTTCTTTCAAAACACTTCAGAATAGCAAGGAGTAGGGGGAGGGAAGTTATCAGGATGCTGGAAAGCACTAATACAATTTATTAGACAAACCCTGTGTGGATGCAATGGCAGGTCTGCTATCAAAGGCAAAAACCTTCAGGCATTTTACATCCCATAATCCCAATGAAAGTCTGTTTTTGCAGATACCCCGCAGTTCATGAATCACTGGCTGTAGCATACAAAATCCCCTATTTAAGTAATTACAGTACAATACACAAATCTGCAAAGTGGTGGATGTTATATGAAATATTCCAAGGCAGTCTCAAAACTACAACATAAAAAAAATCCCAACTGCAAAAAAGTGTCTTGCAGTAAGCATGTTTTCTGAAGTAGGGGATGCTCTGGTCTAATCATATTAGGTCCGTCCTGTGGACTGGAAGAAGTCTGGAAATACAGGGACCCAAACGAGCCACGGACAGGGAACGGCTCCTGTCTCCAAACGTTGTTTTCCATTTGTTTTCACTTGGGCTTCAGAACATCCTCAAGCTCCTCATTTTTACACAGTTGGATGGTTTTGTTATTGCCACCTTAGTTTTCAAA
Organism: Chroicocephalus ridibundus; assembly: GCF_963924245.1. Classification (NCBI taxonomy): domain Eukaryota; kingdom Metazoa; phylum Chordata; class Aves; order Charadriiformes; family Laridae; genus Chroicocephalus; species Chroicocephalus ridibundus. The sequence continues at coordinate 71,062,867 of NC_086285.1, read as the reverse complement.
TACCAAAGAACACAGATCTCAAATCTGAACCCTGGCCTTGGCCATGCATTGCCCCAGTAATGGGCCTGACTTCCATTTCTTCAGCAGAATCAACCAAAAGCCTGGTATTTTAGGAAGATACCTAAATTCCACCAGGCAGTATGAAGTCTCATCTCTGTACTCAGTTCTGATTTATCTCCACACCTGGGCAGTTCAGCTTCTACCTTCAGCAACAGAGAAAATAGGCTTTCTTTCATGAAGAGACCTTATTTGCCTAACTTTGGTTTCATCTACAGACTGTGTATTTCAGCAAAGCTTGTGCCCTTCAGCTGGTCTGTAAATCAGACCTGGAGTGACGAGCTGGTGGCATTTTGCCAAGTCACTTCCAGGTCAGACCAGCAACTCTCAGTCATACCCACATAACCAGAGCACCAATGAAAATGGATAGAGAAGGGCAGAACTGTGTTATGATTTACAGAGCGTGATGAACATGTTCAATTCAGATTAATTAGAAAATACTTTCTACTCCTCTACTTACAATTTAAGATCTGGCAAAGGTCACAGCAGGAAAAAAAAATCTGAACTGGAAGCTGAGCATTACTTTTATTGTAAGAGTTTGCTGACTTCTTCTTTTAGAGGAAGTACACAGTCCTCCTTCAGTGGAAGTCATAGTTTTAGAAATGTTGGTCTGAGTCATTTTCAGAAATCTTCTGTACTTCCCACAAGGTTCAGCTCTTCAGTACAAACTTTATCTTCTTGTTCGTGGTGCAAGTAATCTGCAGAACAATTGGAGCTTGGTTTGTAAACAGAAAAACAATAACGTCTCGCAAAGCCTAAGGACAACTGACGTTTTGGAAGTGTTTTATGAACTGGAAATCTTTCTCCAAAGTATTTCACTACAGTCCAATAAAACATTACATGCTGTCGGAATTTATCCTGTTAAAGTTGGCAAAGATTTTTTCACCAAAGAGTAAGTTTTTTTCAGGTTAGTTTACTTTCATACTCCCCCCAAAATCAATGTAATTGCTTGGGTGCATGTTGACAGGTTCCTTAGATAGTCTAAACTAAGTGACCCACGGCAACCAAGGCACAAACACCAACTACACCGGGAAAACAGGGAGGAACAGCAATTATCATCTCATGCAAAGGCTGACTGCGTTAGGTTCGTGTGGAGCTCCCAGGGCAGGCTGTTCAATTTGACTTAAATTTTTGTTTGAAAGAAGACAGAGCCATGATGCAGAAGGCTTTCCTGGGTTAGGTCTGCCTTTTGCTTCAAGCATCAATCACAAAGAGTGCAAGTGGTTTGAGTTAAAGACACGGTGAAGAGCTTGGCAGAAATTTGGACTGCTCTGTATGTGGGATATTGTGATTCCTCCAGCTGCAATTCCCTAGGATGCATTTCACCTAGCCAACACCTGACAGGAAATATTTAGGAGGTTATAAGTCTTCTTTAGAAGAAAATTACAGCAGAAAGAGGTCCAATACAACAACTAAAACATGAGAAAAAGGTTTCTCACAGTTTGTGTTCTAGGTGCCCGGCTGAAATCCTGGCTTCATAAAAAAACCTTTTGCTGTGCACTTCTAGGAGGCCAAGTTTGTCAAAGCCTAGCTAGCTTTCCTATATATTTGAAAGCTATATACGTTGCCTAACAACACAGTCAAAGAAGAATAGATTCAATGTCATTGTGAAGAACAAACATAGTGTACACTGAGGTGGAAAACTGTTTGGTTTACATAGCCCTGTGCACCTCAGCAGGCAGCCATTTAATAATACGGAAGTGTCCCCATCCTTCTCATTTATTGGATTTATTTGGCAGAGACAGAAAAGCAGAACTTTGAGACGATTTTTGGACGTAGTTTATGTGTTGATGCTGATTTTATTTTTCTCTAAAGAGTTTTATTGACTCAACAGAATACCAATATTTTTGATTCACAGATCATATTGCTACAGCATGACAACTGATTTGTCATAGAGTGGTTTAGGTTGGAAGGGACTTTAAAGGTCATCTTGTTCCAATCACCCTACCATGGGCAGGGACACCTCCCCCTAGACCAGGCTGCTCAAAGCCCCATCCAGCCTGGCCTTGAACACTTCCAGGGATGGGGCATCCACAGCTTCCCTGGGCAACCTGTTCCAGTGTCTCACCACCCTCACAGTAAAGGATTTCTTCCCGATATTTAATCTAAATCTACCCTCTTTCAGTTTAAAACCATTACCCCTTGTCTTATCGCTACACTCCCTCATAAAGAATCCCCCTCATCTCTCTTGTAGGCCCCTTTTAGGCCGTTATAAGGTCTCCCTGGAGCCTTCTCTTTTCCGAGCTGAACAACCCCAACTCTCTCATAGTCTTCATAGGAGAGGTGCTCCAACACTCCGATCATCTTAGTCATCCTCCTCTGGACCCGTTCCAACAGGTCCATGTCCTTCTTTTGTTGAGGATTCCAAAGCTGGACACAGTATTTGTCTGCTATAAGAGAGGAAGAGTTGTACCACAATATCTGATAATCCCTTTTCACATGCATATAGGTTGGTTTATGGCTCTAATTTAAAGAATAGGGCAAAAGATCCAGCCTTATGAAAAAGAGTAGTTGTGGCTGTCATACAGATGTTTTGCTAAAAAAACCTGACTCACGATCGAAGTACATCAAAGAGGTGGGAAAGAAAGGGTGCAGCCTATTCAATCCTACCATTTTCTGTCAGTTTAACAAACCCATTGCTGTCAAAATTGTAGCAGTAATATAACAGACAAGATAGTATCTTCTCATCTTCTCAGCTTCTAAACACAAAAACCAAGAGACAGAAACAAAAGTTTAAAAAGCAGGCAATTTTTTCATGAGGCATGCCCAAAAGCCTAATATCTGCCTTTTTCCTGTGTTCATGGTCAAACTATCAGTGTGAATGAGCACTGAAATGAGTGTGCATCCTGGTAAGGTGGATGAGCTCACAATTCATGAGTGAGATTAGACCAGAGCTTCCAGAAAAAAACAGGTATTAATCTATGCCCCTTTTCTAGTACTTCCCCTTAGCAGCCATCCTTCCAAAATCCAGAGAATGAAATGATCATCAGAGGAAAACAGCATTAAAAAGAAAGATAAAACCCCACAGTTCTGCTAATCACCTGGAATTGTCTGTATAGCCACCAACTGAAGCAGGGATCTTTGGTCTATTGTGGTGTATTATGTGACTTCAAGAAAATGAGATGGGAAGGTAAATATACGGAGTAGTATTTAGCAAGGCACTGGGTGAAGAGGGACAAAAACCCTTCTTACGGTTGTCAGTAAAAAGGAGGGTGACACTCTTACAGAGTTAGAGGAGGTCAATAAATCACCATCCTTATCTTGCAAACAGAGCCTGTGACTTCAAAAATTAGCTCATTTATTCTGCACAATTAAATTTATTGAAGTGTGACAGAAAAAGTTTAGCAGTCGCTGATGCAGAAAGGCAGCAACAACAGAGGCAGGCAACTGACTGAATGACACAATTAGTTGATTTTCATTTTATTTATCAATATAATTATTGAATTGTATTTATCCTATTTCACAGATTTTTACCATTATTAGAGCCTGAGCCTCAAGGGAAAGAATTAGTTCAAATTTTCAGTCTAACTTAATGTGATTATAGACCTGCTAATAAAAGGAAAGTTCTATAAAATGCTACACAATCTTGTATTCAATGTCACCCCACCATCAGGCTCTGAAATCCAGAATCCTTTCACGTAAAGCAGTAAATTGAATATGAATTGTGAATGCACTACATCCCTAGATGGCCACCAAACCTATGTTTGCAGGATCCTACCTTGATGCTGCCTCAAAGGAGCCAAGGTTCCTTCTGAGTTTTAAACTCAGGGATATGTTCCTTTCTTATAAAAAACCCCAAACAAACCCAAAGAAACAAAAAAACCCACCCCAAACCCAAAAACACTTCAAAAAACCCCACTGCACCCTCTTTGTCTCCACCCCTACTTCAAGCTTTATTGAACTTATTTGGGAATGCTGTGAAAAGAGTGCAGGAATATTGCAGAAAGACTGCCACGCCAGAGAAGTGGATGAGTATGGTTCTTACACAAAATTACAACATTGACCTTTTTGGAAAAAAAAACCCCAGAACTCCAAAACTTCTAACAAGATTTTTTTTAAAACAAAATAAAAGCTATTGACAAAGTAGAGAGGTATCTGTTAGCAAAAGTTACTTTTCTTCTTGTCCAGTGCAGTTTAGAAACATCCAGACTACTCTAAGTTGGTCTGGCTCGCTTCTTGGTGTTCCTTTTTGTCATTCACAATGTCTCCTTTGGTTTTGAACTTGTAAGAGACAGAATGAGAAATGCTGGACCTGACTCATGCACGTATTCCACCCTTGCCTTCTACATACATGAGGAAGCAAGCATATGTTCAGCAGTAAGCTATATAATAATTCATGTCCTTTCTCACAGGTTCAGGAAATTAGACCACATGCTATTGCAAGTGTCTAACTTTTCCAATGTTTTGAAAGACTATTTCCATTGCAACTAGTTCTACCAGTCCTACCCTCCACTTCCATTCCATAAAAATTAATTTATTCGCTCTGAGAAAAAGACATACAGGCCATTTTTCTAAATGTTGGTCAAAGTGTCGTGGCGCATTGCCTAAAACATCAAAAAATGGAGAGAGTCCAACATAATTCTACAGACATAATTAATAAGAATGAATATTATTACTTACAATTAATAGGTGACTTTGGGTGATAAGACTTCCAGAATTCCCACTGACTTAAACAACGTATTCGTTACTGGGATCTTGATGTCTGTGTAGGCTCAGACTGCATTTTGTAAATTTAGTATAGTGACTTCTGCAGCAACGGGCAAGAATGGAGGTTTATGTCTGTAAGACATTTAAATTATTAGAGCTAATAAACTGGATCTCACTGGGACTGTTCAAGTTAAATTTGACATGCACTATCTACAGAAAAAGGGATCAAAAGAAAGAAAACCATATATAACACATTTTCTTTTGTGTGTTTCTTTTGGGTAAAGCCTGGAAAGTTACCTCTCCATTGATGGAGAATTATACACCCCACTGGGACGTGGAGTTGATGGAAACTATTCCATATTCAGCAGTGATCTGCCCATCTCCAGAGATGCAGAAGCAGAGGTGTCCCAGTCTCCAAAGAGCCTTCACTTCAGCATCAGAAAGGATATAACAAAACAGATGGGACAGATGACAACAAAAAGGGATCAAAGAGCAAAAGATAATTTTAATGGTTTAACTGACTGAAGATGCTTCCACTTCAGCCAAGACAAGCAGAATCGTCATCGCTTTTGCTTGTGTTCAGTATCAGCAGAGGAGAATTGCATACCTTCACGGACGAGGTTCTTACAATCTCTGCGTAATTCATCAACAGGGAGAAGATGCACATGAGTGCAGGAAATGAGCTTCTAGACCTAAGTGAGTATTCGGCAGTTCGATAACTGTAATTTCACTCTTCTGTGGTACTTTGCACTCCAAGAACCCCAAATCACCTAGCAAAGTAACAGCATCCTCGTGTTATAAGATCCCAATTTGGCAGGTAAACCTGCCTTATCCAGAGCCCCTCAAAAGAGATAAGGAACATAAAATGAGTGGCTTTTACTAAATATAAGTTAAAATCCTTAACTTCTCAAAGCAGTGCAAACTGGACTGACTAGGTCAAACACAATCACCATAAAAGGTATAACATAAATCAATTTTTCCCTGCCCACGGCGTCCTTACAAGGATGCCTTCTAGACTGGTTTCATTCAATTCAGTCAATATTTAGGACCACAGCAAGTCATCCATAGACTCTTTTGGTCCCTATGAAGCTGCTTCTTCCCATCCCAAAGACACTTGATTGTAAGTCTGCTTCTTGCTTATCTCTGCTATCTCCCAACCTGCTCACTGGGCTGGAGGCCTCTCTTTCTTACTTACTCTCCATGTCTGCCATACCCTGCCTTTTCTGTGAAATCACCTCCTCCTCGACACTACTGCATAGATATAAAGGGTAGGAGGACCCATCTTCCTCTCATAAGAGCTGCAGTTGAGCCAATTATGTCTTTTTAAAAAGAAAGCTAACCTATACACTGAGGACAAATAAAGCAGACACTGTCCGTCGGACCCTGGCATTATCCTCATTTTCCAATTGGAAAACAGGAGCTGAGAAAGGGAGACATCCAAGATAATAAAGATTACTGGGAGACTGCTGCCTTCCCAGGTGCCTTGCCTGACTCTCCAACACCACTTTGCTGGCTTATACAGCATGCCATAAAAACCTACATAAGTCCATTTTAAAGTCTTTTATGTGTTGGAAATTCTAGCAAAGCTTACACACTCATCACTCAAAAGGATATTGTTCATGTGCATATAAAGAGCTTTGGGTATGATCCATCTGACGTTCAAGATTTTGTGTCTTAAAAATGTCACAAGCCTGGAGGATCCTTTTGTCCACCTACAGCAATCAACATTGCTTTGTTTTTCTCTCTATTTTCCAAAATAAAAACTTAAGCAGGGCAGTTTCGTTCAGGGATGAGTTTGGTTTTTGACTGACTTCACAACCTTCCCAGATTAACCCCGTGGCATCTGAGCTGAGTTTTCACTCCAAGTCAATCTTTTCTAAATAATCATTTACCCATGAACAGGTCATAAGAGGCCCTATGGCAATATTTTCCTCCTTTTTCCATATGCAGAATCATTACTCAAAAGGACAATATGCCTCAGGTTTGCAGACTACTCACTAATTCATCTTTTCTTTAAGTCATGTTACGCGTAAGTATTAACATGCACCACCAAAGCCGGAGAAAGCCTGTCCAGCTCTTCAGAGGAAACGAATTAATTGAATACAATCAGTGAGAACAAAATGCAAAGGAACCCTGAGTGTGTGAAGTTCCTGAGCCCTTTCAATGAACAGGGGCCCAGGCAACAGTAAACAGCAGTTCTGCAAAGCACAGGGAGCGCTACCATGTCATTTAATCTTTCCATATATCAGGTTTCTTGCCCAAAAAGTGAAGACTTAACAGTCACCCTGAAACACTCAGCACTCCGGTGCTACAGGAGTCTGCCAACAGGGATTATTCCAGGCTTGAAACTGGGCGAGCTGGAGGAAAGGGAGAGGATCGAGAGCATCAAAGGGTAAGTCCACAGCATGGAGAAGTGCAGTCAAAGAGGGAGAGTTGCACAACGTTTCAGGGTGAAGGAACCCACTCCTCCATATGGTTTCTGATGGATTGAACACCTCCACTTGGACCTGTCCTGAGTTCATACAGAACGCAAAATTCCCTTACAAGAAAGCTCAAGTGCTACAAAATTGGCTGAGCTCTGTCAACTCCAGCTCCCCCACCACTTACTTTGCAGCTTTGCTCAAATTATAAACAGGTCTGCATGACAGATCTGACCTTCACCTCGGTTGAGCCTAGTTCGTGAAGGGGCGGGTTTCTGCTCCTTCAAACTAGTTACCTGGGCATGACAGTGGGCTGTAGGTGAGTTGCAAGGGACAATAATTGGAGCCGACACAACTGAGAGTGAACAGCTAGCAGAGGCAGGACCTGAGTTCCCGACTCTCCTCCCATGGCTCTGATGAGACTACACAGAGCAAGATGTCCTCAGGGCTTGTACCACCGCTTACACAAAGTTTGACAATAAATAAGAAATATTAAAGGAATACAGCCTGAAACAGCCAAGTTATAGCTACAGGTGATTAAGGCTAGAAGTCAGATCCAAAAGGAAATGGGGGACAGACTGTGGAAACTGGGACACTGAAAGCCTCTGTCAGAAGTGGTGTTTTTTCCTATGCCCAATTGCAAACAAGATAAACCAATACAGATCAAACAAAATATTCCCTCCCCGCAACTCTCACAGTCTTTGAACAGTAGGAAACGCAGCAGTCTGAGGTCGAACAAAAAAAATGCTTTGAAAGGAGCAATGCAACTGAGGGGATAGGCCAATACGCAGACTTTGGAAGAGGAAACACGGTATTTAACATCCATTACTTGCCTTTATACCATCTAAGATGTCAGAACGCCATCTGGGCCTGCATCTGTCACCAGAAGCTGGTGGTCAGCAGAGCACCCCGTTCTGAGCGAGGAGGTCATCAAGAAGACAGAGCCAAAAAACTCTTCACAGTGGCGCATGGTGGGAAGACAAGGCATAAATTGAAACAAGAGAAGTTCAGACTGTCTATAAGGATATTTCTTTTTTTTCCCCTGAGGACAATTCAGGGTTGCACAGAGGTTGTGCAGCCTCTTCGGAGGTTTTCAAGGCTGACCTGGATAAAGCCCTGAGCAACCTGGTCTCATCTCATGTCTGATCCTGCTTAGAGCAGGAAGTTGGACCAGAGACCTCCTGAGGTGTTTTCCAACCGGAATTATCCCACGATCCTGCCTGCACTGAAATTGTTTGCCTACTGCATATTCACTGACCCCGTATGAGAAAAGAAAGCACGTTTGCTTTCTCAAATGCCCTTGCTCTGCATTCGGTAGCAAGGACTCTCTCTTAGTGTTGGAATATTTATGTTCTGGTCTCTTTTGTAATGGCCAATTAAGTACCACTACAATTACATTACAATTTAGATTAAACTTAGATGTGTAATACCTCTGTATTAATACCCAAGTTTGACTTCAGGGTGTCAACAAGCAAGTAATTTCCAAGCACAGAAAGGCCTGCATGCTGTACACTGCCGTACATACTACATACAGTACGGCATTTTGCTACAGCATCCCGTAAGAAGAAAGAATACATGCACAGGGGAAATTAAGCTTCATCTCCCGCGGCTGGAGCTGTTCAAACATCCAAGGTTCCATCAGACTCTTCCAGCTCAGCGCCATCTTCCCTCGCATTTCTCGGGGATGAGAACATAAGGAAATGCCATTCCTTTTACAGCTAAATCGTGCTATTACTCCAACTACTTCTGAGATATTGGTACTGTTTGTTCTCCTAGCAGCAACTTTGAGGAACTTGAACAGTCACATATTGCTCAGAGAAAATACAGAAGAAAAACAAGCTGAAATTTTGGTGGAGACCTTAATTATGAACACAGAAGGTGAAGTACATTTTTCTTCTTTAAGTCTGGAATGTCCAGCCTGTACAACACAGCAATAATTTCTAACCCTTCTCAAGTAATGTCATTGATGCCAGATATTTAGTGCAATGATTTCAGCAGTGAATGTCAAATCTCTCTCAAATATTTGCATGCTTCTTAGCTCCTAAACTGACAAGCTTTAATTTAAGCAGATATAGGTGAAATCTGCCACGGCACATGTTGGTTAAGATATTTAAATGATACAGGCCACAATGAGAAAGACACAGAGCCCATGCAATCCTCATTAGAATCAGTGTGGCAGGGGCTCTTCTCATTACAGTTACTTAAACAATAAATTAATTAAAAACTCCTCAAAAAGATCAAGTCCAAAACTATTCAAGATGTGTGGGAAAAATGCCACACTCTTGCAATCTGCTCTCCGTGGAAAAAATGGCAGTCCTCTCTTTTCATCTTTATTCTCATCTTTATTTCTCTTTTCCCTACAGAACCCATGTGGAGTGTATAACATATAACTAAGCAAGTGAGGCAATGGAAAGTACAAGGATATTAATTCCTCCATAATACTCCGGGCAAGCTCATGTCAGTAGACCCCAACAGTATAGATAGTGGCAAACTTAACTAGGGATCTCATCAAGTTGCTAAAAGAATTCCCTGGTCTTTCTGACATGAGTCCTTAATATACTATACTCCCTGCAACCCATACACTTGTGTTTTGCTGTGTATCTTTAGACATACAGTAAGCTTCATAGGACAGACACTACGCCCTTTTTACTTTGCTTTTCTCAGGAAAGCACTACATGTCAGCCTGTATCCATCTATCTGTCTATCTTCTCTCCTCACACTAAAGCCTTTTTGAACCTGTTGGCATATTTCAAGTCAACCTACTAGAGCACTAAGAGATAAAGGATGAAATTCCACAAATATTGAAAAAGTAAGAAAGCAGTATAGGAAAAAAATGTAGTGCTCTTAACAAAAATGTCTTGGTTTGAGGTAAAACAAAACCAATTTTCTTTTCAGTAATTTACAGAATGCTAAGAAGAGCTCTTTTATTGTATGTATTTGTCACCAGAGAATCCCCAGAGGCAAGCACTTTGAGGAATTTCCCAACCACAGCCAGACCTTGGAACAGACCCCATACCTTCTTAGACACAGGACAATTCAGTCCCAAGATCCAAAGCCATAGAAATCCAGGCCACTCATTAATTCCAGATATTGGACCCCAATTCCAGACCTTTCTTTGGATAGAGCTAATTGGTTATCTCCACCTGTCAGTTCAAGTCCATGGAGGACAAAGGACTAGATGTAAGCCTGCAGTTAGGTGCCCACAGTGCCACTCGGATGGAGTGGAGAGGCCTGACGGCAAGTAACTGACCTTCTGTCCCTTCCCTAACCACTGGGCCCTCCACTAGAGCACTTACTGAGGCATCTTTAATTCTTCTGCTGAGCACATCTAGAAAAATACCTGTCTCGACTAGGGTGGGCCAAGTGCCTTGGAGCCTTCATACCCCAGAAGCCATTTGGGACTTATGAACTAGGTCCTCTAGTGCTGATGTTCACTTAACACATGGCTGGCGGAGAGGAGGTAGTCCTGTTGAATCTATCCTGTTACACAACCAGCAACAGCTCAGTTCCTAAGGTTGAGTGAAACTGCACAGGTGGGACTCTCTTTTTTGGATCTGCTCACTTTCTGCCCTGGATGCCTACATCCCGTGTAGCTTTCAGAAATGTTCTCTTGATCTGAAGCTCAGGGAACTGGAATTGGCAGATGATGATAATGATTAACTACAGATGCCCTGTTAATGCCCTGCTGAGATGATCAGCCCATAAATTCCCATCCAAAGATACGTGCCTAAGAAAATGGAACGTATCTGGAACACAATAATCTCTTTCTACTGACTGAAGAGGCAGCCTAGACCATTAAGCCTTTATCAGTTACACAAGTACCTTTACAATCTGTCCTTCAGACTCCTAAATATCCAACTCAATTCTGAAATACTTTGAACTGGAAACAGTTTTATTTTTAATAAACAATACAGACAAAAAAGTCAGATTCAGTTGTAATACCTTTCAGACTCTACAAATAATGTTCACATCTCTACATTATAAATTTAATGCAGAATTTCAAGTCTAACTTTTCGGATGCCAAATCCTTTTAGTAGAAAGCTTTTTAGATAATAGAATCTTTCTTGTATAATGCATTCATAAATTTCCTACACTGAAAGGGGTGTAGTTCAAAGATCATTTCAACACTGCTGATTAGATTCTTAATTAAATTATTGTGTTTAAAAAAGGATAAATAAAATCCTGGTCACAGTTTAAAGGGAAGCAAAAGTGGGTCACAGAACTTGAAAAGGCTGCCCAGTGAAATAAAAACAAGAACACATTGCATTTTTCTTTCTGGAGGAGTGCGTTCGTGATTAGTGTGATCTGTCTCCCTCCCAAGAGGTGGACTGGAAACACTGGGCTGAGCTTTCATGAAAGAAGAGGTCAATCAAGGGTGTTTTGTAAGGTGGGGAATGCGATTCACAGCAACATAACCACTGGACCAGTTCATCATTACACACTACACATGTCCTAAATTAGGAGAGCATGAAGCGGGTGGATACATTACACTGTTTCCCGAGAAGCATATTGGGTGAGTTGTTCCTGTTCCAGTTCTTTGAGACTCAACACCACATCTCCCAGGAATCTGTAAATCATCAGCAGGTGATATTTGTTGGCTGTCATACCACAGGCAGTCAGAGCTGGTTACAACGTTTACCAGGCGTTTTCTGTTCATGTTTTTAAAGTTCTTTTTTTCCAGGAAGCTTCAAAACAAACCACAAACCAACAAGTAAAGTAACACACCACAAAACAAAATTCCAGAGATAACAGACATGCTGATAATATAGTCTTTGACATTTGTTTGGGAGTTGACATTGTTGAGTTAAATATCAGTCCTTTACCAGACTAATAAATGTACGTCTGCTCTCTCTCTCTGTTCACCTACGTAGCCCGTGTCAGTGCAGTATCTGAACACCCCTGGAAACACCAGTGAACTTACCCTCATAGCAGCCCTTTGAGGCAGCAAAATACAGAGATTAACAGACTTGTCTGAGGTTAGATGGGAAATATGCAGCAGAGAAAGACTCCCAGAATTCTGGTTCCTCATAACCGCAGCAGAAGCATCTATGTATAGATGTTATGTACTTATCTATCTGGTACATAAAAGATGGTTACTGATTGCTTCTGTGACCACTGAGCAGGGAACAAGATTTTCATCAAATTCAACTATGTTGGACATCAGGGAAATCTTTTAACTGCAGAGAAATGAGGTACTGCGACAGGATATTCACAGCAATGCTGTGGCATGTCCTTCATATATGTTTTTTAAAAAGGGCTGATAAATAGTTCTCAGGAATTGGTCTTTTGAAAGACTGAACTGGCCTGTTGTGTTCTACACTGTGGACATAGCCTAGGATATTATTACCTAGTTTGCTGCTTTATCTTTAGCTTTGCAGCACATATCAGAACTGGAGTGACAGACAAGTAACGGTGACATTTATTATCACCACAGTAAAATAGGGATGGGTCTAATTCTAGTGTGTCAGAAGATAAACAAAATAACGTACCTCAAAGTTATTAAAACAAATCAAGCAGCTGCAAAGGACCAGGGACAGACTCTCTCAACAACGTTGAACCACAGTAAGTGGATTGTGAGGGAACATCTCTGTATAAAGAGACTAGGGCTTTGGCATGGACTATAGGTGGTATATAAGGTGTGCTGAAAATTCAGGCGACTTTCAGGTATTCTTTCAGCAGCCAATCAGTCAAGAACACACAAGATGAAAAAGCAAATGAAACCGCCACATCTGCATGGAAGATGAGATCTGTTACGGGTCCAGCCCAGCTCCGTTTTTTAATTCCACACAGCACTTCCATCTGACTTCAGGAGCTTGGCCTTACCTTCCCCCTTACAAAAAGTGACCCAAACTTCGTATTTTGTAAGGGGCTGAATTCCTAGGGAATGCCAAGAAGTTGAGCACCCTCCAATGGAGTCTCTTGTTACAGCACATTTGAGTGGGATTTCTGAACGTCTGGAAGCCTGGACGCTCAAAGTCATGGATAAATACCGACAGCACACGGGCAACAAGTCAGATGCAGCAGGAGCGCACACAACTTGTGTTGTATGTGTGCTCAGCAACTCACAATGCAGAAGCACTAAAATGCAGGCATCACATTTCTGAGCTGGGCCTGCCAGTCAAAAATGTATCCGTGCCTGTATTCTTGACTCACGTGACCCAGCCATAATTTTGCAATGCATCTTCCTTCCCTTCCTTGTTTGGATGGGGTTTGCCTCTGCCCTGTTTATAGAGATAAAATAGTCAAACAGTTGACATAAAGCATGTGTTCTGAATTATTTATGTCTTTTCTGGTGGGGTGTGTTTTTTTTTTGTTTGGCTTTTTTTTTTTAAACTGGAACAGAAAGAAAAAAAGAAAACAACAGAAATACCAAACATACCTGCCTAGCTATGCAGCAGAAATGGACTTGAGGATCCAGTAACAAATACAGCCCAGCATAAAACTATGGTTTGCATTTTTTGGAGAAAATACACATCACATCATGCATGGGCATGTGAGTTTCCCATGGATTAAGCAGACATCGCCATATGCTGCAGGTCAAAAAGAATGTATGTGCGTGCGTAGAGATACAGATATCTATCTCTTTCTGCCATTTCTAACAGCATGCAGAACTAGAGTTCATAGCAGGATCTGGCACTGAGGAACCAACACGTGCACATGAATGTGGCCCAGCAGACATGGATATATTTGTTTGTATACTTCTACTGCATCAGGGGTGGAATATGCAGTTCATTTCTTCTCTTTTGGCTAATTTGGAGAAGGCTCATACCACTAAGCCCTAGCAGCTACCACCCGACAGGGCATTCCTGGCCCAAGCCACAAAATCCTCTGGGTAGCCAAGCTGCAGGTGTATACCTGAGAGTTTCCGCAGCCCAGCTCACCACACTACAGGATTGCAGCTGTGATAACAAAATCTTCACTATTCTCTAGGGAGAAATCTAAATCGAAGCTTTTCAAAGCTACAGGCGTCACTTCTCTGTTCACGGGAGAGATCATTTATCTGTGGTCATGGCATGCTGCATTTATTATGTTCAGCTGTTCCCTTTCCAAACCTTTTGATACAAGTGCCGGTAGATGTTCACTAGCCTGTCAAGGATAAAACGAATACAGGGGAATCTTGGAAAGACATCAAGCAGAGAGGAACCTGGATCACAATAATGAGATATCAAGTGTGGATAAAGATCCAATCATACCTAGGGCCTGAGGTTTAGTTGCCCCCTTTCTGTCCACAACGTCAATGCTTATAAAACTCTCTAAATTTGTAGACAAGTAACTTCTGTGACATTGGCCATTGAGGAATTCGTGCTGGTTTTGGTAAACAGTGGGAAAATTGACCTTTTTGGCATGGAGTTATTACTTTTGCCTCTGGGAAACAAAGAAAGTAAAAATAGATGAGTAGCTACAGCTTGAGAGAGAGGTTTACATAGCCCACGTAAACGAAAATTTTGGCCAGACTTCTTTTATTTCCAACTGTTTCATCTCCATACTATCTTTTCAGCTTTACATTAAAGATGGTTCTTATCACAGAAATCGGAGTCAAATCCAAGGCTAGAATGTGGAATATCCTCCACCTGGGCCAGCCTCTTTTAACGCCAAGCTTGCCCATTACATTGCTTAAGCCCTGGTTCAGAACTAGCCACAGCTTCCAAGCTGCCCTCTTTTAAAAAAAAAAAAAAAAATTAAATCTCTTTCTAAACTAGCTGTCCATAAAGCATTCCTTAGCTTCAATTTAGCCTGGCTCCCTGCAGGCCATCCCACAGTCACTTCAAGAGAACCTGTCCTATTGCTCCATACTTTCTGCTTCCTGGAGTTAGTATGTGCTGTTCAGGAAACAAAAGCAAACACTACTTTCCTAGTGTGACCTTGTAAGTCTCTTGCAAGCCCATCTCCTCCCCTTTCTCCCTGCAAGGCCAAAAACCTGTTACTTTTGGTACACTTTTGGTACTCAAGGCTGTAGTCAAGCATTGCAATGATGAGGGGGGCACACAGCAACACAGCTGCCCTCTGCTCACATTGTGAGTGCTAAAGGGCAGGGTATTGGCACCTCTGTCCCTACCTTGACAAACATTGCTGTCCAGATGTTGAAACTAGTTGCAGATCTCCCCTTCACTCCCATGATGGCCGGATCCAGGCCACTGACTCAAAATCTCCATGCTCTAGGATCCCTTTTTCCTGTTTTAACAAAGACAATTTCAAAATCCGGTAGCTTGGAAACTCCCAGGGCTCAATACAAATTACTTTAAGTCCCAGTGGAAAACAGATTCTTCCGTTTCAATAACATACAGTTTGTTTAGAGAGCTGGCAATTCAGAGGAGACTGAACCATGGTTCCTGCCAAGCCTGGGCCTCACACGACTGTGACTGGGACAGTGAGTAAGGTCTTATTTTTTCCCACAGTGGTGGAATTGAGACATCATTCATGTAGATATGTTTCCCCGTGTTTTAAATGATGTCTGTTAAAGGATGTCCCCCACACTTCAGGAAACTGAGAGAGACTTTTTGTCTAGTCACCTGCTCTGGAAAACTCTGATCAGCTCAAGTACCTCCAGCAATTTCTTGGTTCGGATACCTCTGCTGGCTAAACAAAACAATGTTCTCCTAAGGCTATGTAAAGGTAAACCTCAATAAAACATGATAGATGGAAAGACATTTATTGTCCTCCTTCAATTAGCACCTGGCAGCCTCCTCACTGGTTTCATCCATCCTCACTCATAAGCCCCACACGTATAACAGTCCATTGCTGTCTCAGGGACCTTCTCCTCAGCCTGATGGAGGCTTATGATAAATACTGATATAGCTTCAGTCCCATCCAACCATCAATACCTTTAAACCCCTTGCTGACCTGCTAACGACAAGGAAAGGGGGATTATTCCTTGTCATCTTCAGCCCAGCAAACACGATCCTTGCTAGTCAAATGAGTCCAACACCATACAATGTTTCAGGTCTTCCTTATAGGCAGCGGTGGCCGTTGCAGCCCTACAGGAACCAAACGTATTCCCTCTCTCCTCAGGGGAAAATGCCAGCACCACAAGAAGCCTACCTTCCCAAATCACTTAAGGGTTAGCACGGCAATCAGCAAGAGCCAGAAGCTTTCTACAGAGTCCCAGAGCCAGGACTGCCGCTAGGATTTAACGGTGTACAACACAGACAGATGTGGCCAAACAAATTGAACTGCTGCCAAGCTGGTTGCATTTTGGGTGCAAGTGGGTCTCAAGCTGGCTAGCACTTTGAGGTGGTCTTCTCACACCTTTTCCTTAATGTTAGCAGCCCAAGCACGCCAAAGGGGTGAGGATCTCCACAGATGTGAATCCAGGCTACTCAAAACAGAGAGAATACAGATCTTAGAATAGTCCCCTCCACTCCTTCCCCACTGCACCTTCCTGGCTGCTGTGTGTTCACATGGTAGGGAGCTCCCAGTCCTTCTCTCGGTCCAACAGTTCTCAGTGCGCGCTGCTCAGCTCCAAGCCCTGCACTGTTCCGGCTGGCTCCCAGGAGACCTTCTACGAGGGCCACATGGGGATGTCATGGCCCAGTGCCATGCTGAGGAGTTTCCCATGAGCTCTTCTCCATGTTTGGAGGGGGGTGTGTGTTGGGGAGAATGGGATACCCCACGCTGTCCTCAGTAAAAGGTCTTCTGCCCTCCCCATAGCCTTCTGAGAAGGGGCGGTTTTCCCCTCTCTTCAAAACTGAAGCGGACAGAATAAAACAGCCTTCCTCTTTGCTGCTCGCCCACAGCTTTTATAACAAAACAGAACATACACTAGCTGCAAGCAAACAAACAAAATAAAGTAGCTACCTCCCTTCACAGCAAATTACACAGCGTTCCCTGGCATATTTTTCCATTCTAAAACCATCCCAAGAATGAAAGCAGGAAGTGGGCACCATCAGGAGACTGGGGACAAGTACCGGAACAAGTTTCACCGTAAATCACTTGTGTAGCCACAGATACACACACAAAGATGAGGACACAGAAAAGCCTATAAGGAAATCAACCATTTTGTCACCAGAGCAGGGCTTGAATATTGTGCAGTAAATAAGGCTAGGGGCCACACACTGAGCGGTAAGGAGAAAACTAAATATTAAGTTGCAGCTCCGTAATTGAGCACAGCCCATTCCGTGCACGAAATAAGGCAGGGACAAAAGAGGGGGGAAAATAACAGACGCATATTTAATTAAAGGCTACAGCAGAAAAACATTCACAAGGGGACTAACTGAAGATACCGGGGGTAACCAGAGTTCTGGCATTCGCCGACTTGGAAGTGTCATGCACACGTGTGGACAGGTGCATGTGTGTATGCATGCTGTGCGCATTTGGTTACCCAAGCACAGGTAATCCACACAAAATCAGCGGCCGTGTCCCTTGAGAGGCTTCTACAGAGAAGGGGACTGAGGTTGGAGGAACAAGTGTCAGAGCCCCAGCAGCAAGAAGTTATGCAGAATGTCAGAGTAAATGTTTCCTTACACTGCTCATGCACATAAATAATTCCCACTACCGCAGAATTTAGGTGAGTAAGGGGGCAATTACAGTCACGTTGCAATTACCTGCCAAAAGAAAGGCAGCCTTGCCTTTGCAACTCTGAAGGCATCCTTTAACTAATTTCTCTTTTAATGTGTATGCATTCAGCTTCAGTGTGAGCAATGGCTGGATGAGGAGAAATTCATGATACGTAACTTCTAGTGATAATCTTTAGTGGGAGGCTAGACACCTACCCATCATTTATTCCTTTAAAAAAAGCCTCCTCCGGAATGCTGTTTGCCTGCAGATCACGCAGCTCAGCTGGCTTTGACAAAAAACAGTTGTTCCAACTTCTGGGACAGGCTAAGAGAGAGAGTGAGCGTAGTTATTCTTCCTCAAAGCAAGGCCTGGGTGGAGCTGGAACCGACAGGAGGCTCTGAATGGGAAGTGGAGGTAGCCCAGGCAGGAGAGGCAGGGGCAGGAAGTACTGAGGCAGCAGCTGGGATGAGAGGGGAAGCGGTCAGCTTTAAGGGAGAAGAGAAAATAAAGAAGTAATGCTGTTCTCTCTAGGCACTTTACTGCAAATTACAAAGAGGAGCGTGGAAAAGGGAAAATCAGGAGGCAGCCCTTGTTCCTCTGATTTCTGGCAACCTGGGAAGCTCATTAAAAAAATGACCAGTACGGCGCGAGAGGAAGGGACCAGCCTGGCCATTTATTTGGGGCACCAGCCACCCCGCTCTTCCAAAACTCACCAAAGCTGCCAGAAGTTTTCCCACTGGTTTGGGCCTTTGAGCGGGGGGGTGGGCCAGAAAGCCAATTGCTAATCTCTAACACATGCGCGGTCTCAGCAGTTGCAGCAGGGTGAGGCACAGGGATTTTAATTTCTGCTTTACATCCTTCCTGCTAACGCCCAGCATGCCTCGCCCTTTACTGCGCGGCTTTGCTACCTCCACTCCTACCATTTTCCGCCTCCTGTTTCCAAAAGTCAGCCGCAGGGCTGGTGAAGGTGGTGAAGCGCCGTGCGGGAGCAAAACCCAAGCACGGCCACTTAAAGCAAATATTATTTTTCAACTGAAAGACTTTAAATTTTTTTTTTTCCCAGTTTATTTTTAGAACAATGGTAAAACATACAAATCCTGGAGGCCTCAAGCACTTTCCTGCTGTGCAAGTGACTTAATTTATTTCTTTAATTTGTTAAAACCTCACCAAAAAAAATGTTATTCTTTGGAGACTTCGCTAGCCCAAGTTTTGCATGTATTATTTGCTGCAAAAGATTAATGAGGTAGCAGAGGCAATTTTTAATGGATTCCCTTGGTTTTGTCTCACTCTCCCTCACTTTTTCCTTTTTTTCAACTCACACGGCATTCCAGGTCCGCGAATCTGCTAAGTGCTCTCCAACAGCAGGATAGAGGGTGCGGGAAGAAAGTAGTGAAATCAAAAAGGCGCTCTCACAGCTTCACCCCTTCTCTTTCCCTGCCCGGAGATGCCGCGATAACCACTGTGTTGCACCAACCTCCTGCAGATCAAACGCCTCCGCAGCCCTCCTGTCCTTTGCCATGCACCGAGGGAGCCAAACACCCTGAGTTTACAGGAAGGCTGCGCGTGTGACAACAGCTAATCCTACGCATAGTTCAGAGGTGCTGTCAGCTAGTCAGGCGATGCGCTGAGGCCCTTTCTCTTGGCTCGATTAGAAATCGACTGACACTCCCAGAGACTCTTGGGGAGCGTTTTGGAGCTCGGCTGCAGAAACCTTCCCATCGACCTGCTCCTCTTACGGGAAACTGAGCGTTGCCTGGAGTGCAGCAGCAGCACAGGCTTCGTTGGTGATGGGCTAACAATCAGATCTGTTTCTCTTCCTTCACCCAGAACAACCAGGCTATTTGTCAAGAAGTCATATTATGCTTGGAGGTGCCTAAATCCCTTCTCTCTCAGCCCACATGCAGCCTCTCTTCCAGCTCTGCGGAGGAGATTTTGCCTAACAGGAGGTGAAGGGGAGAGAGAGATGAGGAAAAAAAAAAAGTGAAGGAGCAGAGGGAGTGGGGATTAAGATGCTGGGGTCAGGGCAGAGAGAGAGGTGACAACTTCTTGTGATAGCTTTAGAGACAAGGTAGGCCTGTGATGGGGTAAAGGTGTGTGAAAGGGAAAAGGAATCACAAGTCCCTGCTGCAGAAGGGAGGAAAAGGATGGTGCCAGTCTCTTGAAAGGCAGCCAACGGAGGCCTCCGCTCTTTCTCCACATGCAAAGATGATTTTTTTTTAACCTGAATAAGCCAAGGAGAAACTGTGAGCTACCGCTCTTCTAGCTTGCCTCCCTGCCTTTGGGGACGTCTGCTCATCGCTTTAGGGCTGGAGATCCTATTTGCAGAAGGACTGAACCGGGAAAGCCCTTCAGCATGACTGAGACCAGGCCACTCACCGCATCACAGCACTCAAACCACTCAGAGCAGATTGGAAATCTGTCCAAATTGAACCGCCAGAGAGAATACACAATAGGAACTCAGGGATTCTAACCGTGGTATGATTTCATTCAGGTGGATCAGCTGGTGGCCCAAGGGCCATGTATGGTTTATGGGGCAAAAACATGCAGCTCAGTACTTTTTTTGGCACAGCCTCAACCCTGACGCTGTCAGGACCGTTGCCAAACGCTTCCGAGTGTGCCACCGGTGCAGCACTGAGCCTCATAATCTGCACTGCTGTCTGCATCAGAGTGCGTTGGCCATGATCAGACAGATTTCTGCAGGCATTTGCACGCTCGCTTCTGCACACCTAACTGCCCTGCTTCAAGTGTTGGTGCCACACAAGCACAAAAGTTCTTTGAGAAATCTGGCCCCTACAGTGTGCCATTCAAGAAAATACACCAGCACAGTCTTCTCGCCCTGTCTTTTTTTCCCTCAAGTGGTAGGTAACGCCACACAGGAACAGCAAAGCAGAGCAACAGCGTAGGAATAGGGAAAGGACGTGAGACTACCTGTCTGGAACAGCCAGCTCAAAGGCAACGACAAACAATAAATAACCCTGAACACTGAAAGACAGGGCTGTCATTCTTTGTCATGCCAGAAATGTCATAAACCACAACAGAGACGTGCCAATGGTTTGAGGACCCCACAGAAGAATTTTTATAGCTCCGTATTTCATAAATTCTTTTGCTATCTTGTGGGCCCAACTTCTTGATCTACGTCTGCCTCTGCCTCCTCATTCACTGGCATTGACTCAGAAACTCACAGTCTCCACTGCCGGAGGTGTATTCAAGTCGCTGGCTGCCCATTCCCAGAGGCAACTAGGTCACTCCGGAGCACATAAAACAGAGGGCTTCATGCAACGTGCTTAATGCTGGGATCCAAAGGAAGGGCTGCTGAGGGAGACAAAAAGAAAAAAAAAAAACCAAACAACCAGCTCAGTTGCTCAGTTCTGGTTCAGACTAAGAAGCAAGCTCACCCTGGAGGAAATGTCCCCTGTGTAATTATCAAGCGTCAGAGACAAGACTTCTGCCCCCACTGAACTCTGTGCTATCAGACAAGGTAGCACATAGAGCTCCTTCAGGCATTTCCTGATGAGTTGCAAGCACAGACTTATCCCCTTTGGGCTACCCTGAAAAAAGTATAAACAGTTACTTCTACCAACAGAAGTTTGAAATGTGCAGAGGTAGCCCTAACACCTTTGAGTATCACTGACCAGATTCCCAAATATATCACTTAGATCAAAAACTCATCAGGATTCTCCTTCTGCATTTTCTTTGGGTTTTTTTTTTTTTTGAATGGGATGACACATGATCAACAATACCGCACAGGTATGGT
This sequence comes from Chroicocephalus ridibundus, assembly GCF_963924245.1. NCBI lineage: Eukaryota > Metazoa > Chordata > Aves > Charadriiformes > Laridae > Chroicocephalus > Chroicocephalus ridibundus. Next base: position 71,041,495 of record NC_086285.1, on the reverse strand, counting down.
AATGGTACTTAAATAATCCCATACACAGCAAAGATTCCTGTACACATTCATTTAAAGTTGGCCTGAGGCAAGCCAAATACACAAACAATTAGAGATCTGTAGGCATGCCAAGAAATATTCCTGCAGCATATAGGCCCAAGAGAAAATATAATGAAGATTAAGAATATTATTAACACAATATGGAGGTAATAGTATTTGATGGATTTATATATAAGTACCTCTGTGATCCCAGCAAACCCCAGAAAAAGGACTGGACTGACATTTTCCACATTTACCTACAGCTGTCAAATCTGTAGCACTGCAGTAGCCCTAAGTATCTGAAATTTAAATGGCTGCAAAACCATCTTCCTTTTTTTTTTTTCCTTTTTACACAGTAATTAGATACACCTCATTCACTCAGTTCATGACAAATGTTTCTGCTTCACTCACAACCCAAGACAACTTCTGTTGCCCTTTTCTTTAATGTTTTTTTTTTTCCACAAAAAGGCTTTTTTTCCCCCCTGAACCTTGTAAGTTTTTTGTACTCATTACAAACTTTGGCACACAAAAGGAGGTGGCATCAGAAGTGCAAATGCTTTCGTATTCTTTGATTTGGTATAAACTGCTATATGGTTTTGTTCCTTTTAAGTACCCTGTCTTTTGATACCCCTGGCCAGTCCATTCCGTGCTCACAAGTTAACAAGACTACAGGCATGGAGAGACACAAGAAAGGCCACCCAATCAAAGGGAGAAAGTTAAGATCAAAAGAGGCTACTGCGCTGTCATATGGTCAGGTACAGTACTGTACCTGCTGCAATCACTGATAACAGGCTAGTTAACATATCACCTGTCACTCTGCTGTGACCTTTACACCAGTCACCTAGCTCTAGCCTTATGAGAGCTGCCTACCTTTTAAGAGGCTTAGATTAAAAATATTAGTTACACTGGAAATCCTCAGCTTCACTGAAAACAACAAGAGGAACAACTTTGAAATTACAAGTCCTGTGGAAAAGACTCGGCATGATTTGATAATGGGCACCGGTTATTTTCTTCCCCATTAAACCAGAAGGAACTGAAAGTCCATGCTTACTTGAGAGATGGGGGAATATCCCATGTTGTCTTTAAGCATGAGGGTTACCCAGTGTCCAGACCAATCCTTGGAGCTGCTCAAGCACAAACTGCTCCACGCAGCATGTACTGTTCTCCTGATCGTGCATCCAGAAAACACAGCAGAAGCAGAAGGTCACAAGCAGGACTCTGAAATGAAATACGTCGTCAGCATCCCAAAATGGACATGAGTCCCATTGCTCTAGGGATTAATGCCATGGGGTGTGTGTTCCCAAACCCAGCGTTCCTGTTCCTTCACACACTAGTGTGAAGTGAGGGCAGGCAAGTCACTGTTAAGCCTAAGAGACATAGGCCTTCATTAAAACACCATGATGAAGATTGTCTACGTTTCAGAGAGAGGTCACACTTGAAAATTGCTAGGAAAAATAGGACACAAATCGTATTTAAAAAAAAAAAAGTAAAAAAATATAATAATACTTCAATGGCTTCTCCCTTAGAGTGTTAAAGAAGGATTGCCTCTTCCTGAAAACGGAGGGAGCTAAGAACAGTTCACCACACATCACAGCAAATAAAGCTCTTTTTAAAACAGAAAACATAAAACAGAAATTATATCTTCATGTGTTCTACCCTTTTTTTTAAACCAAAATTCCTGTGAGTTCAGCTGCCATCAGAGCATACAGTGAAGGAGAAAAGGGAACCTAAAAGGCTAATAGTCCACCAGTGCCACTAGACATCCCAGTTCACAAAGGCGCTAGTTTACCTCCCAGTGAACTTAGTATTTTGCATGATGAACTGAAGGAATTCACCTTAAATAAGATAGCTAGGAAAATCCAAATAACTGTAAGGAGAATACAGGTAAGATTTTGTTACCTAACACATCAAATAGTTTCACAACTGGTCTCTCAAAAACAAAGGAAAAAAACCCATCCAAATGCTGAATTTGGCTTCCACAATGCAAAGAACAGCTGGAGCTTTTCTGCATGACTTAGTTTAATGCAGCAAGATTGGAATTTTTAAGTTCCCAAGGAAAAAAAAAAAAAAAAAAAGAAGCGGCAAAGTTGCTGTTCACTTTCTGCTATCTGTACCAGTTACCACCTGGATCCAACTATTTGCCACCTAGGATCCAACTATTTGAAAATCTACATAATCAATTAGTATCAAACCAAAGGTCTGCAAAACATCTGTACTCCAGGAGTGACCTTTTGATGAGAGAAGACCATTCCTTGACTCCCCAAGTCCTACAGCTCAGACTTCCTGCTTGAAAAAAATGTTTCCCATCAGAAGCCTCTTATCAGCTCCTGGCCCCACCAGTCCAGCAGTGAAGTGCAGGTAAGATGTAAACAAACCCAGGGAAAAGGGAGAGATTTCTTAGGCATTATTGTAGGTTCAGCAGGTTTCACTAATTTGCCTATTCTGGGGACACCCAGTGCCCTTTTCCATTTCTTCTTCTCTAATACCTTCCCAAAACCTGCAACACACTGAACGGTGGTTTAGGGAAGTGGGCAGCTTTTGTGCTAACAGAGTTGGCAAGGGTGGATGTAGATCTCATCCCAGCAAGGGACTCACACAGTCACAAGGCAACAGCTGGACAATAACGCAGGAATTACGTACTACGTCAGCTGGAGCTCTCTACGGGGTCAGAAGAGCAAGGGAACTAGAGACCTATTTGCCCCAAACTTGTCCCCAGATTCCACGTTTCTTCCTGTGGAGTCCTCTGACACACCCAGACATGGGTGTGGGCACAGTGCTGATTGCTGGACGCTATTCTTTTGGACACAAATCATACCACCGCTCACAGCCAGGCACCGGCACCCGCTCCTGATCTTATGGGGCCGTTTCGCCTAACAGCTCCCAACCTGCCTTCCTGAAAGCAGCAAGGGACAGCTGCTGAAACCCCATCAATCTAGACAAAGTCAACATGACCTGTGGACATGGTCCAGCTCTGCCAGGAAGGGCCTAACAGTGAGCGCGGCTGAGGAAATATTATTGCAGCCTTTCTCATGCAGGGTTCTATTTTGGTGCACCACTTCTTGTTGCATGAGCATACCCTGGGCATTTTGGGAACTCCAGACACAGATAACAGTTCTAGGTCACATTTTTTTTACTGATACAGGTTTCACCATCCTGATTTGGGTGCAAATGCTTGTGAACCTTGTAGGATTATACACTCTGTAATCACTTGCCATGGCCCAGAACGTATAATGTGCCCACCAAAAAGCACAGTAAATAAAATAACAGTGTTTCTTGCCAGTCCAAACAAACATTTTTCCATTGCCAGCAGAGCAAGACACCACTAACCCACAGAACTGCAGTGTTTTAGGACTTCATTTAATAGTAGGAAGAAAAAAGTCACAGTGCTGTGAAGTGACAGAGAAACATGCATAACACAATTTTGTCATCAACACAGAAGTAGTGGTTATATACAAGGAAGTGTTTATTTGATCTATTTGCTAACGCACAAATCAACTTTGTTTAAAACTATTTCATAATATGCATTCTTAAGCAATGACCCAATTTGGGGTGAGCTATTTGAGGTGATCACTCTATTTTTTCAGGCAAAACAGCGATTTGAGTAACCAACTATAGCTTCTCTGTCCGCAGACTGCAGAGTTTGCACCAGGAGGAGGGCTGCAATGAAAATAAATTAACCTATTTTACTTGATCTATGTTAATTATTGTTGCTCTGACTTAGCTAATGGCAAATCCTCAAGGACTTGGATCAAGAAGTCGTGTGTATCCACTTGCCCTAACCTTTATTTGGCCTTTTGGCTAAGTACAAGGGGCATATCAGTTAAGCATCTGATGTCTTCTCTCTGGGAAACTCAGTGAGTTAATAAGTCATTTCAAACTAGTCTGATTTTGATGCATGGAAAAAAAACGAACTTGGCTTTCCTCACACAGTACAGCTGGGTAAGTACAGAATTTCCCGGCACTGTTTAAGCCTGGGTGGGGTGGGAAAAAGAAAGAAGGGAAAAAAAAGAAACAAATGAAGTTTATAAAGAAGGGGGAAAAAGGACAGAAATCCTGCCAGGAATTCAGGAAATCTGTCCTTCCTTGTTTCGCTTTTGGAGATCAAATAATCCAAATTAAACACGAATCCCCGTGCAAAATGCTGATGACTCTACTCAGACTAGGGCAACTAAGGTGCTGAGAAGCCACAAAGCTCAGCTCCAGTCCTTCAGATATTCATATAAACAAGTCGCTTAAGTGATAGGTCTCGTGTCTGCAGGACCAGCACTCCAGACAGACAGTCCCTTAAGGAGGAATTGAGTCTCATGTATGTATATTGCCCAAACCAGCTATATGCAAACCCTCACTGTAGACCCTCTAGGCACCTCCACAATACAAGTAGAAAATAGGAACTGCAGATGAGATCGTATGATCACAGCAAAACCGCTGCCATGTTTCAGGGAGATCTCAGCCCCCAACGAAAGAACACACAGAGGATTGTTAGCATCTTTCCCAACCGGGTGCACTGCAAAGTGAAATGGCATTAACCATCATGTAAATGGGATGACCCACTTTGCCCAGTACTGCAGTGGATGAGACTGGCCTCACAGCTATGCCTGGCCTTCAGGTGGGAGGATGGACTTCCAGTCTCAGGAAAGGTCCTTCTTATTGCCTGTTAACTTGGTCTTTTTTCAGCCTGTAGCCCTGCCCTCAAATCAAATCTACAGTTTCATTGCATTAAATTACCTATTTTTCACCTAAGCACCTCAAAAAAAAAAATCATCACGTGCTTTTCAAGCCCTAAAAAATCTACACATCACACTACATGTCCCCACTCACAAAAAAACAAGCAGTGCACAAACAAATTACGTCAACAGAGGGTGTGTGGCATAAGTCAAACCCATTTTCAGAGTACTATTCATGAAGCGACTGGTCTTCCCTCCTCTTACTTTCACTGCGGCTTCCCTAAGCTACAAGATTTTTCCACCTATGGTTTTCAATAGGCACAAATATCACTTAATACGCACAAGAACAAATTCAGGACCATGCCTACACATGATATGTGTTTATGAATATTCATTCCGCGTATTGATTTTACCAATATTAGTGACTCCCCTGACTTCCTTCCTGTGGCCAAGCACGAGCAAATAATTTTTTAAGAGAAGTCTGCGGATGTATGCAAGCCAGTACCTCTCCCACACACCCAAGTTTAGCAGGCAGATCTTTCAAAACTAGCTTGCAGGAGGTGGCTCTGCAAACATGAAGGCTTTTTGAAGCGATGCACAGGTACAGGGATGATTTTCATGTCAAGAAAATAATGCTAACTCATTAAAAAAGCCTGCTTACTGCAGTGGCTCACAGACCAATGAAGTCAGAAGAGACCAATGGGATCCTGCCTAATGCAAAACACAGCCCAGGGGATTTCATCCAGCGATTCCTTCATTAAACCCCTAACTTTTGACTAATCTCAAACCTCTCTTCCAGAATTAAAATCAACTTAAATTCAGAGACTTCAAGGCTATGTCAACACTGTCTTGTGTAACACAGATCTGAGGGCAGGCCATTAAAGCATGACTGTGCAACTGTATTGTTAGCAACCTGCTGCTCAGCCACCTCCAAATCCCACAGGACTTCTTTTCATGCAGTAAGAACCTTTCCAGGAAAGAACTTGATCAACCTACCTACCCGGGGACATTTCCTCAGGTTTGACAGGTTGGGCATTGGCAGATTCAAGTCAGCATGGGTGCATCTCAAGAAATGCCCTATCCTGAGCCCAGCCTATCCATAGTGCAAGGATAAGTTTCTTTTCTACCACATCGTAAAGCTGATCTGAAGTTAGTGTTCAGTTTGGACACAAGATGAACTGGAGAATGAGTCTGAACTTGGAACCATAGTCAAAAGGTAGCCCAGCCACAGTCCACATGCAAGAAAATCCACCATCACTGCTTTTGTCACGTTCCCTCCATCTGAACCCCACCCATCAAAAAGCAAATGCATGAAATCCTTCCTCACAGAGGGCATAATTCTGCAGGTTAAAGAAATTATCAGTATAACGCCGTTTCAGGGGAAGGGGTGCAATTATGCACTCCAGCCCTATTAAAATCAGCCGTATAAACTGATCAGTGATGTAAGTCATCGCCGTGTTTGGCGCATTTGCTCTAGCAAGTCTCTACTTTGTACTCAACTCTGCAGCTGCCTTGCACCTCCCACTCCTCCTTCTTTACTGTCTTCATGTAAATCAAAAATCAATCAAACCTCACTTCATCAGTAATAAATCAATCACTTAGATCACTCGACTATAATACAATGACCTTGTGGCTGCAAAGGCAGAGTACACGTGAGCACATGGATGACAGCAAGCAAAAGAGAGAAATAAGTATTTTTATATATGTATTTGCTATAGTTCACAGAGGGTCTTTTTTGTCCTGGCCACGTCTGAGCTCTCCAGAAGGGCTGCACCAATAGAAATTCTCATTTCTTCCTTGCCCGTCACCCCCCAGCAAATCAAAGCATTCCCATCCTCTTTCCATGCTATTTTCTCAGATTGTATGCTGTATTCATACCTTTTGTCCTGAATACAAATGAGTACAAATGTCAGAGGCAGATCAGAAATGTTGGGGTGCATACAGTACGTTCTTGGTTTACTCTAAAGATCAGACCATATCACCAATAAAAAAAATAAATAAGTATATATTAAATAAAAAAATCACTCAACCTCCATCTACCCGCTTCCAAACTAAGATAAGGAAATATCTCAAACTTTCTGCAAAGCCTCATATTACCTCCCATAGAAGCAGAGAAGCCTGAGAATACGTCGTATTGTTCCCCTTGCTCATGCTGCATTCCTACAGAGCTTCTGCATTTTTTCAGAGCTTCTTGTTGTTGTTGTTATTGTAAAAGCCAAGCGTTACACAAGACAGAGAGCTTGACAGCTTTCCCACAATCCTCAGCATGTGGGAATAGCAAGTAACAAAGTGTTAACACCTGCCAACTGGTGGTTAGGTGTAAATGTCTCTGTTAACAACAAACACTGCTGCTAGCAGTCATCAGAGCAAAGCAGCAAATCTGTTCCCTTCTCCAATGTGGAAAACACCAAACAATAACAAAAAAGGCACCTAATTGCTTGATTAAGATGTATCAATGTTGGAAACTGCTGATCTAGAACATTGAATCTCTGACATTTACTTCACTCTTGATTAAACAGAATGTTTAAAACTAGCTATTGTGCAGGCAGAAGCCCAGAGCACTGTGTACCATCCAGGGAATTGTGACAGTGAAACTTCTTACAAAGAAACAAAATCGGAGACACCTCCTCTCCGCTGTTTCATAAAAGCATCAGCTGCTGAGACCCTCTGGCTATTATGAAGAAGGGATGCAAGAGCGCTAAGAAAGGGTTAGGAGTCACGTAATTCCTTGATTCCTTTCGACCCATGCGCAAGTTCCAGGGAAACCTTGTGAAAAAGTCCAGCTCCTGCTCTGAAAAATGCTGTTGAATAGGGAGGTCAGGCCTGTTTCTTTACGGCGAGGATTAGTTGTGTATGTTAAAAATCATGTTTTCAGTTGGTGATTTCCTAGGCAGCTTCATGAGACAGGTGGCACTGATTTATCACTGATTTGCATGTGACTAACAGCTGAGACCTAAGGCTAAAAGCTTGCTTACTTTAGATTTGTCCTCAGTAGCCAGCTTGCTTGTTTTATTGCCCTTCCCCCATGACAAAAAGGTAAGGAAGAAGTGGGTCAACTCACTTGTCTCAAGTAAACTACAGATTGCCAAGTCAGAAGAAGGTAAATTCTATTAATCTACAGTACCCACAAAAGCCCACTGCTGCCTTAATCTCCCTACTGCGCACACAGAGACTCCACCTCAGCTGGGGAGGGACATTAATCCCAGTTTCTATCAGCCTGCATTCCTTCAGTAATTGCCATCAAGAAAACAAATTATCCCATTCTTGAGGGGTGTGGGGGGGTATTTCACATTTATGTCCTTTCATTAAAGATACTGTCTGAAATACTTCAGACCACCATGATTGTACCTGATTAATCAGCTGTTGACCAGGACAATAGATAATTTTAACCTATATCAGTTCCCCAATCTAGGTCACAGGAGAGGAGGAGGGTGAGTGGAAGGCACAGGTCACTTCTTTTGGTGGAGCTACCAATTTATGCCAGCATTAATGATGCATGAAACAAAGGCTTTCAGTGGTCAGCACCTTGAAACAGAGGACACATGTTCTCCTTACTTCCTGAAGCATCAAGTATTTGAAAGTTATACAAGTAGTAGATGGTTAATGGTAATAAATTGGCTTAAGAAGACTGCCAGAGCTTTGTTCCGACTGTAAGCAGCATCATTCACCAAATTGCTATGGTGAAGACTCAAACAACATTTCATTAAAGTTTCCTGCAAATGGTGCTATGGGTAGAAAATGGACAAATAATTGTTTAGTTGCCCAAAAAGTGGCTTTGTCCACTAGGAATGGGTGAATCAGGTAATAAACTTGCCTGCTGACATGAGTATTGACCTATTTACTGAGCTAGATATTTCCGAACAGCAGCTGGAAAGTGTTTTTGCTCTAGGAGATTTAGGATCACCTGCACCAGAATAGTATTAGAGGAAAATTTCCAAGTTTCATGTGAATATTCAAGCCCCTCAGCAGCTGAATTTAGACTCTCAGTCACACGGTTTCTGTGACTCAGCCATTTGTTAGTCATCCTCTGCCCATTATATCTAAGGAAAGTTACAGATACCCATAATTAGAAAGGCAATCCCCCTCCTGTCTCCTTTCTGCCTGCTCTGTAGATATCACGTCCTCTCACTCCCTTACTTACCAGAGGTCACGTGCTATTTCATTCCCATTCCCTTCCCAACTAGATTAATTTCCTTACCCATTTTACACCCTCACAACAGTCTCTGTATCTTACCCCATGTGCAGAATGCTTCACATTAAGTGATACCCTTGCACTCCTCTTCAACCCTCCCTTTTCCAAACCCAGCAGTCCCACCCTGGTCCTCATCTCTCTTTCTTGCACAGGTTTTTATCAACAGCTGCCCTCTGGGCTCCCACAAGCCATACTCAATTCAGTGCCATTCTTGCATGGTCTGGGAGCATAATGCAACAGAACTTGGTTGCTTCTGTCTAAACCTGTCCTGGACTAGTTTCTCTAATTTTTCTGAGTTATTGATCTGTAGAGCTCGCACTTCTGTTCTTCCCTCAAATAGATATTGCTGCCCGACGTGGTATTTCCACTCTTGCACACTGTTCCCTCCATGCATCATTCTACCAGCTCTTCCTCCTTCGCTACATCAAACAGCTTTCTTGTTTTTGCCTTCCAGCCCACTATCTTCTCTTCTTGCTGTTCAGACAATCAACTCCCACCATCCCTCTGCCAGGGATAACTACATTGATCACAAGCAAGTCTGGTTTTCCCTGTACTCCATAACAGATTTTGCAGTTTTGCAGTTTTTCCTTATTTTTCATTTGGTAAAGAACAGAGATCTCTGAACCAGCAAATCCACAGGGACAACAGTCCTTACTCAGACTGAGACAGCAAAGCTCTTGTTCACTATGACAATCATCCAGCAGGTGCTGGACTGAATTATCAATGTCTGATCTGGAACAGGCAAAGGGGAAGGCTTGAGTGTGCAGCACTTAAATCTCAGACTTACACATCAGGTACTAGAAAGCAGGAGAAGAGTGGGATGGACAGGTACACGCATACCCTTCTCACACTCAACACACCCTGGATGAGAGTCTGTCTGACACAAAACCCAGCCTTTTAAAACTAATGAGTAATCTTCCTCTAAGAAAAAACATTTTTCTGGAAAACTTCCAACCAGTACTAATCTCTTATCTCCTTCTATGCCATAAACATCCCACACTGACAGCTGTAATGCCACTGCTCCCTTCCAGATTCTTCCTGACTTACCCTTTCTTTGGTGGTAGAAGACACAAGCTTTGTTACTGGTTCATTCTCCCACTCTTTCCTCCAAAACGCACACCCCCTGTATTTTGTCTGAGAATAACACCCTCTTCTTCAGGACGGGACATAACGTGACACCCCCTTGCTCAGCAGCACCCCTACCCCTTGGTGGGGTTGCTGGGCACTGCCAGTCTGACAAAGCAGCAGTGCAGGCAGACCAGTAAGTCTAGCTTAGATCCCCTAAGTTTAGACTTTATCCATTGTCTTTCTTTTTTAGACAACCAGCTCCGAGGCAGAGTCTTTCTCTTTGTTGAGACACCTTGTGGTACCCTGAGACTGCAATGCTAGAATACTCCAGAGACAGAAGAGCTAAATCTAAACGCAGAAAAACCAGCACGGCCTAGTGATTAAAGCACAGAGCACACAGTCTGGATTCCTCTGTTGTCTTTGACAAGTCATTTTTGTAGTACCTTGGCAAGGGCACAAAGTGAACTATCTGGTAGCAGTCCATCCCCCTGCCCCAGATGCGCAAAAGCCTGTAAAAGTGTTGTAACTGATTTGCATCGGCACCTTTGGAAGTCTCCTCCTCTCCCGTGCCCCAGCACTCTTTCTGCAACACAGGGGTAAAGCCGTATCTACCACACAGAGTCCAACTCCACCTAAAGCTGTATCTTGCACACAGAGTCCGGCTCCATCCATCACTTTACCAGGTGCTGAGGATTCTGTCAAGGTGGGGTACACGCTTTCCCTGCTGACACATGTGCATTCCTATGTTTAATTTTAACCCTAAGATGTTAACAATGCTTTCTTCTCTAGCTGTATAGTGTTTTCCCATCAGGTCAATGGCAGCCAAGAGAGGAGCACTTGCTACTGGTTATTTTGCCAGATAGGAGGCAAACAACAATTGGTACAATAGTAGCCAAAATAGGGAGGAATATAGAGCTCCTGAAACATACTCCCAACAAAGTGACAATCAGCAGGGATGGGGTGGGCACCTGACTGCCCATCCTCTTCATTGACCTCACTGATGGACTCAGTTCCCATGCATACAGTAGAACTCAGCATAGCTAGCATGCAAAGTTGTGCATACAACTATCTTAAAAATAAATTATTCCCCCAGCACTTTAGGAAATAGATCCCTTTCCTAGTAGTCTTTGAACAAAAGAGACAAGTGGTCCATTCTGTTCCACGCCAATCTTATTAGTTGCCAATACAGGCTCTACCACATTATTTAAAACTGGTACTAATTATTTGTCTAATTGAAGGGCAGCTGTCAAAGAAATAGTTCTGTTGGTGATGGGATGGGGGGCTCAAATGAACAAGTTGGAACAACATAAGGACAACGTAAGCCATAAGCATGCGAAAAATACTTCAACACCTGCCTTCTACTGATGCCAGTGGTGTTGGGCAGTGTGGATGGTTCCTTGGAGGGTTTAGGGTCTTGATGCTAGGCAAGACTTGTTTCTATTCCTGTAGATCGAGGCTCCAGCATTGCATTTTGATATCCAATATTGTGCACTGCTTGCTTTTCGTACTTCACCAATGATGTGGAACATTTTCACTACTGAAAAACAGATAATTGGAGGCTTAAGAAAAAGGAATATTTTGGCTTAGTTCTAAAACTCACTCAAGTGAAAGGCACATAGGTTTACTCTCCAGACTAAACGCAGTCTGGAGCAATCAAAGCAGTCTTGCAGAATCTTGCTAGTGCTTGCCAGGTCCTGAACACTGGAGTTGTCTTGACTGTAAGCACTACAATCCAAAGAACAGACCTAGCAAGAGGCAAATACATAATCATGTATCACCAACCCTTTGAGCTACACAGTTACCCAAAGGCCCTACATCTAAGAGAGTTAAATTTGACATCTGTGTGATCAGATCCTTTGCAAGAAGAGGGCAGCATGAAAATAGACACCTCTTATTTCTAACTCCTTCTTTGGCCTCTACTCTTCAGCATACAAGATGATGTTTTTCTTATCCGAGGTTGCCTCAAGTATCAGTACAGACAGGCTACGACTCCAGATGCCTTTCTGTCCTGTTGTCCCATGTTTTAGTTTTCTGTCTGTGAGAACACAGCCATTTGCCACACCAGAGCTATGGGAATTCCGGCAGTGAACAAACAGCCCTGTTAATGAAGGGTCTTGGGGCTATTTGCATCTTTGGGGGATTTGGATGCACTGAAGGGCGAGGCTGGGCCTCATTTTAAGAGAAGACTCTAGCCTACACCAGTGCCAAGAGGCTGACTAATGTAATTATTTCCTTGCGAAGCAGCATTTTTCAAAGTGCTGATTCTTATTAAGAAAAAGGAACGGATTTGGAGCTCATATTTTGATCTGGTGCCCAGGATTATTTGGAAATTCTTTTTCCTGGAACGAGACTTTTTATTCCAAATTTCTCCATGGTGGGGAGAGAGGGTTTCCTGGGCAGAATTAGAATAATGATTACAGCCTGTATACAATCAGCTCTAACCACTGTGGAACTCCAAAAATGAATGTTATTGCTCAGTGGCTTCATTGAAAACAGAAGTATTATTTAACCAGAAGGATGGCAACACATGGAAATAGCTCATTATCATATTTTCTCCCTATTTGAAATGTCACATTGAGTATGTATCTTTCACGTCCACTACACTTTAATTAATTTGGACTGTGTTTAAATATATTACACAGCATGCTTTATTACAAAATTCTGACACATTCCCATTGATGAAACAGGGTTTTCTTTCAAACACATGTAAATGGCAGTAGGAGTTACCCTGCCTAAAATTGTTTTAAATACAATAAGAATACCACATCATCTCTGTGTCAGCCTGTTTTTCTGTGGCATGGAACGTATATAGCAAAGCCAATGTTACATCCAAAGCTTGCTGTTTATTGAAGGGACAATGGTGTTAACATTACTATTCCAGGTCTAAATCTTAACCACTTACCTTATTTACATAATTACAAGACAAACATATATTTTACTCAATGGCTGAATAAGATTCCAGCAGTGTGATTGCCTAGGAATTAAAAAGTAGAATTGCAGGGTGTATGCGTGAGATGAAAATGGCTTGTTTTAACACAGCTGGTGTATCTTATCTTCTGTGCACTTTCAAACACAGCTCTTACAAAGCATGGTTGTCCTCCTCCACCCAGGACTCCAACAAAAGTGGAGGATGTATTTCATTTGCGGACCTTCCTCTGCAAGGCAGTCACTCCAAAAGTCATTTCTGATCTATACTTGTATAAGCAGCTGGGGGAATCAGAGCAGTTTTAAAAATCACGTAAAAAGTAGAGTTCACTCAAACTTTAGCGTTTCTTGAACTGAAATCTTACAGTACGTGGAACTCTATGTTGAACAGGATCGGGGACTTTGTAGAAGGTATGACTAATATCTGAATGGTAAGATGTCATCTCTCCTCTAGTGTCTCTGTTGAGGCACTGAAGAACAAGCTGCTGAACTACTGTAAAACCATCTTAGTTTCAACTGTCTTAGGTTCAGCAAACACCTAATGATATTTTCCCTTTAAACCTTTCTCCAGCTGCCTTCTCAGAGCAGTTCTACCCTACTCCATCATGCCAGTCTCACTAAATAGCACCGAGTGCTGACGATGCTTATACCAGGAAGGAATCTCCTTCCTCGCTACTTGTGCACTGTTCAGGAACCACTCAGAGCTGAGGCTGGTGAAGGAAACCTGCTTCGTTCACTGGGAGCCAACTGACTGGTACATCTCACACAACAAGCCTCTGCATGACATTACAGTCAATCCCAACAGCTTGTTCTAAAACATGTTCCAGGGACAGCTCTTTGGACCCTTGCTTCCTCATCCATCCTCCTAACAGAGCAGTAATCAAAGCTTTATTCTCTGAATCATGCTTTTTTTTAATTATTTTTTTTTTCCCCAAACAGATGGCCTTTTTCCAAAATAATTCCTCAAGCAAAGATTCTTATTGTGCGGAAGGTAATCCTGTTCTGAAACAAACTCCCAGATGGGGCCATGTGGAACATTACTCCTGGAATACACGTGTTGTTCCTTAGATAAAGGCAAGCCATTAGACTGTTGATCACTGGGTGGATGCTGACATGAAGGAACAGCACGAATTTGCTCTGTGATGTTAGATACTCTACTACTACTTCTTCTTTCCCAAGCGTTCTCTCCTTACCCCGCATAACCCTTTCCTCAGGAAACATTTACATTAAGAAGAAAAATGTTTCCCAGTAACTGAACAACAACAAAAAAGTTGCATTTAGATACAGCACATAATGTCTGTCTTTAAAAATCTGGATTGGTTTTATATTTAATTCATTCAGTGACTTGTAATAAATGGATAAACATAATTTGAAGAAGAATAAAAAAAAAAAGAAAGAAAAAAAAAGAACTGTGTTGCTGGAGCCAAAACCAATAACTGCAACTTGCTTTCTCCCGCTTCTTCACTCCTTCAGACCAAGCATTACTGTTGCAATCCTTTTTTTTTTTTGGTATTTTATGTGTTTTGTTTTATTTGATGTCTGCATTAAAGGAAGACTCCAATGTAATATAAAAAGATAGTATAATTTCTATGTCTAATTACAAAGAAGAGCTAAGTGTCTAATACAAAAACATGCAATAAAAAAGAATAATTAACAATCAGATCGAAAGCCACCAACACGGCAATCTGATGAGACAGGCTAGGAAATACTACTCAGCTCTCCCCTTACAGCGCATAGGGAACCTGAATGCTTTGCTGTGTGAGAAGACTGGACAGTGTGCTAGATAATCTCATCTAGGCTTCCTCTCTCACAAAAGGTTGGACCAGATGACCTTTTGAGATCCCTTCCAACCTGGGCTGTTCTGTGATTGTATAAGATGGGAGAGTCTGCTCTGATAGTTGACTCTCAGCTTAACCACAGCTTTTCCTCCTTGGTTTCTTTCTGACTTCAAGAGCTTGCTCTTATTGTTTGGTGGTTGTTTTTTTTTTCCTGATTCCCCAGAGTAACAAATGTGAAATTTTATCCTTTTGGCTGCAAGTGGGCAGGATATTGTGTTCTTTAAACATTTAGATTTTCAATCAAAATCATCAGGAATGTATTAAAACACGCAGGCCAGTTTCCATCTCTTGGCACAAGTCAATGACGCATTTAGATGTACATGGAGTGCAAGACAATTGGCAGCTTCTAAAGAGGAGCAGATCATTTAAAAGTGTTTCTGAAGGGGCAGTATTTCTTTACCTCATCACAACCACCCCCACTAAGAGAAACAGTAAAAATACACAGAGCCTTACCATCCACAATTTCACTGGAATCAACAAGCAATTTGGGTTTGTTTTGCAGACCTTTGAAAGTCCAAAGACCACCTTGTATTAAAGGCAGTTCATTATTCTCATCCATATACAAGTGGAGGGGAGTCTGATGGGCCAAATTCCAGCCCAAGAGACTGTTTAACCATAAATTCCTCTCACCAGACAGAGGCATGAGTCACTTTGTTGGATTTGAAGGTAGAAGGAACAAAGGGAAGAAGTAGAATCATGGGAATGATTTTTCAGAGGTTCTCAACACCACCAACCCAGAGAAACAACCATAGTGATTTAGCAGAAGACACCCCGCAGAAGGAAAAAAAAAAAGAAAAAGAAAAAAGATACTTAGATACTTTGCATCTCATGCGTAGGATTTCATGTACACTTGTTTCTGTGTGACTTGGCAGTGCAGCAATAGCTTTTAGGGATGATACCAAGGGAAGATTCATCAGCAACCGTATTGACATCTGAAGAGGCATATGCTCATAGGCAATGTTTTGCTTATTGCCTTTAACCTTATGTTTAGACCCACAAGGTATAGATATACCTTGGATAATGCCATTTTCCCTGTACACAGATTTTTGTGCTGTCTGTGCATTTAAGATAATTTCAGCACTGGGCAGATGTTTACTAAAATACAGATAATGACGCTATGAATATGAGACAGACAAACAGAAACATGCCAGACAGCACTGGTTGGTTTTGTTCTCTTTTTTCTATTCAGCTTTTGAACCAAATTTTAAATAAGTATTTTATTTTAGCAGAGAACAAAAGGCGGGAGACAAATAATACTTCTTGCGAAAGCATTCTCTATAGATCAGTTCCCGCTAAGTCATCTTTCCATTCACAGACCTTGTTCATTTTTCCATGATGATTTTGCAAAAGTGATTAAATAACTTTAACAACAATAGAATTACAAGTGTCCTGAGGAAGCGAGAAGCTTATAGACAGATACAATATGTTTTTTCCAGAGGGAAGTCGGTTACAATCACTTGGCTACAAAGATGACATGAACAATCAAATCCTCCTGCAATTTCAAAACTTGTTGATTTAACAAAGGTTTAAGGAACTTAAGCACATTGCTCAGGATAGATCCTAGTACAGGAGAGTTCTCACTACATATGCCAGGCAATGATTTCCTGCAATATTTGCCATAACGTTCATTTCTTTGCTCTAGTATCTCCATTCCGCATGCAACTTCCCTTGATTTTATCATTACTGCAATTAATTGCCCTAAATCTAAAACAGTACTGGAAAATGAACTTGGACAAATCAGACTTAATTTGCAAGAGATTCACTGCAACATAATCTCCGCTGAAATGTTTACAAGCTGCCTGTAGAGAACTAAAAGCCAAGCGGGATCTCAGAAAGAAGCCTGTAGAAACAACAAGTATACCAAACTACATATGCCATGCCATGCTATGCCACGACTGTGCTCTTCTGTCTCCAGGGTCTTCAGTCTCACTGAGATTTGTAGTATTTGATTTCAATTCTATACACTACACCTTCCATTCATAAGAAAAAAGATATGGACTAGAGCACAATAAAGTGATAGGTGTGCAAAATCTAATTGCTACCAGCAGCCTGATGCAAAGTCTTGTGTAAGTCTAAGAAAACTTTATGCTTTGTTTCAGTGAGCTTTATCACTAAGATTTGTTTGCTCTTAGGGTTTTACCTCCAGTGCCCTAATACTTGCATGCTCCATCCGTGTCTTTGAGGCGACGTGATTCTCCCCATAACTTTTAACTGCATGACTTACTGTAGCAAAACCTAATCTAAAGAAGAGGAGATACGGATTTATCATAAATTCAGTCAGTGGGTATGGTCCCCATGGTATAACTTGCAGAAGCAGAAATCCTAGCTGCTACTAAACGGACATACTGGAGTGGGTCCAGCAAAGGGCCATGAAGATGATTAAAGTAGTGGAGCATTTGACATATGAAAAGAGACTGAGAGAGCTGGGACTGCTCACCCTAGACAAGAGAGGACTCAGGGCAGGTCTTTTTAATGTATATAAATAACTGATGAGGCAGGGGTAAAGAAGACAGAGCAAGACACTTCCCAACAGCACCCAATGAAAGGACAAGAAGTAATGGGCACAAACTGAAATGCAGGAAATTCTGTTTAAACAAAAAATAAAACTTTTTTTACTGTACAGGTGGTCAAATACTGGAACAAGTTGCCCAAAGAGTTTGAGGAGCCTCCGTCCTTGGAGTTACTCAAAACCTTACTGGACCAACCTGCTCTAGTTGCCCCTGCTTTGAGCAGAGATGTTGTATTAGACCATCTCCAGAGGTCCCTTTGCATCTCAGTGATTCTGTGAATCACTAATTTTTGCACTGTTCTCTACTTAAGGTAAATTTGATTGTGGACTCTGCTAGATATATGCTTCTATAAGAAAACTAAACTGAAACCAAAAAATCATTACTAACTTAAACTGACATAGCTCAGGTCACAGCAACACCAACAGTTTGTGGAAACATATTTTAAAAACGCCAACAACCCAAAAGCAGGAAGTCACCCTCCTTGCCTCCAAGGCATGTTTACCCCTGCTTCTACCAGCAACTTCCTTCCTCTTTGACCCCAGGTAACTCATTACCTTGTCATTCCTTTTTGTCTTCATTGTTCCACACTGCTCTGCATGTTCTCTCTCTTCGATGACTTGACTTAAGTATTACCAGCCCATTAAGCTCACCATTTCCTGCTGGCCCAGCAATCACAATTAAAATGTCTCACATTAGAGTCTGATTCAAGCAGAATGCCCTACTGGGACATGAGCTCAGTGGCAAAAGCAATAATCAAGGTTTCAATAGGATTTGCTCACAACCTTATTGCTTTCCTGAGATACTGAGAAATCAGATGCCTTTAGGCACCAAATTCTGTCATCTTACTCATTCAGACTTTCACTTCTTTCTTTGCTCCTTCCATTTTCTCCACTATGTATCCCCAAATTCCCTGTGATCTCTAGGATGCCATAATCTAATAGCCCCTTTCTTTATAATTTCCCAGATTTCATCAGAATTATGGATCTTTCTGCCTACAGATTACTGAGATCATTAGTGTTCAGCTTCTAGCCACCTCCTCGTTCCATCCAGCCTAATGATGCAAAAATGGAACATATTATTTGGGTGGAGGTCTCTGTTGCTCATATGCTGTCATTAGTGATCATCTCAAGTCGCTTCATACATTGGTTTTCACAGCACTCTTCTTTAATGGCTCCCAGCATCCTTGTTTTCAAGCTTTAGCAAATTCAAAATGCTGGATTAAATCAGTAAATGAGTCTCTAAAACCCATGTGGTTTTTGACCTTCATGTGCTCTGTCTCATTAAGGCTATTGTTTGTCATCTTTCTCTACTCAGAAATGTACTGATGCATCTATGAGGTGAAGAGTAACCTAGATCATATCTACCCACCTTGGACACATTCTCTGTTCTCCCAGTCTAGTCCTCTTCTCCTTTTCCATTCTTTCTAACCCCAGATGTGTATGTCATATATTTTCATTTACAATTTTAAATATATTTTTTTTTTCATCATACTGTATAGTTTATATTTGGTAGCTTCTTTAAGATGCCTTACGATTTGGTTTTTTTCCTCCAGAACTGACCCTCAGAATTTCAGAAAGCCAGACACAGATTTTAAGATGGCAAGGGAAGTTCTTAATTGGATGCCAAATTTGTGCCTGTCAAATAAGCAAGCTGATTCTCTGTACAAGAACATATCCCTCTTATACACAGAGCCTGCCAAACCATTAGTAGCATCACTCAGCAGTTTCACAGTTTCTTGCTGGTCCAGGAACCATAAGCAACAAACCAATTCAACTTATAAATAGATTATTTATTCTACTGAAAAATAACCTTTTCATGCCCTCCTCATTCTCAGAACACTTAAGTTTTGTGTTGGTGTTATAAAAATAATACTAATTGAAAAAAAATATTGTATTTTTGTGTATACACAATTCTGTCTTAAATATATCTTTCCCAATCTTTCCCACTGACTACGGCGAAGACTCAGCTCCAAAAAGCAACATCCCAACTAAATTTTAAAAGAGCTCTCATATTTTTCAGGATTGTTTAACAGAGTTGCTCACAAACTGTTACAGGACCTAGATTTGTACAACAGCAGCATAAGAGAAGTAGCATGATATGCCAGCTACAACAAAAGAAACCTTTTTCCACATTAATTATCCCAGCTGATGAGAAGGAAATGCAGTACTTGTCAGAAGCTAGGCAGAAATTACCATCAATATACTGAAGAAATTTATTGTAAGTTTTAGAAAAAAACTTCACATTTTTCTAGGGGCAAGCTTAATAGCATGCATAAGCTGAGATGCACATTTATAGCCCTCCTTTTCCTCTCATTATAGTGCACACCCTCCTGCCTGTGAACAAAGATCTCTGTAAGGTAAGAGTCACAACAGGTGGTAAACACTCCAACATTTAAGGGCTTGTTTAGATGGTAAATGGAACCAATCCAATTAAATCAGTTGTAAATCACACCCTTAGCATTTCAGCGGTAGTTAGTATGAGACACAGATTTCAGAGCCATTTCAGTATAGCTTAGTGTGATTTCTTTTATCAGCTTAAATTACATCAAAACCAGGGTCTACAAATAGACCTTAATCAAAATATTATGAATTAGAATGCCGTTATTTCCTTTGGTTCTAGTTACCACATAGACTAATCCTAAGACTTTATAAACATATGCATACGCACACAGAACAGTCACTGGTTCAGTGGGAAGACAGATTACAAATTACTCAGTGCTGCCAATTAGTGAACAAGTAGGAAAAAAAAAACACCCTGCAAATAGAAGCAAAGCAGAGTGCTTCACAAAACGTATGGCATTTCTTTTATTTGATACGTGTCATAACTGATACTGTATCGCATCTTACCAAGAGAACCAGTGAACATCCTGTAATACTAGATATTGGAAAATATATAAGAATATAACATATCGGAAAGAAAATCTCATTACAGCACTTTGTTAAATAACTAGCAAAGATTCTTAGAAGAGACCTGTGTCAGCTTGAGATACATATCAGTAAATGGCAAATTAGGGAGTTTTTATGCCGATATATGGACATGTGGCTCAGGAATACTGCAAACAAGTTTCTGCAGGACCCCCTAAAACAGATCAGTGCTACTACACATACAACCCCCTGTTAAGTTTCCTACCAGCATTTCTATGGTCACGTTAAACCACTGCAAATGTGCAAGAGCAAGCAAATCTTTAACCCTGCATATTCTGCAGAAAGTTTTCAAATAACTTCCCGTGAGGATTCGATAGAGAATTTTGACCCGCTAAGCTCATTCAGTCGGGGAAGGAAAAGCTGTGCCATGTGACCAATAGCAAACAGGCAGCGTGGCTTGAATTACCCATATTGAACACCTCCACAAACCACAGAGTAATTTACAACACGTCATTCAGCTGCGAAGACTTTTGAGGAAACTGCAGCCAAGTGGGCGATGTTGCGTAGAGAGACACGTCGGCAAGATTCAAATAAGCAATTGATTCAGCTTTAATACATACACAGCTAATGCAGCATCTAGATTATTTTCACTCGCCTGTTGGCAAGTGGGACTGTTTTCCATGGAACACGTACAGCACGTGCTCTGGCACGGACCACCTTTCTGTACCCTATGTAACGCTCTGCAGGGGAGTATGGCCAATAAATAAATACTACTTCGCAAAATTAGCATCACCAGCCTCTACTCAGAATCCACCCCTCAAAGTAGAAAAATACTGCAGTCACAGTCAGGATGACTCCAGGTAGATGTCATGTCCACTGTGTCCCAGGGATTAAATGTGAATGTCCAGGTGAGTTTTTGCCATCCCATAACGACCTTATATTGTCAGATGCTGGCTCGCAGCTGAAGACATGGAAAGGGATGTGATTGCTCTCTGCAAATATACCAAGGAGGAAGTATATGAGGAGAAGAAAGAAGAGCGTAAAGACAATGTTGGCACAGCAATAGGGAGAAGTCAGCCAGAAGTATGTTTAAATATTTGAAAAAAGGTCATCAGCGTCAGGAAAAAAAAGTGATTCTGGGGCAGATTTTGTATAAAAATAACACGGGAAAAAAGCCTTCCTCATTTTTAACATGGAATTTCATCAGTTGATATCAAGCATGATACAATGCAATTATTTGTGACAAGAGGGGACAGGCCTGGGAAGGTCCCTCTGCTCCTGCGAAAACTTATATACAGACAGAGATACAGGTTTGTTATATACAGCAAGGTGAGCCTCAGGAAAGTAAGATCACAAAGGCAAATTTATTTTCTCAAGGCAAAAAACCCAAACCAGCAGTAAGTAGCTAACATAAGCAACTGCGTTATAACATTGGCCATTGCTTTTTCAAAACATTGGCATGCTGTTGTCATGCAGCTATTATGAAGAAATCACACTGTGAAGCAAGAAGCCTTCCTGCAAACCAGGATGGGAAGCACAGAATCAGCTGCAGTTTTTTCGCTGCAGGGGTTTCTCTAAAGAAAAAAAAAAAAAAATCTGATCATTGGTTTTGCACGCACTAAGAAAAAATCAGTTTGCAAACAATGAACATCCTTTGTGTTCAGCGTTGGCAAAGCAATTGATTCTAGTTTGAGATTGGACCTGTGCCACTGCAAAAGCAGTTCGTCTTTTCTGTTCTGAAAAGTACTGTAATGAAGAGCTTCAACAGAGGGGATTTTTATCATTAGACTCGGGCTATGTTTTCTTTCAATTTCTCTCACTTCACAAAACAAAATGTATGGAATCCATCATTCCAGCATATTGAGAAATAAAGTAACTCTGAGATACTACAGAAAATGTTAGGACTTAATATATAACAAACAAATAACTTCCAATATGCTGTTATCTCCCTCCTTTAACAGGGTTTTCCCTGCTTTCTCCACCAACGTTCAGGAACACATTATGAGGATATGGCTTCCCATTGCATGAATACAAATGTTGACGCAAAACTTTTACTCTCTTAAAGAAATCGTCTCTTTTTTTAATCGGAAGGTTCAATAGATATTTCTTCCAATGGGTCTCAGTATGCATGTTATACACGTGGTGGAATAACAGAGAAAACCCCACATAATTATCAGACAAGAAATAAGGTCGTGTAAATAGAAAACATGCTTAGCATACCAGAGAGCTTTTCTTTTGAACCCTTACGTGTGCACGTGCTCACACTCTCAAAGGACAGACCTTTGTATGTCCAAGGAAGCAGAATGAGTCCACTTGGAAAGACATCTGGCCTTCCCATGGCATGTTTATGATAAAGTATGAGTAATTCCCTGTAAAAATGGGGACCTTACTACTGGTTTCTTAGCCCAAAAGCTTATTTTTTTCCTGACTCTGTCAGCGTGTCTCATAAAAGATTTCACTTCTCCCTGAGAACCTTGCATCTCTCATATCCTCAGACCATCTTGACTAGAACAACCCCACTGCATTAAAAAAGACTCACAGCCTTAAAACTTGACAGACGTTTCTTTTTAACACCTTTTTATACAAAAGCAATAACAGCAGGTAGTAAACCAACACTGCTGCACAGCATGGTGTAGGAAGGAAGTGCTATAAACCCTATCACAATTATTTCAGTGAAAGACAAGGCCATCATTAGTCCCGTATTGATCAATCTCCCCCTCCCATCTCCACTGTTTGGAAATTCATTCACATTATTATTGCTGTTCCAGACAGTATTATTATAACAGACCTGCATTATACAATAAGAGGCTTTGGTATAATTGACATCTGAAGCACCAGGGAGCTTGAATGTTTGCTACTGGTTAGAATGTGGTCTCCAGAGGGAGACTTTCCTTCTCACAAAAGGGGCTATCACATAGTCATTGCAGTGTGTAAATCAAATCCTCAGTCACTGCTGTTTTTTCATTACTTGTCTGTGACCTGGAACTAAATCTTTGCAACAGCGTACAGCTGATTATCCACCTCTGGAACCTACAAGAATACACCGCAATGATGAACCCATACCTACAAATTGGGGTAAAGCAAATGACCTACCTGGGGTAAAACGACAGGAACCTGTTTATTTTTTAGTCTCGTTAAATAGGAAATTGAAAATATAATGCCACTGCTTGGGCCCTAGGTGCTGTGGAAAACCTCTGGCTTCCATGTGCAGCTGAGCACAGGCCAGGCGTAGGAAGCGCAGGTAGATTTAAAGCATCCATTCACCTCCCTGCAACCAAATTAAGCTTTTGCCAGAGGTGGTCATTAAAAGACCCCCCATGTTGCACATTAAAGACCACATCAAAATGAGAGACAGCAATTTACATAGGGTTTCTGCTACAAGAGCAGCAGAGTGGGGTGGGAGAGCCCAGGCGTGCCTTGGACCCCAGTCCAGCAGGAGCCTGGACAGGGGAGCTGGATGCAGGCAGGTACACACAGCCCTATGGAACACCATCCCCCACTGCTGGTGGCCATGCCCTGAACAAAGTGCAGGAGCAAAATCAGGCCCCAGCCCCCAGACAACACTTATAGAAGCACCAGTTTTGTCCAGGGCCAGCTCCCGCTAATGGTAATGATTTATAAGGGGGAATTGAGCCCCCAGCACTGTCCTCTGCATTTGCCATGACATGGGGAAATTCTGCTGCGTACCCCAAAAATCAACATCATTCGCCAAGTTCATACTCTGTGTCAGCAGGCCTGAGGAGGAATTCCACCCACGCACCATTTGCGTGGCTTCACAAGCCCAAAGGCCTCCAGATCACTCATTTAAATAGTGAATCCCCTGCTCACTTCGGGCCCCCTGGGTGACTGTCAGCTCCCTGCCCCACACCAGCTGTGTGGAGGACAGCCAGAGAACGATACGTGGCTTCATTTCCCGTTGCTGTCACGGCTTCAAGGCAATGCTACAAGCTGGCACAGGTCACAACCACTTATTTTTAAGCCAGGACCTGAAACAGCTCTGCTAACACCAGAACGGAGGAGAAGAAAGAAAAGGGAAAGGGGGAAGGCTGAGCAAACAACGGCAGTCGTCTCAGAGGCAGCAAACCCAATGACAGGTAGCTTTGCCCAGGACACATGAGGGAGTGTGAGGTCTTTCACCCTCACAACAGCCACTTCCAGCACGGCATACTCATGGGTTGACGTGGCAGGACAAAGATCGCTCTACTGCGTCCACAGCCTGCTTCCCTCCCTAAAAAGAGTACTTTTGTCCTTCCCTCAAGTAGGCAGAATTAAAACAATTCTACAGCACAGACCAGTGCCTCTTCCCCACGCCAAACTGGATTCGAAGCCTGATACCATGCTAGAAGCTTATGGCTGCTTGGCTTTGATTTACTGGGCTGGGGGGACCCGGGGGGGAAGGCAAGAGGAGAAACTTCTTAAGCTGGTATAAAATGTGCATCCTTACAGTCACATGAAACCCGTGTGCTTTGTGAGCAGTGAGTCGTGGAAAGGTGACTGCTTGCCATCCTGTTAGGGATGGATGTCTCTGCTGAAATAGGCAGGGAAGCAACAGGTGCTGGAAGAGAGGCCAAATCCAAGAGAAACAGGGTAAGTTTTCTGCTTGCATGCAAAGCAGGGCACATGGATCTAATTCTACCGACATGCCAGCGGTGACCTAGCTAGTCCTGCACTTAAGAAAAAGAAGTGAGTGGAGTTCATGTAGCAGGAGGCAAGAGACCAAAAGGCCCAGCTGCTGCAAGGAAGGTGCTTGGCTCAGTTTTGCCGATCACTGCCAATCCCCCTTAGCTCTCACGGACAACAGTGGGAGATACAGGCGTACACCAAACCCAGCAGATGATCCAACAGCCCCACACACCAAGGCAACAGTGCCAACATTTGTTTGCAATATTCAGGAAAGTCAAGCAAACAAGCCTTAGTACTTAGTACTAAACCAAAACAACAGAAGTCATGGCCCCGAAACCTCAGTGGTGCTCTCCTGCAATTATTTCAAACAAGGTCCACCTCATTCTCCTGTATTTGTACTTGGCAGGGGGAGGTGAACTGGCCTGCTGCCTGTGATGTCGGCTTAAGAGCTCTGCTTAGGACACTGTCATAATTCTTGTCTTTCTTTTTTGCTAATGGTTGCATACCTTTGATTAAAACCTGCATGGTGCATTAAAGGCTAAAACAGATGATGAATGCCACGTTGTACTTTGCGTTAGATCAGAGTTGATTAGAATTTTTGATGATCCAGCAGCTAGGAAAAGAAACTGCATGAGCAGTGAAAATATTCAGCTGTTACTGTTGTAGGCGGCAGTGGCTTTTGTTTGACACAAGATACAAAACAGTAACTAAATGGACAATGTGCTCTCTTGGTCAATGAATGGCTTTATACCACAAAAGAGCTCTGTAAAGAAAAGCTGGTGAATTAATCAGCCCAAATATTTGTAAGACTTCTTGCTTGTTTTCAAGTGGGCAGCCCTCCCTCACCAGCCGGATGCTAGCTAGTTTATTTTTCATCACTGCAAATACAACAGCCAAGCATTTTAAACAAATATTCAAACAACAAAGCAATGTAGTAAAAGTGAAAGAAACCTGACCCAAGTGCATATCACATTAGCATCCAGAGAGATATCTTTAGTAAACTCTGCCAGCACACCAGTTAAGCAAAACACTATTGCTGCTCTGAGTAAAAAGATTTAGTTAAACTGGACGGACAAGTTGCAGAGGAGGAAGCTGCCTGATTAAACACAGTACTGGCAGAAAGCTGGCAGTATGAGCAGACCGAACTTTCAGCAAAGGGAGGCTGACTTTCTAAGGTCATCCAAAATTTGGTAACAGAGTACGTAGAACGAGCACATTGAATAGGAATATAAGGAAAGAGCTGGAGATGACTGAAGAGAGAAAGAAAGAAAGAAAAAAAAAAAAAAGAAACTTTTTATGGTGCTGTCTCCAAACAAGGAGAGTTTATTTCACGTTCTTTTTGGTGGCCTTATTAACTTAAAGAATATTAGGATTTTTTTTTTTTTTTTTTTAACATGTAGCTTTTAAATATCCCTTCCTCCATAAAAGAATTTTCAAAAGAAAGTGGTTGATGCAGTTATTTTGCAAGACTGGGCACAAGTTATTAGCTCACTATTTGTAAAACTGCTGCTAAATATAATCAATTACCTTTCCAGTCTAATTGAGTTTTAGTAACCATCTCAACCTTTCCAGTGAAGCAGTACACTGATATTGCAATGGTTTCTTCTGCAGTTATTGCCCTGCAAATACACTTCTAAGCTAGGTCATGGCACTCAGATCAATGGATGGCTAAGGTTACAGAGTAATTTAAATCTAGGACCACCCCACTTCCACTGCAGATATAGAGCAGAGTCAGAGTCAACAGGAACACGTCATTTTGAAGAAGCATGTATACCTTCAGGTTGAGAGGCCAGCTATTCCAGTGTTCAAGTAAGAGTTACCTTTAATGTCATAGTTGTATCTATGTAAATCTGGACTAAACCAACAAATCTCCCCTTAGATTCAAGAAGGAAGAGCTGGGTAGAAAGTACACTTTGAGAAGCCCATAAGTAGTGGAGGAAATCCACAAAGGCCACAGAAAATAAAACACCTTTAGTGGTATCACATAAAAAGCCACTTCCACAACTACAAGAAAACTGTAGCTTGCTCTTGCTCCCGGCTTCCTCAGAATGTGTGTTCCAGAGACCTGAACACTCCTAGATGAATGCCCTGCTCACCACGTAGACAGCCACAAGTCCTTTCTCAAGCAAGCTCTTGTTTGAATCCCATACAGAAGATGCTGACCAGACAGCAATGCCTCTCTCCTGCATGAACTTCATCCATCGCTAATCTTAGATCCTTGCTTAGACGATCCTCTCTGAGGCAAGAAACTTTCCTTGTGTGTCCCATGAAGACCTGGGTGCCCAAAGCAGGAGGATGCCATCACAAGGCCTACTCACCTTAAATAATCGTACAGCACGTTGCAGAACATCCTGTCACGTCTAGGCCGGGAGACATCGAGTCAGAGTGCATCATTACTGCTATCCAGACACACTTTTCCTAAAGTAGGCAGCTGTAATCAGAGAAGAAAAAACAAAACAAACCAATACAGCTGCATTTCTAGCTTCAAAGCATACCTAGGGCTATCTCCAAACATGTATCTTTTTCCAGTTTTTGCTATCCACAACTCTGTTGCAGCAAATTACGTATTTAAAATGCATAAGTGAAAAGGAAGTTGTTTTAGCAGGGGAAAAAAAAAAAAAGGCAAAGTACATCACAGACATCACTGACAGCTGCAAGCAAGACTAGTATGACAAGCCACAGTAGTAACTAAATAATCTCTTCTGTTATGGAGATAATGGGTTTTGATTCCCAAAAACTGTATCAAATTTTGTATGTATTTGCACTGTGTTATGGTTAAGTGTTATTTCCCCTTAACGTTTGAAAGGGAACATACTCCAAAGGCACACTAGCTAGATTACATGGACACATTATAAGTTTCACAATCTTGAGAGCATACTACTTTGATCTCAGAAGTTGATTGTTGGAGCCCCACAGAGCAAAAAGATAGCACAGGAGGGTCTTTTCACTGATATACACATAAGGAAAAATTTATGAGATTTTTGCAAAATTGCTTTGGTTTAGAATTTTTCTCAAGTGTTTCATTTCAACTATAAATAGAAAATAGAATCTCATGACAAAGATGTAGTTGACATAGTGTGCAATTTATCATCTGTGAGCACATTTCAGAGTACTTGTCTCAAAGCTGACATGCTGTGTGGACTGTGGAATATGACTATTTTAATATATTCCGTGACAAATGCAAGCAAAAGTAGCTGGGATGCAAACAATCCACAAAGAAAATTCTCCATTGGCTCTCCCAATCTGGACTTCTTTATGAGAACAGATAACCTTGTGGAGCCAAAACTCTTCCAGCATAAATGGAAAAAGCGTCGCTTCTCTGGCTCACTTCCTACCATGCTTTTGCCATGACTTGTAAAGACCTATTCCTGGAACCACACTGTTAAATAGATTTGACTTCTTCCCCACCTATAAAAATACCACAGACATGCAAATGATCATTAATGTATATGTAGACAGCTGCTGAAGTGAAGAAACTAACATAAACACAAATGAAAGCATCTGATTCCAAGGTTGTCACTCCCTTTCACAGTATCTTTCTCCTGGGAACTATTTCTAGCAAGAATGAAAAATAATGGTTTACAGTAGGTAGCTTATGCTAAAACATTCATATTCTTCCACATCTCAGAAAGCAGACCCATGGGTGTAAATACAGGTTTACTCTACTAGTACGAGCACAACTGAAAGAAGCAGCTGAGCTCATCTGCCAAAATTCAATGTAACATGCCAAGGGCTGTAAGTGATTTAAGGCTACAGCACCTGGGAGGTGAGGTACTCAACCTCAGAGAGCAGGTGGTGACTAGTAAAGGAGAGGGTTCTAGCTTCAGCTCACTTGAATTTTGGCTGAAGTGACTGCACAGCACTGAACGCACTTGGATTTTCACTGAGAATTTTTTTTTCTTCTTCCTGCTCTAAGAGGCTGTCATGTGCTGCCACTTTCCAACTCTCTTTGCACAGGTGTAAATCCAGAGTGATGAGTCCAGCTCCGGCAGAAGTCTCTAGATTTGCACGGAGATAACTGATAGCAGCCATTGGACCATTGTTTTTGTTTTACAGTTTTCATAATAAACTAATGCAACAGCAGACAGCAGTTCTTACAAAATAAGGCCCCGACCGATATTTGCCCGATTTTTCTCTTCTTCCCGCAGTACCTGCTTCTTTCACACAAGCAGCACGTACTCATGCAAGTGGTAACAGCAATAGCCTTATACTCGAGTGGACACGCCACCAGAGGGCAATGGAACACATTGCCTGTATCAGCATCTTGGAGAAGGAGCCTTTTGGCCCCAAGTCTGGCAGGTGAAAAGCCCCTGTGTTAGCCATAAACACACTTAGAAGCTGCTGTGAGGAGACTCGGATCCATTTTAAGACCAGATCCGGTCTGTGCTCCCGCACAACATTACAAGAGGGTCAGGCTGCAGCTTCTCTTCTTGTACTGGTCAAGCCTTGCAAAGCAAGGAGCTTCCAGAGTTGGAACAGACAAAAATTTACCAGTGATCTTAAAGTCTGAGGCAAGTACTTCCACTGGAGATACCTTACCCAAAGCTGTCAACGTGCCATCGGCCTCACGTTCATTCGCACCCCTGCACCTCCATGCAGCTCAGGCAAGGGGGAGTCCAACTTCTGCCTGAGCCCACGACACCCGGTCAGATGAATTTGATGTCACTTGGGAGGAAATTATGATCCTCTTTGGCACATGATGGCACATTGTCATTGAATAGTTTTCACTCATCTGGGATGGTTTTCACTCTTCTGCGTTGATTATTTCCAAATGCCGCTTTTGAAATCCGGTCAGAGGCTAAGAAATGGTTATACATTTTTTTAGTGCTAGGAGATTATGCATAGAAATGTGTATAATATAACTCTGGTTTCAAGTGACCTTCCAACATTTTATAGGTGTGAAGAGCAATACCTGGTCATTGATTAACTACAGATTAAAACTGAATCTTGGATTTGTGGGCGACTAATTTTCTAGTGACACCATTTAATATCTTCCACAGGCACCAGAAACTACTACGTGGGATTTTAAGCACCAGACACAGGATCTGGGTGTCCTAGGTAAATTCAATTTGGCCTAACCCGGAAGCTAGTCAGTTCCATTTATATAATAACAGCACTCTGAATCAGCTCTCTATTTTGACAGTCCATATATTCAGAAGGGGTTTGGGTAGAATGTGCACAGACGTGGCCTGGTATAAGAACATATGTCCTACACGCATATGTATGAGCTATGAGCAGGTGGCTGGTGGCTCTTCAGCTCTGCTGGTCTCAGCTCTGGATTACATGAGAACAAGCTCAGAACCATGCCTGCAGCATCCAGGTATTGACAAAGTCTTCCCTGTTTTCCTTGCCACTAACCTGGGGTCTGAGCAGGGAAGGTGTTGAAGTCCATGGGAGCCAAAGTGATTTCACAACTTTACAGAATCAGCATCTTAATCACATTAAACATATTTCATTAACACAAAGCCAAGGAATGAAGGCAAACATTTACCTTAAGTAATTAGAGCTTTAAAAAGCAAGTATGCTGTCTGCTAGACAGTACCGACCAGAGTGACTTTTGTCTTCCAGGCATGAGTCAGAAGGTTAGATGAACGCTCAACGCTACTATACTGGCATTAATGACTGATATCTCAAAGACTGGTACTATGGTGGAATTTGCATGCTTACCAATGAAGAAGCACAACTCCAATGGGTACAAAAACAGAGTTCAAAAAAGTCTGAGAAAAATAAAGAGTTCAAAAAAGTCTGAGAGTGGTTTGGTCTTTATAGAGGGGCTAGGATAAAGCTTCTGCAAAAAGAATGAAAGTAGTTAGGGCGCGTAAGAGATGAAGAGATTTAAGAAGTAGGGTGGGAGGGGAAGGAGAGAAGAACTGAGACTGGAATTTGGAACAAGCTTCTGTAAATGTTGTGTTAACTATTAATTGAAGAGTAAACAGCCTATTAAATTCTTATGGAATATGTGCATGAAAAGCAGTAGCACAAGTCAGATCTGCCCCATGTGGATGTTGTTTATGAAGCAGCCTCCTTGGAAATGTTCCTCAGACTTTTGACAAATGAACTTTCTGTAGGTTGTACATTTGAACATGGAATGCCTATTGTTTCCATCTGCCTTTGGCTTGTATAGTTCCTTGGGGGCTTAATACAGAGACAGACAGTTAGTGGAAAGAAGGGTTTATTGAGTGGCAAAAGCACATTCTAGTAGAATGCACTAGGAGAGGAAAAAAAAACAAAACCAAAAAAACAACCCACAAACAACCACTGGTTTCACAGAAATGAAACCATTGCAGAAGAAAAACGCTTTAAAAAAATGCATACATTTTTCATAGAGTGGGCCTAAAGCACTTATTTATATTTCATCTCTGTATGACACGGTTTTGCTCATCTAATTCCATTTAGAACATTACAATTTTGTTTCAAATGTCTGTGTGCTGAAACGTATTCTCTAAAGTGCCCTGGAGCTGCTGGCATTGTGAATATTATCTAAACGGCTCATTTGAATTTTTAAGGACAACTCAGCTTAGAAATACAGTATTCTGTTTTTCAGTTATTTTCATTTTAAAGTTTTTAGTTTGGGGTGCAAAGAAGAAAGATGTGCAACAACAGATAGCATTTGAATGAAGTCACACAGTTGCTGCTGTTTTCTTCTACTTTACGGGATGAAGCCAGACATGTGCAAGCAGCACGGTTTCTCCTGATATGCACAGGGTGACCCTTGATTGCATACGGCATTCCTGCAAAGGCTATTTCATGAAGAATACAAATCTCTCTCTCTTTGATCAGGAAGTGAAAGACAACTGTCAAACACTGCTGCTTATACGATGTATGTTTCTATTGCGCTACTACACGTTCTATAAAGAGCAGAACTTCAACTTAGCATTTCACGCACACATCGTATTTGCACACCTGCATATATCTGTATGGTGAAATTCTAGCGCTAGTGAAATAGAGGTTTTCTTAAAATGCCTATGATACCATAATATAATACACTCAAAACATTCAAAAATACTTGCCTGCATATAGAGCAGGTCAGGTTCTGTGTCACGTTTATCATGGGGCCCCTGTGGCTGAAAAGCCTATATTTTGAAGGCAGTCTTTGTTATTTTGCTGAAGTGTACAGACTTAAGGTCTAAATTATATGCTTTTTTGAAAAAAGATTGAAACTCAGGAAAACCTCATTCACTTCACTGCCATTGAAAAGTCATTGTAGAAATGATACTCCTAAAGTACCAGCACACAGCAAGACAGGAATTCATTGGCTATCGAGCTACTTGAACTACAAGAAGAACACTCTAAGTGAGTTATCTTTTCTTTCACACTGGTCGTTTCTGTACAGAGCCAGAAAGCTAATCGAAGGGGATATCCTTTCAGACAGTACAGATACCTAGTTGAGATCAGTCTATAGAACTGCATGTTTCTACACATGGGAACACACAATCGGAACTGTATTTGTTGACTGGTCCCTGCAACTAAACTAAAGGAAGCTGGACTTTTCCTCAATATAGATTAAGTTTTCCTCAAGCTGCCACGACAAAACCTCTTTGGAAGTCAAGCCGTTTTTCAGAATGGAAGAGCATGCTTTCCTAAATAACTACCCCAGCCTTAACCAATCATACAGAATATAGATATCATTCCTTAAAAGTTAAGGCCAAAAAGGATACCAGATGCACCTACTGTGTATTCACAGACCATTAACTTCAACCAAAACATCCTAGTTGATAGCCAAAGACTTTAGCGACGGAAAAGCACTTCTGTACTTAGAAAACTATCTGCCACGGACATGGGGTTGGCAAGACCTGAGGAAGCCCTGCAATGGCAAGGAATTAATCATGTGAGATGTACACAAATGATCCTAGCAGACGAACCACACCTCATGCTATATGAGGTGAAAGATTCACAGAGCCTGCCAACCTGACCCAGGGAAAATTCCCTCCCAAACCAACTAAGGCAATCCGTAATCACTCTCTATACCACCTACAGAGAGATCTCCTGCTGTGGCCAATCTCTAATGCTGCAAGGGAAAGCAATTAATAACAATGAAAAGCAGCAGCATACAGAAATCTTTGTTCATTGTGCAAGGGAGGAGATGAAAAGAAATCTGCCCTGAACATCTTCAGACAGCCTACTGGAAATCTGAGCCACGCAATTCAGGTCTGTTAATTGTCTTAA
Source organism: Chroicocephalus ridibundus (assembly GCF_963924245.1). NCBI lineage: Eukaryota > Metazoa > Chordata > Aves > Charadriiformes > Laridae > Chroicocephalus > Chroicocephalus ridibundus. The sequence goes on along the minus strand of NC_086285.1, from coordinate 71,008,627 downwards.
TGCGGAGTTGCTGGCTATAAGCTTTGGAGTGCAATGCTTTCCCCTAAAGGAAAGGGACGAGGAGGGAGGCTAGCGGCACAGGGACACAGCCGTCCAGCGCAGGCTTATCGAGAGGCTTGAAGTGACCACAGTTCGCTCTCTGTCTCTTCCCCAGAGGGACACTTTCATGTTCAACAGACCTCGCAACCAGAAAGCAGCATCTTATTTCAAGACTGAATTAGCTGAAATCCAGCATCTGTCAGCCAGGTGGAAAAGCCCCTGCTATCAGGTATCTTCTTCAGAGTGGCCTCTCAGCCTGCTCTTAAATTAGCTGAATACTCTGAATTCTTTAAGCCCTTCATCCCGATGCTTGTTTTCCAATCTTCAACTCATTTTATAGCCCAGCTTAGGCAGAACAGGACACATCATCGTAGGATGAAGCTTACAAACAGTACTAAATATTACTTTTTCATGGATCACATCAGCTGTGTTTTGCCACAGCACAGCAGCAAGAATTCAAGTTAAAGAAATTATCTATGATGTCACGTAAGTTCTTCTGCAAGCCACTGCTTTCTAAAATGTGTTTTACTCCATTCTCCATTCCAATATACACTAGCTAGAGCTTGACTGTCTTAGAAAGCGCTTTTTTGTTGGAACATAAACATTAAACTAGGTGATCACTCTTTTTACCTGGCCTTATTGTTTACTTCCTCATTGATTTTTGCATTGGACTTGACCAGCAAGTGTTTTACATCAGTAACTAGATCACTGATCACAATATGTCTGCCCCACCTTCCCAGTGTATGGAGAAGAAATTTACAGCAAAACTACCTGAAAGAGCCTGAATGAATTATGGGAAGAGGATGCTCACCTATAGAGACTGGCACAACTGTAAGCAGAGAAAGCTTATTGAATGAGTATTTTAGGCAGCGGGTAAGCTATAAAGCTGAAGAATTTTTCTTTGCTCGTACAGAGAAAAAAAAAAGTAGAGGAGAGATTTTGCTCAGGGGATCTCAACTGCTTTGCTGATTGAGGTGGAAAAATCTGTGAAGGAGCCCCTTGTTAGAACTGTTGGCAGTGTATCATCCAGCGTTGTTCATGCTTTCTCTGCACCAGGAAAGAATTTTTCATTTCATGTATCATTCAGAACTTGCTGTAACCCTTCCAAAAGTCACATTAGATTGTCATGCACTCTCATTAACACAAAGACCTTCGCTTTATGAAGAAACTGGCTGCTCTGGAAGATGGGCATAGGGCGCAGGTGCTACAGGTGGCCCTTTCTCATTGTGATACTCCACCAACACGCTCAGCCAGGGAAGCAAGTGTTTCTACTGAAGATGGATGACATACATCTCCCCGGCTTCCAGCACCTGTCTTCTGCACAGGGCTTTGTACCTGGCTGTTCCGCATCTTTCTAACATCCTTCTCCACCACCACCCTATCCCATGCCAATTCTACTACTTACAACATTCCCAGCCAAATTAAACACAGGAGTTGCTTACAACAAATAACAAAATTTCTGAAATCTAAGGAAAGCTCAGCAACGTATCTTAAACTGTTTGCTACAGAGAGGAAAGCCAAGCCATATCATATTTCCTTCATAGGAAGGAGATCACTTTTTCCCTCAGCAAACCCACTCCAAAGTAAGCCATGTCAGCAGTAAATGCTGTACTGACAAAGACCTCACTTTTTAGATGAGTTATCAAAGGTCTGACCTATAGAATCAGAAAAACAAATAGTAATTTTTGCTCCAGAATTTACACATCAACTCCAGTGTACTAGCCAAATGCCAATCCAGGTAGCTCTATTCTGCGACTTGAGTGAAAATAATAATAAAAAAAAATCTTGCTGCTGATTCTGCCAAATAAATTATTTTTTACTATCATTCACTAGTGACATACAATATTACACATTTGCCACACTTTATCCTAGAAGCACCCATCACACGTGTGAACTCTCTTTGTGAACTCTTACACCAATTCTTTAAATCCTTTGTGCGTCCTGTGGGATGAGACAAAGGTACTATATCATAGGAGACTAATCATGCTGTTATTTAGACACAATCTTGCTGATTCTTCCTCTGACTTCTATATCCAGTATCACTTGAAAATCAGTGCAACAAAGTAATAGAGCTCTGCATCAGCCCATACAAAATAGTAATTAAACTGAATTGAGAACACACCTAACACAGGCAGCTAAATATACAAACCATTTGCTGTCCACCTTCACAGCAGACAAGAACACAGCTCACCCGGGTTATCAGAAACTGGAAAAGGGTATTTTTAAGGTGTGGCTTGTGGCTTTTTGCCAGTACTAAATGAAACGTCTCATAGGACACGCTACAGGAGTCCAGCACTACAGTGCTTAATCTGCTGCAGGTATAGGCTAGCTACTTTGCTTCCTGAAAGCTAACCATTACGATGACAGCATCAACTTACCATCTCATCTTGCTTCCTGCAAAAATGTCCTGATTACCTTTTTTTTTCCCCCCTCTTTCAGAACTGCTTCCTTTCCAAAACTGAAAAGTCTCTGTCTACGGAAGCAGTGTTGGAGCCCAAGAAAGCCAATGACCAGGCGATGGTGAGCCATGTTGGCTCTACTACTTTCCTATTCTTCACTCATGTAATAGCTAAAATAGTACTTCCAGTGGTCAGGAATGCCAGCACATCAGTGCTTCAAACTGCCATTCTAGAGTAGGAAAATGAAATAAACGTAAGTCAGACTATGATTTCTAAATTTCCACACGATCTTTGGTTTTGTCCATTGTATCTGCTTGATAATCATCTTTCAAGGTTAAATAAAAAAAGCAGAATTCAATTTGACCATTTTTTTCCTTTAATCTTTGCAGTTTCTACATGTCTGATTTTATCAAGGTGTGAAAGTATTGCCCTGCTACAGAGTCAGAAGTGACCAAGGAAGCTGCATGAATATTGGATATGCTTTTTAGAATAAAAAGAAGGAAAGGCTGATAGGGAAAGGGTTAATTCAGCAACATAAGCTATCTAGTTTGTTAAATACACCATCACCACCCTCTACCACAAAAACTTAGATATTTAACAAGATATTTGTTAATAATTAGGTAAAATGAGATGACATCTATCACTGGACAAAGAATAAGTTAATTGTAAATATCTAATCATAGAATCACAGAATTGTCTAGGTTGGAAGGGTCTTTTCAGATCATCGAGTCCAACCATCAACGTAGCACTGACAAAAAGCCATCACTAAACCATGTCGCTAAGCATTACATCTACCCATCTTTTAAATACCTCCAGGGATGATGATTCCACCACTTCCCTGGGCAGCCTGTTCCAATGCTTGACAACCCTTTCAGGAAAGTTGTATAACTGTACACACTGTCAGTATTCAATTACGACCCACAGGTAAATATTACAACTTGAAATAGTAGTACCAAATATCAGTGTTCTAATAGCTGATTTGTTAACTTCATGTGCAGTCCTTGCAATCCTAAACCCACCTATTGGCTATAGAGCCCGTGAAATACTGTGTTCAAAGAACAGCTTTAACAGCAAATTGTAAAAAGGTTGACAGAGATATGTCAATGAAACCTAAAGAGCAAGAGCAAAACAAAAAACATTGAGTCTTGGTGGCCTGGCTAACAGAAACTCTTGGATCTTTACCTTAACCCTGGGAAAGTGGATTGAATCACTTCACAAAAACTTTTCCTCCCTCTAAAGAGTTGTAAAGTTCAGGGTTATAGTTATTGTCTGGGCCAACCAGGTCATAGCCAACACTGATGAGGGAATGATATTAACACCAATGCCATGGCATAAAGCAGTATAATGCTAAGACAATTGAGCCCTGTCTAAAAGGGCTCGGGTCCGTCGAATGGGCAAACACATCCTGCTCTACTGTCCTACCCAGACGTTGTTCCCTTTTACTTTGATAACAAATTTGCTTGAAAAAGCATGCCAGGATTTATATCTCTATAAACTCATTTATGCCTCTTTTATTCTTTCAGGATAAAAATCTTCTCTTGATGTTATTAATCACAATTAAACAAAAAAAAAAAAAAGGAAAAAATAATCTTTCTAAAAACAACGTATCATATAGAGCAACAATAGTTTTAGAAGGACTCCCCTGTGAGACAGAGTAAAATTTGCACAAGCAGCTCAGAAACACTAACTGCATTCAAGACCCAGCCAACTTCTGTTTGATACGCTGCTTACCCCCTAATTGCTGTGGGCATTTTCTTCAGGTATTTTCTGTTGGAAATACCTGCCATTACCAACAGCTAAGTGGAGCAGCTATGATTCTAGAAGCAGAGGTGGCATATTCAATCCCCTGACATCTCTTATGTGGCACTGTCCATGCTCTGGATGTTCACAAGTTACAAAGAAAGATCTTGGGTGGGGAAGGTGGGGGGGGGGGGGGGATAAAAATAAAAAAAATCTTATAGGCAGAAAGAGAATTTCAGGAGACAAAAGTTAAATCACTAAAGAGAAAACCTCCACCTGAAGGAGACATCATGGACAGATGTTTATTAGTTTCTTTTCAAACATACTTATTCTATACACTCTTTGACAACAGACTAAAAAATGTCTTAAAGCCACAGACCTAATCAGAAACTTCAAGAGCTGAGAGTTGATGGCATGCCGCACTTACTGTTTTGATGAGTTTACACTCCATGAAGAGGAAGGAAACATCCCCCTGCACAGCATATGGCATCACTACAGGAGATAGCAACAAGAAACGACCTTCAAGGGACCATCTGCCAGTTCTGCTCCAGTCACACCTCCTCCTTGCCCACAACATGACCCTTATACCAAGGAGACCAGCAAAGGATGCACATGGGAAACATTCTAAACAGTTAAAGCTCATGCTAGGCTTGCATCATTCACTTCACCTTTGTTAGAGTTTTTCCCATCAAATGCCAAGAGCGTTTAACCTTTAACACTGTTGTCCAGGAACATACCACTGAAACCATGGCCCAGAGGTGGCTATCCATTCCTCACTGCTTCCACATCTTCAAATATTGTTTCAAAGCATAACAAAGGGAGGGAACTGCTAAGACAAAATGTGATCTTTATGGCAGATGGTACCACAGGATAAATGGCTGTCGGTCTCCTGTAAATAATTCATCATTGTCAAGTGTGGTGCCCCAGTCATCTCAACAGCAGTATATGATACTAAGAAAAATGTAACATTTGTCACAGAAGTATGACATACATCATGGGGCTTTCTTTTTAACCCAAGTTTGGCACAAGAATACGTTTTACAGAGTCAAGCAAGACTTTAAGGATGCACAAGAACAACCTTCCTTACACACACACTCCCATGCAAGCTCACTGACCCTCATATAACCAGAGAGGACTAAGCTGAGTGGCACAGACTTTCCATTTGCTTCTCAGAAGGTGAACAGAGAATAAGAAGAATGGACAAGAGCCTTGTTCCATTTCTCTCCTATGCCCCCGGCGTGGTAGCCAGTGCACATTGTGTTCCCTGCGCATTTAGGTCACCAGCAATTTATCACACACATCCTAGAGAAAAAGTGAAGTAGGGAGGCAACCGGAACTCACAAGATGTCACCCAGACTCACAAGTCCTGGAGCAGCTCATGCCTCACCTTCTACTGCTGTGTTCAGCCTCCTGTTTTGGGGTCATATGGGAACAGGTGGGGAAACAGGCAGATGGCACTTGGAAGATGCATTTCTGAATACGGTCCCTTATGATATAGCTGCATTTCCTTTACACAGCTCCGAACAGGCCAGTGCTACAAGAATTGTTATTCCCAAATTACAGGGAAGACCAGCCAAACAAGGAACAGCATTAGTTGACGCATGGGGAAAACCCAGGTAAAGAACTGCGTACGCAGAGTTACTTGTTCCCCACATACTTGTCTCCCCAGTAACAGTATAGAGACCACAGGCTCTATACAGAGCCTAGAAGGGTGGCTTGAATCACCTATTAATCTCCTGCCAGAATAGGTCCCTTAATCCATTTTAGGTGCTGAATGGCAGCACTGAATACATCCTTAAGGGTCTCCTTCCTCTGCACCTCTTGCAAAATATACAAGGCTGTTACAGCTCACGGATTGAGAGTATGGCTATTTAGCTCAGGGTAAGGTAATTTTTTTTAATGTCATAAGTTTCTGGCTGCTGTTGCTTGTGCACTCCAAGCAACAATGATAAAGGCTTCCCTAACAGCCATAATGGATGGGGCACAGGATCATCCCAAAAGATCTCTGGCGCCTGCCCTGGGTAGACACACTACTCTGAACAGCCAATGCTGTTCCAACCTGTAGAAATAGCAGGTAGATCTGAGATATGGGAACAATAGAGCATTCATTCAAACATATATATAAAAAAAAAAAAAAAGCTTGTGCAATTTTGTGGGAGGAGGTGGAAATACACAGTCTGCCCTCCCCCCCCCTTTTTTTTTTCCTTCTTGTCACTTCTCTCTCATTTCTGCTCATTTTACCCACATTACAGCTGTAGCTGTATAAATGACAGGCTGCGGCCTAGCATCATGTGACAGATCATCCTACATCAGCTCTAAAAAATGGAGATGCTGTCAACTGTCTGGTTCTCCTCACATTCACTGTCAGCATCAGCGCATTCAGGCAGCATGTCACAGTCATCTGAACAAGATGAATACAGTACTGTGAACATCAGCTTGGGAACCAAGTCAATCAAACATGTGACCACAACCACACAGAAGCATTTGTGCTGAGAAACTGCCACAGAGAAAGGGTTTCCAGTGCCCTGCTATGTACTGCCACTGGTAGTTTTTAATTAAAATATCTGCTCAAACTAGCTTAAAAAACAAAGAGGGATTTTTGTGGTGAGGTGTTGTTTTTTTTTTTTATACAGAAGCTCATAAAGAAAATCTCAGCAGCCCCTGGGGCTGAAGACAACCTCAACATGGACTAAAGCTGTCAGGGACCAGTCTTGCTGTTCCTAATCTCACTGGACTAATCTCACTGACAGGATCCCACAGGGAAGCAAGGGGATTGATTCTCCTGTGCTACCCACATAAGCCTCTAACGGAGGTGGGCCAGAGGAGACAACGTTGTCTCCATTCCCCCACTGTTCAGAACAGACAATCCAGAAAGGAGATGGAATTAAAGGGACCAAAGAGGAGGCTGTTGGCATTTAATTTCCATTTGGCAAAGCAGAAATAGCAATGGGCCATGTGATGGTTCAGTGCTACTCTGTTCATGGGACAGTATGGGTATGCGCTGCCTCCCTTCCTGTCACCTCAAGGTTCCTGAGCTGCATATCGCAGCCAAGTCCATTGAAAGTTGTGTACTCCTTATCGAGGCACCGTGAAACAAAGAGGCCTTTCTCACATAACAAGAACCTGCGCAGTGAAAAATAGCATAGGGCATGAAATGGGAAAATTAACATTTCTCCTGTCGCGCTGTGTTTCATCAGACAATATCCATAGTTTTTCCTCCTTCCCATCGTTCCTCCCTCTGTCCCTAAAATTTCCCTCTCAAAAATACGTGTAGGTCTTTATGTGTATCTCTTATAAAATGCCTGTATTCTGTTGCACGTTACAGGTTGGTCTCAGAGTGGCAATCGCTACACAAACAAGCAGGAGAACACGTTAACCCGTTGTGCCTGTGCTGAAATTGGTTTCAACATCAATGAACCAAAGCAGTGGTCTGGGAAAACAACAGAAATGCCTTTAGCAATGCAGTGATAAAAAGCAGCAGCATTCACCCAGCTGAAGTGGCATTTATGGGCAAATTTTTGAGCACTGTCCCAATATGAAAAATGTGCAGTACATTAAAATGAGTATCATAAAAACATCAGGAAAAATGCCAAAACAGCAATGACTTTGTAGCAGTCAGAGAACAGTCCTATTCAAAGAGAACAGGACTTCAGCTCAGACAAAAGAAGACTGTTTCAGCTGTACTGGGAGGTTCTCCAACCAGAAGATCCGTTTGAATTGTCAGTGGAAGTCTGGACTCTCTCCAGCAGCTAATACGAATGTTGAATCTCTTTCTGTGGTGGCAGAACCTCTGCTACATGGTTGTGCTATCTACAACACAGAGGCAGGGGAAGAGGAACTTTATTTTCAGTTACAGAAGCACTTCTGGCTTTATCTTCCTAACAGAAAGTGATTGGGCACATTCTGGAGGAAAAGCTGTACAACATGCCATTAACAGCAAAGTGACTTCGTGTTTTCTGGGGACTGCTTCTCTCAGCCTTGCCTGGATCACCATCTCCATTAGCACCTTAATGAGAGTACCATCTCATTCAGGACCTGATCTGAAACTGAAAATTTACCCGAGTCATTTTCAGTAAATCACCTGCACACATACACCCCTATGCACGGCCATACTCAGAATGGGAGCAGATGAATGATGGCTAAAGACCATCCCCTTCCACAAGGATCCCTTCACAACTCTTCTGCCCCTAATGTGACTTCTGACAAAAGGAAGATGCTCTTTGCCTTCTATACATGGAATGCACCTGCAACTGAGCCGGGGAATGTATGTGGAATACGGTATTATTAAAAGCAGCAAAAATGGAGACAGCTTACTTAAATTAGTACAAATTTTCCCCAAATTCCAAAAGACAACCACTATAATTCCTGCCGATTTCTCTGCCATCCTTCTCCCAGTCAGCAGAGACAGCCACACAGAGAAGTTCATGTGCAAGCGTGGATATGAATCAAATGAAGAGGCTACTTCTGAAATATATACTAAACTGTACAAGCTACTACTGCTCTCTGATTTGCCTAAACAAGCAGATGCACTTGTTTAAATATCTCCCTGCACTAACAGGGACCTCAAAACAGCTCAGCATCAGTGCATGAAAACTAGAAAATTAAATTAGCTCAGAGCTGGGGGTATTCATATAAAGAGTGGAAAGTTTCTTCAGTTTTATGTGACATCCGCTGCCACACACACACATAAGAAAATAAGCAGTCTAGCTGGGCTGAGACCATACTTGATACTGCTAATATCCTGACCTCCAGACTTTGTCCATTTGGGAGATAAAAAAATTCTGTTTTAGTTCATGAAAGGTGGATTAAAACTGAGTTTTTCCTTCCTACCAATAGTATTTTTACCAGTAACACAGGGAACCTGCAACAGATTTTACTTTGTGTTTAAGAAAAAAAAAAGTATGGCTATTGAAACTTCAGAACAATCTACGTTAAAAGAACTAAGTCTTCAGGACCTAGCAAATTGGACTTTTATTTGCAATAAGGTACAGTTACCTGACATATTATCAATGTTGATGGATATTTTTAAAGTTAGATCTCATTCTAAAACACAGGCTCTCTGCTGCCAGCATCTGAGTAATGCTCTGGCTCGTTAACAGATCTCTTTGTACGAGAAGAGGTAGAAGATTATCCCTAAGCTCACATCTTCTAGCCAAACAGACACATTATTCTTGCTGTGCTCAAAGTTCTGAATGGTCATTTACAGTAAAGGCAACAGCTTTCACTGGAAAACAAGTAACTTGCCAAGAAATGATGAATTTAAAAAAAAAAAAAAAAAAGGAAAAGGAAAAGCAGATCTGTTGCAAGCCTCCAAAAGATGAAGCTTTGTCAAGGAACAAATTCAAAAAACACCAACTTGATCATCTATTTCATACCTCAAGACTCTTGCAATTCCTTTGGATTCTACCAAGAAGAATATAGAAATGTGACAGAAGTGTAAGCGTCAGAAGAGAATGTGACTTTTTGTTGTTTTTTTTTTTTTTGTTTTTTTTTTGGGGGGGGGGGGTGGGGGGGTTGGAGAGAGAAAGCAAGCTCTAAAATGTGATAAAGGTATAATGCCAAGTAATGCAGTATTAAGATGAGCTGACATTACTAGAACAGTTATAATTCCTGGCCCTATTTGATGAAGCTTATTCACTGTGTTCATCACTTCTTATCCAAGCTGTCAGGAAAATTGTAGCACTTACCATACACAGTCTTAACAAAAAACACACCTTTGAAAACTGTGTTAAACAAACTGAGATAATTCATGACAGAGTTGCTAAACTCACAGGAAATGGGTTTGTTTTCTGACCACCGAGCCAAAATCTTTAAGATTTTTTGTGACAGGCACTTCTCATATAACCATTGCTTACGTTTTTCTTGTCAAGAAGCTTTCTCAAATCTCAGTCTTGTGGGGTAATTGCCAAGAAAATAGACAACTTCAAATTCTTCCAAATCTCAAGTGTTAACTGGTGGGTCAAATAGAATCTAGGGGGACACTCATGTGCCACGTCACCACTCCAGTCAATAAGAAGTAGTACGTAACAGACCAAAAACATTTGGGATATTTGTTCATGTTCTTTTAAATTAACATCGCATGTAAACCGTTCTACCTAATTGAGCTCTGGGATACCATTGTGATATTAGGGCAAGATTTGAGCCAGTCTCAACTGTCATTACTGCACTGGAGTAGCATAAACACAATACCCAGTACGGAGTCTGATCACATTTGTTTGACAGTTGCATGCAGAGAGCATGCCTCTCTCATCATTTACATCTCTGCATGGGAATTAGAACTCTGTCAACGTCAGTGGAGTCAGACCAACATAGAGCCACAGTGAGGAAGAAAAGAGAATCAGCCTGTATTCCATACAAGTTGGATAAAATAAGTAGAGCTGATCAAACAGTGAACTAATTCAGAATTATTAAATGAGTTAGCTCTGATATTATCCACTGAGTTCCATTAGTCATTGTATGCAAAGGTCATTTGCAAAATACTTTTGGCTCATGGCAATTTCACAAATTTTAACCGTTATTCCTTTCTTCAAAACAAGCTTCAGTCACCCAATGAGGAAACAGGAAAGAAAAACCCAACCCAAACATACGAGCTGGATAATCCATTATATATCACAAGCAATGTGTAGCTGAAATGAACCTGTCATGAATAATCCATAGACCAAAAAAGATGCACCTAATGCTTAAAACCAACCCAGTGAGAGATAACGGGCTTGGTTTACAAACAATAGGAAGTAGGTTGTTTATTTTATAATTTGGTTGCAAAAAATAATTCAGGGTGCTGATCTCTTTCCTAGAACATGTTTAAAATAATGGCTGTTTTGATAGTAGCAAAACCATAAAAAAGTTAAACACACAATTTAATTAGATATATTTCATAACAACTCAAAGAACTCAAGACTCTGAACTCAACTGTTTACTTCAAGAGCTTAACAAAAATTAACAAAAACTCTATTCATAGATTCTATATTGCTCCTTCTTCCAGCTGATAGAGAAGTGATAGTCAACACAGTGTCAATAAACTCATAAATTTGCTGAGAATATACTTATCATTGCTGATGAAAAAAAAAACCACTACTCTCTATCAGCCTCAAGACATCATCAGGCACTTTGCTATAAGCACAAGACCATCCTGAATACTATGTTCAGTAAGGTAATTTCAGTAGTTAATGCGTTATCAAGAGAGATGGTGTCAGGGAAAAAGACAGTAATGAAAAATCTAAATTGCCACATCCAACAATGTTTCAGCACTATCAGTAAATATAGGGCTTTACTCTTTTAAGGATGTACTTTTGCCACCCCCAGCTGTAATCTCCTCAAATGCCAAAGATTAATCAGAATTAGGTGTCATCAGTTCTTGAATGGGAGACTCCTCATGAGAAAGAAGAGTTTAAAGGACATGGGGCAAACGATTCAGACATTTTCTCCATGGAATTCTTGTCACCCTGTGAAATTTTTCTGCTTGAGCTTCCAGATTTGGGTCTTCCCTTAATGATCCAGCTGTCTAGAAAATGGCCACAGTTTGCTTATTTTCATCTGTTTTACCATTAAGTACCTCCTTAAAAAGTTTTCTTAATTTTTTTTAGAATTGGAATTAACAGGGTTGCTGGAGATGGCAAACCCACCACCACCTTAAAGCCTACAATATGGCCTGGACTTTAGGTTCCACTAAAACACTTTAAGAATCATAGAATTTTCTAGGTTGGAAGGAACCTTTCAGATCATCGTGTCCAACCTCAGTAAAAGGAGTAAAAAACTACAGGGGAAATATGTTCCAAATCAGACCATTCTAATCTGCTTCTCTCTGTTTTTCTTGGGATCCGAGTTCAAAAAATTGTTAAACTTTGTGTCTGAAACTCAGGGGTGGTTGGGGATGACCATTAAATGGAGATGTACCAAACTAAAAAAAAAAAAAAAAAAAAAGCAGCTGAAAATGTTAGGAGTGGACTGAAGACTTAGTCCTGCAATATCCTATTCAGGTAAGCACTCCTTAATAATGTATCTTAATTTCACATGAGGAACAGCTTGCAAGACTCTGTGCATATTTTGCAGTAGTCCGGAATGTTTTCTGACGAAAATCAGGTGTGGAAATTGTATTTTGGTTATTTTCTCTGTAGTTAATAAAGGAGGATAATTTTCAAGAAATGGCAAGTAAGTGCCTGGTGCCCAACAATCATCCTCAAAATACTCGAGGGACCAGGGCAGGGCTATTCACCCACTCTTACGTACAAGGAAGACAGAGTGTAATCACTTTGCATAACTTCCCTCAGATGTTAAGGACAAACAGAGAAACAAACCTGAGGTCACTGCAGGCTAACACTGCAATTACCTTACCCTCCTCTTTCTCCAAGGGGTGTCCCTTGTGCCTTTATGAGTTTCAGAAGAGTACTCATCAGATGCTTAACTTCCAAAATCAAGGTTTATGTCAAAGGCTTATTGCTCACATGTAAACCTGAAAAGTTAGGGGACAAGGACATGCTAAAGCTTTCCCTGATCCAGGGCTTGGATGAATAAACAAATCGTCATTTGCTCTTCTTACTTTGCTCTGACTCCGAAATACTCATGGACTTAAATCACATTATGTACATTATATTTGACATTATCAGCTCTTAAGTACCTCTTCTACTTTTGTCCTAGCTTCTTCTGTTAGCTTGTATCTTTTTACAGTTCCAGAAAAAATCTGGAAAACGTGCTTGTCTCCTACACTTTTTTTTTTATTTAAAGTTCATTTTTGCCTATTTACCTCCATGCTATGTCCCATTGGGATATATGAGTCATATCCATAGCAATTAATGTCTGTAAATAATGCAATGTCATGTAACAATATAAAGATGCAAAACCACATGTTAGAAAACTGTTCTTGGAGACAACCAGCTTTTAGGAAAACATGGCAATATTCTCAAACATCTTCCTAATTCAGATTGGTAGTTTTACAAGGAATATAAGATTTTGGTCTAAGTCTCCTTTAATGTTGTCTGGACCCAAGCATAATCGTCTCTTCTTAGACATCTTTTTGGTTTTGGACCCCTATAGTGTGCTTTTTATACACAGAGAGAAATAAAATGCAAAGGGAAAGAGGAAGAGAACAATTAATATGATTTATTAATACCAAATATGCATTAATCATTAGCAAGCCATTCTACATTCATCACTTACAGGAAGGCTCATCATTCAAACCATTTTTAGTGCCAATGTTAATTGCCTGATCTTGGGGCTGATCTTCCTTCCTACTGAAGTCAACAAGACAACAACTTCCACTAACTTTTACAGGAACCCTACTGTTTTGCCAGATATATGCCACTTCATGGCAACTGAAGAGCTATCCCCTCATCCTTCATCCACTTCCAAATAAACTACCTCCTAGGCCTCTTCTTTCTACTTTGTTTTTTCATCATGACATCTGTACACTCGTCTTTTTAGACACTGTTTTAACCTACAGCAATTGCTTCATCACTGAAGCTGATGATGTGATTTTTTTTCTGTAAATCACTTCAGTATTTGCTCTTATGCTTGACTTTCACTTGTGCAGCCACCACAAGTACAAGATCTAATCTGAACATACACGTTTAATGTTCATCTGCCACTAAAATCACTACTTTGAATAGTGTGACAGAGTAAAAAAACCACACTTCCACCAGGAAGCCTACTTAGTAGAAGGATAGTACATCATAGGCAATACATAAAATATATCACCTCATAGCAGGTGACATCTGCTATGTCATATATTTATGTAAGAGAACATCTTGTTTTGCTTTATCCGACAGACTGTGGATTTCAGAGTCTGAAAATCTGGTGCTCATACCTTACTGCTAGAATAAGGGTCAATCGACCGTTACCTCCTCCAACAGACACCTGCTTGTACAGGAAAGCTCTTGTGGGCAAATGCAAATCCACAAGCGTCTTGGTCCAGGCCAAATCTAGAAGTTCACAAGAGCCTGGGGTTCACTACAACCCAGAGCTTGGACATGAGATGCTTATTCAGGATAGTGTCTTAGACAGACTTGGAAAACAACTGCAGAACAGGCAGCTAGATCCACATGACTCAGACATGCAAGCATATTTCTTTAAAGGTATTATGCTACAGGCATCAACAAGCAAATCAATCACACAACCCAGCTCTGTGTCACAGAGAAGCTTTTCCCTCCCCACATACGCAATACATGTTTATCATTAAAATAGTCCCCACAACATTTTTGTCAGTGAAACAGCATTACTGGAAAATTGTCACTAATTCTTTTTTCATCTTTCAGAAGAAATGCTTCCCCATTATTTTATTTTAAATGTTCACATCACTTTGAAGCAATTTTCAAAATCACTGACATTTTTATTTCACCAGAAGCAATCTTTTCCTAGCCTTCACTAAACAAGAATGTAACCCCTGTTGTTTTCTGTGAATTGGCATTTCCAAAAGTTATTTTGAAAATTATTCAAAAATTGTTTTTAGCCTAGTTTTCAGTGAAACACAGCATAGAAAAATTGATTGAAGATGGATCCATTTCAAATGGTATGTTTTGGGCTGTTTCAAACACACGCACACACAAAAAAAATATCTTTCCCATATTTTCTGATTGTCTCATCAAACCTGTGATAATTTCCATCACAAGCTCCTGAATGTGCTAATGGACTTCAATTCTCTTGACTTCAGTGGGAGCAACACACTTCAGCATCTCACAGGAGGTAACTGGCACCACGTGACTGCGTTTTCAAAGGACACAGTTTCTCAAACTACCTTTTGTCCTGAAAGAATCCAATTTAGTCAGCCCTGAAGCCTGTCTCATTCATACAATAAATGTTTATGATAAAGCTATTTCTCCCATTGTCCAGTGCACAACTTTCAAAAACAGCTATTAAACGTCTGCCTCCTTGGTCCACAATCTCTCTTTACTAGAATGTCACCAGCGCAGTTGACCGTTGTCTGTTAGAGAGTCTCTAACTCTATCTAAAGTTATAAGAGCAAACAAACAAAAAAAGGCAGGTTTCTGACAAAAAATAAGCTGGTTATTGGTTGCACAATATAAAAGAGGTTTGAAGAATTCAAGCCAAGTTAGAAGGTTCTGGATTTGAAACAATAACAATAATAAAAATCACAGAAACTGAATTGACTAAATCAATTTCCTTGTAAAAGTGTCACAATTACAGATGGTAACAATCTGGAAAAGGCTGCAAAGAGAAAATAATTACAAAGGGATGAAAACGTATTAATGCTCAATCGTATTGCATGTGTGGGAAAGTATATTCTGATATATTCCGGCTGTCCTTAATTCATCATCCAACTGTATTAAGCGCCCACTTTTACAAACAAAAACATTGCCTCAGTTGTTGAAATCCTTTATTTAGTAATCTGTGTAGGCTGAAATGTTGAAAATGGTTTCTAAATTCCTGGCTTCTGAATCTGTCTTCAAAGTTGTCTTTGCCTATATTAGCGTACAGCTGCAGGCTTTAATCAAAGGTCATTAGATTTACCAATTTCTGTCAGACATCCTAACATCGTTCCTTCAAAGGAAATACCTACTATTTTAAACTTGCAAATTCAAGGAAATTTCACTTAATCCCCAATTTTTCCAAAATAAAGTGTCACACCAAGGATGCGAGGCAGGAAGAGGAAAAACCTTGGCGTATTCTACAAAGTGGGTGTTAGTATGGCTTAAGAAGCTGGAAAACAGCAGAGAAGATTTAGCCAAAATTCCAAACGAAGTCAGCAGACTTCAGGCACCCATAATACCCGCGTCTGTTTTTAGGCACCCGCAATCAAGCACTGCTCCGTGAACCACCGCTCGGCTGCTGCATGAGCTGATCGAATACCTCACTGCCAAAAGTCACCCAGGCTGCCAGTATCCTCTGCCTCACATGCTCACAACTGCCCAGTGTGGTCTAGGAATTAAATCCCAGTGGTTTGAGAAGTCCAGACCAGCAGGTGTGCTGAAATTTCACCGATGCATCCACAGGATGAGGCACCTTGCAGAGTGGAGCACCACACCTCAAAAGTGCGTGCCCTTGCCAGGAAGCAGACAGCAGTGCTTCATGCAGGTGTTTGTATAGGTAACCTCCAGATAATTCCATGTAATTCTCTTGGAAAAGATAGCCATGTCATATTCACTCTCTTGGGTCGGATCTGCAATTCCATTCACGTTAAATGCAGCCTGGGAGGAAGCGTGACAAATTAAGTATTTTCACTCATTTACAAATCACAAACGGCTAGTTGGATACATATGGGCTCGTAAGTGCAGGGAGGGCATTCGCAACACCCTCTCTTTTCTAATCCCTTCAAGGTGCTAGGCTCAAAGGAAGTCGCTGATGTTCAGGACATTTGAGAGCCGCAGGTACGAGTAGCAGAGGAAGAAAGGGGCAACATGTGTTGACAGGATGCACCGCTCGGCAGCAAGGAATAACTGCAGCCTCTCGTGAGGTGACACAGCTACTTAACGTCCCTTGCTGAGATGATGTCTTTTACCTTCCAACAAGCCCTGAACAAGCATAGAAAAAAGGTTTCCAGAAATGGAATTATACTGATGATAATATTACTGGGACTATTTGATACCTGTTTCTACAAATGACTGCAAATGGACCCCAATAATAACGCACAGAGTAACATCCACAAACATGCTACTGCCTGGACTCACAAAACCAAATAGTACTACTGTATAGACATGTCTCTTTACACGTGGAAACAACATACACACTTCTTCATGTTTTTTATTTTTCTGCTCAGACCATAAGCCGATCTACTTTAGAGTGTGGCCCAAATCGATTAGATTATGGACCTCACCGAAAGTAGCCTGCTCCACTGAGCTCAGCCCTAAAGCTAGGAACCACGGGAGACATGTTCCTCACCATTCTCAGTGCTGTTTGCAACACCTGAGACCATCATGAACAGAAACAACAGACCAAAACTTAGTACAAGATCCAGGCTTGTGGAACACACACAGCAGAGGCCTTCGAGTGTCATGGTCAAAGAAAAGCAATTCCACTGTCAAGAAGTGGAAT
Organism: Chroicocephalus ridibundus; assembly: GCF_963924245.1. Lineage (NCBI taxonomy): Eukaryota > Metazoa > Chordata > Aves > Charadriiformes > Laridae > Chroicocephalus > Chroicocephalus ridibundus. The sequence continues at coordinate 70,991,468 of NC_086285.1, read as the reverse complement.
GGATTTGAGTTTTGTGAAGAGATACATTAAGGGATGAAGCTTTGAGCACACTCAAAATGCACTGCATGTTCTCCAGCTGTCCAGGCATTATGGGACTAAGACAGATGTTTGTGCATGAAGAAGGTCAGCTTTCTTTCCACGCAACGTACATTCAGAAGACCTGCTAAACACTGGATGCCTTTATGTCACTGCCAAGCAGCCGTAATGAATGAAGCACTTCTCAAGCCCAGCTAAGATCAAAACATTATTGGTGAAGAAAAAGAAAGGTCCTTCTGTATTAAATAAACCAAAGCTTCTGCACTGCCAAACAGTCCTTTGGGGAGTTCAAGTGGAGACTGACAGGGACATGGTAGGGAACACAATACTCCCTCTTCTCCAGAAGCAAAAGAAGAGTGCTTTCCTCCTTTCTGGGCCTGAGAAAGCGGCGTTACCCTCAGCTCCCACATTTTCTCGGCTGGTGTTATAAAAGTTTCCATCTGCTTCAGCCACGGACTCGGTTATCTTCTGATGCTTACTCTATGCAGGCACTCCACACTATTACTGAAGATTAGTGTTCATTACTGAAACTCTATTCAAAGGCAAAAAGCAATGAGTGTTTTGTTCTCAAAAGAATCCCAATGGATGCATGCCCCCACCCTCACCATTACTTAAGTTTCTCCTCTGAATTATTTTGAGAAGATGAGATCAGAGAGATAGACTCTTATCCTGATAGTCTAACTGAACTGAGATCTGGCTTTCGGAATATCAGTAAAATGGGTTACAAGCAGAATATTATTTGCAACTACGCAACAGCATCAGTAGCATGATGACGTTTGCTAATTTTCTCTAGGGTTTATTATCAAGTATATGGACGGCTCTACAAAGTATTCAAGACTTTGGTTACATTCAGTTTATTTATAAATGGGTTTGTTTTGCTTGCACTAGAGAAAAGAATTTTATTGTCAGAGGAAAGCTTTAGTTACTATAGTTGTTACTTGGGCAGAACTGTGTGTGGGTTAATGGATCTGCCCACAAAAGCTAAATAGCTTTAGCCACTTCAAACACAAACTGTGAAGAGTTGTTATATCCCAAATTATAGCTGCAAAAGGCTCCTTAGCATGATTTGCCTAAACTATGAAGCATCTTAGCTATGTAAACACTACTTCTTCAGAAGATTAACACATGGATAACAAGTTCCGGTCATGATGAGCTCATAAACGGAGTTTAAAAAAAAAAAAAAAAAGCACGCACCAGAACATTAGTTTCAGCAAAACCGTAGCTTAGGTTCCTGCTGCTGTTTCCCCACTGGCGCCAGGCTTCTCAGAACAGTAATCCATCATAACTCTCTTGATATGTTTTTTACTTTATTGATCAAACTGAAATATATAAAGAAATTAATGAAAACAAATAAATATTTTTTTTAAAGCTCAGTCTTTGGTTACTAATAAAAAGGATAAAATAATAAAAGGATAAAAATGTATCACTAACCAAGCTCAGTTTCCTGAGGGATTTCATTGTTAATATAAAATGAACATCAAGTTTACCATTTCTTTAAGGAAAACTTAGATTGGACATTTACGCAAGGCCTTGTAACATTTATGAAGTGTACTCTTGACGTCAACATCAATAACCATGCCAGGGTTCTACAGGTAAAATCCTTTGGTCTCTTAAGTGGGTGCATTGAGTAAGTCCCTTTTCAAGTAAGTAACTTGTTAACTCACTAATGTTAACTCACTTTCAAGTTAAAAAAACAAAAAAAAAAAACCAAAAAACCAACAACAACAAAACACAAAACAAAAAACACACCACAAATGCAAAACTTTCTGGTTATTTTTTCCATATACTTTTCCTCATTCACCAAGTTCCCAAGAGATGCTGGAAATATGGAAGAAAGGATTTTCGAACTGAAGTAAACAAAAATTGTTTAGAGAAAACTAAATGACAACACATAAGATCCCACTTTCTCAGTTAAGCCGCATGATGGATGTCTAAAGCTATGGAACAACAAGATCACTTCCTTTTAAAAAATTCCCCAAAGCAGGCTTTCCCCAGTGCCAGCTGTTTGGAATGAATGCTCTCATCCCCCAGAAGCTGCCTCTCGAGCGCAAGACCTACTGACCAGCAGAAACACTCACCCTACTTTTGGACATTTCTTGTTTTATCTTGTTTCCTTAAATCATAATTAATGTGAACACACTAGCTGTTAAGTCAGGCTAACCTGTGTTCTGCTGAGCACCTCTTTCATGGTTTAGGTGAAAGAGGTTGCTATTTTTTCTGTAAATCAGAACACCAAGCAAGGCTACACAATACAACATGCACCACCCCCCAGAACAAAGCCCCAGAATGATGTTGCTGCATACACGTACTGTATATAAATAACATTGTAGGTATATACTGTATGTAAAGGAAGATTGTCAGTAGTTAGCTTTTGTCCTTTCTTCTGCAGAGGAAGCAGAGAGCTTTCGTGATACATAACCTTTCTTACTCAGAGCTTGTGCATGAAAGAATGGTGAGGTGGCCTGTTCAGAAGATCCTTTGTCTTCCAGTAACCCATTTCCCCAGGCCAGCTAATGACAAAGGGCTTGTAGCAGACGTAGTCATGCTTTTAGAACACTTGAAGAGTGGAAGGTGGCTAACAGGCACAGGATCAAGCAATAAACCAACACTTTCAAACATGGAGTAAGGTACTAACTTTTGTAAGAGTGTGAGCTGCAACCCCCCTCGCAGTAACTGCCTTTAAAAAGAGATGCACTTGAAAAAGACAACAATCTTAAAAGAACAACTGAGCTTAGAACTCGGACTGTTTGCAAGCAAATATAGAAATACCATTTGCATGTTAAAAAAAGAAAAAAAAAAAAAAGCTCTGTTTGCTGAGTGGGCAAAGTCAATTTAACCAGGCAAGATGTAGGCACGATTCATTCCCCATAAACAATGTAAATAACATACCTCTAACAGCCATCAGAATATCTGTAGACATAGTAATCTCTGGATTCCAGCTGCTGCAAAGTTAACTTTTACTGTCATGCAAGAAGTCATACCAACAAGTGCTGGCTACTGAATTATCTTCTGTTTGAGAAGGGAAGTTCAGCTCGAACTTTCACCATCCTCAGGGCCCTTTGTTCTCTTTAAAAATTACTGTCAAGCAATGTTTGTGCTCAAAAAAAAAAACTTTGCTCTGCTCATGGTTCCTTAATTACTTACATATTACCTTAAGATAATCTTAAAACATTAGTAATCTTCTTTAAAGCAAAACCCTTTGGGTATAGGAACACAGAGAGATTCAGAGCAAGTTTTTCTTCACAGTCATTTGTACCTGTCTTGCTAAGTACAGTACGTCAACCAAGCCCACATCCTGGATTTAAATTTATAATGCTCAGCTCACCAGAGGGATTTACCTTTGCAGGCAGGAAAGAGGCCTGTTCAGATGCATCTTAATGCCTGAATCATTTTCAGAAAAACTGATTATGCAAATTAAGATGAATAGCATTAAGAAACATATCTTAGAGTTCCAAGTTGTAGCGGGAGAAGGTTGGTTCGGTACGCTTCCCTTAATCCGTAGCTGAGCAATACCAGATACCGTGGGCTTGTCAGCACTGGCCACTCAACACAACAGCAGGGCAGCCCCTGCTATCGATAGGAGAGCAGTTCTACAGTTTCTTCCTCTCTTCTTCCACTTCCCTTCCCCTTATCCATCCTCTCTCCTCTAAAACACCCTAAGAAAGGCTAGCATTTGTTGGATTTGGATTACACCCATAGTCTTACAATTTAATCTTCTGGATGCTAAACACCACTCACAGGAAAACGTGTAACGTCCTCAAGAAGCTGTTTACCAAGCATAGCCTCATTGAACCAACATAATTAATGAATATTAATCCAGACAATAACTCAGCAGACAGACAGGAATGCAGTGTCAGCACCCAGCAAGATGAAAATGGGATGCCATTGTGTGTGCAAAGAAGGCAAACACTTTCATATTAAAGGAATTTTAATATGCCCAGAGAGGTGGCGGAAGCCCCATCCCTGGAAGTGTTCAAGGCCAGACTGGATGGGCCTTTGAGCAGCCTGGTCTAGTGGGAGGTGTCCCTGCCCATGGCAGGGGGTTGGAACTAGATTATCTTTAAGGTCCCTTCCAACCCTAACAATTCTATGATTCTATGCATGTAAGGAAATGCCAACAGGAAAGGCTGGGGAGTTCAGTGGGAGGTAGATTTGCACACTGTCAGATTTCTATTTCTGGACCAAGTTTTTACCTTTTTGGTTATGAAATTAAAAACCATGAGAACCTCATTGGTGTCCTAGTAAGTCTTAAAAGGGAGTAAAATGCAGCTTTCCAGATTTCTTGGTCAGGCAGCGAGAAGTGATTAAACTCCACGTTGCCCAAATTAGAAGTAGGTAACTGTATAATTTCAATTACAGCACTGAGAAGACGACTGGGAGAACAATTCATCTTCTTATGTCTCTGTGCTGGCTATGCCAAATCACAGGAGGAAACTAGAAACTGGGTTGTCTGCCATACAGCCTCTCCAGTTCTTGCAATCTTATCCCTGGTCCCAGGGTATCCAGTGCTTATTTAAAAGCCTAGCTCTTTGGATCTACTGCTTACATGTGGCACTTGGGTTTCTTTGAAGAGTTGCAGATGACTCTTCCCTGGGAAGAGAAGCAGCAACCTACTGCAAATAAACACTGGGTCATGGAAACCTACTACCAAGGTCCAGATGTATCTCTCTATTGAATCTACATTGGATTCTATTCTGAATTGTACTGAGCAGATTAAAGCCAATTCAGATTTTTTACATTATATGGCTTTTCCAGTAGAAAAATAAATTATATTTTTCATAAAAGTTGTCTGCTTTCTTAGCTAAACTGACTTTATTTAGTGTGCAATTTTTCTGGAAAGTCATATATATTGTGTTTTCACATGGGGAGCTATACAGCTCTTTTTTGAGGACAAACACACGAGACTTCATCAGAAAACACAGGCTAAAAAAATATTAATGTATTTTAAATACAATGCTAATTTTTCCAGAGCTATGCAGACATAAAAACATTAATTTGCTGAATAGAAGGTTATGGGATCGTTGGCATATTTTTACTACTAACTCTCGGCAGTACAAAAGTTCCTTGAGAAGCAAAACTAATGAAAATTGCTTGGTTTCCTATCAATCGGGTTTCCACAACTCGACTCTCTGTGTCTAATACTGTCCATGCCTGAGGCACAGATTTTCCTCCACATTTAGGACATTCATAACAACACTATCCTCTGCTGATCTCCACTGTCCAGTAATATATTTATGTTGCTGCCTTTATGGCAACGTGGGCATCAACAATATATTCTCCTCTACTTACTTCCATGAGTCATGCAGTTTTGTAAGCTCTGTAGGAACTAATTATACTTCGAACTTCTGTCAAAATTTGATTAAAACCGGTGAAAGCACTCAGAATTTAAGCGCAAAAGGAGGCATGTGTGCACACACGCTCAGAGCGTGATCTTTTAAGCCAAGTTTCCTCAGGAAATCAAGCTAAAAAAAGGAGTATGGCGGTAGTTTTTTCAAAGCTAGTTCAAATAAGGAGATACATTGTATATCCTGTTCAGTATGCCTTTTTTAAACTATTGGAATGCAGTTGCATTCATAAACAGCTATAAATACTTCCCATAGAAACAGCATATAGTTGCTGTTTCTCCCCGCTCCCAGCCAGACTTCATCTCTCCAAATGTAAGACAAGAGCCTATTTTGGAAACTGAACTTCAGCAATGTGCGCATTCCTGCAGTTTGGAAAAGGACAAGCTTTTTGAGAAACAAAAGCAACATAAAGTGCCCTCTATCATCAGATGTACAGTTTCCCTTCACAGCTAAGAACAGCAGTAATTTTAACCTTGCAGAGATTAGGATGCGGAAGCTATCCCTCAGATAAAAACCCGGCAAAAAGGTGCTTTTATTTTCACCCTCAAATAAAGCAAATTTAACTTCTCATACCTGCCTGAAGCTGTTGCTTGTAAATTTACCTCGCAGTAAAGTGAGAGCGGCTTGCTTCTGTAGTGCTTTTGTCTTGGAAAGTTGAACCACGCCTTTGCCGTACCAAAAGTAACACCTTTTTCTATAATGGCAGGGAAGGCTTCAGGAAACAGGGCATGGCAAGCACAGTACAGGTTCATAAGGGTGCATTTTCAAGAGATGATGGATTTGAGAGGGCTTTTGTCTCTGAGCTGCAAGCTTGCAACTGCGGAGCGAGAGGCAGGCCTGGCAACACGACTCTGCGTTTGCTGTTCAAGCAGCAGCAGTAATCCAGGATCTACTTCAGCGGCACAACTCGTGAGGATAAGGCCAGCAGTATAGATCAACGGCTTTCAGTTTTATGTCCACACAGAAGCTCGGAGCACACGATGGTGCCAAGGACTTGTAAAATCATTCAGCACTTTCCCAGTACTCCCTGATCTCCAATTCCAAGTTTGCAAGGCTGGCATTGAATTCCGTTTGTTAAGTTTAGCCACGTACTCTCAGTGTAAAAATCATGTTTGAGGGAGGGACAATCAAACCGTATACATGGCCCCTGCAAGCACTTAGATGTGCCTGCAAAACCACAGACAAGCAAAATAATCCATGGGCAATGCCTTCCCAACACCCTTAATGCAGGGAGCGAAACCAGCCATAGCTAACTGCAAGAAACCCAGTTTAAAGAACATCAGCGGTACAACCCTGCTTACAAACCCCCTGACTTCCTGCACTCCCACAACTGGGCAAGAGAAGCAGAAAACCCCTTTGAAAACTGAAGAGAGCACAGCTTTTCCCACAAACTTTAATTTCGATGGATAACAAGACTAGGTCAGAGCTTCTGACTGAGGCCACTCTTCCATACAGCAGAAAATCTGGGTTTAAAGCAATCTGTGCTGGATCAAACCCATCAGCAAAGTACTGAGCTATGGCAAACTCACTTGCACACAAATGTGTTGAAGAAGAAAAAAATAATTGAAGGGGTATCTCATTTCTAGCATACTTTATGCTGGATTAGGTATTGTCTGTCCTCCCGCAGCTGGCACAAACCCAGCATAAATTCCACACTGTTCTGCTTAATTTGACACTTGATCCAGATCATATTTGTGCTGCTTGGCGACTTGGTATTAATGAATGAGAATCAGATTTAGGAAGAGTCTTTCATCATAAGGTCAATCAGGGTAATTATGATCACTTAGCTTTTTATTCCTGCATTACAGAGATCATTTCTGCTAAAACAATGAAGGCCCACAAATTTAAAAATGCTTATCAGCCATAGCTCAGCCCTCTCCCAGTTGTTTCAGTTCTCTTCTAGTAATCTTCAGAGATTACCAAATTTCACAAATTACAAAAAACGTAGCATTAGAACTGTGAGTTTTGTAAAATACTTTTTCTCTACTGTTTAGTTCCTCTCTTCACCTAATGGGGATACCCATCTGAACACGAGCGAAAATAACAGCTCTATAAAAATAACGACTGTAACCAAGTTCAGAGTGCTTATTCATTAATATGCCACTGATAACTTGCAGCAGGGCTGTGTGGAGAAGGCTTATGCTGATTTTCCTCTAACAAGGTCTTCCGTCACTGCTACCCTTTCCTCTGGGAGTTGCACACACGTGCTTAGACTGACAGGTTACTCTTCCCCAGTCAGGGTCATTCCCAGAAATCCCTGCATCCCAAATGAAGGGTAACTTATTGCAGCTCACTGCCTGCTCTCCACATCTATCCTTAGCCCAGCCCTGCACTAAGTGCTGCCCTTCCCTGCAAGAATTTCCTCCAGCAACAAATCCCAGACTTGCAGAACCACAAGACAACAGGAATTATCCTTTTGAGACCCACATTAAGTCAAGAGTTTCGTTTATACCTACATATCTATTCCTATGCAAGAGTTCAAACAAATGCTTTAATCAAAACAGTTCAATCTAATAAAAAGATTTAGAAGTTAGGCATTTATTCTTTAGCTTATCAGAGAACACCACCACTAGGTCAGTAGCCCTCACCTGAGCAACATTGTCACTGACCTCTACTTTAAAGCTTGATCTCTCATTAATGCATAAAATTCATGTGTATGGCAATGAATACATATTTTTATAGTCTAAGATCTCAGCTTGTAAGGTGGACTTGGATGCAAGTTATTAATTCAGTGATCTGCAAGAGCTAGCAATCAACCGTAACCTTTTCACTATAGCAACTAGATGATTTATGGAACATTGAGCAGTACATCAAGTCTGATGGTTTTATGATTGTATCTTGAGCTATTCATCAAAACAGTTTCTCAAAGATCTAGACTCGGTCTATTTTTGTTTAGAGTCGATTTCAGATATGGCAAGTCAGAAATAAGTAACTTTCACAGCTTGTCTTCATGGCAGATAAATAATTGAAATATTAATTTATTATGTGCCATCTCCATACCTGTAAAGAAGAATTTTAAAAGCAACTTACACCAAAGCCAAAAGAGCTGAACAAAACATGGATGCAAACACTGTGCTTACTAAACCCATGAACCATAATGACCACAAACTACACTAACTTATGCACCTGTCTCCCAAGAAGGCCACAGAACTTATTTGTTACTGTAAAACCCTACCATTGGACATCAAATTTTTCAGATGAGATGCTTAATTAATAATTTGATATCCAATGAGCATAACATATGGTGAGGTTATTTATTTAAATGGGCAGAGGTACCACTGTTGTATTTCTATGAAAAAAACACAAACAAAACCCAAAAAACCCCAACCAAATAAACAAACAAAAAACTTATTTGTTTTCTTCCAAACAGTTTTGGTCAACTATGGAAACATTCTCAACTACTGCATAACACTGCCACCAAACAGGCAGGTGTTTCGGTATAGAACAGGCTGAGTTTTCATGCACCATGCTCTAGCGGAGGTATCTGAGGATTACAGTAAGAACTTCACTCGTGCCCCCACCACTTCCACCACTCCAGCAAGCTCTCTTGATCCTATACTTGCTGAAGGAAGATGCATCAGAAGAGTTAGAGAGAGTTGAATCGCTGGACCTGCATCTCAGCCTTCCTATGGTTCTCAGAACAGCAGCATTTATGGTCTCTACCCCACAACACTTGGCAGTGACAAAAGTTGGCAGGAAATCTTGGGACTGCTTCACTCCTTGGGACCAGGCAACTTGCCAAAGGGAAGGGCTACAACTACCAGGAGGCTATTCATACTGAAAAGCGAGTAAACCTATTTGAGGAAGACTACATAGGTGCTGGTTTACCTAGTGCTTATTATTTCTGTTTAACTCCTATTTTCACTGCCCGTATTGTGCTTAAAATGCCATTATATAAAAAAAACACTGCACATAAGAGAACAGCCCTCAGGTGGCTGGTTTATTTCAGAAATAATGTACCTAAAACATACATTGGACTGCAGTCCTGTAAGTCAGCAGCAGCCAACCTTCTACTGAAGGCTAATGCATTACACACAAAGTCATTAAACCATTACATAAACCTGTCAGAGATTTCCAGCCATTACTTACAACTGAACAAAAGGTAAATAATACCTTTTATTCACCCAACTACTTGCATTGAAACAGGAAATAATGCCTCTCCACACGCACTGCACTGTCTGTATTCTTAAACACCTAAGATATATGTATGTACAAATGCACACAGAAGAACATGATGATGTAAATATGCCCCCCCAAGTACACATCAAGAGTGGAGAAATTCCTCACTTAGAAGGCCAGAGGGGCATCTGAGAGTTTCTAACCTGACAGCCTCCATAAAACAGGACACTGATCTTCACCCACATGCACTGTATCCTTAACTTTAAAGCGCCGCTGTGCATACACACCTGTACATCACCAACACATTCCAGAAGTTTGCTCACCTAATAGAGCATTACCTAAGCCCCAGAGAGATGTGTGGGTCTTATGACACCATAGTAAAGACTTGAGTGCAGTGTGGAATGGCTTTATGATGCTCCTGCTGGTAATGCATCATCAGCCATGAGGATGATGCCACAGAAAAAAAGCAGCAGTATGGGCACATCAGCACAGCTATGACACCTTCTGAGGGAGAACTGTAGTAATAAGGTTCTCCCCTCCGAGAACAGCTCATTTCTGGGCCCCCTCTTCTTCTCCATACTATTTTCTGATTTGCATCATATTACGATTCTCTTTAGGAAATGCAGGTAAAGAGAAGGACCCTACTGCTCCAAGCACTGTGCAGTCCCGGAACTAAAACTGGCCCAAGCAGTTTGTCCATGCCAATCTGCTCACCGTTTTCAGAACAAATAGAAAAATCCTCCTCTACCGATCTGGCAGCCACAGCACTCTTGCCATGAACTGTCTGTGCTTCAGACTCAGTTTCTTCCCTTGTCCTCTCTGTTCATTCTGATCAAGTAGTCCTATGCTCTGAGCTGGCATCTCTTTGGCAGTCTTGGACACAGGAGCCAGACAGAGAGCCACCCTTGAGAAAACTGTTCTCCAGTAAGTGAATCTCAGCCTATCTCTGCTCTCTTAATAATAACAGATTTCCCATGCACAAATAAAACCTCTTCTGCCAGTATTCCTGATTGACTTCAGTTGACGGAGAATTCCCCTAATGCCAAAAGAGAATATCTCCCCAGCTTTCCCAGGGAACAGCGTTTGCCTTAGAAAATACAAATCTCATTAAGGATTTCAAATCCTGGAGAAAGAAAGAGTTCTCAGGATATTTAATGAGGGAGTCACACAGAACAGTAGCCCCAAGGAGTACAGACCTCAGGAAATGGACTAAAACCGGGCCTTTAAAGCCGCAACACAGCAGAAATTCCCAGAAGGCTCTTCTGCTGGTAAAAGGATGCCGCACACTTATAATTAATGTAAAACTTAATTAGAATCTCTAGAAAAAAAAAAGAAATCCATTTGGAGGTAATTATAAAAAGGAGGCAGTTATAACAATTATTTATCATCTCTATTTCTGTAAGAGAAATCAGGGGCCTCATTCTTGGAGGCATTCAACAAACGTAACGAGCAGTCAGGTTCCGCTTGCCGGCACAGAAACACTCTGAAGGGTTTGCACCCGCTCTTATCACCTCCACCCAGTCAGCATTGCTGATGTACGACCAGCTGAGTCATTCCACAACACAGCTGCTGCTTCAGGATCTGTACCTCTTGCCTTGCTTGCTTGCGTTAGCATGGCTCTTCCATGCCACCATCACCATTTCAACCCAGAGACCAGACTTCTTACCATACATCTGTATTGCCTCGTGACCACAGGGCAATGCCATGAGCCTGGCGACAGACACCCTGACGCTGTGCAAACTTCAGTTGGTACGTCATGGAGCACTGTAGGTTATCAGTGAGCCAAAACTCTGCATGTTGGAAAAATATCCTATAGACAATGCTCTTGGGAGCCATCTACTGGCAATTAGGAATTAACCATTTGCATGCCTGCAGAGAAATCTAAGAGCCACTTGTAAACTCCACCATCTCAGGGCACCTCCTAAACTCCTGCATTCATAACTGGAATCTTTTGAGTGATCATCTGTAACTAGTTATTTAGCCATAGCTAGGCATTATAGCCCTATTTGAATAGCAATTCCTGCCACTTCACATGCTTGGCGTGCTACCTAAGCATTATCTTCTTTCCTAACATGTTTGGACTCTAAAAGATGGAAAGCACTGTAGAAGTCATGTATAATTTTCAAGTTAAATGCAAAGCCCTAGTAAGCACATGTGGGAGAAAAATCCAGGCCACACAGCAAACTGAAGTGCCATGATTTGAAGACTCAACTCCATGACTGGAAACACTAGGTAAAGAAGCTGAATTAATTCCCAGGAGCTAGGTGGGAAGAGGGTAGCCAGAGGTCACACTGGAACATTGCCACTGGGACAAGAACATGGGAGACGCATGTGGACAACCACTCAGAGGAGAACTGGTGTTCCCTTTCTGCAGCGCGGCTGTGTGAACACAGCCCCTTGGGCTACTGCAGGTGGCAAAATGGGAGAGAGCAGATGCTGATTACACTGCTTCTCATGCCTGGATGGTTTAAATTGCCTCCCTACTAAGTGCAGGTCCAAAGGCAAGGAAAGGCTTCTAGCAGTATTGTTGAAAGACCTGAGGAGTAACTAGGGGGAAAAAAATACATGGTCAGAAAAAGGGGTTACCTTTCCAGGAAAGAAGGATTTTCCTGCACAGGGACACGCTCACAATGCACATCAGTTCCCCGGGCTGAGGGCATGACCCTGTCACATCCACGTTATACAGTGGACAGACCTGCCGGCATGCATTAGTCACCCAGAGTGCAGGGAATAGCACGGCCAGGACATGCAGGTCTCCATGCTCAATGCCCAGGATTTCCCATGGAAGGAACAGAACACACACTTCAAATTGGGACCCTGGCACCTACCGACTCATACACAGTGGGGATAACCAGTGGATTAAGAAAATTCTGGAGCAGTCTTCCAGGAATTACAGCCAGACTCAAACTAATTCAGAAATAACAACGTCTACCAGGAAGATCTCACGACCAGTGTCTGGGGACTGAGAACAAAGTATCAGGAAACCAGTACAGAGCAAGTGATTCATGTTTATCCCACTACATTTTGCATAGCAGAAGGTTTCCAGGGCATTCCAAGAGCCTAGCAGACACAGTAGAGGTGGGTACCAAAGTACACGAAACCCCTCACATTTATCATATTTCTAGAGGGTATTGTGCTATAAATGCATAAACCAAAGGAGGTAAGAACCATGAAGTAATGCCATTGCATCTATCAAGTGCAGTATTTTGTTAGCCAGAAAGACATGAAGTTTGTTTACATATACGCAAATTAAAAAGTCTTGCTTGTCACACCATCTGCTAGTTACAAAGGAGAAAGACGGTAGCTTAAATGCCTATGGTCCTATTGTGTGTTTCATACTTGGTTTTAGATTTAAAACTATATTATTTTAAAAGTAAAAGTAGGCCCAAAAAGGTCCAGTTCATACATCATCTCTACATCAATGCTCAGGTTTCACTCAGACATCATTAAAGCACTAACTCTGTATTAAGACCTAAAATGCTGCCAATTTTCTGTGTCCTTGGTCAAGGTCCAGTTAGTTTCTCGGTGTGAAGTGGTACTGTTTCTCAACCCAGTAGTAGTAATGCTCCACATGTTTTTTTTCCCCTCCTCATGTCCTATTCCATGCCAACATGTCTTAGTGAGGCTGTCTGGCATACTTCTCCATTCTTTTTTAATGGTTTAAAGAAAACATTTTTCATCAAATGAAAGCACTTTGAACAGAATCTGTTATGAAGGAGAGAATTTTTTTTTTCCTCCTTCTGAGTGGCAGTTTTGTTGGGCACTAAACTCATAATTTGAGGTGTCTAACACTGCTAAATTTAGAAAGTCAAGTAATAGCAGTCCTACATGGGCCAAAGGATGATCTAAGGATGAGGGAAGCAATATATCTTTTTAACAATTGAAAGAGCTGGGAACGTTCCCACAGTGAGAACACGCTTAGCAAATTTCTCTGCGAGCGGGACACTTGGATGCATGGAATATTTCAACTACAGCAGTAATCCCGCGGCGTTCTGTGCTGAAAGCAGAGGTCAGCCTTAAGGGAATTACATTAGACATACAGTCAGACAAGGCAGGCACCTCAGGGAATAGCTCCTTGCACAAATACAAACACACCAGCTGCATCCAAGTCATTGCTTCTAAGTTGCCACAGCTACCCCTCCCTCTTCTCTCTACCTATCTTTCATAAAACCAGAATTTGATGCCACGCTATTTTAAAACATCAACAACTTTCCCTCCTGTGCAAACACCATTCCACATTCAAGTAAACATGGAGCAGATGGGACAACCATTCTCAAAACAAACCACCGTGGGCTCAGCCAGGTTGTTAAGGCACAGGCCTGCATTCAGGACTATGTTGCCTAGTCCTGTCACAGGGAACTGCCAGGAGGAGTGAACTCCATGCCAGATATTCTCAAAGGATGTGGAAATCTCCCTCCTTATCCTCTGGTTAGTTACGCTGGCCCATAGGTCCTTCTCTGATCTGTTCTCCTTGCCTGTGTGGCTTGGGGAAGGCAAAGAACCCAAACTGTGTTTTATTGCTATGTTAGGAGTCAAGGAAAGGAGAAAGCCACACACTTGTCAAGCAGTCAGGCACGTGCTGACCTCTATGTAAGTAGCAGAGAAAAAAGAGGTAGCTTCGAAATTATTTTCTGCTGTAACTTAGTTTAAATTGGTTTGCTATTGCAGCTGAGGACCAGAAAGAAGAGTCACTAGTTATAATTAGAGATGACCCCAAGCCACAGACATTAGATGCAAGCATCTCTGAAGCTCCCTCTGGATCCAAGACAAGGTCCTCAGCCAGTAACTGCACTGTAGTCAGCAGAGCAACAAAACTGTTTTGAATACGGCACAACAGGTTTCAGAAGATGAAGAAGGGCTGACTGGCGGCCAGGCAGAGTTTGGGGCATGCCCCTCCAGGAGCTGTTATTTGCCCCTCTGCCTTTTACCAGGTGCATTACTACTGTTAACTGAAAGAGAATTAAACACCAGCACACTGGCAGGGTGTGTGTCTGCCTCTCAGAGCAGCCACGTGATATTACTCACCCCTTCTTCTCACTTCCCCCACAACTGTGTTCCTCTTTGCACATCTGTTTATTATCCTAGGTTGGAGGGCCATGGTCAAACTTTGACTCCGATCACTCCATCTGGCTTCACGCACGTGAAAACTGGGCATCTACACTGAACCCTGCCAATTTCCAAAGTAGCTCTAGGGGAGAGGTCCACATGAGTTGTGTCAGAGGTCCCTAACCCAGGTGATTAAATATGCCTTAAATTCACTGGAGAGATTGAGAGAAAGAGCAGGCAGTTCCTCCAGCAGGTGATTTGACACCAGAGCCTGACTCAGTGCCTCTCACCACAGCCCACAGAGCAAGACCATCCTCCAAGCCCGATCACCCATCTTGGATGACTCAAGTTCAGTACTGTGAGTCCCTTCCCTACCCAGGCAGGCAGAGTGTGATTCATCTGCAGACCTCTGAACAGATCAGCTCAGAACTTCAGATGGAAACTTCTGTGCGCGGGGCCCAGCTGTTTTGGTACGACGACCACGGCTTTTAAAAACCCACAAACGCAACCTCGCTGCAGCTCTTTGGAGAGCCCAGAAAAAGCTGTAAGTCTCCACCCTGAAGACATGTGCAAGGCCAGATGAGTTCCTGAGAGAGAGAAAAAAAACACTATGGCCAAGTCTAGACTGGAGCAGGTTCCGAGGTTTTTTTCCATTCTCAGCTGAGTGGCAACATATTTGAAAAAGCAGCTTGAACCAGTCGTTATTGTGGGATCCAGGGAGCACCACACAC
Organism: Chroicocephalus ridibundus; assembly: GCF_963924245.1. Classification (NCBI taxonomy): domain Eukaryota; kingdom Metazoa; phylum Chordata; class Aves; order Charadriiformes; family Laridae; genus Chroicocephalus; species Chroicocephalus ridibundus. The sequence goes on along the minus strand of NC_086285.1, from coordinate 70,976,191 downwards.
ACATACCTCACTTTGGTTCCCCGCCCAAAGCAAGCTCTTATATTATGAGATCTAACCACAATTACTCTTTTATAAATAGGGCGGTGTCAAGATCCTGCTGAGTTCCAAGTCTGAAAGTTTAAAAAAAGAACTCTTTTTGAGTACAACCACAGAGCAGGAGTAAGAAGAATTGATTTATAGCAACCAAGGAGTTGATACAGCTAGAATAATTCCAGACTGATGAAGGACCTCAGCTGCAAATTACTACTGTTTTGTGCATTCTGTCTTTAAAACTGCTGGTTTCCAGAAATGTAGCTCTTGTAGAGACAGCTTTTGTGGGGCAGGGTGTCTTGTTCTTACATATATTCTCAGCATGATTTAATATAAACACACAAACTCAGCCCGGATTTCAAACCAAAACCCAACTCACCTTTTTTTCCTGCTGGCACTGGACAGCGAACACTAGGAATTCAACAACAGCTCATTGACTGTATGCTTCCCCCCCGCCCCCCCCCACCCCCGAGCCCCTCTTGAGTTTTTTTGTTTTGTTTTAAGTTAGAGTACATTTTTTGTATATATTATTACAAAACCAAATAATAATAATACAATAGCAGAAGTTGGACCCTAGACACTTGCAGCCTATTCTTGGCTGTGTACAGACATGCTTGTCTTACCTTGGGTGAGCTAGCCTATTGCCCTCCAGCTGAGCTACTTCTAAAATAGATGCCCAAAGTATCTGTTTCAGAAGGTGCTGTGAATTAAGGTCTCCAAGTATTTTGAGATCCTGAGAAGAACGGCAATGTACCAAGTGTAAAGCATTTAATAACTAGGAGCCAGCAACAGAAGGGTAAACTAATTACAAGAGTTTCACAGACATTTGTAAGAGAGGACAAGCGGGGAAAACCAAAAAGAGAGCTTGGGCTTAGCAAGCTAAGTAACGCCTGGTGTTCTGTACCTCCAAATATCTATGCCAGCAGTTTCAGTTCCAGGCTGAGCACCAGTTTGACTGCAAACTGCAATGAGGTACAGCTGTTCATCGGGCCAGGAAATCCAAAGGACAATTGTAGCCAGGGATCTTGGGTTTTTATTAGGTACTTAGCGGTGACAGCATCTCTGGATGCTGGAAACATATGGAAACCTGCAGACACGTGAGTGCACTGAACAAAAGAAAGACGGTTTCACTTCTGAACTCCCCGAGCCTCCAGACAAAAGGCTGTGCAAATGTTCCAGCAAGATATCCTGGACCAAACACATTCAATTCATTGGAACAGACAGTAACATTTTAAGTTACTTTCACAGAATGTACCTAATTATGTCATCACAAACTATAAAGGCTGAAAGAACACATGCTAGAGCCAATATCTTGACATCATGCACACATGCTTAATGTCTTACTAAATCTTACAAGTGCGAGAATAACATCTTTGTTTAACAACAAAGACGCAATGCTGGGTTTACTTGTCTTAATCACCTTATGTATAAGATGATTTTTTCTAGAAATCCCTACTTGTATGAATGAGCGTGTTTACTGCAATGTCACTAAAGCAGTGCTATCTTCCACTGGCTGTTTATTTTTCCTTTTTCTAGAAGAAGGTTCTCAATGTGCTTCACAGACAACAGACCAGGTATAGTGTCTGTTTTTCTTTTTCTAATTATTCATGTAAAAATAGGACTGTGATTAACTGAAATAGTGTAATACCTCCAAAATAACTACAGTAGTAACAACTAGCATATGTTTTCAGCTGCTTCTGGGGGGAGTTGAGCAAGAAAACCCCTTGGCAGGAACAATATGAATGTTGGGAAATGTTTGTGAAAATCAAATTTGGGACTTGAAATCGTAAGTATCTGCACCCAAATCCTGATTCCAAGCACTAGTTTAATCCAATCAAAGTAACCAACACAGCTCAAATTTTGTATCCTGTGTAGTTATAACAAGCTACTTGAAAACGATCTACGCATCAAGACAATTTCGAATTATGAATAAATTAATGAAAACCCTACACTGTTCAGAGATCATTTAAACACAGGGAAATGAAGCTACAAGCATCAAATGTACTATATTTAAAAACTACTTTTGATGGTAGTAGTAACATTAAAATATTAATGAAATTTGGTAAAAGACTTGAAAAATCTGAGCATTAGAAACACAGTCAATATAAAAAAAAAAAATGTTCCAATATGCACATTTACCTCCTACCCCAACACCTCCATGTTTACCACATCTCCCATTCCGTGTTTTTAGTATATCTGGCTTGTAGATAAACTCCAAATATTCAGTCTTGGGTTAAATGCTAATGTCCGATGGGAAAACAGGGCAAATAATTATCAGGACAAATAATTTAGTGCAGGCCCTTAGTACTTAAGCCCACCATTTCTGCAAAGCTCCCCATCTTTATCAGCATCATGATTAATGGATGAGTGGTTTTCACTTGCCACTGTAAAAGATAGGGTCTAAACTCAATGGACAGATGAAGAGATTATACATCACATTCTGTACAGCCTCCTCCATCATATCAGATAAGTTGCTGACCTGTGAGAATCTGCTACAAGCAGGGTAAGCGTAAGCACCTGAAAGCTCGCTCTTTATTTTATAAATAGAAGGGAATAGAGGTGAATCCCCACTTAGATACGTCCTCAGGAGCTAAAAAGTCATGAGTAAGGCAGCAAGGTGAAGAAATGCACTATACCTGGAGAGCAGTGTTTCAGGGCCGCATCTGGATCATGATCAGGAGAAATGAAGACGAATTTTCAAAAGGAGTATCTATGGCAAATATGAGCTAGAGCCAAGAAAACAAGGTATTACTTAGTGTATAGAGCCCCAAAAGAAAGCCCAAATTTTCAGCCTCAAACCTTTCTCTAGGTCCACCAAGCTATCGTGTAAGACATGCTAGAAAGTGGCGTGCCCCCATTGCAGAATTCTGTAAGGCAGATAAAGCAAAAAGCTCTTGGCAGACCAGTGAGGCACGGACATGCACAATCAGACGTGCCCCAAGGGCGGCAGCAAAACCAAGATTGTCTCTTCTTGAATCCCCAGCTGTCCAGCCTCCAGGCACTCACCTCTACCACCTTTTGGCACACCAACAAATGGAAGGTGACAGCTATGCTCTTCCCTTTCATTCCCTTCCTTTAACATTGGGAGCACAAGGCAGCAGTCGCTGTGGACGAAGACTGCAGTTCTGTTGGAACTCATGATGGCAAGGTTGTTCTCTCCATGGCTATACGTTTCTCAAACTTCATCTCTGCTTCCTAGCATGCTAAATCTGTCCCCACTCTACACTGTCTGTTACCCATTAAACCCACCTAACAGGCAAGTTTTTATCCTTTTTCTCTGTACCTACTTGACATGGAGTACTACCCTCTGCCCAGCCAACGAATGCTGTCTTGGCCAAGAAGCTTGGAAGAGAAGTCCCCACAGCAATTATGTTGTCAGCTTTCTTAACCACTTCCAGCAATCAGTTCTGAGGACTTTCTGACTAAACACATCCTTCCTTTCATTCCTCTTTCGCCCTCTAGATTAGAGATCATGGTAACACAGAGATATTGGAAAGCACATCATGCCTCCAAGCAGGCTCTCAAGGAAGTTTGACAGCAGCAAGTTCCCAGCTTCCCTGGTCATGCTCAGATGGATCTGCTTACTAGTGTTTACTAATGTAAAAAGAATCAATTATGAATTGCTATTTGTCATCATAAACTTCACAGAACGGTTCACAAAAATAAGGGGTTTGGAGGCCTTTAATTCTGAATTTGAAGCCTTGAACAAAAAAAAAAAAATAATCTGTTCTGAACTGGCATAACATACCAGAAGGCTTAATATATCACAAGCTAAAGAAGAACGCAGGCGTTGTTTTAAGTTGCATACAATTAAATGTTTGTCTGATTATAATTACTACTTCTAATCCTTCAAAGGCTTAATTCAGTTTTGATATGTCTGTCTTAGTCTCCTCCTAATTTAACCAAGATACTTTGAATTGGAATACACCACAACAACCAAGAGTCTAGCTCTCAGAGTTCCAGTTCTGTCACTGGTGTTAGCCTGCACAAGTGTGTGAGGGAGCCTCATTCTGCCTCACTTAGCAATAATGGTCAAAGATATCATAGCTGTGCATGTACTTTCAGAAGCAGAGAACACTTGATACCAGTTGGTGCACCTTGAAATACCATACGTACCAGTGCACACTGTTCTAAGTGAACTCCAGGATGGGTTACCCAGAGAACTCTGATATTGTACGCAAGGCTCACGAAAATCGGCTAGCATCATAAACTACAAGAGAACATACCTGCTTAAGTATTCAACAGAGGGAAAGTTTATTACTTATTACATACTATAACGAATGGTTGTACAAGCATAAAACTAGACAATGGACTTAGTATCGTGTTCTATAATAAAAGAGCTGCTGGCCTTTTGGCTTAGGGTACGTCCACACTGCGCAGGAAAGACTGGGACAGAGATCCTTGCAGGTAGGTGAGTTTTGTAACTGGAATTGTAACAGCCAGGTCACACTGAACCACACACCTGCACTAGACAGGCCAGTTCACGCAGGAAAAAGACACGTCACATCAGTGTGACCTGGATCCAGCAAATCAAGCCCTTCGCAGAGCTCTTGCAGGCGTTTCTGGACAAGAGGAAGAAAGAGGTTTTCAGAAAGCTACAGCCTATGGAATACGAAATGAACATGAAACTGGGAACAGCATTGGACATTAGCAACAGCAACAAAAGACGACTTTGATGCAATTATGAAACTATTTGTCCCCTTTTATTGGCTAACACCACTCCATCAACTACATGGACAATTAGAAAATGTGCACAGAATGTCCTTTAGCTAGAATCCTCCTAGCCATGTTTGCATATGAAATAAAATCAATGCTTGATTTTCTACTTCAGAAGTAGTTCAACTGGACAGAAGAAACTGCCCACCTGAGAGTTATCTTTCAACTTCTAATCCCAGCATCGTTCTGCAAGTGGGATACTCCCCTTATTTCCAGTAATGCAGTTAACTGGGAGGCCTGGGCCCATTAATGAATCTGCATAAAAGAAAAACGTTTCCATTATTTACCAGTTTTACTAGAATGCGCATCTCCTAGAGCAAAGGCTGAAATCAAGGCAAAATAACTTTTCACGTGAGGAACAGAACAAAGTCATTAACTATCCCAGAGAGTGCATTTATGTGGTGTCCCACAGGGTTTAAAATTCCTGAGCTGTAAAAGGAGGAAAGTCTGCATTCCCTCCTCATGCAGAGGGAGCAGATAAAGATGACAGAAATAAGTAAGTATGCTTACAAAGAGCCACTTTAAAGGAAATACGCTTGGATCTCAATGGATGTCCCTTTTAGCACTGCAGATATACTGTAATGTATAGTAGCACGCACTGTAGCAAAATAAAAAAAATAATAAAAAAAAAAGGTCTTGCTAAATTTCCCCAAGCCTTTGCTGTGAGCATGGACAGCTAAAGGAATTACAATAAAGAGAAGATTTTGCTTTGGAGCTTTTTATCTGAGTGTTGCTTAACTACGTGACTCTCATGGACACCTAACCACAGATCTCAGTGGGCAAAAGACAAAGAAAGGAGCGTGACATTTGCAGTTGGGGAGTAGCAGAATGAGCAGCAGTGCAAGTCATCCCCCTGCTCTTGCAGGCAGGTAGAACTCTTGCATATATATTAAACATTGCAATATCCTCGCTTTCTCATTCACAAGAGCAGAAGAGGAAGAAAAAAATATGCCTGGACCCATTCTTCTGCATTACACAGAAAAAGCTTTGTCTGAAGTCAGAATTTTAGCAGGAGTCACAGCATTTCACTTGCTTAGCACTTTCCAGAGTACTTTCTAACCTCAAAGCATCCTTCATTAAACGAAGAATGAAGAAACGCAGCAACTTATACCAGCATAATAAAGTTGCAACTTGCATTGATAGTGCCTCTAATTCATGCTGCTTAAATCGTTAGTTATGTAAGATCTGGCAAGTCAATGAGCCTTGCTCAGACTACAGGATCTCATTAATTCTGCCTTTTATGAGTCTTTTTCCACCTAGTTTCAGGACATTTGGCCCACATTCACAGGAGCTAAGAGAACCATCTCTCAAAGAGCCAGATGTTTACTTTAACTGATTAAAAGCACAAAACCTATCTGGCAATCTTATAAAGTACGTGTTTTTGTGATACTTCTAGTACTTCCACAATGAACCCTAGTTCAAAAGAAGATCATCAGAAACAAACAAAACATGAAGAAATAGGAACTGGGAGCCCATCTGCAGGTATGAAATCCTGAAGAACATTGCTGTTTTCTTTTAAGGGCAGCAGACTATAACAGGCATAGTACTGCTACCAACTCCACTTCTGGACTACACAGGGGTCTCTGGCATTTCCTTTCCCTGCGTGTGTCCAGTTTCCCACCCATAACCTGGGAAAGGGATGATGGAAACTTTTCAGTTGCACCAAAGAGATACAAACTTGGCACCACTGGCTAAAGCCCATTTGCTTTCAAAATCTGTGCATTCCCTTGTTAAGCTCATTAGGTCACAGCTACTGACCTTTATTTTACGTGCTGCGATGCTATTGCAAGCAAAGCAACAGTTCTATGTGACACCCTTTTACTAACAGGGCTGGACAGAAAAATGCCCGAGGTAACAACACTAGATGCTATTCAGGCACAGAGAACGACTGCCTTTCCAGTGTTTCCCTCAAGAATAAGCCTCTGGAGCGCTCATGCACCTGGCTTTGCCAGGGAGGTGTGGTACTATGGGTGTTTTTCATGCCTGAAAGCTGAGTCATAACTTCAGCCCACAGAAGCAAACTTAATGAAAGGTGAGATATTTCTTTTCCTTGCCACCCTTTGACATGTTTCTGTGAAGATGCCCGATTACTGGAACAACAAGTACAGCCAGTGAGCATCCGCTGTTGGTGTCCAACTAACGAGTGGGGCTCATGCCAACGTACACTTTACTCACATGCACGTCTCCTTAGTAATGCTGGATAATGCTTTGCAAGTAAATAAACGTACCAAAATGACTTCTTAGTCTTCATGGTGAGTAAGAGCGGAGGAAGCCATTGGAGACAGATAAACACCGACACACAGAATCTTACCTGTCCGTTCTAACATTCTGCCTCTGGCCTGAGCCATGTACCAAGTGTCTTAGAAAAAGAAACCAGAAAACCTGTTACAGGTAAGATTTGGCATATGTCACCCCTTAGAAGCGTTTTTGTTGCGATCCCTAAAAGTTAAACCCTAAAGCTTGAGGTTTTTATATCCACCTAAAATGTTTGTTAGCATTAACAACGATAATTCTGGATATTCTAGTTATTTGTACAAAAGCGTTCAATCCCATGTTTAATCCTGCTAAATCCCCCGGCCTCAGCAATGCCTTGAGGCAACCGTTTTCACAGCCAAATCACATCCATAGTCAGGGACTTCAGCACTCGCAGGCTTGCTGCCTCGGAGCTGGTCACAGAGCAGCTCTGCGGGCCTGAGGAGGCTCAGCAGTGGCTGGGACTCTCTACCTACCGGGCACAACGATGTACCAAAAGCGATGCTGTCTCACCAGCCTTGCTGGGAAGCAAGGTGCAAAAACCAAGGCAGAGATTGGCTTCTAGCCCCCAAATTAACTCAGTCTGAGCCATTTTTGCTGCCTGCCCAGCACAACACTATAATTCCGTCCCCATTCTTGGTCCTACAGTAGAACCTAAAGCTCTACTACAGCTCACAACTGGCACGGATGATCCAGGACTTCTGGGTTCCCAAATCCTCTTTAGTTCGCAAGGCTGGCAAGCAGCCTGTAGTTGAGAAATAGAGCTGCTGCTGAACCAGGAGACTTACAGCTTGGGCTCTAAGGCTTTATTTCAAAGTGAAATCAGAACAGACCAAGAGCAAAGTACTTAGTTTTCAGGTTGCCACGGAAAATGTCACATTCTTTTTCTCTCTTTTCTTTTTTTTTTCCTATCTTTTAAATGGAGTAAAGGTTTTAACTTCTTTTCACAATCAAAAGTTTTACACCTGTGCCAAATGTACATTTGGAATTCACACAGTCATTCCTGTCGTCAGTACAGGACCAGTGAAAGGTGCACACAGCTTGCCCACAGAAATCCAACTACAGCCAGGTTTTTGTACATGGATTTTAGGAGGCGTTCTGTGAAAATACAGGTCAAAATGGGAAACTAGGGACAACAGATGCTATGTGATGTGGCACGCACAAAGGAAAAGGTTTATCCTCATCGTGACTTGTTATCACTACTGTCTCAACGACAATTAAAAACAGTAAGTTGACTTTGATGTGCTAGTTAAAAACTTGCTGCAGAGTCTGACGCACTGCATAGAGACATATTTGCTGAAAAAAAAAAAAGTCTGAATTTCTTTTCATTTGAGTCGCCCTTCTCCAAATCTGAGTTCTCAGATTTGCCACTACAGAACTCTATAACCACAGGCCAGTCCCATTTACAAAAAAATATACTACCTGGACAGCTTGCGAAAGGGTCTATATTCTGTCAGCATGCTGCCTGCATTAATGTTGTAAAAAAAATAACCAAACAACCACCAAACATAGATCAACGTTATTGATGATAGCTTAGGAACAACCAGGCCATTGCACACTTCCATAGTCTCACTCAATCTGCAGAGGCTGACTATTAAAAATAGACCATGAACAAATTTGTGCTGTACACAGAATTGCAGAATGGTTGGGGTTGGAAGGGACCTCTGGAGATCATCTAGACCAACCCCCCTGCCAGAGCAGGGTCACCTACAGCAGGCTGCACAGGAACACGTCCAGGCGGGTTTTGAATGTCTCCAGAGACTCCACCACCTCCCTGGGCAGCCTGTTCCAGGGCTCTGCCATCCTCAAAGTAAAGAAGTTCCTCCTCTTGTTTAGGTGGAACTTCCTATGTCCAAGTTTGTGCCCATTACCTCTTGTCCTGTCACCAGGCACCACTGAAGAGAGCCTGGCCCCATCGTCCTGACACCCACCCTTTAAGTATTTATAAGTGTTGATAAGATACCCCCTCAGCCGTCTTTTTTCCAGACTGAAGAGACCCAAATCCTTCAGCCTTTCTTCATAAGAGAGGTGTCCCAGTCCCCTACTCATCTTGGTAGCCCTTTGCTGCACCCTCTCCAGCAGTTCCCTGTGTCCTTCTTGAACCGGGGAGCCCAGAACTGGACACACCACTCCAGGTGCAGCCTCACCAAGGCAGAGTAGAGGGGGAGGATGACCTCCCTCGACCTGCTGGCCACACTCTTCTTGATGCACCCCAGCATGCCATTTTTCCTTCTTGGCCACAAGGGCACATTGCTGGCTTATGGTCATCTTGTTGTCCACCAGGACTCCCAGGTCTCTTACACGAATCTTACATCAATCTTACATGATTCTCTCAATATATTTAAAAAAAAAATAATCATACCTGCCTTCATCTAGGAGGATGAAGAATTCTGTATAAATTGGAGAGTAGGAAAAGTAACACTTTTGGCAAATAATTTGTGACATGACTTATTTAGAAAGTCATCAGTGCAATATCTGAGCTGAATCTGCCAAACTGAATTAAAACACTGCAGACTACATGAGCGTAAGTTTTTCTGCTGGCTTTGGTGCTCTGCAAGGTCTCAAAGAAAGCTGAAATTTGACAAATCTAGGTTAAAAGAATAAAGTTTAAGAAAAAAAAGAAATAAAAATAACTCAAGATTATTTTTTAAATTTTTGTGATGCTTAGGCCAATTTCAAGATATTGTAGTAGAACAGGGAGAGAAAACTCATGAGCTTTGAATACTTGGATTTGGCAGTGCTATACAATTCCACTGGCTTTCACTTCATTATGGGATTCAGATCAAAACTCACTTCCTTTTTTTTAAAAACCCTTCATGGGCTTACTCTTGCCAGCCTGTGAACTGTGGCCCCTATATTCAAGAAATACTGGCTTGCTTTCTGTCCTTTCACACATTCTCGCCTCTAACTCCTACTCCCACAAAATCTCTTTTCTCCACCTTATTTTCCCCACGGTTTCTCTCCCGCCTTCTACTATTCTTTGGTATTTGCCTTGGTACCTCTGCTGATGTCCTGATTGCCAAAGGCTTCTCAGACAGGAAAGCACAGAGTGCTCCACTTCCACTCCGCTTTCTGTTTCCTACTCAGTGTAGTTACCTCTACATCTACACCAGACTATACTGTGCGAGAGATGCTTTACAAAATAAAAGGTATCATCTGGCTCTAATAACAGGATTTAAAAAAAAAAAAAAAAGACACATGATGCCAAGACTAGAGACTGCTAATGTGGGGAAAGTATAGTTATAAAATAGATAGATTTGGTGCTTCTAGGAAACAGCATTGTAATATCTTTTCCCATTGACAAAACATCACCTACAGCAACATTTTGTACAGCAGTAGTAAACCCTTGGTGGCTCTTCTTTGGAAACAGAACTAGATTTTAAATCCTCCCTGAGCACACTTATGTTTAACAGTTTAACAAAGCCCTGGAAGAGCACAATAAGCACTAGATCCATATCTACACATATCTAACATGAAAATAACTTATAAACTTTAGTGACTTTGGAAGATGGGGCCAGATATCTCAAGGTTTTTCACAATGCGAAACATTTCATTGCAAAGGTTATTTCATGACAGCACTATGGGTTTAAAAATACAAATATTTGAGTTGACAGATTTTGACTCAAAGGAAGACCTGCACCGACATCACCTCTGTAGCCACCTGGAGGATGGAAAAAACCCCATATAGGTGAAAATCTGTAACATTTTCTTGGGTTGCTTGCAGTGGGAAGCCAACAGACAGCAAGTCCATGTACACACTCCAGGTGCATGTTCATCACACATGGGATACTTGCAGCACATAGAGAGGAAGAGCATCTTCCTTCAAAAGAAGCAGGGTATGGTAGGCGATGGTAAGAATCCTACCCACATGTACTTAGATCCAGATCCTGGAGGAATTCATCCGAAAACCTGCATTTCACGGAATTATTCTTCTGGTGATGAGGAGAAAGAGGAGTGCCAAAACACAGGCTGCAGTAAAGGACACTGTCTTCTTTCTCTTGCTCTATGAGGTTTTGCTCATTTGCTCTGCTTGCTTGTAAATACATCAGTCAAAAATCAGACCTTTCAATAGCCCATTCTCTCCTCTGCCTTCACCTTTTTGTGGTGTGCTCTTCTGACCTTTCACTGTAAAATCGCCAGTCTGTGACACAGCTCAGGGGTTCTGTCCTTCAGACCACACTCCTCAGAAGAATACCCTCAGCAACAAGGAGTCTGAGATGAAACCTTTGATTTGATCACCTGTGCTCTTATATGACTTTCACACGCAGACCAGTCCAGTGTAAGTATAATAAAGTAGAAATACTCAATAAATGTAACTATTTGGGTTATTTTGTTGCATGGAAGCACATATCCAGAAAGTACCAATTATCACAAGCCTGAACAAGACCCTCCGCTTCCAACTCCTCAAGCAGAAAGCAAAGACAGGCGTGTGGCTCAGTACGGCTCTGCCCTTAGTTTAGTCTATCCAAAATTTCTTCATCCCAAAGTTGTGGCACTGCTCTGTGCAGATACCATTGCTAAAGAGAAAGAAGAAACTAGACCTTAGAAAACAGGAGCCCTGCCAACAAACAAGGAAGACCAACACTTCGTTAAGGCAATAAAGTAGCAGTCAGTCCCAGAGCAAGAAAAGAAAGATGGCATTTTGTCCTGTGGCAAAAGTGGAGCTAAGAGGAAAAATTAATGAGCACCTGGTAAATGAGGTACTGGACACAGGGGTGCCTTCAGGTCCATATTTAACAATGGAACATCATATGAGGCACTAGCTACTATACAGAGTCATGTCACATGCATCTCAGTACTGTTCCAACCTAGGACTCAATGATTAATTGAGGATGCGTAGAGGACCTGCTCCATTTCAGGTGTAACATTGTCATACATGAGCATGTTATTTTGGGAGTCTAGGAACAGCAAAGATATTGTTTCTTAAAAAGTGAAGCTTCATGAACATGCACAATATGAGGATGGGGAAGCAGCCCTCTTTCCATTCCCCATCTTCCCCCCGCTGCTTTATTTTACTTCCTCAACGTCATCTGCTTAGAGATCACCCCACAGACCAAACCCAGATGGCACTCTAGTATAACCATGCCCGTGCTCCCAGAGAGGCCATGGCAACGTTGCTTCTGTCTGTTCTCTGTTCCTATAAGCCAGCATGCACGTGTGTGTATGTGTTAGGTAAAGGAAGGGCAAAGGAAAATGGTGACTTCTGACCACCACACCACCCCGCTTCAAAGCCTGGTAGAAAATCCAGAGTAGGATTTCAGTTACTGAGAGGAGACAGGTTTCTTCCTCCTATTTGTCATGCCCATGGACCCAAAAGCACTCTGCTTCTGCAGTGGGATGCCTGGCTTGCTGAGTTGTTCCTGTGCTGAGCAGGGACTTAAGATACTGCAGTGCCTGCTGGGAAGCAGATCCTACTTCCCCAACTTGCAGAGATGTTCAGAGTCTCTGATTTTGCACCTTTAGATTGAATTGGGTGCAACGAAAACAGCCCACAAGTAACTTGCAAACTTCCTTAAACGCTGGAGACCAGGTATCAAGGGGGAAAAAAAACAAACAAAAACAAAAAAATCCCATTTATCCTTTGCATCTCTCCAAGAAAAAGCAAATCATCATTAACTACCAAACACTATGCAAGAATTTGGCCCAAAAAAAAAGTTAGAAAACAAAACCAATAATAGGTTAAGACCGCTACATAATGTGTTGGCTCATCTTATCTAAGCCCCATGAAACAAACCCCTTGCTATTTCTTTCCACTATTGGAATTATCTATTTTATTTGCCATTCCTAAAAAAATAAAAGCTAATACCAATAAAAACAAGCCAGATACTCTCCCTTAAACCACCAACAAATCATTAACTGAGCTCAGAGTTAATAGCTTAAGAATATAAAGTATAATATATTGTAACAGCAGTGATAGAAAGAAAAAGATTTAAAGAGCATGGAACTATTACAACTAGTTTTGAGAGAGCTCAATGTGAAATCAACCAGAAAATGATCATTCCACAACTATAAATACAGAGTACTAAAACCAAAACAAAGTCTCTAGCTTTGTGAAAAAAATCCATAAATAAAAAAACCATCCCCTAAACTATTTCGGGGGAAAGTATTTAATGCAGCTATAAAATAGAGAATTTGTTTTCTTTATATTAAGTGTAGCTTTGATTGAGTCTGAGAATTAAACACTAATGTTATTGTAAGTAAAACACAAGGAACTGGAATTTGTGTTTGGCGTATAATCAGGAAATAAGTGAGTCAAAGTCGAAGGATGTGATATGCCTTTATATGGCTTAGTTAGGGTTACTTTTGATGCACTATAAAATAAAAGTATTCCTTATGCAAAGAAACAAAAATATTTTCTCTTCAAATATGCATAAGGAGCTTACACTCTAATACTCTGTGCTCCCTTTGCAAGTGCAGATGCAACACATTTGGGGTTTGGCCAGACACGTTCGATAGGTATAGCTGATTGACAGCATGTTCTCAATTACTTTATAACAGATTGAAGGAACATATCATTTAATTTTAGTTTTTACAGCATTTTAGATGACCTACTACAGTCAATCATGCCTGTAAAATAAACTGGCAATCAGAAAGCCCAGTCTTGCCAGCTCTGAAGATTTCAGTCATAAGTATTATAATATTTGATGCTTTGCTTAAAGTTCCAGCTCCCAAAAGTTATAACTTATGTGAGACCCAAAACTTCCCTTTAAAACTAACAGTGCTATAAAAGAAAAAAAAGCAACAAACCAAACCCCACCACTTAAAATCATGACCCAACTGGCACCTTGAAACTCAAAAACCAGAAGAGACTTTAAAAGAGAACATAAAACCCCCTCACCACTTAATAATTTGCTTTCGTTTTCTGCATCTCTCAACATCAACCTTTTGGAGAATTAACTTAAGACCTTTTAAATGTCTGGGGCTGGTGGCAACAGAACCCAGACAAGACATTAAAAACCAGCCCAATGACTCTACCTAGAGACCTCACCCTGCAAGATTTCCCTCTGTCCTCTCTCCCTGTCAAAGCCAAAAGAATCCAAAGTGCTTGTAAGCTGAGCCACCAATTTACACAGGTATCACTATCATGTATTAGCACAGTAGCAGCATCCAAATTCCAGTTTCCAGAGCCTCTGGGATAGCACTAGATTAAGCCTAAAATATATAGTTGCCTTAGATGCCATAATTTCATGCTAACAGTTCTGCTGTTTGTTCCACTACAGTGGCAAACTGAGACATTATAGTTACTCTGAACTGTATAAGTTTGATCAGCTCTAAACCCGCTGCCTCGACTTCCCTGCTATATCTCCCATCAGAAATCAATAAAGTAGACAGGACTCATGTAAGGAATCTATGTGACAGAAAACCAGTTGTACCAAATCTCAGACGACAAAAAAAATAAAGTGTAGTAAAGCATATTTACAAGTGTCCAACAGCCTAAACATACATTAGAGCAGTAGCAAGCAGAGGAAAGGTTATCTAAATGATGGAACCGCCAGCCAGTGCATCAAAGCTACTGCAATGCACCCACGCTGCTATTAAACAGTTAGATGTCTGATCCTGGAGTCACTGTGATTTGGGTCCTTAATAACCCAAACCTAAAATGACTGGGATTAAAATTAGAACAGCATTTACTATCAGCTGCATTAACACGACAGTGAAGATAGCAAAGAGGGAAAAGCTAAGAATCATTAAGTAACAGAGATGAACGGAGAGCCGTAAGAGTAAACAAACATCTTCGGTTTTTTTGTGGAGGATTTGCACTCCATCTTTCTAATGGAACCATCTTTGAACTCAATACAAATAACGGACAAGCTGTGATGGCTCAGGAGAGCCACACGCAATCCAGCGTACAACTGTACTGTAGCTGCTCCATGTACCATTCCAGTATCTGCATTCCTTTTCCTTGCTAGCTATCCAATTGCATTTTATTTTTCTCCAGGGAGAATCTAGTCTGCACCTGTTGCTACTAATCACAATTGAAAATATGAAATGCAAAGGACAAGAATATATTGGTAGAAAGCCTACTGTTAAGCCCACTATTAAGATTTAATATCTAATACACACATATTAATGCAAACTAATATGCACTAGTACCCTACTGCATATTTGGTTGCACTGTATGTGGAGCTTTATGAATCTAAGTGGACTTGGGATGAGTCTGTGAAAACAAATTGGTACCCCACAGGTCTGTACAGAAGATTAGACTTAATTAAGTGGTTTCTCTCTTTGGTTTAAGGATATAAAAGTGATCAAATTATGACTGCAAGTAATGGCTAGAGTATACTGTAGGCAAAGAGTATTCTTGCCCGGTTCATCAGCATGCCAAATCGTGTACCCAGAAAAGGACAAGGCTGTAAAAAGTGGGGTGCATTACTATTTACACCTCAAATTTATCTGCATGGCATTGAATCTCTGTCTGGCCAGATAAAGCAAAATCAAACTCTCCCTGTTGAAAAGGCTCAGTGGGAAATTAAAATGCAGCCAAGGATAAGACATTTCCAGATTAACAACACAAAAGCAATTGAGTAATAGTGGCCGTGTCATTAATTGGGAAGATGGTCTTCCCAAGACTCAGTCAGAACTTACACACAGAAAGGTTATCCAAGGCATCATAAAAAGATCTCCTGAAGACGAGTAAGGGGTCGGGGGAGAAAAGAGAGGAACAAAAAGAGTGTTTGCATCAGGCAGATGACTAACAATTCAGATATGCCTGATTGCTGGGTATATTACACTTTTCTCCATTTTCAACCTTTTTCTGCCCATTTTTGATAAGAACCTTGACAAATAGATGATAGTTCCATTTGAAAAGCGCAACTGAAAGTAATTCAATCTGAAAAAAAACCCAAACTGAGGGAGGGTAAGATAATGTAGGCCTGTAAGATCACAAGCACTACAGAAGGGACAGGAATCACTAATGTCTTCTTTCTCTCCCATTCTTTTTCTCTTCAGAAAAAGATGGGTGGAAAAAAAAAAAAGTTAATAAAAGTTATGTTCCCCACATGAAGATGCGATTCTCCACACCATGGAGAGGAAACACACACAACTCCTTGCCAAAGGATTCTGCAGATACTAAAAGCTGGTGGGAAGACTTGGTAAGTTTCTGGAAGATAAATCCAGTGAGGGACAGTAAGGCCATAGGAAACGCTTCCAGCTAAGGGAGAGCCAGACGTTGCGGAATATTATGATGAAGGATCACATACACATCCCTGCACTCTTCTTACTCTTCGTTACACAGCCCACCTGCAGCCGCAACAGGGGAGAGTCTACTGAGATAGGTGGGCCTTTGCTTTAAGCCAGTATGATTACTACCATGTCCTTATAAACCTAATCAGGGACACGTGTCAGGCTCCCAAGGAAAGGTTCTAGCAGGTCTCAAGTATAATTAAGTCTATCTCTGTAACTCAGTTGTGAATGGTACTGGGATGAGGGAAGGAGACTGATTAACCTGTGAGATGGAGAATGTGAAGCTGCACCCAAAGACTGAAAGCAGAGAAATCTGCATGGATATGAGCACATTAGCAGACTGCGGAGCAGGGAGCAAGGCACTCTTCTCTCCATGGTGAGAGACTGGAACGGAGGTGATTATCACATGAAGATACAAACCTCTCGCAGGGATACACTGAAATAGCTCCATACTGGGAGCTGTGACACTTGGGAAGAGTCATCAGAGAGATCACAGGTACAGCTTTCTCCTGTGCCTTCACATAAGGACCTGCTTTACAAAAAAAAATCCCTAACAGCACTAATAGAGAACCAAGGACCTGCTGAGTACATTTCAACTGCTCTCCAGTGCTTTGCTCCCAAGCACTTCCTAGAGAAAAAAGGAGGAATGATAAGATGAATGCCATTACTGCTCACTATGCTCTGCAGATAACTGAGAGACATGGAGGGGGGCAGGGGAAGAGAGAACTAAATTCCCTTTGGCTGAGAGGTCTGGCACATATGACCTGAATTCAATCTCAACAGCAATTAGCTTCATGTTAGAGAATGCCTGAGGTTGGAAGGAACCTCTGGAGGTCATCTTGTCCAAGCTACCTGCTCAAGCAGGGTTACCTAGAGCAGGTTGCCCAGGATCATGTCCAGACAGCTTCTGAATATGTCTAAGGACAGAGACTCCACAACCTCCCTGGGCAATCTGTGCCAATGCTCAATCATCCTTGTGGTAAAAAAGTGTTTCCTGATGTTCAGAGGGAATTCAGTTTGTGCCCATTGCCTCTTGGTCCTGTCACTGGGCATCACTGAAAAGAGCCTGGCTCCATTCTCTTTGCACCTACGCTTCAGGTATTTATTTATATACATTGATGTGATCCCTCCTGAGCCTTCTCTTCTGCAGTCTAACAGATGCCTCAACAATCTTTCTTCCAAGAAAAGTAAGGTTGGGCGTAGGCCAACAGCCATTTCCACTACCTATCCGCATATACCTATTTGGAAGTGAACTAGGACCAATTAATTTAATATTTCATCCAACAAACACGATCGTGACCCAGATCGGTGACTTCGCTGGCTAATCTGCAGGGACCTTTGCAATTCAGACTGCCAATGGCTATTTAATAGAGGAGATATTGGGTGTTATGTTTAAACATGTTTAAAGGGAACAAATTCATTTGTTGGATTGCTTATGTGCAAACGTGAACATTGCCATTTCAACACTAGTTCTACTTGCTAAAGTTAGCAGAATATAATTACAGGTCTTTCATGCAAAGTTATCGTAAAATATCTGTTAGGAGACAGTGAAGAAGAGATATCACATGATGAGTATGTAACCAAAGCAGACCTTGACCCCAGCAGGCCCGGGACAAAAATGCTCGTCTAGTCACCTATGGCAAGACAGACTTTTCCACGTGAAAACATTTCAGCTAAAAGCTGAAGACAGGACTTTTTTGGTAGAAGAGAAAAATCTAAGCGCACAGTCTTTATGGTTGCAAAGATAATTTTCCAAATACGAAATACTACAGCACTGGCTTCATAAAGCTATTGCTAATACCACTGTATGCCTCACAATTGTGGAGGCCTCTGAACTGCACGTCTCAATCCCTTGCAGGCTGCCTCACAGCATTCTATCGGTGTCTTCTGTACGGTTTTAAAAATACCATACAACTCTTCTGAAATTGTTGCCAGCTCTTTAAATGAAGTAAATTCAAGCAGGAGTCTGGAAAGAGTGTATATTTAGAGCTTGATTACAGTTTAACTCTGGTAAATTTAAACCAATTTAGTTAGCAAGACATTTACAAATAAGTGCTCATTTCAGTTATGAGCGGGGTTTTTTTCAGTTTACCCTATAGCACCCTGAAGCAGATTTGAATGAAAACAAAAGTGGCCATTCCGAAACTAAACATCCACATACCTGAATCACAAATTTAAAGCTGATTAGAGTTCAACAAGTATCATCATCTTATGGAGGCATGGCTTTCCTTCCACCCCTTAGACTACACATTAGATGAATCTCTTCTTCTTCTTCTTTGATTCCATAAATGCAGTCAAGTAACCACTTGAATTTACAAAAGCACCTAATGTTAACAGATGTGGTTTTGTGTGTCACACTGGGAAAATGGTGTCTCTTCAGGCAAAGACAAACAACATGAAAGATGTCCCAATAAGTCTAACAATGAACTTCTGTGGTAACCTACAGAAAGGCTCTGCCCACTTTCCAAGCTGAGCAGAAATCTTGGTGCAACGAGTTGTGCAGAACTGGACTCAGTCTTTTATATCTCTGATTGCGCCACCATTGATGGAGCTCTGTTTGTTCTTCAAGACTGTTATGAGTATGACCTATTGCACATACGACTTTAAAAGTTGGCCCCACCACACTTCAAACTATTTGCTATGTAGAAAGCATTAGTGTTTTTCAGGAATCCCTGGAGTTCCCACAGGAACACCTGGTGGAATAGTAACCCAAATTCTCTGTGGCCAGAGCAACTCCTGCCTTGGAGGTGAAGGATTAGCTTATTACATGGGCAGCTAATTCCACTCAGGGCTGGTACATCGTCTTAGCCACAAGCACAGAAACACAGGACAGACAAGCATTTCAACACTTCTGGCTAGGGGATCTTGCCCTCAACACACATACTGATGCTTGTACATGGTCTCCTGGCTGTCTATACTCCTGTCCATCTGTTGGGATGGCATTACGCCAGCTAACAAGGTAGCACGCCAGCTTCACTAGCACAAATGTGCCAAATAAAGATAGGTTGTTTTGAATGCACAGCTTTCAGAAGACTGCAAGAGCCAGGTAGAAATTGCCCCCATGAAAGACAAAAAGCAAGAGACTTCTGCATATCCCCAGCTCTCCTACAGTTATTTTAGGTTTGATCTCCCCTTCATTTTCAATATTCAAGCACCTTCCCAAACATGGAAATCTGAACAAAGTTGTTGAATATGAGAGATTGCCAGGCAAAGCAGGTGGTATTTTAACAGACTCACTGGTAAGACCATTACATGCCTGCAGGAGGTCCTATCTCTCTATATATATACATCCTGCTAACAACCTTAGGAGAGAGCTGTCCCATCTAAATCTGCACATTTCTTCACTGTTTTCCTTCTGATCATCTCTACTCCTTCATATTTTAAGAACAGCTCTTCTCATAGAGCAAAATCATAGTTTTTCAAAATACCTATTAGCATCTTGAACAGAACAACAGTTCATGCTGCTGGAGCAAGTATATAGGAAACCCTCCATATCCAGTAGTACCCAGTTAACTTCAATTTTACCCTGAGTTTGAAAATTACGGAACCAGCTCAAGAATCTGTCATGTTATTGTATTCATAAAGGCAGGAACTTCCCTATAAGCACTAATTTAGAAGCCTGGAAAAACGCAGACTCCCTCTTTTCAGAGGTTTCCCTGTGCTCGTAAACTGCACAGCCTCAGTCCCCGAGACGAACAAGTCTGAAGAGCCACGATATGTAGTGTTTAAGAAGCCATCCAGCTTGCCAGCTCTATACATTACTGAGCACTCTGGAAATACTGGAAATTCTCTCCCGTAAAGTTTTAAGCCTAAGCTGTGCAGTTGCCATATAAAGAGTTTGCCAAAAGTACGGTTGAGGGGGGAGAAGTTATGCAATAAGCATTGTCAAGAGGAAATAGGAAAATGGGAAAGACAGTGAAGGCCTAAACAAAGCAAACAGAAGCAGCATGTGCTGACTCACCCCGGGTTAACATTAAAGCCATAATAAAGCTGCCACAGCAGCCACAGATAAATACAGGAAGGTTGGTTTTCCTTTAAGAAGCAAAACTCAGAGAAGGCTACCTGCATGCCTCCAAAAGCCTTCCCTCAGGAGTAATTTCCCCGAGAAGTGCATGTTTAGTTCACTGATAAGCACGTCATTAGCGGGGGCACCTTTCACGTTCTGTCACAAGAGCTGGCTCCACGTTCCCCAGCAGCCTGGCAAACAGCACCATGGAGGGACAGGGACAAAAAAAGGCGTGCACCTCTCAAAAGAGTTGACTGACACACCAAGGGTCCTGCCTGCCTGTATTCATATCAAGCTCCCAGACACACTACATCAACAGGATACAGTCATCCATCATTTTCTAAAGTCGTCACAGTAGCGGGACCTTTTCTTCTCAGGTCAGTTCAGTCCAGTTACTTAACTGCTCTGTCATTCAGATCCCACCGCTTTTGATACTGGCACATTGCTGGACTGCTCTCAGGTAGAGACAATGTTATTTGCTTCGTGACTCCAAAGCCAAAGAACAAGCAATTGATCCACCCTACCCTTTCCTTTCTCCCACAACTATTCTGCCCTATGAACAGAAACAAAAGAGCGCAGCTCAATCTACGTGATCTTGCTTTTTCGTACAGTTTGTCACTAATTTACCTAAACACGGATCACACTCAGAAGCGTCATTTTTGACAGCAATAGAGTATGTGCTGATGGGGGGAAATATGGGGTGTGGAGAAAAGCAGATCTGGGAAAGGTTTGTGATAGTAAACACAGCCAGCATGAAGGTAACCATCTGCTGCGAGGCGATTCTGACACGTAAAATATTGAGCGAGCATGAATGAAGAACAGCAAACCCCACCCATGCAGCAGACAATCAATCTGACCCCCTTGAAATTTGTATTTGAATTAACGTTACCTTTTAATAACCTTTCACTGCTCTCTGCAAGGATAACAGGTGTCATTAAAACAGTGTCACCGTGCCAGTCTTCCCTGAGACACCTATTTATTTGGATCTTTCAAGAGAAATATAAATGAAATCAGTCATTCTATATTAGAGGGTTCCCAGGGACAGTTAGTTGATTGGCATCTCGCAGGAGTGGGCAAGTCACCGCAAGACACTTGTAGAAGAGAGCATTTTCCCTGAAGTCTTGATGCTTTAACATCTGACAGGAATATGTATATATGTACAGATTGATTTTTTTTGATGAATGATACTCTGTGAAATATCAGAGAGAAAAAAGTCAGACATACATTGCATAGCAATCGAGGGCTAATGAAGATCCAGGTATTAAATCAATTAAGAAGTATCAAAAGCTACCTAATCATCAAGGAACAAAATTGGCACCACAATATGTAGTGAGTATGGGAAAGCCTAATTTACTAAACATACCCTGCAGTCACATAATTGCATGTAATTTTACCAGCATAATTAACTAATTTAATTACCACTTCTCAAGTGCATCAATTATTGACATTACAGAGTTTTCAGACAGCAGAATTACTGTGTGGTACATTCAGAGAATGCAAAATGCTTTGTACGCCTATTTTCCAGTCACAGTCAACAACTGAGAGGGAACACAAGCAGCAAAAGGGGAAAAAATTTCAAGTGCACCACATAGAGCACAGTTTAGGGGTCGGGTTTAAGAGATGAACCAGACAAAACCATGTTTATGTAGGACTGAAAAGTCAACAGCAAACAACTGGAGGGACCAAGGAGACAAAAGCTAAGCATGGTGCTAAAACAGACAACTCTTATTTCTGAACAACAGGGTCTATTTTAAATTAAATCTGTCCAGGAGGTGACAAGCTCTTTTGAGATCTACCAGCCACGTTTACCTCTTAACCAAGGGCTTGATCTTACAGTAAGATCTGCAAGGATACACAGATACTTGCCAAGCTCCACCGACCTCACTAAAAAGTCATATGGGTGTCAGGTACGTCTGCGCAAGTCTCAAAGCAGAATCAAAGCCCAAAAAGACTTGGACTAGTATGTGATAAAAAACAGGGATGTGCTTCAACAAACTCTGGATGCGCTGGTTCCCTCCAAGATAAGGAAAAAAAGAAGTACAAAGATGAAGTATGGATGCATTCTTATTAATTAAAATGTAGCTTTGCCACATGGGATCATTACTCAGACTTGAAGAACTATTGATCCCCTGCTTAATGTTTAGACACTGTATGTAAATCTTTGCATAAAACCATTTTGTTTCAGCAATAAGCTTTTCAAAGTCAAGGGAGATGTCAGCATCTGCTCCCTATGGAGTCTTAAGAGTCAGTGTCAGTAAAAAATGGGCAGCGTCAGTAAAAATTATGCCCTGTGTCAGTAAATTTGTTAACAGGGTGGTTGGAAACCCTGGGAGCTGTGGTGTCATTTTCTTTTCCCATTGCCCTCTTGTACTTGACCTTTGCACAGCTGTTTCACAGTATCTGGAGATGGCTGAACTGTGAAATAGTGATTACAGGAAAGAGGGCATTTTAATGAGACAATACAACCTAGAACAAGAAGAGGGCATTCTTTCATATGCCAACTGAGATCTTTAAAGTCTTTTTTGTCTTTCAGATTCAATTAAGAACAATCACCACAACCCCCCCTTTTAAATCTAATGCCAGTGCTCAGTTTTTAAGGTCACGAAAGCTTACTGGATTCATTGCGGCGATTGTTCCAAGCAAGCAGAGGCACTTCGTTAAAATACAATAAAACAAAAGTCCAAATAAATCATCAATACCCAGAAGGTACTTACAGTCATACAAAATAAGCAAGCGCAGACTGGGTCCAATCAGTCGCATCCCCATCAAGTCTCTGGGCACAGTAGCACATGTGGTAAAGGCTCCTTCCTCGGAAACACATGAATGATACACTTGAGATGGAATTCTATCAGAGCAAAGCTACTGCTGCCCTGTCCTTTTAAGGAGCAGACTTTATCCTCCAATGAGTCGCATTGCAGGGATGGAACTATGCACCTATTGCTGTCTGTGCCTATAAGGGCCTTGTGAGGTTCCAGCTCAGGCAAAAAGCAATGGCTTAAGTTAAGCAACTGGCTTGAAGTATGCAGACAGGTACCATCTTTGACTAGAGATGAATCAGACTCATCTGGTGCATGTGGCAGTAATGAAGCTTCCTCCAAAAGCAAAAGAGATTTCTTGAACCTTTTTCAAAGGTTCCATGCAACAGCAACACACAACCTAGTCCCATCTAGAGTCCTGACTTAAAACCATGACGTGAAAAACCAAGA
The DNA here is from genome assembly GCF_963924245.1 of Chroicocephalus ridibundus. Classification (NCBI taxonomy): domain Eukaryota; kingdom Metazoa; phylum Chordata; class Aves; order Charadriiformes; family Laridae; genus Chroicocephalus; species Chroicocephalus ridibundus. Next base: position 70,952,797 of record NC_086285.1, on the reverse strand, counting down.
CAATGAGAAAAGCACGTGTTGCAATCGCGGGCAGTGGAAGGAAGAGGATGGGGGAGGAAGGGGACCACAACAGACAAAATGACTTCTTGTAAGCAAACCTGATGAATGATGCTCTTCATGCTTCTGGTTCTGCAGGCTGCTCTCTGCACATCTGCCACGTGGCTGCTATCAGTAAAAGCAATTCCAGTAATGACATTGATGTGTGAGGGGCCTGCACTTGTGAGACACTGGGCCTAAGCCATTATTCATTGCAGTTGTAAGTGGGTGGTGGAACTTAACCAGTCAGCTGAGTAAGTGCATATAAATGAGCGTAAACAGACAGCAAAAAGAGTGGATGAGTCAGTAGCAGCAGGAAAGAAAAGAGATAAAATACAAAATCCTCCTCATGCCCTGTCAGCCCTAGCAGAGATTGTGTCACACCACTGCAGCCTTCAAATGTCCTTTCAAGTCAGTGCAAAACCTGTAAGAGGATTGTGATTTTTTCAAACACCAAAAAGAGTTACTAATCCGTGGTGTATGTGTGTTACTAGCTGTATTTACTTAGCCACCTGAAATACAAGTTATTAATAGTTTGTGCAAGGCACAACTTCGCAATTTGTATTTCAAATTGAAAAGTTGTGCATTGAACAGACTAGTAGAAGTCATCATCCCATACACATACCATACACCCTGCAAGTGGCGTGGCCTGTCGTACTATATGTGCAGTCACTGACCTAAGACACTGTCACGATAGGAAAGTTTGAGGTTGATCACAAGTGAGGCTGTAATATGCTTCCCTCGCAGCTTGCAAACAGAGCTGCCTAGTTCCTGATTTCACAGAGATTAAGGAGTGAAAGTGGAATCAGACATTCATGCGCATCAGTACTTTAGCATCCTTCTACCTGAAGCTAGAGGACCAAACAGATGAATTGGAAAGAATATGATGCTACCTAAGTTATCTTCTCTTTCGTCATTTCCAAGACCTTCCCCTGCAAAGCTTTTCCTCGGCCTCTCTTCTCAGACAAATTAATTTGGATGAGGCCTTTTCTCACAGATTCCGTTACCCTTTGGCAGACCCTGGGAGTTTGGTGATCTCTCTTGGGGGGACCATACTGCCAGTGGTAAGGGAAATCAGGCTTCACACTTCACTAACTCACCCAGATATTATAACCTCCCAGATATCACTGAAGTTAAATCCTCTTCAAGCCTTAATTCCAAATCTGGTTATTTTGGGCAACATTGAGTTTTTCCTCCTCTGTTGTGTTCTCACGCTTTCTAGATGCTCCCCTTCAACATGGAACGTAGCACTGCAGATACAGATGGGAACAAAGCAAGAAGGGCAGCACAACACTGTGAAAGGCGCATGACCAAGAATAGCTAACCATCTGGCTCTCCTCATTGGCATTCTCAGTATCATGGTTTTCCCTTGACGTTGCATGAGGAGGGAAAACAGGTTGAATCTCCTCTCCTACCGCACATTTGTGAACCAGACTGCAAAAATTGGCCCAAAGGTTAGCACATCTGGTTAATATCTTGGTACTCAGCTAATTGTTTAACACAGAAAATCTGTTCTGAGCGGCTCTGGATCTCTTTTAAATAACTGGACCTTCGTGTAATTGCCATCCATTCAACCACACCAGGGTAGCCAAGAAAGAAGCAGTTCTGCATACCACATGTGCTACCAGCACACAGCAGACGGCAAGCAGGGTCAGTACTGGGCCTGACAGCTCTGCCAGAGCCCTTCAACTAACCCAAGCCACTGTGGAACTCCCAGCAAGACAAGCGTCGATTATTAGCTAATTCTGTCAGTTCCACACGGGGGTGGGTGGGTAGGAAAACAACGAAAGTCAATCATAGTAATTTAGTGACAAAAAAAAAAAAGGAGGTGGGTGGTGTCTGGGTCTCACCGAGGGAGGACCTTCATCCTACACTACATATTATTTTAGCAGATGAGAAGGGATAGAATCAGAATTAAAAACTAGTGTTGCTTACGTAGAAGTGCGCATGGCTCCAGTACAACTGTTACACTCGCACAGCACAAAGTTCAAACCAGTTACCTTTCCACTTGGTGCTCTTCAAGGCTCAGTTTCCAAACGGTGAATACAATCAGGGCCAAATTCAGCCAGCAGAAAAAAAAAATACATGATGGAAAGATGACGATGATTGGCAAGAGCTTAAGAATAGTTTATTAGGTATCTGAAAAGCCACATTGTAATTATGCAAAAAAAAAAAAAAAAAAAAAAAGGCAAACTAAACCACACTGGTTACAGAAATTACAGAAATGCAGCCAGGCTTACAATGGAAATGAAAGCATCTATAATTTTTTGAAATGCATATAACAAATGCAAGAAAGAGAATGGTGAAAATAGTAAGTATAAAACAGAAACTAGACATTGTAGAAAATGGAGCAGGGAAGGAAAAAGACATAATAAACCAACAGCGCCAAAGAACTAGGAGTTCGTTAGGAACAGAAGGACCTTTCACAATGACAGTAATCTATTACTGGATGAAGAAAGTTGTCTTGTGAGCAATAATAGCAAAAAGGCAGAAATCTAAGAAAAAGCCAGATGATCTAATACTGCTGAACAAACCAAAAACAAAATCCCCAAATATGCCTTGTCCTGCAGAGAAAGATCATGATCCTTCCACTGTCTATTTACAATAAAAGAATAAAGCCAGATTTGACTACAGTTTCTAAGACTGTAAACAGGGAGCTAGAATTCAGTAGCTAAGTTCTTCTATTTAGCAAAAGCAAAATAAGATTGAGAAACAAAATGAGGCTTGAAAGCTGCAGAAAAACTCAAATAAACCCGAGGTTCTTATTTTGACCTTTGCAAGGATCTAACCCGTTGGCTAGTTCACTGTTTTACAAATGCTTCACCATCCACATTCCCTGCTCTCAAAGGGCTGATGGACTAGCATGACCCGAGGAGAGATTACAGTGCACATGCACATGCTGATTTATACCAGCAGGAAATTTGGCCCTCCAGGTTTTGGGAAGAACTGTGTTTTATTCCTATTTTTTGTTCCCTTACAAAGATGAAAGACGAGAAGAATTCAGAACTGGTTCCAAAGGTGCAGGTGCTCCGCACAGTTCTGCTGGGGGGTGGGCAATATTGGCAGGACCTCCTCACCACTGCTACATCAATACCACACCTTGGCTCATCAACCAGTGAGACCAGCTGCAGGAGAGACAGTTAGGAAGCTTCCTTTTACACTAGTCCAGACATTTCCTTTCCACTACCAATTAACTACCCACAACACAGAAAAGCTTATCAGCAACATCAAAGAATGCATTCCTCACTAACACACACGGTATGGCAGATAACGTCTCTGGCTGCATCAGATTTTCTAATTAAGCGTGTGGGAGTGGGGGAAAAGAGCAGGGGGGGGGGGCTAAAAAAAAAAAACAAAAAAAAAAATCAAGCAGAGTGCACTGTGTGTGTTGTTAGCAGACACTACTGTAAACTGAAATACAGGTGCCATTAGCAATCTGCTGTCTGCTGAGCTGCACTGCTCTGGGGCCTCACTTCCCAGTTAGTCTTTTTTTGTCTCCGTCTCACAGAAAACAATGGATAGAAGACTCCAAGTGTGGCAAGGTGAAGAAACAGCACAATGATTGTACGTTTGCCTTTGATACCTACCACCTCAGAGTGAAAAAAATAAAGGGACCAGATAACGAAACCCATTTATTTCATAAAAAAAACCCAAACATGTTGCTTTAAAAACGAAAACCAAATGCAAGAAGTAAATAATTAAGATACAATAGGCTGAAATACTTATTAAACAGTTGAACAAATAATTCACTATAAGGAATTTATTAGATTAATTCGGCTTCCCCCCACAGTAGTTTAAAATTCACTTGAAAGTATCCAGTTGAGTTCAGGGCAAATCTCTGTTTCAACTCTCTGCAAGCGCACACACAGATAGTTCAATATTTTATTTTCAAACTCTATCAGTTAATTGAGAGTATTTACACATATTTTTTTTTGTTTCCTGACTAAAAGAGCGTACATGCACTTCCAGCACAAATAATTGTGCATGTAGTTTAAATAAATAAATAAATAAATAAATAAATGGTGCCTTTACATATTTGTGCCAGCAAAACTTGACAGCAGGAACATTCGCAGGAAGCAAACACAAAGAAGACGTCACTACAGATGAAGCAAATTAATTTTCACATTGAACATTCCCAAAAATATTGTCCAACTACAGACAGATCATTATGCTGAAGTATGAACTGTGAAAAATTAACAACAGAAAATATGCAGCGCTTACTTTGCAAGCCTCAAATTGGGTAAATCACCTTAGGTCTTATGGCTGTAGTAGCTGCATTAATTGCTCAAGATCTGGTTCCTAGATAAACTTCTCTGCATGGAAAACAAGTCTTTGTTTCATTATTAAATCCTAATGCAAACCGATGGTGCTATACAAAACAATCTTCTTTTGAAATTCCAGTAGCAGCTCAATTGAGCTCAGCTTGAAACTGGCAACCTGCATTATTCCATTTTAGATATAGGAACCTGTCACACGCTGCTTTTTGTTGTGTTTTAAAAAGAGTTAATATTTGGCTAATATGTTTATCTTTGCATAACATTACTGTCTAAGTGCAGGAAAGAAAGAAACAGCTGTTGCGAGCCTAACCCTTACTCATTAATCTTTCATCATCTTGGGACTTCCAGCGTTGTATTCTCTGTTACAGCGTCAGCTTTCTATTCAGCGGTGGTAACCGAGAGCAAATTCCCTACAAAACTGCCATTTAGACTTGCCAGATCCACTTGTACTGAACCTGGACACTGAGGCTCCTCACGCACCATCACCCAGCAGAGACGGGGGCGGGAGGCAGGCAGTATTTCTACCATACTTGCAGAATCTGTCTACCGGTGGCCGCTTGTTTCAGGGGGAGCAGGAGGCACCCCAGGTGCAGTGTTTCCTCCTGGCAGCACAAGGAGCAATTTCAGTGCCCTTGCATCAAACTGGTGTTCTGAGGTCTGCTCTTACTCAAACACTTGGCAAACATCCTGAACCTTGGAGTGCCCAGGTTACACCCAGAAACTTACATATTCGGCAGCAGAGGACTATCTCCTCCTCCTGTTGCAATGGTCTCAGCCTTGCCTGGTTTTCTTCTCAGCCTCCTTTTGGATGCGTGCCCAAATCCACAGATGTGCACAGGAGGTAGATGGCACTAGAGGTGCCCTTAAGCACCTCAGCTGTTACTTCGCACCGCCTCCAAGGTGTTATTAGCAGAAAACATGCATTGTAGAAACCACAGTAGGATTTCTCTTTACACCATTCTTGTTTTTAATCTTTTCAAATTCTCAGGAAACAAGAGACAATGGGTATTGGGGAGTCAGAGCTGTATGACTTCCTCCTCCGCCGCCGCATTAGACTCTATATTTATATAAACATGTAGTGAAGCATATATTGGTTTCAAACATCTGTCTGTAGCATATCAACATCCACAGTAAAGTCACCACTCTGGCCAGTAATCATAGTTTTGCCCAGCTGACGAAGCAGCATCACACACAGCTTGGCTCTGCCCTCAGACACCTAATCTTTGGGCATCCAGGCCACGGTCACCAGACAAGGGAAAGACTGTGCTGCAGACAAACTTCACCCAACGCCTCACGGACTGTCTTTAAGCAGTTCTGGGTGGGTCTGTGCCTGACCCGTCACCATTGCACTGACTTATATACGAGGTAAATACAGTGAGAGCATTTAATGCCTCAAGCCATGCTCTGATGCTGGGGAAGTAGCTGTGGTATCACTGGTGCTGTTCCTCACCAGCTATCCATTACCATGGTACAAATATAAGCTGGGCCATATTTAAGAATAGCATAAGCTAGTCAGAGCAAGAATTATGCGGTATTTCTTCTTGTGGAAGGTGCCTGTAGAATTTTTGATACTTTCATAATACACATTATAAATTATTCATGCAAGCATACATGCAGACCACATACACCAGTAATGCGTGTTGCAGAATTACCAATTCACGTAGCACTCATATCAACAGAATTGAGCATAAGACTAAACTCGTAGAAGGGGTAACATGGTGCATCTTGAGGTTAATACCTGTACTTCTCTTTATTTGGTTTACATATGTCCTTCATACTATCTTTCCTTGTGGTGATCAGCCTAATGAGAATCAAAAGGCACTCTTACCTAGTAGAGTAAATGCAAACTAGTCTTCGCACTAACAAATGGAAAGAAAAGCACGACAATATCTTATTATTCTTTGTGCTGTGTTACTTATGCTTACCTCATCTGCGTTTAATAGGTTGCCTTCATACTCCCTCCATAGAGCTACAGATTCTCAAGTTAAACAAGGAAGCTCCTGACAGCTTTCTCTTTCCTAGGGCAAGATTGCTCAACTAACAATAACCGAGATACCTTTTGACAAGTGCAGCTAAGAGCCAGTAAAGCTTAGTCAATCTGCATCAGTCTGTCTTGGCACCTTTCTTTCAGTTTCATATCTAAACGCTGGATGCCAAAGTCTCTTGCAATGATTATAGAAAATTATAAAAAGGGAAATGAATGCAAAACAGAAATCATATTAATCAGTTGAAGGAAAATACTTTTCCGACTACAATTGTGGCTGAAACCCATAAATTAGATGACTGGAGTAATAAGACATGTGAAATGGCTTTTAAGTCCACTACCAGTTCCATGCAATAAATTTCAAATGACATCCAGGCTTTTAGTGGAGGGGATGATTTATTGCAGTCTGCAGGAAGAGAGCTTTCATGGATTATCTCTAAAGTGGCAAAACTCTATTCTGAATTTTTCAAAATTAGTACAGCTCAGTGAATGTTACTGACAAGCAAGTCCAAAAGCACTTTAAAAAAAAACAAAAACAAAAACAAAAAACAAACCTTTTTGTAAGAAAAAGGGCAAAGATACTTTAGAATATCCACAGATTTTGCTAAGGGAACTACATCTTGTTTTTTCATAAACCAGAAAAAAATAATAGCAAGAGAATAACACTTGTTCACCTGGGCTTCCTACAACCAGAGATATTTCACTAGTGAACTTTACACGGCAACATTACTCAGCTTTTGACACTAAAAGTCTACAAAACATTTTGGCAGACAATACAAATTTCTACCAAGACCTATAAACCTAAATGTACTCTTTCCACTCTTTCTGTCATTACGCAACACGAGTGAAGCACTGACCACAGAAATGCTCTCCAAAGACAGCCTGGAGCCTACAGGGTCCTGTTTCCTTCAGGTATCCAGAAATAGACTTATTGCGTCTCCTCTGGTAAAAGGAATCAGAGAAAACGCGTTTCCGCTGGAATCCCAGAGTGCCATAACGTCAGAGTATCAGAGTTGTGATGCTCACTGCAGGGCTCCTGCATTGCACCTGATGTTGGACAGGTGTTGGGCAGTGTCCCGGTTCTGCGTCTGTCCCTTTCCCGGGGAGTGAAGACAACCTGTAAGAGCCCTGGGATGCTGTCACGATTGCATCCCTAGGTATACCCCTGCTCAAGACCGTAAAAGTAATTGCATCTAAGAAGAGGATGTTCCAGGGAATGGGTATAATCCACTTCAAGAAGCATAGATGCACCTTGGCTAAGAGCTGTTAACAGGCCCCTAGTTCTGATTGCTTTACCGTCTAGTGAGAGTAAATAATTCTGGTAATTCTCAATACACGGGACACCGAATTTGCATACCAATGGCAGTTAAAACTAGGGTATGTTTGTGTTAAGTAATGGAAATGTTATAAATGGAAAACGTCATCTTACACTTTCCTGACACCTTTCACCCAGAATAGTTCTAAAATATTTTATGGACTAAGGAGTGATCTGATTTCATTGGCATTCAGAGTAGAAAGTGAAGATCTATGCTTTAGCCAATTAATTCATACAGAAAGTGTACAGTGGTGCAATTTAGTCTCCCAGGAGGGAACGCAAGAGGATACCAGGACTAACCGCTCTGCTTTTACATGACTGTTAATGATGCCTTGGTTTTCATTAGAGTCTTTCCTACTAAAGACTAACCATTAGCCTTTTAAAGCATGAATTCAGCACTGGCCTGGATTTAGAGCAGTATTCCACTGACTCCACTGTACTTATAGCTCTGAGATTTCCCTTGCAAGTCACCTACCCAAAGTCTGATCTTATTACTTGTTTTATGGGGAGTTCTGGAAGCAATAAGGGATTCATGCAAACATCTTTTAAAAGGAAGTCCATCCTAACTTGAGACATAACCTGCACTAAAGCAGAGCTGGAAAAAAGAAATTAACATCTTTACCACCCAGACCATTCTCATTTACTGTTGTTTTAGTAAGTTCATCACAGCATCTTTTATGAAGCTAGTCACAGACATTATCTTAGTTTTACAGACAGAGAAACTGAGGCACAACCCAGTGAAATTACTGATTTAAAGCTGTTCACAGGCCAATGACAAAGCCCCAAACAGAACCCAAAGTTTCTCACAGAAGTACTTCAAATAGCCTGATACACCACAGATAGCCCTGATTAGAAAGTATGTGATGAGGAAGGTTTTTTAATTCAATATAACATTTTTAAATCCTGTCCCTACCTGTGTTCAAGTGAAGTCAGACACATACTCGTCTTCATCCTTGGCTTAGGGTATTCAGACACACACTAAACATACGTCTTGCACTGTACTCCTTTGTAACACAAGCCACGCAAATACATTGAAATCTTTAAGTGATGGCAACTTCTCTTCATCAAGTGTAGACAAAATTCAGAAGAAATCTCTTTTTGGGCCATCACTTAATAACCACGTAATTTCCCAAATACTCACAGCCAGACTTATGGGGCTCAATTTATCAAAGATCAGCTTGTATCTACTTTATTGTAGGCACAAAACAGAAGACATTTGCTCTGACTAAGAAAATCTCTTTCCTTAGATGACGGACTCAACTGAACATACAACAAAAAACCCCACCCCATATACAGCTTTAAGTGTTAGTGACTATGTTAAATTGTAAATATTCACAAGAGGACAAAGTGGACTTTATTGAGTACATAAGCACACGACTACCACAGAACAACTGAATGGCAGAGGTTGGAAGGGACCTTCAGAGATCATCTAGTTCAACTCCCCCTGCCAAAGCAGGGTCACCTAGAGCAGGCTAGAGAGGAACACATCCAGGTGGGTTTTGAATACCTCCAAGGAGGGAGACTCCACCACCTCCCTGGGCAGCCTGTTCCAGTGCTCTGCCACCCTCAAAGTAAAGAAGTTTCTCCTCACGTTGAGATGGAGTTTCCTGTGTTCCAGTTTGTGCTTTTTGCCCCTTGTCCTGTCACTGGGCACCACTGAAAAGAGTCTGGCCCCAGACTGACTCACTTAAAACCATTCACTTAAAACATTTTAAGTAAATTACACGCTGAGTATCCAACATCTTTCAGTTTTTAATCATGTGTATATCTTATATTTTAGGCAATGCAGAGTGACCATGTTGCACACAGTGGCAAAGTGATGATAAATGACAGAGTACTTAGCGCCATTGCGGCATAAACAAGCTTGTGCATTTTTATGAAAACTAAATGGAGAAAAATAACTTTGATACTCTTTCCCTACATCTTAAAGAATGAGTAAGTTTTTCTGAAAGAAACGGCACAGTGAAGACAAACTGTTACAGCAATTATTTATAAATTCACATTGAAATGCACGTAGAAGTCTTCCCTTCTGACCTATGCATAGAGTTTCATTTGCACCTATTACTTCTGTAGAGCTCTACACCAGTTTAATCCTCCAAAACAAAACCCCTACCTATAGCCTGACTTTATAGGCAGGACCACGTCTGGAGAAGCACCACAGTAAGCAGGTAACAGAAGGCTCTTGCCTGACATGTCTAACCCCCTTTCTCATTAATGGGCAATATGCCTGCATGGACAGGAAAATTTACCTCAAAGTCTGTGATAAATCAGTCAGATTTGATCTGCTCTATGTAAAATACACAGCCAACGCTGATTAAATGAGCAGTGTGGTGCTCTTTCAATAGCGCATCAATGCTTTTCAGCACATAGGTATGTACAGAGAGCTCATAGCTATAAATGAAGGAGAATCATGACTTATGTTTTCGATCACTGGAAGAATCCATTGTAAAATATTAATAGAATGATGTGGCTTCCATTCCCATTCCTGTTCCACATGCCCATTAACATGTTTTGCTGGTCATTCATATTATTATTATTATGTGTGACAATTTGGGATGCAAAGAGTTTTAGGCACTGCGTCACTTTCAAACACTTTGTAAATAAGCTTGGATTGTAGGGCAGTACCATAACACATTTTTAATAAAAGAATTTTTAAAAAATAACTACAATTCTAATCCTCAGTCCTATTATCTCCCTCCCTCCCTCATCTCTCATCAAGCCTTTCTTTCATCACTAAGGAAAGGAAAAAAGTCTTCAATAAAGGCTGACCAAGTACATTTCCTAAAAGACAAATCACGAAAACCAAGAGATGTCCAAGTTGAGTCTATACTAGTGATCCAGAAAAACCCCAATTCATACATCTTACCACCCAAACATCAGAAGCACTGTCACTGCCTTTGCTCTACAAGCAATTCTGCAGAGAGCTTTAATCTACAAGCTCTCTTGCAGATCCAATGCAGACAACCAACTTTTCTAGCTCTCATCTAGGCTCCCTCTCAACCTCCCAGCCCCATCGCAGTAATAAGTGACACATCTGGTATAAGCAAGCTCCTGTGAGTCCTCATCAGCACAAGATCTCTCTTCTAGAAAGCCAAGAAAGGCCTGCAGCCTCAGCAGCAGAGTTTGAGGCTCTGATATTCACGGGACTCTTCTTTCCCCACATTGTCGAAATCCAAGATCAGAAGGAAAAGGAACCAAAGAGGGAGAATTTCAAGAAAATTTTCCAGATAAATGATGCTTTCAGAATCATTTATGAAGCTGCACATTACAGATGAGTTCCCACACTTAGCAAAAGCGTAGCCAAGATTCACCAAGACAGAGAGGTTCACTTGGCATGTTCAGAGAGGTTTGATATGTACTGGGGTAGGAGTGGGCTGAGAGGGGGTTCCTACATTTCAGAGACACTCCCCTCATCATCCTGCTTGACAGAGATGCTCTGGCTAGCACTTTACCCACAGACTCCTTTCTCTCACTTCTACCTTTTAAGCTTCCAAACATAGTCTTGCAGCTCAGGGTGCACAAGCCCTGTTCATAAGCATCGTGGTTGTGGAAACTTCAAGAACAAATCCATACCACAGTTTCAAGAGCCCCACCGCTGTAGGAAAGGAGTACTCGACATCTGCCAGCCCCTTGGAAACCATAAGAGACAAACTCTAAAGTAAAACAATCTCTTCCACTGAGAACCAGAACATGGAAATCAATCACAAAATCTGGAGGCAGACAGAAATGAAATATTGTACCTTAACCTGTCCTTTGCTGAAGGATAGTCCCATGTAATTTAAGGGTTCTCCTCAGCTAGGACTCCCAAGTCAAGGTTAATACTGCAGACAAGGATCTTTTTCCTTCCAATACAACTTTGAGGTGATTCCCCTTTCTCAACAGGGTTGCAGTTGACTGCTTCCAGAGACGCTCTGTATTTATGGTTCATTCAAGGCACTGACTCACGCCTAAGCTAATGAGTTCCTGTCTGTCACGGTATCAGTTAGTGTCATAAGAACACCTTGAAAATGCCACCGCAGGGGTCCCAGCCAGACTTTACCTCCTGTGGACTGTACCCAAGCAAAACCTCCTTCTAGAAGAGAAAGAAGTTAGTACGTATAATAGACACATTCTCTACATTATGAAAAGATTTATTCCAGAAATAGTCATTATAAAATCCCAAAAGAACAAAACAATGGACTAGTATTGTTACTAGTGCTAAAGACCAGCAAAAGTTAGCAAACCAGCCTGAGACAAATAAATGTTTGGAATGGAATGGCTGGAGACTATTCAGAATATAGATATTTCTCTCCTCAGCAACAAGAGGAAAACCATCGCAAATTTTGGAACATGCAAAAGAAAGGAGAAAGAAAAGAAGGGTAGGAAACATGAACCATTTTGAAAAGCATGGCTAGAAGAAAAGGTGTGAAATTGAGAGGCAGCAGAGTACAATCAGACCAAATAAACAACAAAAGTCCTGACAATGAGATCCAATCATTGTGGAATAATCTGTCTCAGGAATTCAAGCAGAACCCCATTACCTGTAATGGTTTTGCTCAGCTATCACCATAATGCGCTTATTAACACTAGAATATCAAAACCCAAAATGAACCAAATGCTTGATAATGTAATGCAAAGGGAAAACATTGCATAGACAGAACAATACTTCCATTTCTATCACTGTAACAAGCCCTGAATGATTATGTCCATGTCCTAGCCTAGCTGTTCTGTGAGGAAGGGAAAAAAGAAAAGGGGGATGAAGGTAGGAAGAAAAAGGTTTAGGGAGAAGAACTCACATCACAGAGAGAAACAATAACCTTATTTCCCATTTGCAAATTCAAAATTTAAAATCTTTTTAAGCTAGTGAGGTAGCCTTTGAGGTGAACACCAAGTACTACTCAGTTTCCACTGAAAAGAAAAGGATGTAGGAATCAACTCTTGAAATTGTTTTGACAGCCTTGAGAAATGGGAGCAAAGTATAAAACCCAGGTTGCTTTTTTTATTTCCTTGTCCAACCCTTTGCAGTCCATTAAAAAAGATGCCAAGTTTCTCAATGTTTGACTCCATTCTCCTTATTCTGCCAAAAGACTGTATGACCTCCAGAGCCCTGAACAAAACAGAATGCATGCCAAAGAATGAAAATCCTATGTACTCATGCACAGCACTTTTCTGCACAGAAATAAAACTACATACATACAAATAGCACCAAATCGGGGGGATAGTGAGCACCTTTACATCCACACACTACATTCACCGTGTGATACATGTCAGAGGACCCTATGCACTTTTCTATTCCACAAAGAACCCACAGGCTTCAAGGTAAACTACTTTTGCCATGTAGAATCAGACAAACAGTGTATTTGAAGAACGGCCTACCGGACACAACTCTCAATGAAATTCAAGAGAACAATCACAGAATGGTTTGGGTTGGAAAGGAACTTTAAAGATCATCTAGTCCAAACCCCCTGCTATGGTCAGGGACATCTTTCACTAGATCAAGTTGCTCGAAGCCCCATCCAACCTGACCTTAAAAAATTCCAGTAACGGGGAATCTACAATTTCTCTGGGGAACCTGTTCCAGTATCTCACCACCCTCTTTCAGTTTAAAAACATTGGTCCTTGTCCCGTCACGACAAGTCTTGGTAAGAAGTTTTTCCCCATCTTTCTTATAAGCCCCCTTTAAGTACTGGAAGGCTGCTATAAGGTCTTCCCAGGGCTTTGTCTTCTCCAGGCTGAACAACCCCAACTCTCTCAGCCTGCCCTCATAGGAGAGGTGCTCCAGCCCAATCTTCGGAGAAGTAAAAGTCATAGAGTAACAGACCTGTTTTACACTTAAAAAAAAAAAAAAAAAAAAAAAGTCGCAGAATCCTCAAGCACCCAGCTAAATGGGAAGCAAGAGCAAAATTGATTCCTGGCAGCATAGATGCGTGAATAGTAGTAGTAATACTAAAATACACCTCACTGGATGATCCTGCCTTCTCTTTTAGTTCTCCTTGCAACCCAAAGTCACCTGCCGTTATCTGCTTATGACAACCCGTAACAGCATACGCACAGGCTCTTTAGCTATATCAGGCAGTCAGACAGCTGCAATCATCAATGGTCATTTCTTAAAACTAAATGAACACCAGGACAAATGGCCTGGCTAACAAAGCTCAGTGATTATTTTAGATATCAAACTGCAAAGGTAATAATTATATAGAAGCTATTACATGGAATTCCTAAGCCTTTCAGAGTCTTAGTTCTAGGAAGAGCTTTGTTCAACTGGGGGACTATACAAACATACTGGAAAAAAGATGGGGTTTGGCCCAAAGAACTTTCATTCTAAATAAACGAAAGAAACAAAACCTGAGTGACAAAGAAATAGAGGAACCAGCAGATAACTCTAGTAAATAAAAGAAAAGAGGAAAAGAAAGGTTAGGACACTAGCAGACTATCAGCTGACAAGCTGGCTTGCTAAATTTTAATTTATTTTTTTTTTTATTGAACATCGGGAAAAAGGAAAGTATGAAGACAAACAGTGGATATGTTTATGAAGAACTCTTCCCAAGTAGCCCAGTGTGGACGGAAACACAGGCATTTATTGAATCTTTAATATCAAGAATGCAGAAGCTGACATTGTGTGCTATAGAAAAGCAAAAGTTGTATTTCAGCAGTGAATAAGAGATGGGTAAAAAAACCTGGCAGAAGCCCAAAATGCCTTGGAAATGAAGACAAATAGCTTACATGTGATAAAATAGGAAAAGGAGAGACAGAGGAAAGATACAGAGAAAGGAATGATTTGGATAAAAACGCAGGGTAGCAAAGTGACTTTTATATCAACATTATGGGTGAGTGTAAGTAAGTGGATTGTTTTTCAGATTATATTTTCTTGCATATTACATTTTGTTGTCTATATGCTAAATTTATGATTACCTTATAATTATTGAATCATAGAGTTTTAATTAAGCAAGTACTTTGGAAGAAGAAAGCACATAGCTGCATGTATTTATGCTCCCTCCATTATGAAAAAAATCGACAATCTAGTTTTTGTAAATGTGTGCTTTTCTATGAACATTCTCCATGTCTGACAGAAATGTGAAGGAGGACAGATGTTTCTGCTTTCAACATCCCCCCCCCAAATCTTCACCTATTTGCATATTATAGCAAAAGTTTTCCCATCTCCACAGGAATAAATGTACTTTAAGAATTCCTCTTGGAAATCCATGCCTCAATTTTTCTTTGTTTAAGCAACAAGAGGAATGAGCAGAAGTAGCTCAAATTTCTTTCATGAATAAGGTCCTTCATTCTTGCTTTTCATGATACAATATATGGAACTTTAAAAGTTTCAGTCAATAGCTTGGTCAAGCAACCATATCTGAACTCTGATATTAACAATTCAACCTTCTGAAACCAATGAGTCCTATTATAACCAGCAGTAATTGTGGGTCACTTCCCATAACTAACCTCAGATCACACTTTTAAGTCATTTAAAATCAAAATGCCCAAATAAACGTATCTTACTTTAGTTTTTAAACAAGAGGCACTGCACCACATAACAGGCTTTGCATATTTTAGATAATTGCACTGCTCCACATGTAATGGTCACTATTATGCTGTCACACTACACTGCTGCCTGTAAACACAGTTTGGGTGTCTAAAGGAAGGAACATGTGAGGCAATAGTATAGGAAGACCGAATAATGCAGCGAGCAAGTTAGGGCTACTGTAACAGGAAAGTTTCTCCAGCACATTTTGGTGCAAGTTGGAACAACTTTCGCGCTTTTATACTTTACTAGTGGGATTACACACAAGTGACTATCAGTATTTTCAGTAAAAGCACTCCAAACTGGGGAACAGCAAGAAATTTTACAAGCTTGTTCAAATTTCAACAGGATGTTTTTGTTTTTTAAATCTAAAAAAATGCCGTAAAAGCTAAAAACAATAAACTAAATTATTTTTCATCAGTTTTAGTCTTTTATTAACACATAAAATTTCTTGAAAACTAAATAGAAGGTTTTATTTCCAGTGAGTCAAAGAACCGTGTTCAAAACATGACGGGTTCATCCATTTTAAAGTTAAACTGACAAACATAAAACCTGTTCAATCCAGTCTAAAATAATTTTCCCTCCCTAAATTTTGGAACAGTGAACAAAAAAACCCGCTCAGTTGTTCAAACATCTGTGCAAGTCCAAAACATTCTGAATGAAGAACAGCCTACCCAAACTTCGCAGAGATCTCATTTACAGTGTTTTTCTTTGCTTCTGAATCTGACTGTCTCCAGGTACTTGTATCAGATGGGAAATGGAGTAATATCATGGTCAAAACAGTCAGTATTGCTGCTGACTCTTTCCCTGGTGTGCATGGTTATACCAGGCTTTCTAAAATAAACAGTAGGATCATACTGTCTTTTACGCTACTTTCATTGGACACTCTACAAGAGACAAACTGGTTTATATCAACGGTAAAAGAGCTAAGAATTATATTTTCATATGGAAATGCACTTCTTTGTACAAAAATTTTAGTGAAATTCACATCTGCTGGTATACATTGAAAAAAGAAAGGGTAAGGACAGTAAGCTAATTTTATCTTGCTCAGTTCTGCCCCTGTTTAAGCATATTTCTTTTCTACAAGCGGGTTCTGTCCTATTGCTAAAGAAGTTTAGTATTTAGATGGCCAAATGCTCCCGCCCCTTGAGGAAGTATTTGGGGCCATACATCAGCTAAGGTACCAATTTTGGAAGCCAAATGTCCTTGCCACAGAAAGGGACTAAGTGATACTACAGCGACTCCCAACAGTAAAAAGAAGTTTCAAAACTGGAAGTATGCTGTGGCCTGTGAACCACGGCATTTCTGTCTACATTGCTAAACATAGCCAGTGCCAAGTCAGAAATGCTTCTCCACACACAGGACCTTGCACTGGTACGGGCATTAGTTCCTCTCACAGGAGAAATGGAAGGTACCATCCAAGGAGTACCATCCATCATTTTCTGATGCAAGCCTCTGAAAAGGGCCATGGGCATGTCCAACATCCTAATGGCTTCTGGTATCAAACATATAGAAATAACACAGTCAAATCCATGTTAAAAACTGAGAGGACTTGGGTATTCTGGGGTCTCCCAAGGAGTCTGGAAGTTCAGTTGTTTATAAACTTCTCATGCCAAGATGCCTTAGTCACAACACAATAAATCTGTTCAGATGAAGATGCCTTAATGCTTGTTTGTGGAAGGCCAAAACTGGAACTAGCACACACAGGAATGAGCACACCAAATGTGAATAACAAAATGGATACCTGAACAAGAAAGCGTGATTACAGCTAATATTTAGGGTCATCAGCACTCAGCAGCAACATTCACACACAAGACGGCTGATTTATAACATCCAAATCAATATATTCAGAACTCATAACAACACGCCATTCGTTCTTCTGAACTAGAGAATGATATTCAAAAAAGCTCAGATCCTTCTCCTATACTCAGCTGGAGACCATGAATTATTTAATTTCTTGGTTGCCTTTGTGTGTGTAGCAGGGGGACCTAGTTTTCGTTTGGTTTGACAGTTATATCACGCTGTATTTTTCTATCCCAAAGCCTTCATGCAGTTCTTGATGTGAAAGCTTAGCTTTCTGTAGACAACTGTTATTTCAAATTAAAAGCTACATGAGTTTTTGTCAATATGAGACTTTATATTTAATTTTTCCTTCATAATTCACAAAATGGCTATTTTTATAATTCGTTCCATGTTACTTCGTAGAGAAGATTACTATTACAGCATACACCCATCAAAGTCATCTTTCTCATCAACAAAATGTTTGTAGCAGCCACACATCAACGAAACTTCTTCAAGCCTGTGACTGTTGCTTTTTCATAATTATATTTTCTAATCCCCCTTTACACACGAGAGCTCAATTCACTTTCTGGTACAATGCATTAGCATCCTCTTCAAATCCATTAGCAGTGCCACAAGATTCACAGCATCTCTCCCTCTTCAAAATAGTGTGTTATTAAGTTACCATACAGCAGGCTCGAGACTATGAATATTTTAAGTCCACTGTATGTACCAAATCAGAGAAATCAATCCCAGTCTTTTACCATATTGGCAATATTCTAAGAGACACTTACGGGCTTTGTTAAACCTGTGTTGCTGACACAACAATACATAGTATATTTAATAGAGAGATTTAGTATGTAATATGATGGTAGCAGCATCATCTCTCCAGTCATTTTCAGCCCATGGCACTCAACAGTGTGTGACCTTAGCCTACCACCCAACTAAGTCAGGCCAAATATCTCAAATATGTTCAGTAAAACAAAACTAATTCATCTTATGAGTTGCTGTCAGGAATAGCAGGTGTCCAAGATACTATCAAAACAACTAGTAGGATGTTTCAAAGCACCTCATGGAGTCTAGAAATGGGTTGATTTATACTACAGCCCTTTTGGGGTTTGTTTTATCACATCCCCCCCAAATGAACATATATTTTGAAGCATTTGAGACATTTTACTGAACCAGTTATCATACATTCATACTAAAACTCATTTAGCCTTTCTGAATTAATGGTAAAATCGGGAGTTGAAATGAACAGGGCAAAAAACACGGATTACCCTGGTTTTCCCCCTTTGCAAGTACGGGTCAAAAATAAGGCTGTCAATCTGATGTCTAACACAACTGCAGAAGATGCAGATGACCTCAGTTAATTTCCAGCTCTCACGGGCTCCACCAGCAACAAATTCCACAGCTTTTCCAAAGGCATCAGGAAAAAAGAGACCTTTTCTAGAGATTTTTCCATTCCAGAAATCCAGGTGGATTTACTTATGGGTTTAGAAATTCCTTAGGTGGCATATGGAGCCTCTATGTTTCAACGTAAGGGTTTTCATCCAATAAAATACATGCAACAGCAGCTCAGCTTTTAAAGCTATTTTAATGAATAGCCCTGCAATGAGTTTGAGGCATTCTGCTTGGCAGTAACCAATCCCCCAGTGTTAAGAGTGCTGATGGAGCCACACTGGTCCCTTTAAACTTCCATGTAAGCAACAAAGGGTATGTGTGCAGATAGCAGCACATGGGCACATGCCACACTATGACTTTGTCCTTTCCTTTTTATCCTCTCCACTCCATAGCCAAGGCAAATTTTGGTCACCAGTTTTTGCAGCATGAGCTAGCCCTTCTTTTTATTCTTTCTTTTACTACTTTCTCTATTTCTAAAGCCACATCTTGTCATTTTCATCCTGCACCTGGGAAATGCTTCTAACAAGCTTAAAACAACAACAAAAAAAAACCCCAACCACTAAGCGGTTCTATAGAAAATGTTTAAGCAAGATAACTCTCACTCTCAGATACAGAAACTCTTTTTCAGAGTGGTCGTCTTTTCTTCCCGGTTTTACAGCTGACATGCTTGAAGCAAATTAAGGGTGAGCAATTTACCATCATTAGAACATTTCCCTCAGACTGAATTTGAACCCTTCAGGTTTCCAGCAGTTTGCAATATCCATTAAACTACAGTTATAGGCCTGGCATGCCTTAGGTTCCTACAAAACAGCAATGCTTCTGCTGCACAAGATGGCTGTTATCAAAACAGATACTGACATACCAAAACCAGCAGGAATTCCTCAACTAAGAATAGCCAAATGCTCTCTTGTAGGAAAGCTGCCTTTCTTGAGCTGTCTGTGTTCTTCTTTGGACCACAACCATGTAGACAGACCATGTAATAAATAGGATCGGTTATTTACCCATTCATTTTATTTAGATAAAAAAGTAAAACTATATCATATTTGAAATCGTATTAGTAGTCGCATCTGATACAAAAGTACTTTTGTAGCACTGTGTGAGTGTCCTGTCCTATCATTAGCAAATTTTCAATCTACCAGTCAGGAAAACTAACCACGGGGTAAGGACATAAGCCACAGAACAAATAAACAAAATCGAAATGTGATGTCAGGGTTTAGGGGATGGAATTACTGTTCTATTGAATTTGACTTCATTTCCCCAAATTCTGAGAGCACTGGATGCAAAGCATTTCTATTTATCACCTCTAATTTACTATCACAAATTGCACATGATTCCGTGGTGTCTGCTGAGAAAAAGAGAGCGCACGAGCAAGTAATCAGCAGCGCAGTTCCCAATAATGAGCTAGATCAGCCCCCATCAAAGTACAGAAACTAGCGCTCCTCATCAAATTCCATGCTTTCCTCCTATTCCCCTTTTGCAAGGTCTGAGACAGCAGCCACAGCAGTAGACATTAATCTCACTAGTTAGTAGTAACAATAACAACTATGCACAAATAACCTCTCCTTCCCATCTTCTCAGTATAAGGCATACAGACTTCAAAGAAATTCCTGGTATTATTCCTTTAATAACATACTATACTATGACTATTTAATGACATACTATACAAGACTAAAACAATGAAAGAATTGGAAGCAGCATAGAACAATCTAGTGGTGACTAGCAGTGGGAGTTATCAAAGCTGCTCAGTAGCCGACCTGATAATCAGGTAAAAGAGTTTGGTCAGAAAAAAAAACACCTCATCTCATTATATCGCGGTACTGGAAACATTCATACAGAATTTGGTAAAACACAAGTGTTCAGTGGTATACATACTGCCTTTATAGCTTTTGTGTGTTTTCTCAGCATGCATAGTTGCTTTCACATGCAGGCATACCTTGATCCCAGAAGAGCAGTTGCTATTTTTTATAGTTTTAAAATGTTTTGTGCTTCTGACTGACAAATGTAATGCGTGCTATGAAAAGAAGACTCAATGGGGTTGATAACATACAGACCATCTCTGTAATAATTCATAGCTTGCAGTAATTCAGTGGGAATGAAGACAGTCACCCTAGAATTGAATTTGGTCTATAGAACTTCACGGAAGACCGTGTTTGGCAATGTTGTAGTATCATGAATACTTTATTCCTTTCCTTTGAGAACACAACCCTCTCTATAAACACTGGCTAATGAAGCCTTTCTCCATGGCAATAAGACTAAGAAATATGTCCAATTTTACAAAGAAGGAAAACTGAGGCCTGAAAGAGTCTTTCAGCATTTTAGGAATAAAAGAGCAAATGCTTTACAGAGAAGGTCAATCGAGAAGGTCAATTGAATTATCCTCATTTTACTAAGGTTACTGAACCGCCCAGTTACCCCTAGACACATCTTTTACACCTAGCTGACCAGATGACTCTGACAGACTACCGCTATGCATTCACCTTTCAACTGCACGGTACCTGTACAACAAACCTCATGAGTGGACCAACTGTTCAAGTGTTTCACATGCCCAAGAAATCTGACACATTCAGGGCGTAACATGCGTAGCACATGTGCTACAGACACCTGTGCAGCTTCTGATCTAGATGCATCACTGACATACCAGGCAGCATAATTTTTTTAGGGTTCAGTAAGAAAGGTTAGGAACTTCCAGTCTTATAGTTGGAGCAGCAGATTCAAATTGCAGAGACTTAAGTTCTGCCCTGGTTTAATTGTCCACTCACTGTTTGACCACCTTTATATCTTTTCCACTCACTTCTCTTCTGGCCTTTCTATTGCACGATGAGCTTCACAAAGCAGGAAATACCTGTTTGTTTGGGTTCCTGGTATGCAGACCAAGGAGCTATGGCTCATCTGTGCATTTTCTGAGCCTTCTTCTGGCACAAATCAGCAGTATGAACAAAGTACGAACCTGACAGAAATCACTTTGGTGCCTAATGGGATTTAGAGGTCTCTCATATTCTAAGCACAAGTTACAACAGGGTGTCGTTCAACTACCTAAGCACAGGTGTCTAGTGCTATTTTAGACATCATACAAAGTGCTATTTTTAGGTGTCATACAGTATCTTACATGGCTTTTACCTTCCTCTCCCAGTCAGCACACCTATCCCATACATCCAAGTGTTGTATTTCACAGACCCATGCAGACGGCTCAGATAGCCTTGGACATCTAAAATGGCACTCACCATTCATGGTTAGGCAACATGAGAGAGACCCTACAGATTCCTTTCTAGTAAGTGAAGTAGCATTTCTTTAACACCACATTTTAAGTCATTATTTAAGCCTCACTTAAGTCCTTTGAAGCAGAAAAAAACCCAGGGAAACATTAGTGCCATTATTTCCTTCAGATCTTATTTTCAGTAGGCCTTGGCTCTGGTAACCAAGATCTCTTATACCTATCCTTGCTCTTTCATAATACAAAGGCAGGCAGACAGAGATCAAGGTGCAGATCTTTCAAAAGTATTTAGACACTCAACCACTCTGTGTTCCTCACTCTGGAAGTCTCAGGACCCCTAAAGTAGTGGTTATTGGCCACCCATTGTGCTGACAAATGATTTGTAGACATGTGCTGCAAGTCAGCTCAGGGTTAAAAATAAACACTCACTTTCAGAGGACTACTTAAACCAGCTCACTGAACCGATTAACAGTGCACGGCTCTACAAATAGTTGTATCAGCACAACTGACAGGGCAAGGGTCTGTGGTTTGGGGGTGGGACTGAGCAGCTGTGGCTGGAATGCCGCAAGTCTGAATCTCCTCTTCAAGTTACTTAAGCTTTAAGCATACCTGAGAAAGTCTGGCCCCTGGTTCTTTACAAAATGCGCAGAGCATTTTTCCAAATGAAGTAGCAAATTATGAAACCAAAGAAAACTTGTCAGAGCGTGATTGCAGCAAATAGCATGAAAGCATTAACATGGTATTTCCAGGGAAAAGGAACACTGTGACCATCAACAGCATTCTGCATGAATCAGAACAGTCTGGTAAAAGGGATATTAATAAAATTAAGTCTCATGTTCTTTTCCCTCTCTCCTTCCTATTACTATATAATTCTCTTGTACAAGGTAAAAAACAAGGAAGATGGGAATATTTAGCGAAGAAGGTAAATCTTACAAGATAGCTGAAGTTTTTAGATGATTATCATCCTTTTGCACGTATTCAAGATCATAAACTTTCAAGGAAATTCAAATTGCCTTTCTTTGCCCTTTGAACTTAATTGACACCAATGAGTATAACTATGCAGACACAATATAGGTGGATTAGTTTTCAGCAGGTTCATTTATTAGCAGCGTGCTGCAATTATCAACAAGGTGAATCAATAAGCATGAAGTACACTGGGCTGCCTATGTGTGACTAATACAGAACAAGTTCTGTTGCACTCACAGCCAAGGAATGCCATGCTGTTGCACCGGTCTTCTCCTCAACGTCCTACATCAGTGCCAAAAACATCCACTCCTTGCAAAATGGATGACTTATTAAAAAACAGTTTGTTAACAGGCAAATTCCGATGTTAGATGGGGGAGCTTGCAAAGCAGAGCTAAGGATTCCACGCCTTTGCCAACAAACACTGTAGCAAACGGGAATTTCTCTCATTAATTTCAGGGTCTTTGTTTCAAGTCCCTAATGATGAGAGGACTTATTCTATCTTCAGTTAAGATACACGTCACTTCAGTCACTGTGATCTGGCTAAATGGTAAGAGCAATGATGCGTTAGCAGTGTGGTAGCTTGCTCACTCACTCATTTTACACCAGCCACAAGAAACAATATTTTTTTACTAATCCAGGAAGCCACCACAAGATTTTCCGTAGAAACTCCCATGCACACGTGATTTGATCTTAGAATTGGCCCTAAAGGAGCAATGACAGTGACATTCAATAATTACTTTGTACTTCAGTCACAAACTCAATAATGCTTAAAATGAGGTTAAGTCTAGACCAGCACCCGTTTCAATATTTTATATAACCAAGTACGGTGTCCTAATTTTCACTTAACTCTGGTCTTGCACGTAGTATTGTAGTAAGGGATTCAGCCTTGCAGTGCTTTCATTTAAAGGTCTTCCACAGCCTGCAAGGCCACACTGAGATTCTCACAAACACTGCCACCAGCCCTTGGATGGTATTTTCCTTGCAGTGCAGCTACAGTGAGTGGAGGAGGGAGAGGTACCTTCCCTTCAAGCTCTAGAGAGAAATGCTGAGCATAATGTGGCATTTCACTTTGGTGACCAGCAACGGGACACAAGGAAATGCAATGAAGCTGCATCAGGGGAAGTTCAAATTGGATGTTAGGAGAAGGTTCCTTACTGAGGGAAGTCCATCACTGGAACAGGCTTCCCAGGGAAGTGGTCATGGCACCAAGCATGTCAGAGTTCAAGGAGCATCTGGACAACGCTCTTAGTCGTATGTTTTAGTTTTAGGTAGTCCTGTGAGGAGCAGGGAGTTGGACTTGATGATCCTTATGGGTCCCTTTGAACTCGAGATATTCCGTGCTTCTATGGTTAACTCAGGTGTCCTAATGTAACCTGTAAATTTGTTCATTGACTACAGAAGAAAACAAGCTTCTCTAGGCTAAGGTTAAGCATTGAGAATAGCCTCAAAGCATCTGATTTTCTCATTTGCATTTGGTACATGTTAAAATAAAGACTGTAATGAAAAGAGAATGAGAGTGTCCTAAAATCTGTCCTTTGTTGGTTGCAGCTCCTTCATCCTAGTGGAAAAGTATGCCGCAGTTGCTAAATGACATAGGTTTATAAATACTCCTGGCCCTAAACATGAGCACTGTTCATTGCAATCAAAAGCCATAACAAGTTACAGACACCCCCAAATTATACAAGACCTTTCCAAATAATGTTAGCTTCCTTTTTCCACAGAGCAAGACATTTTCTGTAGCCATCCCTAGAAGTTCATAGGCCGTGGCAGACAAACATAACCAAAAGTTGACATCACCTTCTGAGGAAGAGCTTTAACATCAAATTTAGAAGTCAGTCAGTCTGCCTGCCTCTCAGCTTTTATGTTGTGATGTCATTACAGCTGGGGTAAAGTTCATACACAAAGGGGCACATACACATTCTTGAAAATCACAAACCAAGTCAACAGTACCCCTACTACTTCTGCTAAACCCCTCGCTACTAATCAGCTAACTAAAACCAAATCTCTTGGGACTGCTTATTCCTCCTCCTCAATTATCTTTTTTAATGATATCAAGAAGTGTGTTAGACTTTTTGAGAAGTGTTTTGGGTATTTTATGAAGGAGACAGATCACTGAATTTGTATCAAATGTAATTTTACAGCAGATTTCCACAGAAGTCTAGCACACGTTAGGTTTAAGTGCAGCCACTTATCACACGTGAGTTACTCTGCTCCCAGAGTACATACTAGAGGAGACATTGATCCTAATTAAATATGCATTTGTTTGCAGAATTTGGTCCTTTATCTCTAAGTTCAAGAGCAAAAAGAGTTTTCTGGTAATGTATTGGCACTGGACCATGCTAGAGAACTCCTGAATGAATTCACATTTTTAAACTGCTGTTCCAATGCCTTTGCATTAATATGTTCATTGCCTTGTAGTAATCAATAGAGAGTTTAATAAGTCCATATCATATTAATTATCTTGCAAACGGAACAACTGGCTTTGTAGCATATTCTTTTAAAAAAAAAACAAACCACGAGCTTACAGCATTCTACCAAACAGCAGCTATTCCCATGAAAAGATAACTTGAGGAGTGAAAAAAAGAAAAAAACAAACACAAACCCATGAAATAAGCAAAAAAGTATCTTAACCAGGATATTTGCATGAGAACTTCAGACAAGGACACCTGGGATAAAATTGGCAAAGCCCGTTCAAGGGGTCTGACCTTCTTGGTGGTCATCTTTATTCTTCTGAAAAACAGTCTTACCTCAATTGAGTTTATCCCTTACTATTATTTTCTGTTGTCTTGCATAACTTTGCAATTTGCTCTGAAAAAAGAATAAACTCCATACAAATTTTCAGCGTAATTCTAACTGCTTTGACCTTTATTATATCTCTAGCAAGCGAGTCACAGAAAATAACCCATGCTAGGAAAATTTGAGAATGAATAAATGCTCCTGACTTACTTCAGTAAAGATAAAAGTTAAAAATCAAAAAAGTCAGAGTCATGAAGAAAAACCACTGACTAATAATCAATAAGTTTTCTTTTGTTTTTTGACCATTTTAACTTTTTCAACCTCTGCTGAGATTATGTTTCTATAAATAACCCTGGAACTTTCTGTTATGGAAACATCAATACGACAGTTCAAAACCTTCCCCTCACACATACTCAAAAATGTTCAGTTTGAAAAGGCTATCCAATAAGCCAGTTCACAAAGCAATGCATAGTTAAATGTGAAACCAGCCATTTTTGGTTAAGAAAATTAATTTTTATCATAGAACGTGGGGCCAAAAGGTCGCATGTGCCAGACCGAAACACAAAGGCATATGGTCTGCCCTTGACTTGCAGAATACCTCACCAAATCTAACAGCTATCGATATTTTAAACAAATGCGATCTGGGATGGAGTGTCTATTACTCCTTGCCTGGAAAGAAGCGCTTGTCACTCAGACCCCTGTTATTCCCCGTGCAATTGTCATCTCGAATCTCTGGCAATGAAAAGCTGCTTAAATACCCACGGCATCGCATGTTCTAGACACAGACCTATCTAGTTTCACGCTTTACGTGCGAGACTCTTATCGTCTCCATCACACACCTCGCTGCTTTTCCTCCGCCAGCTCATGGGCCATCAGACACAATGCCGCGCTCCGGCATCGGGCAGCTGGATGCAGCTGCGTGGCTCACAGAGCAGCAGTGTCTGGTACGGGGGTTTTCCAGTGAGAGTCAGACACCGTACCAGGGAACACAAGCCTCCTAACAGCACCCTCCACGTGCAGGGAGCCTTGACGAAAGGCAGACTCTTCCCAGCTGCAGCCCCTTCACGTCACATCATCCAGGTGCAGGAGAACAGGGAGAAAAGGACGGGACAGAAAAAGACCTCTTATAGTCACGGGAGTGAGCATACATGTGAGCTTCGCATGTCAGCTTAGAAAAATCCTGAGAGGCCTGTCTATGGCTCCATCAGCCAGCTGCAAATGTGCACGGTAGGTGAGGAATGCTACGCCTCCCTGCTGCAGATACTTAAACAGGCAGTGCGAAACACTCCCGCAGCGTTCCACACGTTCCGTTTTTTCCTCTTACTGTATCTGTGCCCACCGGCTTTTAAACGCTGCTAATTTACTCTGCTATCAATATCAACGCACAGATTCTGGCTGCAAAACTTTTGGGTTTGGTTTTTTTAAAAGCTAAAAAAAAAAAAAAATTATAAGAGCAACTGAACACATGAATTAATTTCTACGGAGAAGTTAACAAGTTAAATACTGCTTTGACTTTATTGTCGCGATTCAGGCTTGCACTCACTTCACAGACCTGAGAAGAAAGCAGAGTCACTTTTTTAACAAACGCATTGAAATTCTTCCATCACTGCCGTGAGCTCATGAATTGCTTCAAAACCGTGCACGCAGAAGAGGCCAGAACCTTTCAGAAAATTGCGTTCAATTTCTTAACAGATGTAACAAAACACAGCAACTGCAAGCAGCCACGAACCCAAGTTTCTCCTCCTCACATTTTTGCATATACATCAGGCTTGCAAAAAGTTGATATGTAGATGTGAAAAATAAGCTATTTTCAGACATTACTCCCAAACAAGAATCTACACAGCCATGCTTTAATCTAGTTGCCGAGTCTGCACCTATCTACATACACTAGGTGCCTGCAACATCCACATATAACCTAGACTGTCCCAGCCTTGCAACTGGCTACCAAATTCCAGTAAGCAACACTGTAAACTATATCCTGGCGTGATCAGAAAATACAGTGAAAGGACAAATTAAGGAGAGACATTATTTCTGCTCCACCTGTTTAAATGTTAATAAAGGCTTGTATAATGACACTTCCCTGTGTATTCTGGTCATGCTGTAAAGAAACTGGAAGCACACATTCTGGTACACCAAGCCCCATCAAAAGCACTGATTCTGTAAATGGAGGATAATGCAGTCTCTCCCGTGATGTAGTCAATGTTAAAAATTATAAGTACCTTAAAATATCTGATAAACAGTATACAGCTCGCACATGCTCAGACAGTAGGCTGGTTAATATTTTATAGTTTATCTGATAAAGTTAACAAAAGAATTTAAGTCAGAGTGGAGGCATACACTGAATATTTCATCACCTTCTTAATTGCAGAATACAGACAAGACAATTTTTTCCCTTTGGGAAAAATAAATGTTAAAAGTTATTACTGATGGGAATCAGTTTGGCAATTAGGTTAAATCCAGCTGAAACCAACCAGAATTAGAGTGCTGAAAACATCACAGAGCTAAAACATATTCAGCCAACTCTATTAATTTACATGATGAAGCAGAAATGTCGATAGCAAAGCTTGTGTAACTCAGCAAGCTGAGGTTACATTAACACAGAAGAAAACACCGCTTTGTGCTTTTTTCTTATAGTTAATTTGCAGTCTTCAGAAGCTGCTATTCTTTTGCACAGCAGACAATATGATATACCTAAGGCTTTTCATTCCGACTTCTGATTTAAAGGTCTTCAGCTTGTGCTACAGACCTTAGCCTTGAAGCCAAGTGCAAATTAGCTTTAAATCAATGAAGCTGATTAAAGCTTCATTGTGGCTGAGCCCTTTAACAGAAGGAGAAGGGGGGAGGGGAAAGACCCACTTGAACATGGCAAAAAAGCTGCCTCTCAACTTGGAACATATGTAATGCTTTTCAGCTCCACTTTACCCTGACAAAACCATGAAGGGTTTAAGGCCATTTACCTGCTGACAGGGTGAAACCAAAGTCCCAATTCAGTGAGGAAGGCCAAGAATCAGAGATGTTGCTATGCAAGCAGAAAGTAAAAGGTTGCTTTCAAAAATAGTGGGGGAAGCAAAGAGGGCAGAGGCAAGGAGATAGGCATCAAAACATCTCTCCAGGAGGGAACCAGGGAACAAAATTCCCACCCTGCCGTAGCAGCATTTTTGTTTTCTTGGTGTTTTTTTTTTGTTTGTGTGTGTGTATGTTTTGTTTTGTTTTAAATACAGAAGTTCCTATTTAGAGAAGTAAGCTGTAGGCAAGTTGCAGTGCTATGAAAGGAACTAGCTCTTTCATGGAGTTCCATTCTCAAAACAAGCCACTTGTCTCCAGGGGCTGTCTTTCACTTGGAATGCAGACAACCTGCCAGATTCACCTTTAAAAAACAATAACAGTACCAAATGAGAACAGGGGAAGATCCTTACACTGCTTTGAATACCACCGTGGGAATCCACATTGCACAAATGCTGGGATTGCTCTCCTTTCTTTCCTTATCCGTATATTTAGTACAGCCCAAATATGCCTAACTTCAACAAATAGGATGATAGGCTTTTTTTTTTTTTTTTGCCAAACATATACATATTCAGGAATCTTCACAAAAGGCTAAAATAGAAAAATAAAACCATCGTACCCCAAGATAATGAAATTCACCTCTCTCACTGGAGTAGATAATGCTTAGTATATTGCTAAATTATACTCAGAACACCAAGAAAAATTTCACCCCACTCTCCTGTTTGAAATCTTAGCCTTGAAGACAAATTCCTCCTCTGATGACAACTCATTCACCCTGGGGCCCTCAATCTCTTACCTTTCACCTGCAGACATAAAATGAGGTGAGAATACTGAAATTCCTCAGAATATAAGATGCTGCAAAGAGGAAATTAGTCTGCAAGACACTGAAAAGATTAAAAAAAATAAAAACAAGTAGGAACAATCATACCTAAGATAAGCAACTGAATATTAGAGCAGAGAAGAAGATTAACAATACACCTAGTGCTTGACAAATAGATGTTTGAATGTATGACCTGAAGATATTAAGAACTGACGTGAGGAAAGTGATCCTGGATAGTTTGCTTGGTATGCAAAAATTAACTTCTTAAGTTAACTCTACTTCACTTGTTCTTCCCTGATCTATTTTTTATGCAATCATTCTGAGCAGATGTCAATTTAGCACTAGCACCATACCCTACCAACTTCAAGTAAGTCACAATAGATGGTAGCATGTCGTCCAAGAATATTAGAAACCTGCCATGAGGATTCATTCACTCAGAAAGTTTTTTTTTTAGAAGATAAAACAAATCTCACAGAGAAACTCAGGACTTCAAGATTAAAAGTGGGAATTCTCACAGAACAGATCTCAACACGTGGACAATCTAACAGCTGCAGTGTCCAGTTCCCTGGTGTTACCGTGTGTATTTTGTGTGCAGAAGTCCTTAAAGAAGATTATGTCATTGTCCATTTTCACAAGTTATCAAAAATATTTAGGAGCACATAAACACTTCATTCCACTATCGCAACTCACTCATGAACTAGCTACGTTGACTCCTCTAGAACATAACCGTTCAACAAGTTTATGGAAGATCACTTATTAGTGGACTTCAGTATGGAGGATGAATACTCATATTGCCTCTCTTTAGGCAAATACAGGAAGCTAGTCTGCATAGACTCATCTCTTCAGTCAAGGCAATGCATTGTCCTGGGTGTCCACAGACACATTATCAAGTTGACTACGTATGAGGCAAGGAGTTAAATCTGTACAAAGCTACACCACAGTAGATTATCTCCTTCCTTCCCGGATTTTAGTAACAAGAGATCTACACTGCAGAGGGAGAACCAAATATTTGTTCTTCACTACAACGGGGCTTTTCCTTAGCTGATCTATGCATCATCCAGAATAAGAAGCAACTTTTCATCACAAAACTGGCCAAAAAAAGATATCTTTTGAATGACAGCGATGCAACTCTGACCACGCAAACAGTGCTACAGATCACAGTAATGACAGTACTCGCCCACTTCATACGTAAAGGCCCAATAACAAGGGACACAGTGCAAAAAGCACTGACACTGTAGATTTACAATTTTAAGCGCTAGTCAGCAAGTTGGCAATTCACTTTTGGAGGCTTATGCGTTTTGGTTGCTTTCTTTTTATTGTCTGCTATAAAACATCAAGATTTGAAGCAAGGAGGTGTATTTGCTGCACCAACATTAATGCTTGTTACCTCGTTCCTATATTTTGTTAAGTGGGTATCTCAAATGCCTCAAATATGGCAATTTTCACATTACCATAGATTTGGCCAGATCAGCAATAAAAGGTTACTGTAAGTGAAGAGAAATCCTCTTCAGTGGTAGATGTTTCCCCTTTGATGCATTTCACACTTTGATTATTTTAAATTTTTTTTTTTAAACACACTAACATCAGTCACGCTGGTATTCTGTGTGCTAGCATTTCCCATATCCTTGAAGAACATTTAACAAGGAATTTGTCACCCAAATCTTCCCCAACTGGAATTCACTTTGTCTGCTACTCATGGAATATATTTTGCTATTTGAGTGAATAGATTAAAGTTTTCTCGTCCTAACAGCAGTAGGATTTGGGGCAAACGGGCTACCTTTCCGCATGATAAGAGGTGGGAGCTGATGAGGGATAAATATTTTCTGTAGCATTACCTAACTGGCAGGACGTGGAGGGGTTATGTGTAGTCACCATTCACGACACTCTGAAAACACATTACTTTGGAAATACACAAAGAAAACTTTACCATAGAATAGCACTGATATTTACCTACCAAAATTGCAACAGGCATGTCTTAAAGCCTTTAAGGCTACTGAGCAAAAGTGACTACCCTGTTTCATACTGATAGCAGTAGGTTAGACATCATAAATTGAAAATTTGCTCTCGGTACTTCCTGTAATAGGAAACGGAC
Source organism: Chroicocephalus ridibundus (assembly GCF_963924245.1). Taxonomy (NCBI): domain Eukaryota; kingdom Metazoa; phylum Chordata; class Aves; order Charadriiformes; family Laridae; genus Chroicocephalus; species Chroicocephalus ridibundus. The sequence goes on along the minus strand of NC_086285.1, from coordinate 70,921,676 downwards.
AAGATTATAGGAGCCAGTTTTCAAGTCAGACCCTAGCTCTTCTTGGCACGGGATTCAGAGACCTCGTTTCACATCTAGCTGCACTTCACAGAAGTCTCAAAAACAAGCACCGTCATTCCTTCATTTCCAGTCTGGGAACAGCTTCTGGCATGGAGCAGTAGAGCAGGCAGAAGGACTGGTACAACCACAGTGCTCCAGACACAGTTTTTTTTACACTATCCTTACTAAGACAAACGTGTAAAGCCACTTGGGGGCTCGGATCCAGCAGCCTTCTGATCACTCTGTGCCAGGAGACCTGGCATACTGCAGAACACAGTTTTTAATAACTACACCAGAGCTGATACAGAAAGGACTTGTAGGCCATTGGTGTGAGGCATCTTAACACTAGACATCCTAAATTAAAAGAAATATCAAGTGTCTATAATTAAAGGAATCCCAGATAACTACAGGAATACATTAAAGACCAAGAAAGGTCAAACGTTACTATGTGCGACCCAACAGTCCACAACCATAGGCAGAACAAATGGAGTTTTGGAGACCCTTCAATACAGACAACAACTAAACGCTCCTAAAACAGTACTGACCTGCTAACAAGATAGGCAGTGGCTAACATTGTATCACAACAGTATTTGCTGGTGTGGGAGAAAATGTGATCCAAACACTACAGTGTACCAGAGAGGTCTATATCGTTTTCATCCATCCATTACAGAGTACAGCGCCATTTCCCACTATTTTGACACAGCTAAAGACATAAAAGAAATTGCTGATTATGTTTGTCATTTCTACTATCACAAATCAAACCTCAGTTTTTCGTGACTCCAGATAGGATTTCTCAGCAATAGCAGTTTTCTGGGAAGTGTTTACCTACATTATGAAAAAATCTTAAGGATCTGTTTGATAAAACGCATCCATTGTGAGACAAGTTGGACGCTGAAAGCTCCTCTTCCCTCTCCCAGTTTACAGTTTATGACCCATATTCTTAAGCACATTAAAATCGTTTTGCACTGCAGAAAGTAACTCTAAAACAAGAATCACCACTTAGAACCTTAAATATACACATGATCTGGTTTTCAAAGTATAACATGCTCACCTCTTTACCTACACAATTTTCCAAAATTAATCACTCTAAAATCAAGATAAAATAAAAGAAGGACATAAAACATGGCACAGTTAGTATAGTAGTTAGCATCACCTACTCAGTATCCACAAAGCTGATAGGAATGATGTAAGGTGACGAGAAAGGACAATAAGTTTTCCAGTTCATTTGTAATCCTCAACTGGTGAAAAATAAGCTGGGATTTCTATCTCCTGGAACATATTTATACTTTCCCAAATATTGTAGAACTGCAAATTCAAAAGTCTGCCATGGAATTTCTAAATGCAGCCAAAACATAAGCCTGAGCTTGTTCCTCCCCTCCCCCCAACTTTTTTTCTTTTGTTACATAGTCATGAGCATGAAGACAAAAGAAGCACCTGAGGAGGCCAAGCACATTCACCTTTTTTTAAATTTTATTTAATAAACCAGGAAGAGATAAGAATTTGGCTCATATTCTCATCTCTCAGGTAAACATTTCGGTATACAAGCTCCCATTACTATTGTTTAGACAATCCTGGAAAATACAGCCCGAGCAATATTCTCACTATAAAACTACTACCAGAAACTAAACATAGTTGATGTGTCAAAAAAAGGTAAATGGATATAAATCTAATCTCAGCAAAAGTGGGTTTGCCATTTTTTGCATACAATACATACAGCACATTTCTCAAGTAGAAATAGCTTAGTTAGAAAATACACCAAATACAGCTTCATTTTGCTTTGAAAAGCACAAATTATCAATTTTGTAATTAACCAAGTCAATCAGGGAGTGTCACATTTGATGACAATAAAGGTAACAAAAGGAAGCTGATCCTTCTGTTGATAATAAAATTCAGTCTCCTCCCTGCAAGACGTGAAAAGAAGGAAAAACCCTGAAGAGTTCAGAGCAGATATTACTGTTGAGAAACCAAAGGGGTGATAATACGAATCGCAAGAAAAGTGCAACAAGCCATCTATTTGAAATTTGTTTTTCACACAGTTAGTACAAAAACAACCGCTCCTGCAAGAGAGGTCAATCTGCCCACGCGTTAATCCCCAATCAAGCAGCACTCTGAGAATCAAAATGTGATTGCAAGTCTCTTGCATGCCAAGATGAAGGAGTTTTTCATTTCAGCCTATTACTACCAGCATTTTACATTCATTATGGTCAGAGGGTGAAGTGAGTACTAGGTACTTGCTGGTTCTGAACGCCAGCACTTTCTTGATTACATTACTAGAGAATTAACATACAGAACCTGCATTAAAGCAGTACAAATGGGCTTACTTAAAGCCACTTTCATAGCTAAAGCTTTCACAGCAGTCTTACTTTCCAACTCAGAAGGTTAAAAGGTTAAGAGGTTAAAAAATAGCTGCATAACCTATCCATTGCTACAGAGAAAGGTCTAAAAGACCAAGCTTTGAGAATTACAATGACACGAAGGCTATCTTTGCTTTTGTAACCATTTCTTTAAAATACACTCAGTGGGCCAGCAACCCCTGGCTTTGAGGGTGGGGGGTTTTGGCTTTGTTTGGTTGTTGTTTTTTCGTTGGGAGTTTTTTTGAAGCCGTCATTGGGCAGACCAAAATAAAACTTACAAAAATTTTCTATAACCTCCACGTCTACAACAGGCTAGCACAGGTATACTAACTCTTCACCGTAGAAATTGCCAGAAACACAAGTTTCAATGACTCCTATAGGGTCATTACAATCTGTGAACCTTGGAGAAGATCCAGGAAAGAACTACTGAATACATTAAAAGGAAAGAGGATCATACCTACAGCAACAAGTGGGATAAGCAGTCTTAAGAGAGTTTAAGAGTTCAAGATCTTAGTACACTTCTTGCAGAACTTCTTTTGCCATTTACATCATAAATGTACCCCAAGCACCTCGATCACAAACCAAAGTAGTGAACATCTCCATGGTGAAGTTATGCATTAACTCATCTGTTATCAGGAGCTTAGATGTCCAATAAATGCATCAAGGGATGAAAAGCAAGGGAAAAGACAGTGACTATTCTACAAATGAGGCAGTTATTAGATGTTTTTAGCTGCATGAGAGATTGTTTGGTTAATCCAATCATTCCTTGAGAGTGCAAGTTATATGCAGTGCATTATACAATGATGATATAAAATAAGTTCTTTGAGTCTCATAATATAAGATTGAATATTTTTTTTCAAAGTTTACTTTTTTTTTTTCAATTGGACTTAAATCACATTAAAAAAAAATCCTTTAAAAAAGCTTCAGTGTGGTACTGCATTAATGAAGATTTATTTTTTCCAAATTCTAGTTCACTCACATATGGCCAGCTCACACAGCGGGCAGAGTGAACTTCAGGGGCTTCTAGGTGCAAGAAAAAAGGAATGCTTGTCAGAGCTATAAACTTTGGGGTCAGCAGCTGAGCTTGTCCCATTCTTTGCTCTACAGGACCAACTAAAACAATTCACTCAAAAAAAGAGAACAGATCGAACAGTGTCATATGCGATACTACATCAATCACGCCTTGCTGTGAGCAAACGCTAGATATGCTTAGATATTATGCATCAGTTCTGCTGCTAAAACAACCAGAGATATAGTTGGATTACATTGCTTTACCTATAGAGCTGAGTCTTCACTGTTGTAGAGTCAAGGCATTCCTTGACACATACTAATATGATCTTATGATAATCAAAATCAGAACAGAAAGCCCTTTCACCCAGAAGTAAACCAACTCCAAAGGACGAACAGCAGATGATACCAGTTACAGCTATCTAAGAAATAGTATTAGACAATTTTCTGGACAACAATCTGGTTAATCCAGTAACAGTTATTCTAACACCAAGTTTCAGCCATCACCAACACTAAAATACATCATCACTGTTTTTCAGTCAACCAATAAGCGGTATTGGAAGCCAAATACACACTCCCTTGGCTAAGCAACAAACCTGCTTAGTGAATCAACAGATTCATTAGACTAAGTACAGAGACCAAGCCATGCAGAAATGGCGTCACAAGAAACAAGGGTTCTCACACCCTAGTACTATTTCCATACTTTGCAGGTTTTTCTCGATGGGAGGTTCCGCTGAGGTTCACTCAAGCCCTTTTGCTGCTTTGCGCTGGTTTCTTTCACTTTGTTCCGACTGATCAGTCTTGCTGTATTTGCTGCAGTTTCAAAACATGCTTTCAAAGCAATTCATGAGCTCAACAAATTCAAGACACGTACAGTTGGATTAATTCTAGTTAACAATCAAGAGAACCACTTATTTTATGTGCTCTGTTTCCACAGGAGCGGACAAGTCAGGTGATCATTTAGGAGCCAGATTCTACAGTTGTAAGGTATTTTGTTCAGGTGACAGGTTCAACGAGCATTTGTCAGGAAACACATTGCTACAGGTGATCTTGCTGGAGGATAGGGAGATGGACTGGATAGCTTTTTGTGGGCCCCTCGGGCTACTCTTTCTAGGGTTTTCTGTTTTCTATCCTCTTGAAAGCTTAGGGAGAATAAACCAACAAGTGTTCACTTCTCATAATATATTTTATGTCACTAAGAACAGCACTGCAGGATTTTGTGGCGTTTGTACGGAGCTTCCTGTGAGAGAAAGCAGACACCTTGCTCGGGAAACAACTGCATTCTGAAAACCTTTTCTGAGGCTTTCCACAAAGAAAACTTCTCCCAAAGTGAAGAGGCTAAAGCCCCCAAATACTTGGGACCAGTGGAAGCCCCTTGCCCATTCATATGAATGAACCCAGGATGGAGTTTGCAGCAGGCAATGTATCTCTAAAAAATGAGGTCTTGTTTGGTTTTAGCCAATTATATTGCCTTGGTACCTTAGCAAGAATATACTCCTCCCTTACTATCACTGGCCAAAGTTACCTCTGATGCGCACAATCTGACTGCAATCTTGTCTGGGATGAGAAGCAACAGGGTTACATTGCTGCTATACCAACCTTATAAAGGAGAACTTCAGCAGAGAGCCCGAGGGATTTACAGGTACTTTGATGCTACTGAAAGTCAATGTGAACAGTGACAAGAGAGACTTTTGGGGGAAGGTTCTAAACAACAAAAGAAATGGAAACATCTAGTTGTCAAGTAGTTTTATACAGCATTAATATTGTTTCAGAATTGTGGGAAACTAGAATAGCAATGAATCTGCCCACAACAGAAGTGTCTTACAGCTTCCATGGAATGACTGTATCCCATGCGTTGTCACTCCAGAGCATTTCACCAATGAAGAGTTCACTAAGCTGAGTTTGCACTTAGAGAATGAGCAACCAGGGAAGCAAGTTAAACAGAAACCAAGATGGGAAAATACATATTTGACAAGAGTTCTGCCCGACTGGAATTCACTCCTGAGCATCAGTAAAAGTTTTTGGACAACCACCCACATAGGTATTAATGAAACTGATTCCCCAGATCCTGCATGTCCCGTCTTCTGAGGGCATTGGGGAAGAGTCATTAGCATCCAAGACATCTGGGGGCTCATTAAAGAGCAAGATGCAAAGGGTTGGGGGAGGGAGAAATCAGGAGTTTATTTCTGTAACAGTCACTTTTAAAAAAAAAAAAAAAAAAAAAAAACACCATCGTTTATAATGTAGAACTCCCTCCAAAATTAGCTTACACACTGATATAAATTGGTTTTCTTTGTGGTCTAAAATTGACTTGCAGTTCACTACTTAGTCAGAAAATAGCTACTGAAAAGCCCTGGCCTCAGAGCTTTTGGACTGTGGACTCCTTTCATCGTGTAAACAAATGCTTCAGATTTAAAGCTTTCCCATAATTGTTATGCTAACCTTGGAGTGAAACCTCTCCATTTGCATTTGAAGGAGCTAAATATTAGGCAGGAAAGAAAGTGGTCTTTTTAAAAGCATGAGAAAATGTTCCTTCTTTTTGGTCCTCAACCATCTGGGCAGGCCCTGCTCCTCTCTCTCTCTCTGGCAAAGGCAGAGAGAAGGAAAAGGGGCACGGATGGCGGTAATCTTGCTGAAAGAGAATTAAGAAATTCCTTCAAAACATGAATGAATGAGACTTCCTATAGGGGAGGGGAGTCTGTGTTCCAAGGAGATGTAAGAGGTTGTAGGCAGGGGGGAGGGAACAGGGACACAAATACATCAGCGAGCTAGTGAGTGATGTAAGAAGCACCTATGTTTTATTATGGTTTTCTCTCAACATGTTCTGGAACCCAAAGCCAGATTTCTTTACAGACCCCACATGTGAACCCTGCAGCTAATGGGATGGTAATGTTTCATCTTTCACCCTTCTGAAGCTAAGAGGAGTATTTGACTGCATGTGCGTGCCCATGCACACTCAGATGTGCATATACATACAGGTGAGCAAGCAAAAGAAAAAAAAAGCGGGGAAAAAAAAGGAAAAAAAAAAGAGAAGAGTCATGTATTTCAGCCCCAGGTTTGTGATGAGGGAGTTTCATCCAGTATTTCAGCAAGGGCAAAAAGGACAATATTTGCACGAAAAACCCACAGTTTTGAGATTTCCAGTAATATGGTTTAAATAAAGGTTTTCACAAGAGCAATCACTCTCAATTTCAAACAGCTATATGAGGGGGGCTGTCTCTGTCACTGCACAGGTCGAGAGATAACTCCACTGAGTCTGTTTAGAGTTAAAGCTGTAATCAGTAGAATAAATATTTGTTATTACCACAGTAAGCACGTAATAGAGAAAACAAGACTGACAACCTTCTTAAAAATAATCTAAGCCAAATTATCTGCTGGCACTACTCTGTTCTTGAAGTCATGCCAGCAGGGAGTTTGGTGTTACATTTTAAGCTGCTAAAGAAGTTATCACAACACACTTTCTCATAACAAAAACAAACAAAAATAATTAATTATACTGAAAGGAAACCGAGCAAGGATTACCAGATTATCACCAGCCAGAACAGAGTTTGTGTTAGCTGCGTTACTGGTTTCTATCTATTTTCCATCCATTGCCTTGCAGAGCAATGGATCAACATTCTCATTGCATTTTCTGGTAGTATCAGGAGCAAACTGATGGTTGAACCAGCAAGCGAGATTCACTGCATCTTGGTCATATGTAACATGAGAAATAGACTGAATTCCCTTGATATTTTCCATTTCATATAAACATTCTGGATTGCATTTGAGTAAAGATTCCAGTTTCTAGAGGGAGGACAATTATGAAATACTGTTTGCCCATTTTACTCTGGGGTAAAGTAATTGCCATGTTTCATTCCTGGGCTGCACAGTGCCAAGCAAGAGATCTAACTACCAGGAGGACTCCACAGAAATTTCCTGAAACTACCAGGAATCCTTATAAATATGAGTTAAGCCCAAGAGGAAATCAAGAATCGCTAAAACGGTAGCCCTGCATTCATAATCATCATCTTTGTGCTCAAGTACACAAAGTGAAATTCATCCCATTAAGGCCAAACTCACTTCACTTCTAATTAGAGAGATCAAACAAGACACATAAAGTGGGTAAGTCCAAGCCTTGCCTTCATCTGCACAAGTACAGTTTGTGTACTTAAAGTCTCCCACAAAACTTCACTCAGCAGGAGGGTGGACAGATGTGAGGAAAACCAAGAATCGTATAACCTAAACAGAAGTGTAGACATATTCACTGGGCCCTGGGACAAGTTATCCTCTTTCTTCACAAAAAAGTAAACTATTTCCTTGCCTCCTTCCCAATAGAAAAATGGAAAAAGTGACACTGATTTAATTGCCATATATGTTTTCCCTACCAACATGTTGAAGAGGGTGCATAACAAGCTCCAAACTCTGTTTGCTGTGGGGTAGAGTAGAATACTTTTAACAATTTTTACTGCGTGCATTAGACTGTATCAGCAAAATTTACAATTCATAATAAATTATGCTCAAAACCTGATTTTCAGTACCTATTTTATTCTGAGAGTAATATCAGAATGTGGAAACATAGTTTGTATTTATATAGATTAAGTGTTGCTTGTACTAAGCAGTATAAATGCAGTCACGCTACTGTTTTTCCTATTCTACTCCCTATCAGCTGCAGACTCTCCATTTTCCCGGATAGGGCAGGGGTGTAAAGTCAGCTCTGTCTCATTCATGCTTCACCAACGCACTGCCAGGGGAAGGAGGGAGGCAAGAAATGCATATCGTAACAGTTGGGATCTACCATACACCAATACCTAATTCTGAAACACCCGAGTTTATAGGGATGTCATGAGCTTTCTTTTCTACGTGAAACGTCCCTTTCTCTCAGACTGACACAAATCCTAGCAATGCCTCCAAAACAGTAAACAAGTTTTATCAATTTTTTACAATACCCTAGCAACCAGTTATAATTAATTCAATATTTATCAGCTGAATGATTGAGTTTTTAGTTCCGAAACAGTTAGACCATCAGAAGCCCAAGAAGGAGGAAGCTAATAACTCACTTATCATTTCTTCTCAATTCCCATTTCTTCCCGATTCTGTTTCTGACTGTTCTTGCCAGTTCCAGATCGAGGTGCTGGCAGTTCACTGACCACCTGGTCATTATTAAAGCCTTTGTTGCATTTGTTGGTGTCCAATTCTAGGCAAAATGGAAATTCTTTAGTTCCTGCACCAAATACAGCAGAGTACTATTTCACTGGATGTACCGTAATGAACCCACAGCTACATGTATACAGAAACTATGGTCACTGGCCAAAAAGCAAGGCCATTGGCTTCAAAAACAGATGCTTCTGCAGTAGCTCTGGCAGTCAGCATGGTAGTCACTTCGTACTGTCCTCTTTGTGCCCACCAGGCTTCTTACCAGACCCTCTACCGTACAGCTTTGGACAGAGACCAGTCTCCCCCGTGGCCGTGAGGTCTTCTCCTCAGGCAGTTAACTATTCCATCCTCCACCTCTCTCCACACCCAGGGACAGTTTTTCCCTGATGCTCTAGCCAGCTGCTCGCAAACATAACAGATGCTCAGTTTGACTGGTTTTAACACAAAAGATATAATTAGTGGCAGTTAACATATAAACACCAAAGCATTAATTTTTTTTTTTTTTTTTTTTTTACAAGATAGTTGAACGCAATCACACTTAGATAAACACTGATGCTGAGCACACAGGGATATGTATGGTTGAAACCTGAATCTGTAACAGGCTTAACGTTGACTGATTTTCAAAACCGTCCCACCCTCTTTCTCCCAATAGCAAGAGAAGGGTCATCTCCCTCGGGAGGAGGGGGGCGGGGAGAAACCTGTCCTCATCAGGAAAGAAAGATTATCTGCATAGTTCTTTCATAGAGATCATTGATTCTTACTGCTTGGCTATACCCTTGATGTAACATCTATTTGCTAACAAAGAATCAAAGAACAGTCTCCAGTCCATTGGAATCAGTCCATTTCTGGGACTGATTTCTTTTCAGAGCATCCATTATGCAGCCAACACATGTAGCTAGTTAGACAAATTCTGAAATCTAGCATCCCATGCTTTCCCATGTAGCTCTTTATTTTCTTTCTCAGTATGTTGTACAGTTGCAACCTGACATGTTAGAGGATTTCATTAGTGTTTAGAGTTAGGCCATTCTGTGAAACATTTGATGAAACAAGGAAACTCCAGTCAAATCTTTCAAACATTACTGCCTCAAGTTAGGCTCAGAGCTCTTTATCTTGACACCTAAACCAGACATTCAATTTCAGAAGAGGATAAGTGACTCTATCATACACTTCTGTAGCAGTCCCAGTTTTAAGCAACCAGAGTATGATAGTCTTTTATAAATACTAAATAAGAATGAAGTTAACAACAGACTTTGGAACGTATTTAGAGCTTTCAGCTGAAATTATTAGACATGCTTGATGCCAGATGCTCAGTGTGGTATGACACATGCAATAGGACTTAATATCTTTAAACTCACACATTTCTGAAAACAACATGGATGCACTTCTGAATTTAAGCCCAACATCCATCATATTTTACAGAGAGGGTTCCTACAGGGTTCTTAACATACAGAGCAAATGGCAGATAACAGACAAAATCCCTGCTGCTATTATAGGTGATGGACTCTCGTTATCAAGCTCTTGGCAGCTATCATAGAAGGAAGGGGACATAATTACACACACATGAAGGCTTCATTTCCTTCACAAGCACACTTCATTAGTACTCACTGGTAAATATACTTGCACATCTTCAGAAAGACAAATACTGCTTTTGCTGAATGCCTCATCAATGCACTAATTTGTGGTGGCAAAACACATAGCAAATCATTTATCAGCATTTCTGTGGTCTTTCCATGCACTGGGGAAGCCACAAGCTGTCCCTGCGTTATCTGTTAATAGCAAGGGCCAACGTGATTTCATATAGCTTGGTCTGCTTTGTTTCCTGCATATCACATTTTAAAACATCCATATACCCCCTTGAAATAGAAAGATATATCAGCATAAGTGATATGACAACTACCTTGTAATGTGGTGCTACCTGAGTGACACTCAAAACTGTAGGTAAGGTGGCAAGAGATACACACATCTCCCGGCTATGTGAAACTGGGAGGTGCCATTTGGAAATCAATATGCTTGAGTCCCACAGAGTGGTCCGGTTGCTGTCAGTATTGGGTAACCCTCAGGTCTGCAGTGACAGCAAGGTCAGCTACAGGAAGAGCTGAAAGAAGCAGAATGCAGTGGGATGGCTTTCCCAAGGAAGGTCTCTTACCCTCCCCACCATCCTACTGCTAAGACTACCCTATTGCAAAACCCTGTGCTATCATGTATTTACCACCACAAGACTAGGTACTGATGTATATGCAAGTACTCTTTTTCTTTTTTGGTTGTTTGGATTTTTTATTTGTTTCTTTAAAGAATAGATCCCCAAACTCTGCTACTGGTTGTCCTGGTTTAAGGTAAAACAGAATCAACTTTCTGTTCAGTAATTTTATTTCTTAGCTAGGCCTCTTCTAACTCTCTGAAATTAACAGCATGTTGTGTCTAAAATGGTTTGTTCAGAGTGATAAGACAGTTTGTGCCAAGGAGTGGTATGCAGAGAGGCTCTTGCTTATACTTATTGCTATAACAACCAAGGTCAGCTAATTTTGTTATTTGCCCCGTTGGATGGTTGAAAGTGGAGGGGCATAGAGGGGTCCCACCTGCAGGGAGGAGCGGACAGGACAGGTGACCCAGAACTGACCAACAGGGGTATTCATCCCATCTGCCCCATGCTCAGTATAAAAGCTGAGGGATCAAAGGGTCAGCTCTCTTCCTTCAATCGCCAACGTCCAAGGAGGACCCTGTCTGTTCATCTGCCTTTGATCCCCATCGGTGTGTTCCTGACTCCAACTCTGGAACCCGGTTCCCACCCATCGCTGAGTCCACTCTGGGACTTCCCCAGACATCCCCGGATGCCTGTGACATCATCCTGGGAGCTTAATACAGTTTTGTGTGTACTGTATCTATTTCATTATTTCCTTTTTATCTGATTATGAATATTTCATTAAAGTAGTTTAGTTTCTTCTAAACTTCTAAAATTTCTTTATCTCTTCTAAGTTTCTTTATCTCTCCTCCTCCTCCTCTCCATGCACGAGAGGCTGGGGGGGAACATCTGTCACCGGCCATTGGCCGATTTGGCCAAAACCACGACACTGGCTTTCCTTTTGCTTTAGGGAAGGCATTTCACCCCCTTCTCCTCACATCTAGTCTGTATGTTCTTTGGAGCAGGAATGTTTCTATATGACACTTCCCACAAGGGATTATGCTGTAAGTGTCTCAGGGATCCAGCTCTGAACTCCTGGCTTAGTTTCCCTGTCCGCTGCAGACTCCTTATGTGACAATAGGCAAATCAGTAAAGCCACCCACACCTGGGAAATAAAACAGTAGTTTTATTTCTTCTTTTTACCTTTTCCTCTAATTTTCCTTCTAATGCCTCTGTAAATTTTCAGGACATCATCAGGCTTATAAAAGCAGCAGCTATCTCCCCTCTCTGTTCATGTTCTCTGTTCATTCACAAATTCAGAAGCACCCTGCACAAAGCAAAACCTTTTTGTGGGTAATATGATGTACATATCATTGCATTAGCCATATTTATGAAGCTATAAGCAAATTATGTTTTGCATCATAGCCGTGAAGACAAATATAGTAATAGAATCAGGTACCTTTCCAACCAGATGGAAATTTGCTAATGCAATAGGAAGTTGCTTATTAAATACAATGAACTTCTGGTGTCAGGAAATACAAACTGCAAGCACCATCAGGTGAAGGGAAAATGGCTACTTTAACGATCCTACACTCAGATACATAAATTTCACCTGATTATTAAAAAAAAAAAAAAAAAAGCCTGTCAATACGTAGATTCTCCTAACTGGGGTTGTTAGTTTTTAACTTTTTTTTTTTATTTTAGATACACATCACAACATACTGCTAAAGAAAAGGCCGTTGTCATCTTTTCATAAGTGAAAAAAGCAGCTATTAGGCAAGTCCTGACTTCAGACCAATACCAGAATGCAAGACAAATCTTTAAAGCACTCTAACACAAGCCTTTTATGCGGACATTCTAGACCTTCCAAGCAGTGATATGGTCTGAGACATGCTGTACCAATATTTTTAAGAAGCAACACCTAGAACAAGAGAACGGTGCTTTCACCTAATTTGTGAGAAACCACATGAAGAACGTGCGAGCTGCAAACAAGCAGAGCAAGAGAATTAGCAACACGTTTATCCATATCAGAAAAAAAAAAAATTCTTTCAATAGGCATAATCAAATCCAGGATGGCAATTAACGAACAGCCTATCTTGTTAATTATTTCTGTGCAAAGCACACTTGTCACTGAGTTACTAAATAGCTCCAGTTTGCCATGCCTTGCAAGGACAGGTAAGCATGCAGCCTCTAAGTACTATACATGGGTCAGGGAGCGGACTCCATATGGGAGTCACAAAATAGTTTCAGAAATAGTTTATAAAGACAGGGTGTTGAACATCCCAATCATGTCTGAGATATTATATCATGCTGTTTAATTAGAGGATGCAATTTTGATAAGGTTCTCACAAAGGAAACCACCTTCTAGGATACAGGTCAGAGTTACTGAAGTTTGTTGGGGTTTTTTTTGTTGGTTTTGTGGTTTTGTTTTGTTTTTTTTTAAAATCACCCTCAGCTATCACCCATCCAGTAAAACTATTGATGCCAGTCTTCTTTTCTGCTCATATTAGGCCTACTGTCATCATGGCAAAATTCACACAAACACCACAAAAATTAAAATTTTCACCTTCACCTGGAAGGCACATCATCTGCAAAATGGACTCAACACGACAAAGCTGCACAAAATGGATACATTAAAAACGTACAACTATGACAAAGCTCCACAGGAGCAAGGTAATTTTATTTAGGTGCACAAAACCGATTGACTGGAAAACGCCTGGATGAAAACATCTGAGCTTTAACTATCTGGAGAACTCTTCTGCCACAGAGAGGCAACCGAGAGGGTTAAGTAATTCCCGTTAGAGGAGTCCTCCCAGGTGCCAGGATAAAGGGCACTGTGAAGCACAAACTAGCACAGAAGTGCCAATAGATGTTCCATAATTAAGGCTCTACCAGCATTTTCTTCTTAATGGGTACTTGGCAATTTTCTCATTCTCTTCCACCTTGAATATCCTGTTTCAGCAGTACTCTAAACAGCAAATCTTTGCAGTGTGGGTTTTCTAAGGGTACTTCTGGGTTTTAGAGGCTAAACTAAGCAAGAGAATTTTTGTTCTGGGTTGCAGGCGACAGCACACAGTCCATTTAGCATTTATGCACAATAAGCCACCTACTTTCTTCATAAGACAAGTTAATATCACAGATCAATATTCAGCAGGGGTTTTGTTTTGTGCTAGTTTTAGGTAACCAAACTGCTTGCTTTTCCTGTCAGAAGACTTCTACCAGAAGCGTGCATTTTCAGTCCAAGAAGCTGTCACATCAACATATTTCAGGGAGATGATAGATGGTAGTTCATACGCCTTCTCATCCTTCTCTCAGAACTCAATACAAGAGCCTGCCACCCACCACAGTAACCCGAGAGATAAAACACAGAATCATACTTACAGAATGAGAGGGGCTTGTAAGTAAAGCCAAATTAATAAGACATACACGCTAAGGATATAGCTGGGCATCAAAATGCAGCGTCATAGCAGGTGATAGCTCAGAAAATAACGTCCTGCTAGCACAGCTATACATTTCCTATACCCGGGTTAACCCAGCCTACGTAACACAGTACTGCTCAGACCTGCTGTAGGTGGCCCAGGCTCAAAGACCCCTTTCTGTATATTGAAACTGTCATTAGTAAGTGCACAGCGTTTGCCAACTTAACTGCCTAGGAACCGTGGCCTAAAGAACGCATAAATCTGAGGCAACAAAAGTGCCACACATAGTGCCCTCATGGGAAATAAGAGGTGTCCATTGCATTTGCTCATGTGATCATTGGGGTGGACTAAATGGGATCCACTGAGGATTAAAATGATCAAATAGAAGTGAAACTCGACAGTATGAAATGCAAGGTCATACATTTAATGGCTAATGCCATTCTTGAGCCTATGGGTTTATCACTAGAAAAGGACAAGGAAGAGAAACTGGGAAAGCCAGCCGATCAGTGGATGAAAGTGAGCAACCCGTACCACAGGGCAGCAAGAAGGAAAGGAAATCCTAGGGTGTATTAATGAAAAAAAATAAAATAAAAAAATCAGTGAGACCTCATCTCAAATGCTAATCTCAACCTTCAGCTTCCAATCTCCAAATTTACCTGTTTGAGAAAGGAGAGCTAAAATAAAAACAACTGCGATAATGGGTTCTAAAAATTTCACTGCAGAAATGGATCGCTACAAGGCGAGACTGCTTTGGGCGAGAGGCCAGAATGCATCGGTAACCACCGCAACAACCTCAAAGAGATGCATCTGGATGAAGTTCAGCTATGAGACCATCAGTGAACTGTCCTGCACTGCATGGACAAGTCTTGCCTTTTAAAGACTTCACTTTCAAGAAATACCAACACAGACACATGTCCCCTAAAACAAGCCTGTTAGTACCAGACTTACTGGCTCAGTGTACAAGATGCACACAGTTTCCCTCTGGGCACGAGATTCAGGCATTGCAATACCTACGTATCACAGAGGCTTCCAACCTTCTACAGCACGCTGCACCATGCCTCTATTCCCTCTTGGCAAATCTCTTCCTAGAGCAGGCATAACACATTTCTTCACGTTAGCTTATGCCCACCTTTATCTGTGGAGGTTTGTTTGTGCAGGAAGAGACTTCACGGCAGCTTGCGTGGGAACACACATTTAGGTTTTTCCTTATTGACCAGGTCCATTAAAATTTTCCAAAAGGTGAACATTTTGTTCTACTACTGAAAGATTCTGGGGCCAGGGTTTCGAATTCAGCATTATCATTATGTAAAGAAATTCCAGACAGCTAGCAAGGACATAGTTTCACCAAGTGAGGTTTCTTTTCTTTACAACTGCAAAAGCAGTAGTGGAAAAAAGCTAAATAACCCCAAAGCCAGTCTTCTGTATGTCATGCCGTTCTCTCACTCTTCTTTTCTTAAGCTAACAAAAGATGCAATAAATAAATAAAAAGTTGCTTTTAATTACTACAGCATTAAAGAAATATATTTAATTTTGTATGGTTTGAAATTTTGACATCATTCTTGGCTTCAGTATCATCCGCAATTAGAAACCCCTAGAAGAGTAAGAATGACAAGAGCCATTAAATGTGTCACAACACGGGGTGACGGGAAGAAGTGCTGGAAGTGGAGGCTTTTCAAAGAAAGCATAGGAAATTGTGCTGCACAATGAGTGCAGAATATGTTTTTTCTCCCCCCTCCAAGCCTCCACCTCCTGCCCCCCTCCTCATGACACGCACACACATTTTATGGCCTAAAAGCCAACGCAAAAGGGTGTGTTCTTTCAGGTTTATAGCCTTGACTAATGGAATTGCTCTAAATAACATTTTGATCTTGTAAGGTCACGCAGAGTGCTATACCTTTCCTTTAATGATTCAGGTCTGGACCAAGCATTTCCCAGAATTGAGATGGTAATGAAGTCATTAGTTTCTTCCTACTTGAAGCTCTGGCTAGGAAAGGGAATTCTATGGGTAAAGTCTGAGAGGCTCTTTTTCATAAAGCTCATACCCAGCTGAGCTGTAACACCTGTTACATTTTCCCAGGAGCCTGAGCTGCAGAGCATTTCCAATCTATTTGCTCTTCTTCTCCTACAGCACATTGACAAAAGCTGGGGGAACGGGTTTTCTAAGGGAGTGCTAATTGAAAAAAAAAAAAAAAAAAAATCTACGGCCGGAGCAAATGTTAACCCACATCCCAGATAAGGCATTGATGATTATTTCCTTGCCTTCTTTGAAAATACAAACAATTCCAGACTGCCTTTAAATTAAAAATACACATTTGAAACAGGTTCCTTACTAATTCCTTACCTTCTACGTACGATATAAAGGAAGAACAATGACTCAAAAAAAGCCTATTGAAAACAAGCCTTGAAAACAAGCTAAAAGTTTTTGATATTAAAATACAGTCACTGCTCAGTAGAGAAACACAGCACTAAGCACATGCCAGTAAGGACACAACTAGCAAATATATATAAATTCTTACAAAGGCAAATAACATTTCTTGGAGAAACACTTTTAAAATATGGTTTCTCAAGCAAAGAGAGCAATAAGTCTGGAAGGTCAAGTTTACCTCTGACTACCTGTGGGGAGGGGTGCGTTGTTTTTTCATTTGCAGCAGCAATACATATGATTTAAGGAAATTCTAAATCACTAAAGAACAACATATCCACAAGTTAAACTCAAAACTGAAATACATTTAGCAACCAGCAGAAATCTTGTTTTCCTCCTAGTACCCTCTCAAATCTCCCTCCAAAGTGGACCCACTTATAAACTATGTTTTATAGAGCAAACTCAGGTATTCCAATGCATTTTAGTCTCGCCAGCTAATTAGCACAAAGGCACACACACTGAGTAATAGAGATCATTAGAAAGGAAACTTGTAAGAGGATATTCCCTGACATAGGAATTTGTTCCTCCTACCGGATCAAAATAACCTAAACTTACTGAACCCCAGAATATGCCATAAAAATCAGCTCTTCTTTCTGGTGAAGGTACAAGTCTAAAAGTAGGACACTACTGTACTCTTTGCTGCGGATCTAGCTGGCTGTTGCCATGATCATTAAGGCTTCATAATCAGAGACAGAATGAGATTCTGAAGAACTGCCTAAATAGAATCCCCAGTGTCTTAAACATAACATTGAAGCTTCAATACACCTATTATTGGAGTGAAAATACTTTGCTGCATTGCACTTTGGTTCCTCACTTTTATCTCTGAAAAGCAATACTGAAAAGCCTCCAACAATGAAAATAACTGGGGTTTTTCAGTTGGTTTGGTTTTTCGGTTGTTTTTATTTTATTTTTTTTTTTTATTTCTACACCATATTGCACAAACATATAGTATAAACAAGTGGAATATGGCGTATTTAGCATCTTTAGGAAGTCCATATGTAAGAAGGGGCATACCACTAAAATACAAAATTAATCTTGCATTTCTAAGAAAACAGAGTGTGCATTCAAGAAAGAATATTACAGTCCTCATTTTTATTTCTAGTATGATATTTTAGCATAACAATCATAAGTAAAGCATTCATTGTGACAGGGTAAAGTAAGGGCTTTCTCTCTTACACCTTTCTCCCAGAAACATCAAGCCAAGTTATTATTGTTTTTCCTTTTAGTATTAAAAATCCTGCTCGTTTAGAAAGGGAATTATTATAGACTAATTTCTGATCATTTTGCTCACAGACCATAGCATACTTACCTTTCTGATTTGCCAAGTGTATTCCACACAGCTGAGAGAAGTTACCTTTCTGCCAGGCAGAACCTTTACTAAAAGGTTTTGTTAGTTTCCCAATAAAATGAAGTATAACTGCTTTCTGTCAGTGTTTATATCCCCCAAATCACCGGATACAATCATACTAATGTAACCCATCAGAAAATGGCCCACACAAGGAAGCATACCTGAAAGTTTATAGTATAAGGGTACTTTTACTTGCCTTTGGTCAACCCCAACCAGGGGGGGTTGCCATATGACCCCAATGGAGGAAGGATCTGCAGGCAATCAGGAGATAACACCTCCCAAGCATTTAATCCCAATTCTGATCATCTCAAAACAGCAGCTGAAAATTTTCCCTTGTACACTTAGCCTAAATTCTTCACTGTAATGTGTGAGTTTGGTATTTAATGTACCCGAAACATACCTACTCCTGTATTTTAGCTGTGTCCCACCAACTACATCCTTCTTGTCCATTGCTTCCGTAATTATTTTCTTGCTTCCTTCGAAACTGCCCCTTCATTCAGAATGCAGTCCTCTCCGTACAAGACTGTTCAACTTCCTTAACCAATTCAACCAAGGGAGCCGCATGAAGTCCAGTTCATCCCTTTCTAAACACTTCACAAGCATCTTTATATATGCCTGCTTTACACTAGTTACCTCTTCATAATAGTACCCACTTCTGAAAACAAGGAATGGGACCTACTGCTACTCTCTGCAGGGCAAAGTACCCCAGTTGGGCAACATATTCTCTATCCAATGCTAAGCCTTCCCAGAAAGAGCTGGTTCCTGCACCACCACGGTCAAAACCTGCTGATGGTAAGTTTACAGAGCTCCTATTACCTTTCCTTTTGGAGAAAAGGCAGACCCTGGCAAATAACTGTTCGGAATTGACTGTGTCCCAAAGACTCCAGAACCTTTGAGCTTCTGCTTGCAACTTTCTGTATGTTTATACCTCAGCTGGCCATGGCCTGACGAGAATGGAAACCTAGGATTCATATATTTTTATCTATACACTAGAATTTGAAGGGAAGTAGAAGACAGATGCATTTCACCTTCACGCTTGGCACGAATTACCTTCTACGCTGCACTACATCAAACATCAAGTAACAGTGAATTGTCGAAAGTCAGCATTTCTTGCCTGTCCCAGCAAAAGCTGCTCTCCCACATGCCCTACCACTCAGACAGGAACACAAATTGAAAAGGTATCACTCAATGGGATTAGGGCATCCTGTGGCATAAACAGGCCATAAATCTAACTATATGTTTCAATGATCTCAAGAACTATCACAATAGCAACTGCATATAAACACGGGCATCAAATAAAAATTACCTTGAATTATAACCAAACACAGCCACCCCACCAATAAACTCTGCACGCACATACCTATTGAGGCCTAATAATCTTCCGTATTTTTGCCATCTGGAATGACTCACTTTATTGTACTTTTCCACAAAAGTAAGAAGATCAACAGCAGTGCATGACTTCACGTTGCCTCTGGAAGAAAACTTCAGCAAGGCCTATTAAACAGAAAGATATCAGCCCTAACCCAAGACTATCCAGAGCATGAAATCACTGAAGGCTAAGGGAGTATTCTGGGAAGGTATCGCTGTGTGCATGCCCTGTTCCCATACCGCTCCGCTGGTCGCTGCTGGAGACCAAGCAATGAGCAAGGTGGATGTTCAGCCACTCATGTCAGAACTCTGCAACAGAGAAGCCACCACTCTTGAATGCTTATAGAGCTGCCAGCACGACAACATCCAAACCTTCCATACTCATGCAAGTTAAAGAAATGCAATTAACCTGGTTTTACAAGTGGGGAGCTGAGACACAGAGCAATTAAGCAAGTTCTCCAAAATGCCAAGGGAATTTTGAGGGCACCATCCGAGACACAGTTCTGAGGTTAGATCATGGTCATGATTGTTCTAATGGATGAATACAGTCAACAGCTTCATTTCCAGGAGAGGTCATGAGGGACATGATTTTTTCCATTTGTCAAGAATCTTACTAAAACTTTGACCCTTCAAGCTAAATTTAGGTGGATTCAATACAGATGGTAAGCTAGAGAAAAAGTTTTCCCTCAACTGCAAGTAAAACCAGGTGAGCCATTTTGAGCGTGAAGAAAACAGATTTTTTTAAAAGAACATTTCTTTAAGACCATTCTTGAAATAAATATATCTATATAAAATAAGTGCAAAGTTATACATTTTATTTACGTATGTACATGTTTTACACTTCACTTCCACAATAATTTTATACGCAAGTGTATAAAGTCCCTGGTGTCCCCCAGGGTTCGGTGCTGGGGCCGGTTCTCTTTAATATCTTTATCAATGATCTGGATGAAGGGATTGAATGCACCCTCAGTAAGTTCGCAGATGACACTAAACTGGGCGGGCGTGTTGATCTGCTTGAGGGTAGGTTGGCTCTGCAGAGGGATCTGGACAGGCTGGACCGATGGGCTGTGACCAATGGTATGAGGTTCAACAAGGCCAAGTGCCGGGTCCTGCACTTGGGTCACAACAACCCCATGCAGCGCTACAGGATTGGGGCAGAATGGCTTGAAAGCAGCTCAACAGAAAAGGACTTGGGAGTGTTGGTTGACAGCCGGCTGAATATGAGCCAGCAGTGTGCCCAGGTGGCCAAGAAGACCAACAGCATCCTAGCCTGTATCAGGAATAGTGTGGTGAGCCGGACTAGGGAAGTGATCATCCCCCTGTACTCGGCACTGGTGAGGCCCCACCTCGAGTACTGCGTTCAGTTTTGGGCTCCTCGCTACAAGAGGGACATTGAGGTGTTGGAGCGTGTCCAGAGAAGGGCTCCAAAGCTGGTGAGGGGCCTGGAGGACAAACCTTATGAAGAACGACTGAGGGAGCTGGGGTTGTTTAGCCTGGAGAAGAGGAGGCTGAGGGGAGACCTTATCACCCTCTACAACTACCTGAAAGGAGGTTGTAGAGAGATGGGGGCTGACCTCTTCTCCCTGGTGACAAGTGATAGGACAAGGGGAAACGGGTTCAAGTTACGTCAGGGGAGGTTTAGATTAGATATTAGGAGACATTTTTTCACTGAAAGGGTTATTAAACATTGGAATAGGCTGCCCAGGGAGGTGGTGGATTCACCATCTCTGGAGGTGTTTAAAAAAAGGGTAGATGGGGCACTGAGGGACATGGTTTAGAAGTGGCTCTTGTCAGGGTAGGCTAAAGGTTGGACTCGACGATCTTAAAGGTCCCTTCCAACCTCAACAATTCTATGATTCTATGATTCTATGAAAGTCATTCCCTACCACAGATTTGGTTTGAGAAAAAAAAAATCCCAAACATTTTGCAACCTTGTTTAGTTACTATAAGAATTCTCTTACAGAACAATTCGGCTACAGCCTCTCTTTTCCTAAACAGTAATTCTAATGTTGAACTAACCTGACAAACTGTTATGATCATCAAGTCATGATAAACACCTCAATCTTTTCACAAAGTTAACTGACACCTACCAATGAAGTGCAGTATTTCAGAATGAAGAACATATGCAAAAAACCACCCTCAGACATCAAAATCCGTGGAAATTAACATAAAGAATTCCAGGGTTTTTAAATTAATGAAATATTTGAATTACTACAAGTTTTCCCATATTTAAAACTTTAACATTAGTATTTAAAATTTTCCTTTTTATTTTAAAGCAAAAAGCTTGGGCTCTGTCACACCTTTGATGACACTTTCAGAGCAGGGGAAGGAGAGGAAAGGTATCAATTGGTCGCAGATACAACATAAAAATCAAAATAAAATGAAAACCAGAAAACCAACAACACTGAACATGGCAGAGATTTAAAGCTGAAATGGAATAGCCTTTGTATGCTTCAAAAGAAATTTGTTTTGAGTAAGTTAACAGCCTTTGAAATATCAAATACTTGAGCAGCACCTTTTCACAATTTTCCCCCTCTCTGCTGTTCAAAGTGCATAGCTAAGGAAGAAGAGAAGAATGGAAAGGAACTCAAGCCTGACTGCTGTTCACACTTTAAGTTGCATGCTATGTACACAGAGTTTTACTGTGAACTGACTTGGAACAGAGCTTGCGTGAAATTTTCTTACTGAGCTCACATTTTTCATTCAACAAAACGCAGAGTAAACTTGGAAGGTATCACATGTCCAGATGCCATTCCTAGTCAGGGATCTTCCCTCCCACCCCAATCTCATGAGAGCCTAGTGATTAGGAAACTCACCTGGGGTGTAGATATCCAAATTCAAGTCCCCTGCCTAGCTGTTTCACAGCCATGAGAAGACCTAACCACCAAGCGTCTCCCCTTTCAAGTGCTCTTGTTGGAGCTGTTACACTTTGTACTAGTAACAAGCAATGTACCACAAAAAGGGAAAAAAGTCGTAGGCTTGGTCATGTTTGGTGCCTTCCATAACCCCAGGGAAACGACAAGTGGTACATCTTAAGCCAGTATCCTGACCATGGACTCTTCTATGGTATTGTGCCCCCTCCGTCCTACCCAGCGGAAAGAATTTGATACAAAAGGTCAGCATATTCAGAGCAGTGAGGTGGAGACCTAAAGTTGCAGATAGCAGTCTTGCTGGCTTTACAAGCTAGTCTGAAGTCAAAGGGAATTCAACAACACTTAAACCACTTCAGTGTCCTTGAAAAATCCCCATAAGTGCTTATCCTTATGTGTCTTTCCACACTTGAGAAGCATGCCTGAGTGCCTTGTATAGATTCTATAAACGAGAGAGAGAGAGAGAAGCACCTCACAGGCACTGTAGAGAAGACAGCAAGCAGATTCTCCAAGGCAACCTGTACAGCTTTTACTGACAATAAAGCATCACCACACGTCATTTTCTCAAAGTGGTAGGTGTCTCAGATTCGGGGAATGACATTCCTGGGAGTTCTCCCCATGCCTTCGCCTTTAAACGGTATTAGAAATTTCATACATAAGATTTCATGTTAAAATACTGGCATAGCACATTCACTTCTGAAATTCTACTTCATGATCACAGGATTATTCTGCCTCTTAAATAAAGGATGACATAATATGCCCTAAAGAAAATCTACGTCACCCAAAAGCCTCCTCAAATCTGTTACTGATGCATTGGCTTAAAAAAAAAAAAATTAAACACATAAGCTGAAACCTAAGTTACCAGAACTAATAGCATGTGTCCCTACCTTCCAGAACAGACTCATGATCTTTAGCTGTGACTGCACGTTACTATTCCACCAATGATAGGTCTGGTTTAAGTTTGTATGTCCTTTACTTTTGAGGTTTGTGCTCCTCTTGGCAGCTACTATCCTTCAATTGTGCTGACTCAAGTCTTTACCCAGCTGTATCCTTGGTAGGATTCTGTTAATATTATTTAAAAAAAAAAAAACACACACACACAAAAATTTAACAAGTAAATTAAAAAAAAAAACAAACAAAACTAACCACAAATAACTTTGTAAAGTTTAAAAAAATATATATTATCTTAACAGATCTTCCTTGAAGTATCACAGTGCAAACACTTGAATTGTGCAACAGAGAGAAAGTAACTTCTGGAATCAAACTAGTGAATACAGCTGAGCAGTAGTACATTGTGTAATCTGTACACTGTATCTGCTCCTGAAAAAAAAAAACCAAAACCATTAACACAGAACCACAGCCTTGATATTATGAGCCCCTTGCTTTCTCCTCTCCGTCTGTGATCATCACACACTCTTCCTGCCAAACTCCTCCCTATAGGAACTGTGGTACCCTCTCCTGGCTTTAAAACTGGTGTTTGACCATGCTAGTTCTCATATAGCTCTTTAATATATCACTTTTCAAACATTAATTCATATGCAGCTTTACACTAACTCAATTGGAGTACCCAACAACAGAGAAGTTAAGTAACTACTTCTTTTTGGGGGGGGATTTGGCATATGTTGCCTGAGATCAGTTTGAACTGTCTCCCTAAGTATCATCATACCTCTTCCAGATGCTGATCACCTGCCTTGTTGATTTGGACTATAAACTCTATTGGGCAGGCACTATTTAGACACAGTGTTCATACATGGTATAAAGCTCCCTGTTCTCGATTGTCTCAAAGGTAAAGAAATAATAAGAATCAACAATATGCTCAATTTCACAACATTTCCAGCTATTTGCAATGATAATCTTCTGGTTTCTTTAGATCACAGAATTTTTCTGCTCAGCTAGCTCTGATACTAAGCACTCCACTCATGAATTTCTGGTTGAAGAAACCAGTTGGAGACAAAGAGTTCAACGCAGACAAACTGTGTCCACATCTGGAACCCTCAGCACAGGAAACACTGTTGAAGCAGGTCCAGATCAGAGGGCTGGAGCACCTCTCCTATGAAGAAGGGCTGAGACAGTTTGGGTTGTTCAGCCTGGAGAAAAGAAGGCTCCAGGGAGACCTTATAATGGTCTTCCAGTACTTAAAGGGAGCTTATAATAAAGATGGGGACAAACTTTTTCGCAGGGCCTGTTGCAATAGGACAAGGGGTAGTGGCTTTAAACTAAAAGAGGGTAGACTTATACTAGATATAAGGAATAAAATTGGTATGATGAGGGTGGTGAAACACTGGAACAGGTTGCCCAGGGAGGTGGTAGATGCCCCATCCCTGGAAACATTCAAGGTCAGGTTGTACGGGGCTCTGAGCAACCTGATCTCATTGAAGATGTCCCTGCTCATTGCAGAGGGGTTAGACTAGATGACCTTTAAGGGTCCCTTCCAATCCAAATTATTCTATGATGCAGACCAAAAAAAAGGTACCTCTGAAAAAAATATAAGGTTATCGTTGTGACAGTGTCATGGTTTAACCCCAGCCAGCAACTACGACCACACAGCTGCTCACTCACTCCCCGCAGCTGGGGTGCGTGAGAGAATTGGAAAAGTAAAAGTGAGAAAAAAGTTATGGGTTGAGAATAAGATAGTTTAATAGGTAAAGCAAAAGCCACACATACAACCAAAGCAAAACAAGGAATTAATTCACTGCTTCCCATTGGCAAGTAAGTGTCCAGCCATCTCCAGGAAAGCAGGACTCCATCATATGTAACAGTTACTTGGGAAGACAAATGCCATCACTCTGAACATCCCACCCTCCCTCCTTCTTTCCCCAGCTTCATATGCTGAACATGACATCAATCGCATGGAATATCCCTTTGGTCAGTTGGGGTCAGCTGTCCTGGCTGTGTCCCTTCCCAACTTTTTGTGCACCTCCAGCCTACTTGCTGGCAGAGTGGTATGAGCAGCAGAAAAGGCTTTGATTGCTTAGCAACAACCCAAAGCGTTAATTCACTACCAACACTATTCTCATCCCAAATCCAAAGCATTGCACTACAGTAGCTGCTAGCAAGAAAGTCAACCCCATCCCAGCTGAAACCATGACAGATAGCTATATAAATCACCACATATTGCAGCACAAACTCCAAAAGACTTTAAAAAAAAAGGATAATTAAATTTTACAAGATATTAAATAAATACATCTAAAGTTTCTAGAAAGAAAACAGCCATTCAAGAACAGGAGGTGGTCACAAAGTTAAAGAATGTAGTACCGGATCTAAAATAGCAGGTACAATTCAGGCTAAGTATGCTAACTTAGCAAGCAAAATCCGGATGTCTGTGTTGGGGTTGGTTTTTTTGTTTGTTTGTTAATTTGCTTTTTAAAGCGGACTGTTAAGTGTGAATGGCAACGTGACCTCCCCACACCAGAAGGTAAGCCAGGGTCAGGTGCACCTCAGTTGTCTGCAGAAGTTACTATGCAAATGCTGACTCTGGTTATGGTGACAAGAGTGCTTCACCTGCTGAACATACATACAATGACGCTGAAGATGTTGAGAGCAGAGACAAACAATATCATTGAAACTGATGACGATACTGAGGAAGAGCTGGAGCAGAGATTAAAAGTAGAGAACCGAGATGCAGTATGTTACCATGAAATTACAAGACGAACGTTCTTGTCTGCTGGGACATTGTGTCTCCGTTGTTTGGTGATGGCTGCCTACTTCCTCAGCAATTTCTGGGGAAGAGAGCCTGAACAATGCTTACCAATGTTGAACAAACAAAAAAGAAATAACGATGAGAGGCAGCTGGCTCTATCTCAAAAGATATCTGAATGAAAAGTTGGGGTGGACAGAACAACATCCCAGCGGGAAGGCTCATAACCACTTTGAATCAAAACAAAAAAAAGATGCTGTACGCCACTACTCTTCTTACCAAATGATATAAGAGGGAAAAATGAGGGAGACTGGCGCATTATAAGGTAAAAGACTCTTGGAATAGGGAAGGCAGGTCAGTATCACCTCAAAAACTACACGAACGCTTTTGGTGGGAGATAAGTGACTGCATCCTGACAGCAAACACACATGCTATCAGACACACTGTGTGGCGGCTTACTTCATGCTATCAGGCGTCAACTACATTTAACCCCAGTAGTGACAAAGGGCAGGATAACACTTGAAATGGGTACCCTAGACTGGAAATAGGTCACAGATAAGTATCTATGCAGTTTACCAATGGATGAATTACCTGGAAACCATTGAATTGAAATCAGATGTTTCTGAAAGATATTAAGTAGTTGGCCTACAATTATAGGCTCTGAACTGGAATTACCAGGAGCGATTCAACACCTTTATTGCAGCAGTAGTTGGACGAAGTGATCAAAATAGTCCATTCTTGCCTAAAAGTCTACTACCTATGATTCCCTGTGGTCCTCCTCATCTCTGGCCACGTAAACAGTATCAGAGGAAAAACAGCATTCTCCTTGCAGGAACAAGCACAAACCCACTCAAGATATTGTGAGGCCCTGCAAAAAAGCACAGAATTGGGAAGCACATGGAATGCACTTGAGGAATAAGGAAGGATTTGACACACCTTGAGTATTGTGTCCAGTTCTGGGCACCTCAATATGAGAGAGATATCAAGGTGCTGGAGCGAGTGCAGAGGAGGGCAATGAAGCTGGTGAAGGGCCTGCAGAATAAATCTTATAAGGAGCGATTGAAGGAGCTGGGACTGTTTAGTTTGAGGAAGAGGAGGCTGAGGGGAGACCTCATCACTCTCTACAACTGCTTGAAAGGACATTGTAGAGAGCTTGGTGCTGGTCTCTTCTCACAGGTAATTAGCGATAGAACAAGAGGGAATGGCTTCAAGCTGCAGCAGGGTAGGTTCAGACTGGACATTAGGAAAAAATTCTTCGCAGAAAGAGTGGTCAGACACTGGAATAGGCTGCCCAGGGAGGTGGTGGAGTCACCATCCCTGAACGTGTTTACGAGTCGTTTAGATGTGGTGTTAGGGGATATGGTGTAGGGGAGAACTTTGTAGAGTGGAGTTGATGGTTGGACTCGATGATCCCAAGGGTCTTTTCCAACCTAAATGATTCTATGATTCGGAGGAGGCAAAAGATGGAGCAAGTGGGGGAGGGGAAGAAAACCAAAATCCTTCCTGTGATACGGCAAACCCTCAGATTACTAGACATGGGGGCAGGGAAGAGTTTAGGCAGCAAGCTGAGAGAACAGCCCTTCCACCCGCTCAAAAGTCTAATTCCCCACAAGGATACTCAGCTTCAGTTTACATTTGTTATCAGGTCAGCTTTATACGCAGCCTAAACAATAAAATACACGCAGGAGAGGGGGAGGAGGGCAGACCGAATGCATTCTAATTTATCACATAAAGCAGAGACAGCCTAATTCATGGACTATTCCTACCCTCATTCACACAGGTAAGAAAGAGGAAGAGGGAGGAAAAACTCCTGAGAGAGAGAAAAAAAAAAAAAGCGCCTTTTTATTTTGCTAAAGGACCCCAGGGAAGGGCCCCTGATGCAGAGGCCCTGCTTTTACAAATGCTTCCCTTTCCTTACACGGTTCCTTTAATACGAGTAAAAATTCCAAATTCCTCATTTGTTTAGCCTGAAATCCCTTGCACATTTCCCACAAACTACTTCCTTTTCTCTCTTTTTAGCTGGACTCCCTCTCTTTTTAATGAAGAGAAGTTCAGAGAGTTTTTCCCATGAATAGATGGCGGGCACCTGGGAGTTATGAATTTTAAAGTGATCATTTTCTTTCAGCCCCGCCGGACAATGGGGATCTCCTTTTGACTCACTTTCACAGCTTTGAGAGGCTCTCAGATCAGCCACATTCCAATCAGACTGGAGTCAGATCAGAGCCGGGCTGGACTGCATCAAGGTCTCTCGCACAGAAAGACAAGGAGCAGATGGCCAACACTGAGCTCTCCTCCCCTTTTCAGAGTGCAATGGAAGGCAATGTGGGAAAGCGTTCCCCCAGCATTGCCTATTGATTTCTGAATAGGACCACCACATGCCACCAGCCTGTAGGTATGAACCTCTGTTAACAGATGGTGAGATCATTATGAGCAATTAATTCCTTTAATGTATCAGTGGGAACATGTTGGAAAGGGTGATGCAAGCACAGAGTGAATAGTGAACTTCTCATTCCTCGGGGAGAGCTGCAGCTACATCTCTGAAGGATGGGAACAGTCTTTCAAGAGACTCTGTACGTACTGAGAACCAGAGTTAGGCCATTTGGTCCACAGAAACAAGGCATGGTTTTTATTAACTAATCATCCCTCCCTCGTTGATATCTGATTAACAACAGATTTCTTTCTAGGTCATTTTTGGAGAGACAAACAATTCAAAACAATGGGAAAAAAATCCCAAACTATCAACACGATAGGAACACAGGGAATTTGGTCCTAAAGATGACAAGGGAATATTGCTACCAAACTTTTTGTTACATAAAATTTAATTTAGACTGACTATAAATTAATAAGGAAACAGACTATTTTGAATGCAACTATGTGTACATAAATAAATGAGAGGAATTCATAATAGCTCTTAGCACTGAAAATAGAAGCATACAAAATAAGCCCTTAGCAGACTTGTCAGAAAGTTACGATCAAAGGATCTTACACAGAAATTATAGATGGTACAATTTAAATATAGATATCATATTGAAATGCAGAGAAAACCACAGAAGAATACTGCATATTTACTGCTATTCATTGTGATCTGGGTAAATTAAAATTCACTGTGCTAATAACAACTGTAAGAGTAGGACATTCCCGCATCATCTGCTTTACATGCATTTATATGACAGGCTTTGTTTTGTGGGGGTTTTTTGGGGGTTTTTGCGGTGGTTTTTTTTCCCCTCTCTTTTAGGGCAGAAGGAAAAAGCGAAAGCACAATATAGATGGCTAGTTAGCTCTTGGTCTTAAAGATGACAGCAGAATGTGAACAGGAAATACAGGCAACTATTCACTTATTCATATTTAAATGACACTTTTTGCTTGTAATTAAGACACTCAAGTCGTGTCTCTGTTCGTGAAATTTACATAACTGTACAATAGCTTGCCTAAGTGAACAGCAAATGGTAGTTAACCTTGAAGTGTATTATCTTAATTGAATAAATCTGGCTATAGTTCAATAAATTTAAACAGAAAGATATCTTTAAACTACTAAAATAATTTTTAAAACCACATTTGCTTTTACATGTTAAGATGGTTCACTGTTTTTCTTCTAGATTTTTATTTCTGCGGTAACATCGGTCCTTTAAAAAAATAGAAATCATTGCCGAACGCTGAAGACATTGATACATGTTTGCTGTTTTCTCCTTATTGTTTGCGGTTTGAGTCAGTGTCACATTCTGGAAAGCCTTGATAAGAATATCAGAATATTGAATCAAAACGTATAAACTTGCCTGTTTGAGATAGTCCCTTCCCTACTTTCTCTGTCCTTATTGGACTTAGCGTTCTTCCCTTCCCCCACCATGTACCAGCTGAGTATCCCGTCACACAGTGAGAAACCTAGGTGGGAGAATATAGATTTTTGCATAGGTTAAATAGGAAAGCCACATTCCACCACTCTCCCATTTAAATCAGATTTACATGGGGTGTAAATCCCCTCAGAATAGAGCCATTCACAAAGGGCTCAGAGTGTTCCCCTCACAACACTGATTACATTAAATCAGTAGCAATCATGTTTCTTGGATTATATAGTTACAGCAAGAGAAAATGTGACTCGTATTTATATTGGTATGAAATAAGTTAATGAGAAGCCACCTGTGCCTTAGATCAGTTTACAAGAAAAAAACAGAGGAACACAGGTGTTTCAGCAATATAGCTATGTATTTTTATATGAATTTGCAAACACTAAAAATGAACATATTGTTACTAAATTCAGCCGCACACACACTTTGAAGGACAATATTTTGGATTTTGTTTGGGCTGTCTTCGCCTTAAAAAAAAAAGTACAAAAGGCTCATTTCTTGGCCATCAGCAAGAGCTATAATTTGGGCTTTTCTCCCTCTCACAATGTTCACCATTGTACCTTATGCAACATAGATTGTATGTGCGCAGTTCTAACCCACATTGCTGGCGAGAGGCATTCACACTGTGAATTACCATTTTTCCCAGCATCTAGCGCTACTCAAAAGACAGCACAATAATACACTAGAAGTGCCTTTGTCTGTTAAAACATTGTTCTTCATTACTACATGAAAAGCAAATTGTCTTTGTATAGAGCGAGAGTGGCACGCAGTAGCTCTGGGAGTAGGGAGAAGGAATTTGTATCACTAGCTGACCACCTCAGAGATACACATGCCAGTTTCTTCCTCAGTAGCCACCACACTGATGTTTTGGATACAATTTTGGCCATATCTTTTTTAATTATTAGTTGTATTAGAATGACTCCAAGGGGATCATTTGCTTTTGCCCTGAAGGAGAACATACAACCTTTCCCATAAACGGTTTTGGGTTGGGTTTTGGTTTTTTTTTTGGGTTTGGAGAAGAGCACATTAACAAAAAGCGCTTAATCTCTTGACTTGATGCACCACTTCTAAAATGAAAGCAAATCAGAAAGCCTCCTCCTTTCATTGGGATCAATTCAGAAAGCACATCATCAAATGATGAATTATGCAAATTCAAGAACAACATTTATTTTTGCAATGCAGTTGAAGAACTGCACTCCAAACTGATGTGTTCTAATAAGGATTTTGCAAAATGTATTGCTATATTCTTGAAATCAGGCAAGTCATGGAATAAATATCCTTCAAAGCCTATTCTCAATTCCCCCATGTATTTCCAAATTTTTTTTTTTTTTTTTTTCAATAAAAAATGAATTTACAAAAAAATATTCTGGTCAACAAGTCTGTAAACAAATACTTAAAGGAGAGAGAGGGACGCAGCCTAATGCGACAGTTACAGATGTTGATGGATTGCAAGAGAAATGGGCATCAGAAAGCGGCCAGGTTCATATGTTCTCCCTAAACAGCACTGCTTTCTGCTGCTGTCGGACACAGAACACTGGATTCAACAGACCATTGATATGACCGATGGACGTTTCCTACATTCCTGTGTTCTCCATGGGAAGGAGTTTCTTCCTTTTGGGAACAATCTACAAACCCCATAGGTTGTTCCTGGTCCACATAAGACCTGGGAAATCTCATGTCATCTACTACCTGGGAACTTAAAATGTGTGATTGACTCTTTACTCTGTTCTCCTGGTCACGGTGCTCCAGTGCTTCCACCCACACCTGCTCTGCAGAGCATCCTTCCATAGTTCAGGGACAGGGATTAAAAGGAGGGGCTGAGATCCAGGCCACCTTGGCTCATCTCCTTTCCATCAGGAGACTCCAAATTCCACAATTTTTCTATGGGATAAAGAAACCTGGGAGCAATACAACAATTACTCATTCTAGAATGAGAATCTACTGACTTCCTTTCTCTCTCTCTCTCTCTCTCCAAAAAAGCAGGTAATAAAATCTACTCATTTTGCTCCTGACAAAGGTTATAATTGTATTTTGCAACCAAGTCAGCTGAAATCATTAGTCCTCCCCTAGCGAGCTGAAGTGACTCTGCCTGTCTTGGCACAGCCGAATGCATTTAGTCTAGATAAATCATATTTCAGAGGCTTCTAAGTTTTAGTTAATGGAGAATATCCCTAGCAATCCTACACACTCACTGGGCTGGTTTGCCAGCACAAGCAGAACACTCGAGCAGAGGCTGAGTAGGAGAACCCCACTGGGCATATGCCCACAGAACCTGCACGCCTCTACCTTCAGTGATGGCTTTGGATCTGATTTTTAGGGTTTGAGGTTTTTTTTCCAACTGCTGGTGGCTTACAGTTCAGTACTTACCTACATGGACAGCTTTCCAAAATTAACACGTATGTAGGAGCTCCCCATATAATCACCACTGACCTCCAGGCCACCCTTAAGGTAGGAAGTTCTTGCCCACACATTCCTCATACTAAAAATAATTTCATGATTTAAGAGTCTTTTTTATGTATTTATTTATTTTTAGTGAAGCAAAAAAGTATATCTTGGATCTCTTAAAAATAAATATTTAATGTATATTAATAATTTCCAAAGAGTTTTAATTACCGTCCTTAATAGACAGTTTCTGTTCCCTATTAATACGTAGGCTTTTTTTAATTATCATGTCTGTAATAACGCTTTTCCGTTACATGGGCACAGACCTGACATACAATTAGAAATACGAATTACTTTTAATAACGAGGGGGAAAAAAAAAATCAGTTTGAATCTGAAAGCAGAGAACATTCTGGCAGCGGCAGCTGTGCAGATAAGGAGTCACTTCAGCAAGCTCCAGGATGTCTGAGCACTTGATTCCAGAGACAAACCACCTCCATTGCCAAGAGCTAAGCTCTAGTAGGGCACAATGCTACGCCACAGCACCAAAAACTGACACAGAACCACTTACCAATATGCCCCCTCACAATTTAATGTTTTTTAGAAGCACTGGACGCTATAGACAAAATGCAGATTGAGTTTTGCTGCAAGGACTCCATTCTCTATCTGCTGTTTGGTTAGAGTAACTGACTTCAGATTACGCATAAGTCCTTCCAGGACAATACTGCATTACTGCTTCCACCAATAATTTCAAATGGAAAATAAATAGGAGAGTGAAGTCATGCTTCAAATTTATATTACTTGCTTTAAAAAAAATAATAAAAAAAAGCTTGCAGGATTGGATAGCTAGTCTAACCAGACCATACCAAGTGATGCTGTTCAACTTGAACAGTCACATATAAATCAAGTCATGACAGCATTCAGCACCAAAATCTTTGGCAACAGAATGATCTATTGCCTGCATACCACACACATTAAGTACTTGCAAGCGTTCTAAGTTTTTGTTCATTTTTAACAGCATGTAAATATCTTGTCTATAGATACTAACGACAGCCAGTTCTCAGCAGTTCTGTTTGACTGGAAGCAGTCTGCAGGAGATGAGGAGGCACAGAAATACTAGGTATAAGCACAAATCAAATTCCTCAAGCACTAAACACAATGTGGGTGTTTGCAGTTTAATTTCTTCTCCAGAATCAGCTGAAACACGCAGGTCATAAACTATAGGAAAGATGAAACTAAAATCTGGGACATCCAGTGTTCAAGAATATTTGTACAGGTATTCTCAGTATGACCATTCCAGAGTTGGACTTTTGAGACAGAATTTTTGTTTAATCTCATCGGTCAAATACAGAGGTGAAAGTGGAAGAGCAGCCTTTTATATCAGAGCTACACAGCTAAGATTCACTTTGGAAAACCTTAGCAAATTCTCTCTGCTTACATATTGACTAAAAAGCACTGCCAATGCTAAAAGGGCTCTGAAAACTTAAGCATTGATTTACTGTTCAAGAGGCCCAGAGGTGTGTGTGCCAGAGCAAAAGCCTCCAAATAATGATGTTCTCCAAAAAAACAAAAGCAAAAGCCAAACCACGCACATTTAAGCGAGACTAAGGGGTGGGTCTTCTGGGGAGAGAGGAAGGTTTGGTTTTGGTGGGTTTGTTGTTTTGGTTTTTTTTTTTTTTTTTTTTAATTCTAAAAGTTTGCTTGGTGAGGATACTGACAAACCCGACCCCTTAAAATTAGCTTCTCTTATTGGCATGAATATCAGACCTGGTTGACTTCCCTAAACACAAAATGCTTCCACACAAAAATGCAGGTAATTTGTAGGTTTCCCCTGTGTCTCACTACACTCCAATCTCCAGACAGTTATGTTTTCTGGATTCAGATTCTCTTTGTCCCATAACTTTCCCAAGGAAACAGGGCTTCAGGACTCCATCACTGGACCTGTTTTACCTGGCTGATAAACTTCCAACCATTCTATCAGTAGTGTGGATTCACAGCTTGGTTAGCAACCCATTTTGCAAAACCAGTTTGGTCACTTCCTTCAGCATGTGCATTGACCTGTAAACATGTTTTTAGGCCAAGAGTCTCAGTAGTTATCCACTCAATCCTAGCAGGTTTTTTTAAACCACGTACGAGTAATTTAACCGGCTATTTCTGACTTCCAGAAAGTTTCCCTGCAAAGCAGATGGGGTTTCTTATGCTACTGGAATAGCTCCTTCAACACAAAAATAACAAATCCCAGGTAGACAGGGAGAAAAGGAAACCAAAAGCCAAATCACAGCATGCTGCAACCTGCCGCCATGGGCCCATCCAACAGAGTAGCAGTCACAATTCCAAAACATTTTTTTCTCTCCAAGCCTGTCCTGCGAGGATGGCAAACAGCAGGCAAACTTTGTCTTACCTTTCTCACAGAAGCAGCACCCTGCAAGCAGTGCACCTGAACATGCTTTCTTCATTACTTGCTTTCAAGGCACTTCAAGATGTTAATTACATTTTTATCATGTGACACTGTGCATATATGTTGTGGGGCTCTTATTCTCCAGTCTCTTCGATGCTGCCTCTCTGTGCGTTTAATGTTTGAAGGTACCAATTCTTTAAAAAAAAATAAATTGGAAAGCTACCCTGTTTACTAAGATTCAAAAAATATACGAGCACATTTCTCATAGAGACTCATTAAGGTTCCTGTTAGGCCCAATGAGAGCATTAGTGATCAAAATGTATTTGAAGTTTAAACTGACTTCAGGAACCTCAAAAAAAAAAAAAAAAAAAAGAAGTGCCAACACTGAAAACATGCATCTGCACGTCTTTCTAATCTAGAGTTGCCATTGAAGATACTGAGTCATGTTAGAAACACAGATAGCTACAAAAATAGCTATGCTACGCTGGCAGAGTGCCCTGTGAGATCAGTGCCCAGGTTTCATCAGGGCATTATCTGTCATCCTTGAAAGACAATAAAAGTTTAGAGTTGCTTGGTAGCGCCTTCCCTGACTTGCATGAAAAGATGCCAAGCAAGTAGTAATCATAAGAGGTATGCTCTTACAGAAGTTAAATCACAGCAAAAGTTTAAAACAAGGCTCTAATTACCTGAGCCTGTTGCAACTTTTGTCATTTGATAAGTCTTGGAGAAATCATAGCCTCACTTGAGCCAACAGATGTTTTAACAGCAACTTCCAAAATTTCACCCTTAAGATATGGGTAGATTTTTAAGGAAAACTACAGCATACAGTTCCCAAAAGAATGCAGGGCATTTAAAGTCACAGATACATAACTAAAAAGTCCTTGGAAC
This sequence comes from Chroicocephalus ridibundus, assembly GCF_963924245.1. Classification (NCBI taxonomy): domain Eukaryota; kingdom Metazoa; phylum Chordata; class Aves; order Charadriiformes; family Laridae; genus Chroicocephalus; species Chroicocephalus ridibundus. The sequence continues at coordinate 70,886,451 of NC_086285.1, read as the reverse complement.
AGAGTCTGCCCATTATCACACTACTTTCATGCCTCAAGCCTGATACAGGTGCAGTATAAAAGGCATAAACTGTATAATTACATGAGGATTCATCTAATAGCTTTGATATTACTAGGAGTTTGACCCTGATGGAAAACAATGAGTTTGATGAAAGTAGTCTTCATCAGAGCTCTTCGATAAAGTGTTGATCATCTGCCAACTGTTCTTCAGAAGGAAGTCAGTCTCATCCAATTCTACTTCAGCAAAGTAGAAGTAGAATTGTAGATGGTTAGAATAACCTTCTACCAAAGTAGATGGTTAGAATAAAGAAGGGAGATTACGTCTGACCTCTCCTAATTATCAGCACCTCATGCACCTTGTTTCCTATTATAGCAAAAGAAAACATTGCAGAGAAACATCTCTCTGTTCCCATAATTTCAACCCAGCCTGCATTGAACCAGCCTGCTAAGAATCCCACAAGACAGTCTTCTTTTGTCACATGGATAAAGTTCAAAGTAAGGATGCAAGAGAGTTAGGTGTGAGCCTGGAGAAATGGTTCTTGACTGAGTTAAGAGACACATGAATCTGAACTGCTGGCACAATAGTCTGGTCCTCTGTAGAGTATGATTTTTCACAGCATCAATGAGGATTCAAGACCCTGCTGTCTTTTTTTTCTTTTCTCCCTCTCTGTATATTATCCTTGAATTTCTAAGCACCCAACCTATCTGTAGGAATATTGGTAGTCCTTCTGATTTCTGACAGTTTGCACTGAATTTGGAAAAGACATACCCCGTGCTCTGTAATGGTCACAAAGTTCTCTACCTCTGAAATAAAATTTTCCAAATGAAAATGTCAGATAGCAAAGGATTCTTTATCTTCATTGGCCACAGAAGTACCTTTTGCACATCTGAATTTGTGTAGTGTCAGCTGTTAGCTAGTTGCTTGTTATGTTTCATCCCATAATTCCATCATCCATTTAATCTGTCATTGCTCAGTGCTGCTGATTAAAGGAGCCAGTCCCATCTTCCTCCTCCATATTATGGCCGTTCATTCGCACTGTCTCCATTGCATCAGTACTATTGTTTGTGTGAGGAACCAAACCAAAGAACTGAGCAAGCAGAAAACCAAATAATTTTTTGGTTTCTGCAGGTTAGGAAGTACATCTTGCAACACACTACCTCATTTTTACCCAGGAAGCACAAAAAACAGGGCTGGCACAAGGGAGAGGCAGAAATAAGCAACTAGATGACAGCGGGAATGCCCTTTTCAGCAGTCACATTAAATTATGCCAGATAAAACAGATCAAGGAACTATAGCACTAATCTGCTAAATTAATCAGTGTAACACATCACTTAGGGAAGGATGTAGAGGATTCTCTGTTAATAGATGTCTAAATCAAGACTAGATCTCCAAAACCATATGCTTAGCTTCTTCCAAAGATACTGAAGGCTACTGTAGAAACACCTGTAGAAACTATAGTCTCCATGATAGCGACAGGATTCTAATGATCTCTTCCGGCTTTAAAATCTATGCAACTTATGTGAGAATAGCCTTACCCTTCTTCAAATACACTAGCACATCAGAAATTTATCAACCCCCTACAAATTATTTACATTTCTTAAGAAAGAATTTGTGCCTTTTATCCATTGGTCTAACCCTGCCATGAATAATCTCGAGGACAGTTGTTAGCCCTCTGCGTTTACTGGCAGCCAATCCTCTTCCTTCCGCAGCATATCTACAATTGTAGCATTGCTCTTACTGACACTACCTCAACTGAAGCCAACTGAAACGAACTGAAGTTCGTTTTTTCCCCGCTTTAGAACATGATGAACTTTTCATTAAATCAAAAGACTCCCTCAAAACATGATGTATGGGTCCGCATAAACATTGATAAGCCTTCCATGCTTGGGCACCCAATCTGATAGTGAAAGCAGGTGTGTGGGCTGTTTTATTCCAAAAAGCACAGACCTTCAGTCAAAAAAGGTGCTTAAATGTCTTTGGAATCTAAGGGGTTTTTTATACTGAACTTCACAGTTCTTCCTGTACTGCATTTTACTAAGATTCTGAAATACACAATTGTGAAAAGTTGATTAAAAGGACAAGATTTACAGACATCTTACCACTGAGGAGAGGGAAAAAATAATTCAAAAAAAATAAAAATTAAGAACAATGAAGAGATGTTCTACAGGTTTTCACTGCCTCCTGCTGGCCTTGAAGCCAATGTTTTTGCAGGCATATGGTGCCAGGGTATCTGCCATTGTTTTGCTCACTTTGCCACCAAGGCAGATTCTCACAGTTGAGTCCGTAGAGAAAGATTCACCCAGTGGGCTTCCAGCTCATGGGCTCAGCATTGAGAAATATGCAACAAGTTGTAGTGCTGTTGATCTCATCTCCCAAGTGCACAGCTGGATGATCAAAGAGATCTTTGATCCAGCTGCTTTTGGCACATCAGGTTTGAAAGAAGGATAAAGGCTGCAGAGCTACTCCACAGCTCAAGACCCATCACCTAGTCGTGTTTCAGGCTTAAAGAACTCCTGTGCCTTCTGCTCGGGATGTCAAGCTGGAAGGCTGCACCATTGATAGCCACAGTCCCCTCTCCCAACAGGTGGCTTGAAGTACCACCGAGGAACCGGCACAATGGTGACATTATGAGCAGCCTGTTCTCAGGTCAGCTAATTAGCTCGAGCACAACACTGTATTAATGCAGCTCCATAGCTTGCAATGCTCAAGCTCTCTTTTCCGAAGTTAGCTCGGATCTTTACGCAACATCACGTTATCCTGGGCTGACATACAACAAAAATCCATGGCAATGAAGTTTTTAGCACTGTCATACACACACTTCCTTTCAGCAGGTGGCCCACAGGCACTGTTGCTGCACAAGAAGATTCAGGTTCCCAAGTTCCAAAGAATTCACAGCCCATGTTTAGCGCACATCATCATCACAAGCGCTGGTACTCAGCGTCTCATTTCAAAGGCCTTAAACGTTAAATTCTGCTAGAAATCATCCCTTCTGGCAAACTTAAAACATCAGTAAATTCCTCAAAAGCATCTAGTTCAGTTGTGGGCAGAGCAGAAAGTTTTATTCAAACCACAGAGGCCTACAGGAAAAGGAGAATTAAAAAAAAAAAACCACCACACAAACCAACAAACCCACAAACCACGAACAAAAAAACCAACATCAAAACACACAAAAAAACCCAAAACAAAGCCCCAAAACCCAACGAAACCCTTTCATTGATTAGCATTGCCACCTGCACATAAATCCTAAGGAGTTCAGCAGGAATACCCAGTGGTTCCTCACAAAACATATTCAGAATTGTAGTTGCAGTTTGCTTTAGACCCTGCAGCTCTTAATTTGACACTCAAGACACCTTTAACAACCCCTAAAGAATCTGACAGGGAGAAGATATGCGCTGCTCTATCACGCATCCTAAAAAACATGTGGGGTGGTCCCGTGAGGCACGAGGAGATCTGCAAAAACAACATGGGGGTTGTTCCCCATTGTGAAACTTCCCACCAGAACTCAGTCCTCCAGGCAGCTACTTTCTCTTTCACACATGCAAACACCTTCCAGACTCTCCAAGAAAAGCAAGTCCAATCTCCACGTTCTGAAAAGTCAGGAAGAGTGGAGCAGACCCGGTATTTCCCTTCTTGACTCTGTAAGGTAAAATACCTAACCCTGAGGATTTCAATGTTTCTCACAAAAGTGGAACTTCCACTTTCCCCAGCCACAGAGTTCTACCACCCTCCTCCCCATGATGGCAAGCCAGGACTTCAGTGAACAGTATCACAGCCAGAAGACCATTGGGTCATTTCTCTTGTCTTGGAAATCCTCTTCTTTTCCAGATCCTCCTTTCTCCAGTTGTAACACCATCAAGAAGTACTCTTCTTTTCGCTTGGGTGTTTAGTTTTAGGGGGTTTTGGTTGGTTTTTGTTTGTTTGGGGTTTTGGTGGGGTTTTTTTGTGCCTTTTTTTTTGTTTGGTTGGGTTTTTTTTTAAACTGGAGAAACAAGCCCTAGAGAAATTCCAACACTTTTGCTAAGGCAGTTGTTACTGTAAGTACATTCTGGAGTCCACTCATGAATTAGAAGCCTATGAAACAAAATATTACATTCTCATTTCTCAAACTACCTCATCTGAGGCTGGTGGGACAAAACATTAAGGTATGCAAATATTTCATATAGAAGCATATATATGCATGTATTTTAATATGTATGTCTGTGCATTACATGATTAATTCTAGGGGGTCTGATTCTACTTGAGTTATTAAAAGTGTAAGACACAGTTTAACAGGTCTCCCTGACATCACAGTCACCTTTTACTCCAGAACATTAAATATAACATATTGCTTTGAATCAGGACAGTTGACTGAAGACAGACAAATAGCAAACATACCAAAACATACTCAAGTCTTGTAGTGCTCACACACTATTATATATACAAACGGAAGACTGTAGATGGGCGTTTCTGTACAGAAAAAGAGAGCTTCACGCTGCACTTGGCAAAAGCAACGTTGTGGACTGCATTTGCAGGGCTTCTCAAATTTGTTGATGTTTGATCAGTGTACAATTTATTTTTTAGCTATGGTATTCTAGATAGATAATTTGTTTTCAAACCACTAAGCTGAGTTAAGTTCGGCTCTAATCATGCTCCTCCCCCAAGGAATCAATGCAGTCCTTTAAATTTAATCTTTTATCATGTCTGATTAACCATAAGGCAAATCCTACCATTTACAAAAGATCAAGTAGAACTCAAAGTTATGCTTGAGACTGTAGCAAGTGCTTGTTTTTCCAAGAGCATCCCAAAAAACAGGACAGATGGAGAGCACAAGAGTTCTTGCACATCAACTAGGGCATATATCCTTCCGATGCGAGTTACTTAAACTCAGTAAACTTAATTGTAGGATCAGAATTTAAATACGTTGTGCCTATTTGTAGATTACAATGTTGCTCTGCTTATACAAGGCCGTTACTCTCTGGGGTATATCCCTACTGGTTCTAAGTGTAAAGAGGCTTCTAAATCTTAATATGGTGCATAATTTTTTTGAAACATTTAGGAAAAAAACTCGAAGTATTAGACAGATTGTGGAGACTTTACCTCAAAAGACTAATTCAACCAGGCATGCTACACATAGGATACCATGCAATCTATTTGCAGTATCTCTAACTATGCAGCTGCAAGCACGTGATCCCTTCCCAAAGGCAAAGATTTGACCACAAAGGCAAAGATTTGCAAACTAAAAATGGAAGCATGCTCTAGAAGAAAGGGTTATATATACAGGATATTTTTTTCTTTTTCCACCTTGATTCTGGGTTTTATCCAAAAGAGAAAGATCAGTCCCTCATTTCTTATTTATCACAATCCTGCAGGAACAAGATCCCCTGTGGCATGTGAGTATGCTCTCCAAACACAAAGAGGAAATAGTCCAGAGAATTTCATTCATCTCGGTATCTTTAGCTGTCTAAAAGTCAGGCATCTAATCTAAACTAGACATCTAGGCTGCCTCAACAGAGAGAGAAGCATCTCCAGACAGTGATTCATCTCACCCTAAATATAATACTTCAGTTAGGGGGAGGGGGACCTGCACAGGTACCTGGAGAGTATGATCACTCCCCCCTGACCAGAAAAGGGGCCTTCCTGATGAGCATTCATAAACTTTTAAACAGCTGAAGTCACAGGATTGCCACATCCCCAGGTGGGTCTACATCACAGCGCAAGATGTTTACATCCAAGTAAGCTTAAAACCGGGTAGCTGAGGGGCTGACAACAACAGTCCACCACACACGGGCACTATAAAACCAGTCCCAAGTGCTCATACTGTCAGTCCCTGCAGCGCTCTACCAATAGCTAGATTGATCCTTCTTTGTAAGATAGTTCATGACTTGCCCAGGCCACCATTGTCACTACCATGTCTAACACAGAGGTTACAAAACTTTGTTCACGGAGCTTTGTAAAGCAGCAGAGTTCCGTAGTTATTCAATTATTTGGCTTTCGCTCTGCAGAAGATCGTGAATACAATGGACCACTGCTGACTGACAAACTTACTTCTCATCTGCCACCTGGGGGCTGGTCTTCAGAGACATTGAGAACCTGCAACTGCCAGAGCAGCGCTCTCAGGCATCCTCCAACCATCCAGTTGCAAAGGGACCTCCTGTTTAAGGGTGCGCTCTTCTGGTAGGTTCCTTTTCCACTCCGCATTCAGTAACCTGTAGCCTGAACCAACCATTTTTCCTCCAATGAACACATTTCATAATAAAGAACAGTAAGTTTATTTCCTGTCACAGAAAGCGATTATGGGAACATTTTTGTCTCCCACAAAGTAGTATTTGACATGCTTACCCATTTAGCAAAAGAGAGATTATCTCCAAATATCACCTTCCCATCCTGAAACCCTATTACTAAAACCACTGCTGAGATCCGTAAGTAGCAAATGCCTGCATCTGCTGAGGGACCAGTTACACAAACTGTCACAAATACAGACAGCGAACAGAAGGAGTGTTCTGAAGGACTTCAACATAAATCCATGAGCATTCGGTAAACTTGACCTCTCAGAAGAAAAGCAAGGGAATGTAAAGCTTTACACCACAGGTCGCAGTTCAAAATTGGCCACAGCTCAATAGCAACTGGAAGGCATTGCCAAACTGAAGCTTTCATTTTCACCTACAGAAGCGTGCTGATTCCACACTGTAGAATTAGTCTTTTACAATAGCATCTGATAGCTGCTTGACAGTTCAGCCTCTTAAAAACAATCTAAATGCCAAGAATCTCCATCATCTAAGAGGACTTGATGCAACAAAGACGCTGACATCCCTCAAGGAGGGGGATGTTGGTTTTGAGACACATCAGTGGTGAAAAATGAAACTTTCAGCAGCTTGTGCTGCTGCTATTGCTGAAAACTTTGTCTTTCACCTCCCTGAAGGCGAGATGTTTCACGAGCACAGTGATCACATTTAACAAAATATGGGAAATGAAACAAAAAAAAAAAATCAATTTTTAAACATGTAGATAATGTTTCCAAGGGATCCTTGAAGATCAAAGGCAAGAGTCAGATGGACCAGTTGTGCAGCACGCTCAGTACAGGCTTCAAAGCTCAGAAAGCCAGAAGTTGCACAACTGGAAGTTAAATTTGATTTATTCAGCAGCATTGGACTGGGAGGGGCACAGCAGCTTCTCAGTATTTCACAATGGGGACTCTTCTTTTTTCATCCTGCCTAATTATATACTGACACTGGAAAATTACATTATGAGGGCAGTAACTTCTCTAAATAATTGTCACTCAAAGATGTTCTGCAATGCTTTGTGATGTCTTCCAAAGCAGCCTATTTGAAGACTGGAAACAGAGTTTCATGTCAGAACAATTGGTTCATATACAATTGTCTAAGACATTTTGTTTTCTTCAGCTTGTGTTATAAAAGCAGCTGCAACACCTGTTGGCCGAAGACATCTCATGTGTGTTTCATTTATCTTTTTGGATCAGCCACTGGAAAGCTGTCCCTGACACTGAAACTGAGATTATAAAAACTGGCCAGAGTTAAGAGCGTTTGTGTTTGGCTTGGTTGGAGTTAACAGAATGTTTTCTTTGTCTACGAAACTAGATGAAAGTTGCATTTTAGGTCTTATCTTGCAGTTTAACCCTCGAACAGAACTAATGCAGACTCAAGTACACTGCTGGGAACATTGGGGACTGGGCTTCAAGAGCTGGCCACACGATGCTTATGATTCACTGGTCAGAAAGAAGAAGAGCAGGATGTTGGGTGCGTTCAAACATCTCAGAAAACATGGGATTAAGGAATGGACACAGGTAGCCACCGAGGTCCCAAAGTCTATTAGCAATACAGCAATTAAGTGAATTAACTAAGAAGTTTCAAGCTTTACATATTAGTGAGAGACTCTGACCTAGCTAAATTTTCAAGGTCATCCATCAATAAATATTCCGATCTCTAGTACGAACGGAGGAATGAACACAGAGTGAGGACCTTAAAAATCTCACCTATGAGACATCAGTATGCCTGAATGCTCAGATTTTTCAAGATCAGCCCTTAATATTGGCAAGCATCAGGCAAGAATTTAAAGAATAGAAGAGTCAACCACCCTCAATCTGCCAAAATCAATGAAAAAGACCTTCCACAGAATTACATCTAATAGGCCTTGCCAGGCCTGGTTCTAGTTACACAGTTGCTCGCTCTAATATTTCTGTAGGAGCAAACAGTAGCTTATCTAGGTGTGCACTAGTGTATAGAGCAACTACTCTGTCAAGGATGGTTTGAAAAGTGCCTTCAAAGGAAAGGAGAAGTAAAAATGCTGCACTTACTCTTCCTTGAAATACTGTCTTTCTGAGATGCTATTCCAGATTTGAAGTTGAAAAAAAGAGTGGATCTGAAAAGTTTTGTGGACAAAACATAAGTGCAGTCATTTAAAAGCAAACAAAGAAGCAGTTGCCTTTTTTTTTTCCCTAGTGCTCATTAGCTATTCAGTTATAGACTCCTCCAAAACAATACTGCACAGGTGAATACTGTTAACCTTGCTAACAGAGACAGCAGGATATATTTGTGTCTATATATAAAAACAAAGTTTGTGTATAGGCATGCACACACACACTCTTTTAATAAGCCTTGACTTTTAGAGTAAGATTTCCAGGTCCTAATTATTGCCTCAAATGTTAAAATAAGCAAGCATGTAATGTTCTTACCCAAGTTGATATTCTCATTTTTCCCTTCATGAAATCATCCTTTAAAGAAAACCTTTTCACCACATTCTCCACAGCACACCTGTTCAATGTTTTGGTCCCCATGACACATGATGATGCTCCAGCAATACACTGGGGATTATATGACAATATATTGGCATAGGCTCTTGAAAGAAAAAACAAAGTGGGCAAGTGTACTTTCTGTTTACTTGAATGGGAAGATTAGCTTGATATTACATCTTCTGGCTGTGCTGACTAATTGTGGTTTGCCTGTCAGTGCAGATTTCCTAAGAAAGTTCCTAGTATGCACTATATATTGGAACTGCTTAACACCAAACATCAACTGAGATTATTCCAGTATGTTTTTTGATCCCATATGATCTCACACAGACTAAACTCCTAGTGACTTCAAATAGAAGTTTACCTCAATTGCACATTTCTGGACAATGCCTCTGCTTGAGCACTACTGTAAACACGGTAAAAATAAAGTTGCGAAGGGCATAGGCTAAAGACGAAGACAATTCTGTCAATCTTCATTTGGTAAATTTTTTTTTTGCAAAAGATAAAAGTAGTTCCACGGATAATAGACCTGCAGACTAAAATATTTTACACACTCACACCTTTTTGAAGACAACTTACTCATAGTCATTTCAGCCATTGCCTTCTCCTTGTACTATTCCCTGGTTTAATTACTGAGAATAGAAAACTTCTGAGCACCCTGCATTAGGGGAATCACACCAAAATGCAGCTGCTTTATGGTCAGTTTTCCATTGCTATCATCTCTCTGAGCATCTGTGCACAATGTAAGTGATTATGGAGTTGTACCACTCATTCCCCAGCAGGAGAAACAGTGCCAGAAATTCTGCTATGTGTTTTGCTTGGCAAAAAGTAGAGTCCCTCTGGAAAGAGAAAGTGGAAGGAAAGCAGAAAGAAAAGAAGGTACCCGAGCCCGTTGCATTTTTTTGTCCTTGTTCAGAAAAAATTTCCAAGTGCTAGCAGGTAAGAACAAGTCCTGTACAGTCCTAACATGAAGGCAGAACAACAGTAGGATTTAACTGTGGCCATACACCGTGTTATGGCATAACTACAACTAGCTGACAGACAACATTTCTAGTTAAGTTTATTTCCCCCCACCCCCAAACTTCAAAATACTTGAACGTTGGAGTAAAAATCAAAGAACATATGTTTTTCTATCAGACTTCTAGTTTTGGAAAGATCTGAAGATTCATTTTAAATTTGCCACAGAATTTCAAACAGAAAACGTTTTTGGACCACAGTGCCTAGCAATAAAACTACCTAGCGACAGATAACAGAAAAAATATCTTCTTTTTTTAAATCAAAGTAAGACAGTGATCATGTAACAGTTACTTATGCTACTTTGCATATTAATTGTCAAGATCTTTCTGTAAAAACAGTCTGTAATTTCTTCTATTTTGTTAAGAGTCCAAATTTTCAGAGGATTTTGTGGAAATAAAATTTTCAGATATATTATACTGTCATCTGTGAGTTTACAAGTACCCTCTACTGCCTTCCCAAAGCCAATCACATTCCTTCAATTTAAAAATGCAGTAAGATCCCTACAGTGACAGGTATAGCATACAACAATAGAACTGATTCTTCCTTTATTTCATACAAAAGAATTTCCTATAGAAATTAAAGCTCTCTGTGTATAGGTCTCCCGTGAAATACCCCACCAATGAACATACTTCTTCCAGCCAGCAACAATTTTAGATTACCTTGAAGTGTATTATCTTCCTTAAAGGTTTTTGTTTGCTTGTTTTTACGTTTCCATTCGGACACACGGCATCAATGGGACAACAGATTTCAAACCTGCACGCCGTGGATAACCTAGTTTGTCCTCATAGGATCTTTGCAGTAAAAAATTAATCTGTTAAGGACTCTGTTCAACCGAGTCCACCTCTACTGCTGTAGAAGGAGAGTAAAGCCACCAGGGAGTGTCAAGCCAGCACAGACAGACAGCAAATCCCATGGCCACGAGGGTGCATCGGGAACCAGGGCTGCCCTGACTTGTACTTGGATTCAAAGGAGCCTTCACACAGGTTCAAAACAGGGCAACTGGAATGACAGCATAAAGACACAACTGACTTCTGGCCTCCCCAAAGGAAAAGCCTGGCCAGCCTAAAGAATCAGAGGACTCTGTGTTTAGTCTTTTTAATTAGCTGGTTTTCCTCAGTACCCTTTTAATTATTTTTACATGGCACCCGCTAGGGAGGCTGCATGGAATTCATTTTTCTTTAGGGAAGACACATCCTGGGGCCCCTGGCAGCATCCCTCTAGTTTGCTTTCTCTGAAACTGGCCTCTTTATTGGTAGAATGAGGCAGGACCATGGGAGTTAATAAGCAGTTGGCCAGATGGTGCCTGTCCAAAGGTGTTCGCTTTGTAGGCAACTGGAACTTCTCTTTGGGAATAAATCAGTGATACAGGAGATCCAGGCTGCATTTCAATCAAGCACAAGCAGACAGACTATTAGCGGAGATAACTACCTTTGGGGGTTTTTTGTTGGGGATTTTTTTTTTTTGCCCCCTCTTTCTTCCTCTAAACCAGTAGATGCAAGACCCAGGGAGTGAGAAACAAAGAATTCCCCAGGCTAAGAAGAACATTCTTCCAAACACCACAAGCAGAAAGCTAAGTGTTATTTATTCAGATGCTATCAGCACTTACACCCCCACTGCTAAGTTAATACCTATGTAATAATTAAATGGCATGCAACAGTAAAAGCTTTTGATATCATAACTTAAAGACAACATAAAGGCACGTGCTATTGGTCTTGTGTTAATGAGGCCACTCTTGGGACCTTGTGACCATTATCATAAGACACTATGTGCTGATGATGCAGCCTTGGACCATGGCAGGAACTATGTCACTCTGTCCCAACTAACTTCATGTTCGTGTTCCAATATGGAAAAACATTTCAGTGCAGCTCAGGCCTGATGGAGGGATCTACTGACGCATCCAAACATACAACGTCACCGAGTCTAATTTAACATCAGAAAAATATCTATATGGCTACAAAAGAATGTTTCTGCCTACAGAGTATTAAGCAAGAAGGATAAGACTGAAGATTTTTCTCTCAGAGAAAAATGACAGTTCAGATAGCAACTAGGAGTCAGAATTTGTTTTCCTTTTTGACCACAGACATCACGCTACCATGAATTAGTCACTTCTATAACCCCTACTCTACCTCTCTAAAAAGCATAACACAGGTTAACTTAGTGTACTTTCTTTGGTCTACAGACCTTAACGATCCTCAGGAGTAACAATAATTAGAGCTACCAAGAAACTCAACACTAATGTGCTGATGATACAAAGTCAAAATAAGGACTTGTATGAACTTTCTTTACCCATTCCTTGAAAAAATCTGGAACCAATTTGTTATTCCAGAAAGTTCTCTCTGCCTGTAAACACATGCCTTCTTTCAGAAAGCTCCCTTTTTAGGCAACTCTAGGACCTCATCCAGCTATCCCACTGACACCACTCCACAAAAGGTGTTTGCACTTGGAGAGATAATGGGCAAGTTCCCTCAGAGCTGCAGCCATCAAATCCCACAGTACATAAGCCTCTTCCTTCCATCCCATAGCACAACCACATAAGCCTGCTATATATTGCAGTTAAGAAAACAGATCAATTAAATGGTCCAAAGGTAGCATATTTGTTTCTCTTAAGCAATGAGAGGTGATTAACTGCTCTTTACAATCTGAAAGGACTTTTGGAGTCATAGACTTCCGCACGAGAGCAGGTTCTTTGAAAACAGACTGCTCTGACAGTATCGAGGACGACAGAGGAACGCAATGGCTCTGAAGCATTCCAAATTCACATGGCTCCCTGCTGCATCACGTATTTAGGTTCCCACATGCAGAGCCTAACTGCACCGCACACATCTTTTCAGGAGAGGAGGAAAAAAAAAAAAAAAAAAAAGAAAAAGGCACTCTCCTCAAGTAGCTTGGCAAACAGCTTCATTCCACAGAGTCAGTGCAAGGACTGAACTCCAGATTATTTATAAATCCTAATTTAAAAGGAATCTTTTTTTTTTTTGCAGGGTACTAGGCTAACATGAATAGCCTTTTCAGAATCTTCACTGAGGAGTGCAAACTGAAAGCTGCTTTGTAGCCCCCACATTTGTACTTCTTTAAAAGCATCTCTCTCATCTAAGAAACTAGAGTGACACTATTTTCAGTTCAAGCTGTCTTCACTCGAGTTTCTCATGCAGGATTCATATTAGGTAAACAATTAAATTATCAACTCTGCGTTATGTCCAAATCTGCTATCAGCTAGAATAGATGTACGGAGAATGTTCCTACAGTGAATGCAGAAAACATTTTCTGCAATGTCAAGTAAATCCTCCATGCAGATGACCTATGAATAGCATCATTTGTGAAAAGCACAAAACCAGAAAACCCACTAGCACACTTTTCTGTGCTTTCATGCCCTGACACTTTTCTCATCATATGATCCCCTTTTCCCATCTGTGTAATGACAATCACAGTATAAAAATTCAACTGTAGATAGATCCTTGGAGTCCAAATAACAGAAGTTTTGCATGACTGCATTAATTTATAAGTTACAAGTCTGTGATTTGTCTTCCTTCTTCCCAACTCTGACAAATGGACATGTCATATGTTCATTAATACCATTCGCTCCATTTAAAAATCCCATATAGATTTATCCGCTGTCTTTCTGTTTGCAATTATATCCCTAACACACTATGGGCCATGGCCTTTAAATAACAAAATTCAAGCACTGAAGCGGGGGGGGAGCGGGGGGAGTAAATCACACAGGGAAAAATATTAGATAAGAGACCCCCGCAGCAAGACTTGTGTTCCTCAGCTTCTCATCCCCTGCGGTTTTCTTTTCCTAACAGCTCTTGAGTGAGTCCCCAACTGCAACAGCAGTATGGATGCAGACCATCAGGCTTACATCTTCATGTAATTAAGGTAATGCCTCTGCTCTGTTTATTCACTCTGCCATACCATACATACAAACGGCACAACAGGATTAATCTGCCCACCTTCATCATCTTGTGCATTACAGAATCATTGTATCACAGACTCATTCAGGTGGGAAGGGGTCTCAGGAAGCCTCTAGTCCAACCACCTGCTCAAAAGGTCAGACCAGCTTACTGAGGGTTTTATCCAGTCAAGTCTTGAAAACCTCCAGGGATGGAGGCTCCACATCCTTTCCAAGCAACCTGTTCCGCTTCCTGACTGTTCTCACAGGGAAAGAGATTTTCCCCAGAGCCAGTCCATGATGATGGTTCCTAGTCACATCCTTATACATCTGCGCAGAGATGTGCTCCAAGACGACTCCCTCCATGCTTCTCCCACAGAGCAAAGAGAGGCTGATGAACCTGCAGTTCCCTGTATTGCACTTCTAACCTTTTCTGAAGATTGGTACAACATTTGCCTTTCTCCAGACACTGCTCTTCCCCAATCTCCATGACCATTCAAAGATGACAGAACACAGCCTTGTATAGACACAAACCACCTCTCTCAGCAGCCTTGGATGCAGCCCATTTTGTCCCATTGACTTGCATGGGTCAAGTTCTCTCAAGAAATCCCTGACTCTGTCTCATCTCCTGACGGGACTCCTTGTCCTTCTTGAACACTTTCATTAAGCACTGAGGCCTGTGAAGCCTCATTAGTAAAGACTGAGACACAGGAGGCACAAGTACCTCAGGCTTACGTGTGCCCCTTGCCACTAATTCACCCATGCCACTCAGCAACAAGCCCACAATTTCCTTGTTCAGCCTTTTCCTACTAAGTGAGTGAGCAGATGTGTGGTGCTTAGTTGCCAGCTGGAGTTAAACCATGACACTTTCAGCAGATTTCAGAGAGGTTCAGCCTGTGCGGCAGAGACTTCCTCAAGTTGTCTAAAGACCTTGTATGCTTCCTCATCAGATGATGATGATCTCCCATCATGATGCGCCCTGTACTGTCCTATCCCCTTATCATGGCTCACAAGATCTCAACTTGCCTGTCCTCTGTCCCGCAAAGAGTTTCATATATTCAAACTGATCCTTCGCTTAGAGGGAAACTCCCTCCATCCTCGTCTTCCCACCTTTTCTGAAGAACCTGTATCCGTTCACTGCAGCACTCCTCATGCAAGCTGTCCCAGAGTGAAGTTATTCCAAGAGTGTTGTAGTGCATGACCACGCACGGAGTTCTAGTTCCTCTTTTCATCCTGCATAACCATTCCCAAGATCACTCATGTAACTGTCAATCTGCATCATTTGCTTCTCAGCCCTGTACACCTCACCCTTTACAACTCTCTTCACCAGATTTTCCAGCCTGTTGGCAGAGACACTCTTGCCCTACTTAGCTGAGTGGATCTCATCCTTTCCCAGAAGTCTTCAACTCTCAGAGGTTTCCATGACTGCAAAAGCCAAAACCCTCTCAAAGACCCCAGCTGCACATCTCAATGTTGACTCACAGGGTCCATCAACTCCTCAAGTCTTTCACTTTCACAGGCAAAAAAAAAAAAACATATGGAGCCCCACACACTCCACCCTTGCCCCAGAGCCTTGTGGCCATTCTTGGTGTTCTCAGCGTCTCCCTGGGAGTATCATTGCTGCTCAGGTGGATGAGCAGCAGCAGGTGACAGTAGCCTCAGCAGACTTTCCACAACATCCCGGGTCTAAGCACCTGGCAAGCAGCAAACCCCCTAAGAAGATGGGTGCCTCCATTCCACACACGAAAGACTTCTCCAACAGCTATGACCCTCTTTTTCCTTTTGTGCAGAAAGGTATTTGAAGCTCAGCTGTCTCAGCCACCTCCCCTGAAGGGAGGTCACCTTCCTCCTCTATTTTCCAGGGCACTGCATCCTGTTCTGTAACTGCAGCATAAGCATGCTGTAGGTGCAAAATGTCAGGGCTTTGGGAGAGCAAGGAATGAACTAAATTAAGAACTTTCCCTTAATACAGTTTTTGTTTAAAAAAAAAACCAACCCAAACTTGATATTTGTGTATAAGGAGCTCAAAGGATAAAAGTATTTACTCAATTAGAAGACAAAACATTTGCAGCTTCCAAGAGCATGCACAAATCTCACCCAATGCGTGATTTGGCAAGAATAGAAAATTCCCCCATCTGAACAAGTTTTAGCAATCACCATTTGAGTTCCAAGCTTTGTAGACCCATTTAGGAAAAGCATTCTCCCCATCTGGCAACAAGTCATAAACAATTGGTTTGTTACACCTCAGAAGCCCCATTATCTTCAAAATATGTGCCGGCTAACACCAGCATAATCATTTTGCCTGTAATAAATTTCCATGGGTAAGAGAGACTGTGACAGAGCAAACACTCCGCTGACGGAAACGGGGACTGAACCCCACAGCTCGCTCCACCGCGGTCACGTTAAGTACTGAAGCTACGGCCAGAACAGCAGTGGATACCTCACATTGCCGCCACCACCATTAACCATGACCAAAGCTACACAGAAACAAATGATTAAAAATATGCCATTTTATACGAGACCACAGATGTTGGAATTTTATACCAGATCTGGTCACGTTATAGACCTAATTTCCAAAAATCTAGGAATGAAACTTTTAACAGAGCTATATATTTACGGCCTTTACTTCAAAGAATAACCACCCCTATATTTCCTAGTAATGATATTGCAGTCTTCCTTACACTTTCTGACTAGCCATAGTGATCCGTGAAGACCAGATTTCATTAGAAGTCCCTCCATCGGACTGTACAACTGTTATCAGGCTCAGCTAAACGAGCAATGCAATTTTAGTACACTTCTTGGCTGCATGTTATCCAAGGTATAGATGACATTTTTAGTGCAAAATAATTACATGCAATTGAGGCCTTATTTATACATCTATTCTAACAATCATTTAGTAGACAATGTTAACTCAGATAGCATCACTTTAATAGTTTTATATTCTACTTATGCGGCTAAAAATTACATAGGTCCAAGGCATCTGAAATGGTCAGAGTGCAGGAGCAGAATGCTCTAAAAGGTGAAATATCTGGTCTGAAACTGAAGGCCATATAAAGACAATCATTGGTGTGGCTTTTTGCAGCTAGAGCACAGACTAAAAGCATTCTGCTTATCTGTTTGTATATCAGTTTCAACCTGTACAGGAATATCAATTACTTTCCAAGGATAGCCCTCACCTTGTTGTTTCAAAAGTGAGGAGTGGTAGCAGCATATGTTGATTTTTTTATCCTTCTCAGAAAACCAGTCACAATTTAAAAGTAAAAACTAACCTTGCATCTCACAGAGAAAAGGGCATTTATTTACCAGTCTGTTTTGAAGGCGTGAAATTCAATTTAATAATAACAGGTATATTAAATAACAAAGCTTTAGAAAATGTATGTAATTAGATGACAACATAGTCACTTAAGCAAGTATTTCTATTGAATCTTTGCTAGACTCCATGCTTGTCACCAAATTAAATATTGTCCCATGGTATGCATTATAAATGAGGCGATTCATTTCATGAGGTTTATAACCAGTGACTGGAATTATAATCAACAATATACATTAGTGTCTTCTAATATTTACAATATTTTGAAGCCAATTTTGATCTCATGCTAGTTTCATATGACAGTAACTCCCATCTTTGTACAGACTTCTGGCTGGGGTAGGTTAGAATAGGGCCTCTAATTTTGTATGAGGCATCATGGGGCTCAAATATGTTTTTAAGGTACATACTAGTGTCAGACTATTTGCATACTACAAGGCATTCTCAAAAACAGAGAAGTTTGCGGTTTGATTGTTTTGGGTTTTATTGGATACCATCATTAACAAATTGCAATCCTCCCGCCTAGCTAAAGCTGCAAGTCATTTACTTCCTTAGCCCCCTAGAAACAAAAAAGGAATGAGACTACTTCTTTTGCTTTTTGAAGTCAGATGTTGCAATACATACAGCAATCCTGGCTCTCTTCTGTAAGTTTGATTTGAAAAAAAAAAAAAAAAAAAAAGACATATTTTATTACATCTACTATTGAATCCTACCAAGAAGTTTCTCCATTTCTCTCAGCGGAAGCCCCTGCCTCCAGTTATTTAAAATGCATCACAGTAACCTTATCCCATAGGTACCTACAGAAGTTTTCTACCATATACATCAGGTGCCTTCTCTGTTTACATGTCAAAGATACAGTAAAACTATATCTAAAGTTCCATAAAAGTAACAAGGAAGAACTCATACAAAGTCCACATCCCCACAGAAACTTGGGGGAAAAAAAAAAAAAAAAATGTCTCACGTGCAACACACTCAGACATTGGGCTGCATACAGAGTAACTGAAAAGCAGGGTTTCTCATTCATGGGAGACTTCAGCATGAGCAAGACTAAAATCTGTAAGTTTTAACCTCTCTACAAACCAGAAATTAAAGACAAAAAAAATCAGTCATATTGGCCAGTGAGTGAAGACTTCCTGTACTCTGCAGAGCCACAGTGAAACGACGCCTTGTTAATTTTCCTTCTCCTCCTTAAATATCTGCTGTTACATTACATATCATTCTCAGTTTTTATGATCAGCTACATCGGCTCCCAATATCTACAGTTTTCAATCAGGCCCATTAGGCATACTGTCCCAGCATCACTGACCTTGGGAATACTTCCCAAGTTTGCCAATCTTCGAATCCTGCCTCTGAGACCCCAAGAACTCCAAGCTCCCTTCTACAGAGACGAGGCCAAGCCTATGTGAGAACCAATCTCATTTGGTTCCTGGCATGGGAGCAGAAAGTGTGGAAATTCTAGTTGAGCTATCCAATCTGATATCTTTGCAAAGGTTTGCCATCCCTAAAGAAGTCTGCTTGGCAGGTTTGCTGCACAGCAACAAAATCTGGAGTCCTAACAAGCAGGGTGCCACAAGACTGATGATGCAAGGCTTTCAAGATCTTCAGCTTAAAAGCAGAAATAAGAGGTGGACAATTCTGACTTTAACACCACAAGACTTCATGTCAACCCTATCTCAGATCTGCTGAACTGAAATCCCGCTGACCTAAAAGTGTTGCAAAGAAAACACTCCAGGCTTAACAAGGTGACATTCTTCTGACCACATTCAGTTTCATCTGCTTATCGCTAAATATTCATCCATACTCAGCAGCATCTTGTCTCAGTGTGTCATTTTCTGCACTTGATCCTCTGATGAATAGAGAGGGAAACCTTTGCAAACTTGGAAAAGTTTCCTAACAAATAATCACAAATTAGCTGAGCTACGTAATGCTCTATTCAACTCAGTTCCAGTCAAAGCTATGAAGTATAGGAGTGATTATAACACACAGCTGGGAGACAAGGAACAAGAAGAACAACATTCAAATGTTATTTGGGGGATTACAATAAGTCCAATGTATGTCATGCATTAAACTAATTGATAGTGAATCCAAGATAGCCAATGCAACGCGTTATTGTGGAAGCTGGAAGCGGAGGGAAGCATTCTAATCTCTGGAGAGTCCTTTGACTCCATGGGATAAAAAAATAGCTTCACAAGCATGAAAAGGAAGTATAGCAGAACCATATTACTCCAAGAAACCTGAAATGTTCATACTATTACAAGTAGTCATATTGTCTAGGCCACTGAAATATATTTAAACCTTTAGCTAGAGAAAGACATTGGTTACATTTCGTTTCTTGTTACTATAATCGTAAATCTAGAGTATTTCCACTGAAGTCAGAGTTTCTGCTTAGCAGTGCCAAGAGCGCACAAGAGTACCACTACCTTACAAACATTCTCCAACTTTCACAAGTTGAAGAATAAAAAAACCCTAATTGCACAGTAGAAATTCATAATGGTGTCAACATTTTATAATCAGACTATGAAGGGCAAGAATGACTCAGCCTGAAGACATAAAGGTAAAAAAAAAACCATACTTACAGTCACCATAAAGGAAGAGATCAACATGACAGAAGAAGCCATAAGCTTCTGATAAGCACATAAGCCAACTCGGAACATCCATTTCATACTCGGGGGCCAAGGCAAAGAAAGAATAAATATTTCTGCTTTTACAGAAGGCTTTGCAGCAAACCCATGAACAGTCTAAAACAGGATGAATATAAAACACACTGAAACTTCATACTTAAAATAAACATAGAAGGTCAGTTGATCAGAAAAACACAGAAGCTGTTAAGCCATAAGCCAAGTAAAACACCTTCTCCTTCATGCCAGAAATTTAGGGGGAAGGGGAAAAAGAAAATATAACTTGGTGTCTAGCCATTGTAAAAAGCGAACAGTAACACAAAACGTTAAGATATCTTGGCCTTAAAAAGGCAGCTTTACAGCACAGTTACTGGCATTCAGCAAAAGGGAAAAAAAACCCAAACAACATTTGACACTGTAGGGTCATAAATAAATTGCTGAGACATCAAGGTGAAGGCCTTTTTGAAGGATATGAGAAAGTCTGAACGCTATAGTCTAGTTACATCAAAACAAGGAAAATGAGTTTCCTAGAATATGGATCAATAAGTGACGCAAAGGCTATGGAGGCACGAGCGGGAATCTTTCACGTTATTTGCAGACTTGGACAGGGATGCCAAAGGACTTAAAGGAAAGAAAAAGGATTCAATTGTTTGCTGACCAATATTATTGGACAACTCCAATGTCTCCTTGTTTGCTTTTTTCTTGAAACCTCACATCTCCAATTTGTATTATTTACCTTAACCCACACTGACATCTGTCAGCTGGGTTCTCAGAGAAATTTAAGTTAACTGGTATATCCACACTCGGTAGTCGTGCTCAAAAGGACACTGCTGTTTTCCATGTTCCTCAGCTATTTCCTAAGCACAAGCACAGCTCTTCACTTACCACATTCATGTGCAGCTTCTACTGCACTGTGCTTGATTCCCCGCTACAGATTTGCGGGAAGCAATGCCACAACAGAGCAATCCAGGCTCCCAGCGCGATAAAGGGCCACGCTTTGCTCCCCCTTCAACAGAGAGCGTGTCTTCTCTATAGCACCTAGAGAACAAGCAAAGATGCTCTTTATATAAAATATGTATAGAGGGCTGGACCATCAATGCATGCCCTAAAAACTATATTTCTGAAGCGTCATTAATCGTCCCTTAAAACAGAAACATAAGGGTATTTAAAGGCATCCGAAACACAGAGAGTAGCAGATTATATAAGGTATGCAGAAGTCACAGAAATGCAGGTATTCTGCCTCACACGGCACATAGGTTTGTGCAAAAAGAACTACAGCATGAGTTAGTCTCGAAACATACGTCTAAAACAAGTTTGCTGGTTTCAGTAATTGGTGGACCCTGTAAATAGGATTCTACTGTTGATACCTGGAATTGAAAATACAAGCCACCGTAAGACTTACAGCCGTAAGAACAGAGTATAGGGAAGGGGACTGGCGTTCTGGCAAAGGTGTTTAATATGCAACCTCAAAGATTAGTAAGGGAGTCCAAGTCACGCAGTATAGCAAAATAGCATTCAGAAGCCTCCTGTAAGCAAAACTGTAGACAGTGAATTACTTTGACTGTACAAGAAGAGAGCTTCTCTTTAAACTTCTTTTACAAAATATCTTTTCCTTCTGGCATTCCTTTCAAAATACTCTTGGACTGGTTAAGAATCCTGCTCAAGTCCCAGATGCAGAGAGTTAATATAGGAGACTTTCTCTTCAGCTGTTTTAATACACCATATAAAGGCCCAAGTAATAATTTCGGCCTTTTCATGGAACGTAAGTCTTGATCGGTCTCTATCTATTTTGGTGGGATGATTCTGCAAATAAGCCCATGAATGAGTACCTTCACTCACAGGAATAGTTACAGTGAAGTCCTACAACGCGTTAAGGTATGTCTTTTTAAACCACGCAGGGGAAATAGACTTGCTACAGTCACCATATTTATTTGCCTTGAGTCTTCTGACTAAAAGACATACCTTTTATAACTACATTCAAAGGGCTGCTGCTTTGATCCAAGTCTCTCCTGTACAGTTCCCACTACTTGCATATCTAAGTTCCTTGCACAGCGATGTCCTCGTGATGCACGGGAACAGCACTGTCCCCTTTCCACACAGCAGACTCGGGTGAGCTTTTCAAGACGGTGGATCACAGCAGCATTCTTCACCAGATATTCATTCTCCTCTGCAAGGAGGCTCTTTTTTTTTTTTTTCCCCCCTTACAGCATCAGGAAAGGGTTTAACACAAACAGCATTTCTTCAGCTGGAGTGCCCTCTGCTCTCCCTACTTCAAACATTCGGGTCACTCATCTCTCAGGTATTTGTGTATCCCCAGAAAAGGGGGGTTTTCTGATTTTATTAGCCCATGCACAGGGTCCAGAGTTCATCAGTGGGTGTAGGGCAAAACCATACATTTTTTAAATGACGGCCTAAACGCTAATTCTGCTCTCACTAGAGCCAGAGAAAAAAAACTCTTCATTGATTTCACTGTTCTGCTGCCAGATTATGCCCTTCCATTCTATTATCTGCCTCCTGTACCCAGAACTCTGCCAATAACATTTGATAGCATCTCTGCAAAGTTGTAAGGGCTGCAGAGGCTTTTCTGCTGATTTTCAGATAGACGTTTGCAATGAACACAATCAGCCATCCTTAAATTCAGACAACTGAGTTCTCTGATGTTACTGAGGTACTGTATTGCTACCACCAGAAGCAGGGCTAGGACCTGCAAAAGAGACTTTAACGTTTGATCAGTTTCCAAAAATACTTTCAGAAATATTGTCACACCTTCACATTGTACTACCATAATCTGAATTTGAAATAACCAGAAGTAATGGCATCTACAAAATTACTATATGCTAAATATCATGCTGACATAGTGTCTCCCTCACAAGAAGATCAACTTCCTAGAAACACCTGGCATAACACAAAATCATACACATTTCAAAACCTAATTAAACCACAAATCAGTTATAAAAGACAGATATTTCAATGCTTATCAGCTAATATGAAATAAATATTTGCAGTACTTTGCTTTTTAAGTCTATGTATATGGATTACAGAATTAAGAGGTGGTTTATATATCAAATACTGCCAAACATAAAGGAATAATTTTTAGAAACACAATTAAAGTAAGTTTAACAGCTTCAAAACTGGAAGAAGCAGGGACCCTTCCCTTAAAAGTTGTCTCTGTTGCAACAGAAAAGATTGTGCTATGTGACTAAAAAAACAAATTCGGGTTTTGCAAAACAGTATTTAATAAAGATTATTACTTACCACCTTTTTCATGTAATTAAATGCTGGAATATCTAAAATGCCTGCTTTTCTGCTGCTGTAGTACTGAGAACTCCCCTTTGTGCATTTGTCCAAACTCCACAGTGTTTACACAACTACCGCTCAGATAAACCCTTAACCAAAGAGAACTTCTACTGCAGTAAAAAAAACCCACAGAATCTATCCTAGGAAGTAATAGAAATTAAAATACAACTAATTTAAGGAGACAACAGAGAGGGGAATCACAAAGGTGCTTAAAACATTGGCTTGCCCTTCACTGTGTTTGGTGAACTGAGTTGCAGAGGTTTTTAATGAGGATTGATGACCAGCTGGGGTTAATGGCCCTCATCTGCACCTCAGGCCATTAACTCCTCCCTATCAGTTATTAATCCCCAGGAAATACCCTGTACCTCTCTCTTTATTGCTTAATCATAACCAGCAAGAGATGATCAACCAGTCAAGATCCTGGCATGGTGTGAATGCTCCTGTTCCTGCCTCTTCACACAGCATGTCTTATGCTGTAGAAGAAACTATTTGGATATTACCACATTGAGGTCACAAAAGGATGAAGAACCACATGTGAACAGAGAGAAAATAAGCATTTTGTCTGGTGACTGCATTTCATATTTCTTCTTTAGAATAAAGATAATATTTATAGCTTGTATACTTTGTGGAATTATACAAATGTGTTTGCAATCCCACTGCCATTAGACTACTGGGGGCTCTTTTCTTTGCAGTTCTAGGGCATATAATGGGGCTAGTGTTCTTATTACTGCTAGTTTTCAAGCAAGAAAGTACCAAGCAGGTGTTATAACATACAGCCTGAGAATTAAAAGCACCATGGTCAATCTAAGACACTGCACCAAAGAGGCATGTAGAAGCACAGAATCAAAAGGCTGGAACCCTGGTGTTTTCCCCTTGGAAAGAGCGGAGCTCAAAGGAGAGTCGGTCCACCCCTACCCCTGATTTTCCCCAGCCAGTGAAACAGCTGGTTTGGTCCAGTCTCAAGCCCGTATGGGTTTGAGCATTAGCATTAGCACCATTAGCAGAGGATGAGCAGAGACTTTGTGCATGGAGTTAGTGTAAGAGTAAGAACACAATCTTTATGTTTTAATTTTGTTGCAGAGAAAGACTGTACTGGAAATTCGTTTGGCTGAAGAAGGGAAGAGGCATTTGTATGATACAGCATCCTACAGTCAAAAAAAATATTAAATCTTTCACGAGTATCATCTCCATTCTGGAATCAAAATTTCTGAGAACATGACTATTGATCAGGACGTATCTAAGTAATATACTTTAATTCATACCTATTGAGTTCACCCACTGAGAAAGATGACATACAAATACACTAACAACCGATCTGAAGATCATCTGTCTTGACTGCATCTTCAGTGAGTAACCCTACATGCTCTTGCAGTGTCATTTTATATCAGTCTCACAGAAACAGCAAAGAAGGGATTACTTTTCCATTTCTTTCTTTCCCTTTCCAGTATATTTGGACTGCCCATGTCGTAAGGCTTGTGGGGCACTGACATTTTTTAAATGGATCAATAAATTATGTCTTTATGTCTTTGTGAAAACTCTTAAAGGTAAAAAAAATCCTAACTTCCATCCCATGAACGATCCCATTTATTTCAATGGGAACATCAGTGTCAATAAATGCTTGAAAAATTCCAGTCTTTAGGGGACAGGCAGTACCTCAATCCACAAAGGCTACAAGACATTGATCACTATTATTCTCTTTAAAGGGAATAAGATCACATTGAGCTTCAGACCAAAATATAGATCCTTTCAGGTCACATTTACCAATGATCCATGGTGATATAAATTAAATCAATTACATCTTTTATTTGTATACAAATCATAAGTTAAATGAATGTTCTGCTGCCCTACTTAAATGTAATTATCTATAAACACACACAACACTTCTTGTGCTCCTTCTTATGACAATGTCATATTTTTCTCAGTTACAGGCAGGACAAATTTTGAACATTCAGCAGAATAACCTCCATTTAGAAAGTCAGATCTGAAAATCAACATTTACTCGATGAAAAGTTCTCTCAAGAGCTGGGTGCTGTCAAAATTATTAGAAGGGTCAGGATAAAGGTTGTAAAAAGAGGTGTATATTTAATTTCAGAACAGCTTGTTTAGGTCCTTACACCACCTCAGCTGCAACAACATTTTCATCAACTTCAATAGGCTTTGGATCAGGCTTTGAGTTGGAATGGCAGTTGATGATAATAGTAGGAGTGCAGACTGATGCCAACGGGCTTTGAATTCGTCCATTATTATGAAAGCTGTTTACAAAGAACGAATAAGTAATCCACACTGTGCTATATACACTACCTCACTACTCCAAATAATTAGGCTAGTGTGGCTTACTGAGTCACTGTTTCTACCATTTGCACAGCCACTTGATGTCTTGGTGAACATTTTAAAACAAATTTTAAAATGTTTTTAAATTTGAAAATCCAAAGATTTTCATGGCGTTTATTTAAAAAAAAAGTAGATACGGTGGGACCTCTCTTCCTCCTACACTAGCTTCTTTTAACCTAACAGCCAAGCTAATCCTGATGAAACATCTTTACATCAACTGCTTATGTTTTACAGAATGTTTTTTCCCTAATTAATTGAATCATATACATCATAGTCACATTTATTAAGTTTTGTTAATTATTAGGTACATTCTCACACATAAGATTTTAAAGATTTGTTTAATGTCATATCTATATATAGTAGACAATTAAATCATTATATTCATTAAAGTTACTCATTTAATTCCTTTGCTTGGCAGTAGGAGATAGAACTATGAATACATGTTTCAGTTCACTTTAACACTAAAAGCACACATTGCAAGCAGCTACAAATGTACGTTTTTAAGGATCACTTGTGAAATGTGCTGGACTTATAATGTCAGATTCTGAACCCTTCTGTTCCTATAAAAGATTTACAGAATATAAGAGACTCCTGCCCAACTATTGCGCTTGCCTCTTAGAATGGGGATTAAATAAGCAGTTATATCCACCTTAGCTTTTCCACTACATTATTTTTGTAAAATACATACTTCAACTCAACTGATCATCAGAATGGGCTTCTGCGGAGACTGATGACTAAAATTTTTTGGTTTTTGTTATTTAATAGTGGTTCACAATGACCTCTCCTGTCCTTAAAGGATATAAACATATTATGAAAACAGTGCTACTGAATAACAAGTTTGTTTTCATGTCACTATAATGCCCATACGCACTCATGAGCGAATTGTTCATGCAGACATCTATCAAATATATAATAATGGTGATCACAAACCTCTGCGTATGGTCTTTCAGAAACCTCTCTTGAGGGGGGTTTGGTCACCAGCATTCATAATTCACAAACCAGCCAACCTAGTAATTCAAGTCAGCCGCTGAGAGAAAGTTCTAGAAGATAAGTCTGCTTGTAGTTCATGGGAAAAGATATACATAGGGGCAGTTCAGCCCACTGAAGATCTTTGGACAACGGTCCGTATGCTTGGGAATGGTTCCTAACTCCCAATTTCAGACCTTTCTTATCCCATGTTCCAACTCTGTATCGGGTCGAAATCAGGCACGCATGATCTCTTCTCCCATTCTGCCCTGGTTACAAGAAGGGAACCTGACCTTCTTGGCCAGAGAGACACAACAATATGCTCCAACTAGGTCCCTAATTCAGACAAATCAATCTTACGGCTTGGACACGTGCCACATCATATACTCAGAGGTGGGTTAGATGCAGCCTTTCTCCTTAAAAGTACAGCCTCTAGGTAACACACTTCTAAATTAGATCCCGTAGGTAAATGCTTGCAACTCGTTGGGATGAATTCAGTCTTAATAGCTACTTTGTTAATATAGTTGCTTATTAACAGCAAAGATTAAGACATATTCATCGCTAATTCTCTGAAATACAAACCCTAACTTTGGTATAGTCTGACGCTTTTCTATCATTCTGCAGATGATTGTGACAAAGCAAAAGAGAACACAACACTAATACAAAGCAGCACTATAAACAAGATGTATTTTCAACTACAAAACTCGCTTGCATTTTTCACACTACAAATATGGATCTATATTCAATTCTTTAGAACTCAGCTTGCATTTTGAACATAAATTTGCTTCGCCGTACTCACGGGGAGAAGGAAGGAATCTAATCAAATTCTACTGAGTGTTTTTCTCTGCTATAATTTAGTGGTAAAACTGGCAGGCTGCCTAACCACGTCAAAAAGGGATACATTCGAAATGCTGTAACTATAAAATAACAAGGAAGCTTTTAGCCACATTCATGTAGTGGAGACTATGAAAATGTTTACTTGTAATGTGGTTAGCATATGAAAAGATTAATCTAACAGGAAAATACATTTTAAAGTTGTGAAATTGTCTTGCTTGATGTATAAATATTTTATGTAAATAAAGGCGGATTTGAGATTCATATAACATTTATATATTTTTAAAACTAAAGGCATAGCAACTGACTGTGCAAAACGTTTTTCAGGGATACTCTCACTCTGCTATCTACACTAACGCCGTTATTTGTTTATATTAGCTTTTACCCTAATGAAGATGGCGCCGGTGGTTCTGTCTGGCTAAGCTGCTGACAGGACACCATCAGCCTCCATGGAAGGCATCACTGAGAGAGAGCAGGCGGTTTTTCAGCTCAGTGACTCTGATTGCAGGCTACGGTGAAAGAAAATTGATGCCAATGGCAGGAATAAGGAAAGGTGACTTTTCCTCAAGACTGTGACTGGAGAAGTTTGAGAAAATCAGGGTGACATATAGGGATGCTGTTCTAAGTACTTTGAACGTCTGAGCTCATTTCCTCGACTTGTTTTCTTTTTGCCACTTTCTTCATGTCACTGGAACATAGAAGTCATTTTATATTCCTGAAGATTTGGAGATAGCTTCTAAATTACACGCCAGAGGGGGGTAAAGGCATCCAGACATAAATGTAAAGTCAGACATTCTTCTTCAGTTCTGATCCATTGGAGCTTATTTTTATTATTTTTGTTATTTGGGACAATTAACAGTGTCCTCCATTCAAGAAGCAAAACAGAATGGCCTAGAAGACTAATGGCCAACTAACAATACCAAGTAATTTTCGTAAGATGCAGAAAGCTGCTACCAGAACCATTACTTCTGCAATAGAAGGGTGGGATTACTTTGTGGAAGAACCAACTCTTTCTACCAAATTTCAAAGCATTTTCAAAAGTTGTGGCAGATAATGAATGTCTGAGTCAAGACTCAAAGCAAAGACCAACAATTTTACTGCTTTGGCGGCTCAAACTCACAAGTCTGTAGAGAACAGATTAAAGAGTCCACAAAATGACACTTATTTTCTTTGGAAGCCAGATAGCATTAAAACCCAACTGAGGAACAAAATAGTTTGTATCTGAGTGTTGGGGGATGTGGTGAGTTACTGTATCTCAAATCATAATTATGGCACTAGAAATTTTTTTATTAACTGTTGTCAAAAAAGGAAAACATTTGTTATCCATATAGCTGTTTGATATACTTGTGGATTTAGAAAAAGATGCATTCTAACTCAGCATCATAGTATAAATTATTTTGCTGCTGTTAAATCTAACTAAAACTTAAAGTGATAAATACAGTGAAGTCTATACAGTCATAAATACAGTGAAGTCTATGGATTTGTGTCACCAAGTTAATAAAATCAAAGGTGTTACATTCAAATTGAAAAATATTTTCCTGGATGGCTGCATAGCCAAGTTTACATAGTGCAAATTTGTGGCTCATTCTGCAATTGTAAATGCTTGTGAACTTTTGGGGCAGGAGAGAGGGCTGGTGGGTTGACACTAATACACACGAAGAACTGGATGATTCAAGCACTTTTACAAACCCAACTTTGGACCATTGGTTTGACCTCTCTCCTAATGCACAATCAGAAGCATTCTGCACCAGGTTCCCAATTTGTTTAAAGGCATACGTGTGAGGAAGTACCGAACTCCAGTGGGATGCCTCTGACAATCAGGCAACAACCTGCCACATGTGACTCTGAAAATCTCTCTTAAGCAGTAAGAAAAGCATGGGTTCCAGCTGGGGTACAGAAAGTGGATCCAGCAAATAGCATCACACAGAAAACTTCGAAATCTCTTGAAGTATCTTGAAGTATCGAATCTCTACAATAATTTTACCAAAAGGCATACTGTACGCAAAATAGACGTTCATGGGGTGGAGCTTAACACACGAAGCAGCAGCAAGAGATTAACACCAACACTTTCATCCGTTATACACAATATGACAGGGAGCGGGGGGAGGGAAACAACCACCTGAACAAATAACCCAGTTCCCAAGTATAGACCTGCATCAGTCAAACCAAAGATTGTTTTGTCATTAATCAGAATAAGAGAATCAAAAATGAAGTAATTTCTTTCTTTTAAATATCAAATGCATTGAAGCAGCAGTAATTTATTTTTATGTCATTATTTCTTTTGATACTATGCAAAATACCATTTCTAAATGCTGGCTTTCTAAAAACATAACCATTAGGATAGTTGTTACATATTTAATTTCATGCTCCACTCAGCATAAAGCAGTTGAGAGACTGCCAGCCAGAGCAAATTAAGTAACCGGTTAGATAATTTCCTGCTTAATTGAAAGCAGGTAGTTTTTAAAAGTAATAATTGATTTTGTTTCTAATGAGTGTGCAGCTATTTCTTCTTTTTTCTATTCCTGTTATTAAACAAGATTGCACTAAACCTTTGTACACCGTTAATGACAGGCACGGGAGGGAAAAAAATGGAGAATACTGTTTATTTAATATTTTAGACTCCAGTTGCAGTAAAAAAACCCACAGTGGAATGGCATCTCAGTATTGGTCCTCCACTTCAAGATCACTGACTCAAGAGCTAATCCAGGTCAAAAGTTCTTACCTTCATGCTCTTCAGGGGCAAGAAATGAGCCAGCAATCTCAGCTTAGTTCAAAGGGAAGAAGCATCAATCATCTTAGCAGACAGTAACTGACTTCAAGAAAAAAATAAAGGTGTTCTGGAACTACTCCTTCCCTTTTACTTTTAGGAATGGTCACTCCAAAAGAAAGCTGTGATGCCTAAAGACAACAGCTAAAGAATCTTTGAGTGACACTGTTATATGATTTGGTAAAAAAGTACTTAATTCTGCACAACTGTTGAAAAAGCACCTGTCACAAGCAGTTAATTCACTTGAAAATTATATTTAAAAACAAAAGAATAATTGTTCTATCAAAATGTTTGAACAAAATATTACATTTTCTGATCTAGAGAAAAAAATAGGATGACTGTGTCCATCTTTTTTCTTCCACTTCTTTGAAAATTAACAAAAGGGAAAGTACATTCTACATGTGTAGAAAGTATTCCTGCAGGCTTTGTATTAAAATCCAGTGTTTTGACAAGTTAGTATAAGAAATAGTCAAATTCCAGTATGACTCATTTTAGACTCTATCCTCGTAACTGTTGAGCACCTGACTGCTTCCCTTCCACAGGTACAGATATATAAGCAACAATTCCCTGGAGTGAGTGATACAAAAAAAACTTAAGAGTCTAATATCAGTAACAGATCTGTATCCAAATCAGAAGCTATAGCATCACATATACATATACACGTAGTAGATTTATAACCACCACAAAATGCTGAGATGATTCTTCCAATGGAAAATCATTGCCGATTTCAGGCCGGTAGGTACTGCCCATATTGCTATTACTGATTACTGCGCTGAGACAATTAAGACCTGCACCGGGTAGAGCAAGCAAGAGCTATGCAGCCTGTCAGGAGCTTGATCCATGTATTACTGAAAGTATTACGTTTGGTTCTAAGTATTTAAATCTGGTATTTATTATAAAAATCCTTCTTCTGAATTTACAGTCTTACATGCAAAGACCTAAAGAAAACCGCTCTATCCTCACAGAACATAATAAAGAGGTATGCAAGGGTATCATAAGATTTGGGGTTATCTTCTTTAGCTTGTGCTAAGAAACTACAGTCACTGGCATTTGCTAGTATGCCAACTGACAAGAGTTTTTTTGGTTTATTCACACTGACAAATCTCTAAAGCAGTTAATAATCTTATCAGCAACACTATGACTTTTTTCTGAAAATCACCGTTGCTAACCACAATGAATTCTCCTTTTATTTAAAGGTCATCAATACAGTACTTAGAGTTTGCCTATTCATACACACATGACACTAAATCGTGCCTGTATTCTTGACAACACTCCCGCTTTTTTCTCACGTGAGCACATGTGTACAAATAGAGCTTAAACTTATTTACATGTAGACATCTATATATGCACCTCAAGCTGTAATATTGTGGCCTAGAATGGTTGGGGAGGGAGGTTAATGAGTTCAAAATGGGTATTTATTCAGAGAAGAAAAAAATATGGATAAGCCATGCAGTTTGTCCCAAGCAAGCACCTGAAGAACACCGTGCCATCATGTACTGCTTTTGTAACATAATCATCACAGAGGTAAAACAGCTCTAAAACTTCCAGAGTTTCTCTACTTTGGATCAGGAGTGCTTCTCATATCTCACCACTTCTGAAGCTAAATGCTATTTTTCCTATCTGTTCAAGTTTTCAATTCTCAGAGTAAAAGAAATTAAACCCAACACACAGAAATCGTGCAAATCCTGACATGAAGTAGTATGTCTCACGCAATAAAGCCACACATTTCACGTTTACTGGTACAGTCGTTTTCCGTTCAGCAACAGGATTAGGGCTGATTTACAATCTTCCCTTCTATATTTATAGCATTTCATAATCCTCCTTTTGTCTCCTTAGAGATCAAAGAAAATGACCATTAAAACTGCAAATCGTTAGGCTGTCCATCACAGACCTTAGGCCATGGTCATTGACAGGTTAAACTTGTACAGACAGAAGTTGTGAGAAAGGAAGACAGAAAAAGAGGAAGAAGCAGAAATAAGACGTGGATATATGAAAACTGAAGGTAGGAGAGGGGGACGTGCTTTACTTCGTGATATTGAAATGAATACTTTAGGAATGGTCACAGAATGGTTCGGGTTGGAAGGGACCTTAAAGATCACCTAGTTCTAACCCCCTGCCATGGGCAGGGACACCTCCCACTAGACCAGGCTGCTCAAAGCCCCATCCAGCCTGGCCTTGAACACTTCCAGGGATGGGGCATCCACAGCTTCCCTGGGCAACCTGTTCCAGTGTCTCACCACCCTCACAGTGAAGAATTTCTTCCTGATATCTAATCTAAATCTCCCCTCTTTCAGTTTGAGGCCGTTACCCCCGTGTCCTATCATTACTTCATTTTTCACTCAGTAAAAAGCTGTGATACTGAAGGACAGTGGAAAAACTTCAGGCAGATGTTTCCAACACCTCTCCCCTCCCCCTCCCACCCCCAAGAAAAAAGGACTTCATTCTTTGTACTTATTGAAATATCACTTACTTAGCAGACATCCAAATTCTGCTTGAAGTTATTAAGAATTTATATCAAGTGGTTTCGTCTTGTTGGACAAGTGGACAAAAGCCAGCCGATGCTAAGAAGGATCAAAGATACCTGATAAATACTTTCAGTATTTGACTGCATTTTTACTATACAATATATCCACATGTGCAGTGTAAGTACGCATACATGTAAGTCATACAAATACACTCCACTTATGTGTGGCTTCTGCAGCCTGAAAGAATGCAAATAGAGTACTAAATGCATGCTTGATTTCTGATACCTTCACCAGTCCTTCCACTGTTGAAGACAATGGATGGTTTGCTATTAGGACAGACTTTAGAGCTCTACGTCGAATAACAACCATAAGTCACAACCACATGAGCTGTAGCTCACCACAACAACTACATGAGCTATTTTTAAAATCACCCCTAATTGACCCCAACTTACAGGTTCTCAGTTTTCCACTAAACTTGCGCCAAGAGCTTATGGCCAATTAATCTGTAAATACCATCTTAAGAGTACATCTAATTTCTGAATTACTTTCTGTAAGTACTTAAGTGCAGCTATTTTCCCCCACAAGCTTTAGAGAGAAAAGGAGTCATTAAAGATTACAAATTTATAACTATAGATTAAGATCTAATAAATCATAATGATACTGAATAGGAACTCCTATTCAAAACATTCGTAATTATAAGAAAGGTTAACTGATCTAAAATCCACGGATGAGCACTGTGAAATCTGTTCTGTGGAACAGAGACAATACTGCATAACCAAACAGGTAAAACGTTTTGGGGGAAACTAGAGACAAGTAGCATAAAGTGGTGTCCTTCGGAAGTATACTTCTGCATGTGCAGACACACGCTAATTCCAACTTCTTTGCAGTTTCAGACTGCAGTTAATTTGCTCCTAAGACAACTGGGCTACCAGAGCAACAGTTTCTAGACAAAAGCATAGTTCTAAGCTTGTCTTATCCAAACGACCTCAACCAGAATTTTACCATCAACTGAAGAATTCTGTCAAGTTCTTAGGAAATACAAAGTCATTGCAGCAAAGAACGATGTCTCCCTTATCAAGTAAGATATCTGAAGAGGGGAGCCTGGCCAACAGAAAGTCTTTAACAGATCGAGATTAATCACAACTCCTAGGAAAGAGAATGACCCTCTGTTCTTGCTCGAGTCTTAAGAACTAACTAGCTTGGAGAAGCCTGCACAAAAGCTAGAGTAAAAGTTGAGATGCCTCTTGGTACACACCATGCTTAGTCTTATCTTTTTCTGAGAGTTTACAGTTCTGATCAGATGACCCTCTGTATTGTCAGTCAACCTGGACTCACAGCTGCCACATGCGAAAGGAAGATAGAGAAGGGTAATACTGCTGATTTTCTATAGAAACTGTGGCCAAATCAAACAAACTTCTTTAAAATGTTACATACAGTTTTTAGTCTAATAGCTGGAAAAATAAAACTTACCAGTTTAACTTAACAGTTAAAAACTTCATGAAAATCCAGAGCAAGTTCCAAAAGAAGGCTCTGATCTCACAAGTTGACTTGTGCGCAAGGTCATATCTAAGGATAAATCAATTTAAAATTAAGCACTATGCATAGGCCTACTTTCTCAATGGCTATTAATCTCAAACCATCTTCCCTAACCACCCTTATGAATGTGTCCCCCATAGGAAAAGAGAAATGGTGGGGGGGAGTGCAGGGAAAAGAATACATTAGAAAAGACGTGAAATCCAGCACACCATTTATCATACAGTAAGGTAACCTGATACATAGTTTTCACTTTAGTATTTTAAGTCTGCACTGGAAATGGTGGTTCACAAGAAAAAATGGGTTGGCCAAACAACAAAAAGAAAGTCTGTACATGCGTTATTAGATCCCTGAGGGCTTAAATGAAAATATCTTTTATCCCCTAAAGGGAGAACAGAAATGTTTATAAAAACCCAAACAAACAAACCAGAAAAGCCCTACTGAATAAAATATAGCTGTAGTGTGAAAAATTTATCTCTTCACCTTCCTGTCTCAAATAGCAGCACTGCTAACGATATCAGCATTGAAGGGCCCCATCGGCAGAAGCAGCCATGACTCTCTTAAGACAGGACCGTAGTTACTGGCTGGGCTCTGCTGCAGAGGCTACACTTCCTTATGGTCGCACAGGATGCCCTTTGGGGTAACCAAGTAAGCCTCTGCCCCAGTGTTATATGGAGTTGCTCCCTATCAGCTGGCTTCACTGACAACTCGTTTTCCCTTAGGTGAAATGAAATTTTGGCAGTCTGTCATACGGATCAGTGCTCAGAGCCTGTGCCCCCAGGTACCGTTGGGCAGAGTCAGGCAGCTGCCTGGGGAACAGCTTGCCTGGCTTTTGTCTGCCCCTGCTTTATGTACGACACTGATGGGTTCTATTGACTTGCGCTGCAATGCAATGTTTGATGGTACCATATGCCATGATAGACCAGAGGAAGAGGAAATGGATCTTGCAGGACTCAGAATGCCTTGAACTGAACAGTGTCAAGCTTCCTCCGGGACTGACTGACTGGCCACGTTACAGGGAACAATCTCCTCTCTCCTCAACTTTGGCCAGTACTTTCATATTGTCATTGACTCCTATATCAGCCACCAAGGCAGGAACTTCCAGAGAGTAGTGCTCCAGTTGTTGACAGTCCTGGACAGGAATCCATCACCAGAGGGAACCTTCAGCTGGTTGTGTTCCAATTGTGAACATCCTGGATGGGATTCTGTTGCTGGGGGAACCTCCAGCTGGTTGTGCTCCAGAAGTGAATGTCCCAGGCAGATATACAACGTGCCCATGGTATGGTAACTGGATAGGAAGAATGTCAGGAGTGCTGGAACATCCAAAGACTCAGCAGAAGAAAGCAGCTTGGCTCTCCCTCTAAAGAGCCCTATTAATATTGATAGCCATTTTCCATAATTTGCGAGCCACGTGGACTATTACTAGCTTTGACTATATATAAACGATATCTGCAGGGTTGTTCATGACCTGGGTAAAAGGAAGCCTGTGCAAACCTTGTAGGAAGGACAATAGGTAGGACATGAAAAGGGGACTCTATAGCCATGATGTGTTATCTCAACCCGCTGACATTAACAGACCAGCTTTAGTTAGGTGGACAGGCCACCTTACCTAAAAGGAACATGAAAATTATGTGTGTTTAATAAATAGAGTGGAATTTCAAGATTAGAATGCTTAGTTTCCTGTTGCTGTTCATTCCAGGAAAATGTGCATTATTTAATAATGGGATTTTCCCACAAATTCATTTTAGTTACATTATTAGTAATCAGATTTGGGGAGCTGGATATTTTATGTATCTATACATGCACACAACACACAAAACCCATTTTTTCACACAGATAACACAGTTCATAGACTTAATACAAACCCTCTCATGACCAAGCCCAGGCATTGGGTAACTCTAGGGATGCAATGACACCTAATAAAAATGTGCTATTTTTCATTTCTTATCCCAGTTTAAAGCCTGGAATACAACTCTCAGCCCTGGGCCTCCTTTAATCTCCTTACTCACAATCAACAATAAAGAGAGATGTAAAATCCTGCCCATTTCATAGATTCTCTCACTACCTTCTCTCCAAGACCACCTTCACAAAACAGTGTTAACATAGACTATGTGGAGCCAAACACGAAAGCTCTGTGCTTGGTGCCCTACGTACAACCATCCCAAATTACTGCCTGCATATCTGACAAGGAAATTTCTTCTGCATCCTGAAAAATCTGAAGCAAATATATTTTGAGTAACCGCTGGTAAGAGACTCTTAACTGGCACTATTGTGTCTTCCGTGAAAAAGGCAGGTCCTGCGCTACCCTATAGGTGACACGGGTCTCAGACAGAGACGGAAACAGTCAGTTTGTCAGTAGGCCTGCCACTGGGAAGCACAGCCACGTCCTCAACTCATGCATCTTGTGGACAGAGTTATGTTTTCTCTGTGAACACTCTACTGGAGCGTCTTCCTCCATACTATAGCTTGTAGCATAGGCTGCCTGAAAATACATCCTTTAGCCCTCTACCTTCTGGAATGGGCATAGAGGGCTCATGTCAATCTAACCCCACAAAACAGGTAAGAACTTTTGACTTACTGGTACCCAGCATCCCTTGGCCTTTAAGCAAAAAAGGAGAGGAAAAACTGGTTCAGAATAAGACAGCATGTTTGAATATATTCCGGTTATCAGAAGGATGAGCCATGAAGCATGAAACCCAGTAATGCAAACAAACTCCAAAGGTGAAAAGAAATTTCTGAGTCTAACTTAGCTGTCACGGATGCACACAGGTAAGCATTTTGCACTACTGACAAAGAAAGTATATCAAAGACTGTTTACAAATCAATAAACGGTTTCTAGCACGTGAAAAGCTTTCAATATAATGATTTGTTTTATTTTTACACTAAGGGATTCTTTCCTCCTTGGATAAAGCATATTCTGTAGAGGCAACTGAAGTCTATGCTTCCTATATTTCTTTATCGAGATGCTGCCATCATCACAATATACGGCTAGTCCTGTTTTGGAAAATGGGAATTGTTTGTTTGTATTTCAAATGGATGAGAAAAGCACAAAAAGCTTTGAACATGTCTCATAGGCATGTTGGCCCACACTACTTCACCAAAAGAAGTCCTCCAAGTTCAAAACTGACTGCCAAGGCTGCATACATGACATTTGCTATTTCAGTTCCTACGGGAGGGTCCAGATAAGATCCTTATGGGTAAGGAATAACGCTACACAATCTCTAGCCAAAGATTTCAGAGAATTTACTTTTTGGAAGTACTGACAATGGCCCTGATCCAGTAAAGCTCTAAAGAACATAATTTAAACGCTTTGCTAGATCAGAACTGTAGCATGCAATGGAAGAGAACACAAATATCTGAGTATTACAAACACTGAAAGGGGGAACACGCAAGCACAGTTAAAGTTTAGTACTACAGTCAGTTTTTCCTATAGTAAATCCTATGTTCCCGTGGATCTGCTCCCTTACCCATAAGAAAAATTAACGGCAAAGTGTCAGGGTATGGACCTAGTCTTAAACACAATCCCCTTGTGCTACAGAGTCTCTCTCCGTAAACTTTCCTCTTAGTGCTTTTAGCGACATTTTCTGCTTAATCACATTTTAGCTTGTGCATCTACACATACAACACCAGATAAAGCCAATCTGCAGATACACCACAGGTGATGAGCTGCAGATCAAGAATGCTGAAGCAACAGAGGCACCAGCATGAGCTCCACGCAGAGCCAATTCAGCTCTGATTGAGTTCATTAGCTCCGGCTGCATCCCAGACCACTGCAGATTCACAGCCATACAAGTACTTTCATGCAGCATGGAATATGAATGCGTCTCGTAGAGCTTGCCCAGTTTATCCCTATGCTGTGCTCCCAGGAGAGCTAGGCAGCAAAGTCCAGATGGATTTGAGAGGCTCTGGGATGGGGTTGGTGCTATTAGCGCCAGATTGAACTCAGTCTGAGCCCTTGGTTGGGCACAGCACAAATCCAGCCTGGACCCAGGGCTGTAGCTGTGCTCAACTCTGTGGACGGTGGAGCACAGCACGCAGGCTGACGATGGTGCCGCTGGATTCAGGCTGAATCGGTACCTCCAGCTCAGCACCAACCACGCTGAGGTGCTGGAGCGTGTTCAGAGCAGAGCAACGGAGCTGGTGAAGGATCTAAAGCACAAGTCTTATGAGGAGCAGCTGAGGGAAGTGGGGTTGTTTAGCCTGGAGAAAAGGAGGCTGAGGGGAGACCTCATCGCTATCTACAACTACCCGAAAGAAGGGTGTAGTGAGGTGGGGGGTCGGTCTCTTCTCCCAAGTAACAGGTGACAGGACAAGAGGAAATGGCCTCAAGTTGTGCCAGGGGAGCTTTAGATGGGATATTAGGAAAAATTTCTTCACTGAAAGGGCTATCAAGCGTTGGAACAGGCTGCCCAGGGAAGTGGTTGAGTTGCCATCCCTGGAGGGATGTAAAAGACATCTAAAATGATTTTATGATTCTGTGCAGGGTCAGGCCTCTGTGTGGACACTGGCTGCGCTGGGTTCCTCAGGAACACAGTGTGCACACACCCAAACAGGCACAGATCTGGTTCAGCAGGACTTAACGCTTCGCTTTGGTTCTATAGGGTAAGAAAGCAGCTGGAATGCATCCAGGCTCATATTTGGTGCTAGATGTTCCGGACTCCCACTAGCTCCTGATGAACTAATCAGACACCATTGCAACATACTCTTTAGCTCACATCAGAGTTTCCACAGGGCTCCCCTCCCCAGCATCCCTTACACTACTTTGCTGGGCCTCCTTCGTACAAGATCCGGCTCTCCCAACTCTCCTGAGTCTAGGTGCAGCTCCCTGAGAAAACGCATTATAGAAAGGTAAGATGTGAAGACATAAAAGACTGCGCCTGAGACACAAAAGCATCACAATACCGATGCAAAAGAAACTCCCAAATTAGCAACGGTTACTCCAAGTATATCAGGACTGATATGCTGTGATTGCATTATACACAGACCATCTTTATATCAAGATGCCATAATACCAGCCTGGTCCTTTCATATCTAAAGCATTTGGTTAGAATGAGTTATAATTTGCTATAACAATGTTAATAAATTAAAAGCACAAAGGGGCAATTACAATCACATTAAAACATTCTGTAATTTTGGAAAATTAATGTTTCACTAAGTCTTCATTTTTTCGGATAAATTGAGTCAGAACTGTGCTGTTTCTACACTGTGCTAACTAGTATCAGTGTAAAGCTTTTTGGAACCATATGGAAAGCTATCAATTTTTTTCTTAAGGAGGATTCTCATCACTTTGTTTAATATCAATACAAATTACACAGGCTAATATTTACAGATGGTTTCATGTAGGAACTGTGAATCAACAAACTGCAAGGCAATAGGTAGTAACTACTCATTCCCAAAGGCAGTGTTGGGAGCTACCTGCCAGAGGGCTGTAGAGAAAACCAGGAAGCTCTCTCGCTTCCAATCCCCCATTTGACTCAGTGCCCCTTTGGGGCTTTGAGAAGCCACACGGGGCCAAACTGCAGCAATACCACACTGAAGCATGAGAAGTTTCTGAATCACATACCAAAAAAAAAAAAAAAACACAGGATTGGCTTCAAAAGTCACAAGATCATTTAATGTTATACTGTAGGTTCATTTTATTTATCTCCTGATGCTTCTACTTCAAGTTTCGGTCAACTCACACTTCAAAAGTTTTCATTATGGATACTAAATATGGAAACACATCTATTTGATCAATAAAAAGGGATACTCACAAAGTTTGACATCAGCCTTAGGTCTTTCACAGAGACATTGAACATTTTAAGTCTCTCAGACGAGTTTTTGAAAGCTTAAAAGCTGTAGGCTTTCTAACATTCAGTGTACATTTGTGTACTCGACCGCGCTACTAGGGAAAAAATGGTTCACGCTTGGGCAGCTAAAGAGAAAAACAGTTTTCAAGAGTACTCAGTCCAAAGAAGCCTGGTACCCCGTTTCCATGCAATCCCTCTCCCACTGTCTCCAAAAGTGTATCACAGAGAAGATGCACCAGATGCTTCTCTGGTGAAGAGAAGAGCACCAGAAGGATCAGAGTCAGAATGGATTCTACTGGGAGAATGGTCTAGTGGGAGGTGTCCCTGCCCACGGCAGGGGGTTGGAACTAGAGAATCTTTAAGGTCCCTTCCAACCCGAACCATTCTGTGATTCTGTGATTCCACATGGGAGAGATTAAAGGAAGATACTTTCTTCAGCGCACACACACACAAAAGAGCAACTAGGCAGAATGTGGTAGAGATCAGCAAAATCAGCAATAGTGTCAAAAAGGTGAACACAGAAGCTACTCTCTAATAGCACAAGAATTAGGAGGTGCCAGTTATAATTATCGGCTGACAGATTTTTCGAGCAACTGAACTGAATTTTTTGCCCACGTAACACCCAACAAAACGGTGGAACTCACTGCCACAGACGCCACAACACAAAAGAGACCCCAAGCCCTTGTGCAGAAAGGCCCAGGGGCCGCCATTAAACCCAACCCCCGCCGCCTTGCGAGCCGGAGAGACCTTTACCAGGCCGACCCCACGGAGGCTGGGCCAGGGGGAGGGGCCACGCCGAGCTCCTCTCCCACTTTCCCCGGGCAGCCCCCCAGCCAAGAGGGGCGCAGGTTACGCGCCCACACGACCCAGCGCCCGCCTGCACACCCCCCTCATCGTCGTCGTCCCCGCCGCCTCACAGCGGACCCCTCCCCAGCGAAAACCACCCCCTTGGGTTCCAAGCCCACGGTCCCCACGAGTGGGGGTGCTGGGGGGGGGGCGGGGCGGGAGGAGAAGGGAGACGGGGCGGGGGGTGGGGGCTGCGAGGGCGCGCCCGCGCGCGCGCGCGCGTTCCCGCGGGCGGGCGGGCAGCTGGAAGTCAT
Source organism: Chroicocephalus ridibundus (assembly GCF_963924245.1). Classification (NCBI taxonomy): domain Eukaryota; kingdom Metazoa; phylum Chordata; class Aves; order Charadriiformes; family Laridae; genus Chroicocephalus; species Chroicocephalus ridibundus. Next base: position 70,845,813 of record NC_086285.1, on the reverse strand, counting down.
TGCCCGGGAGATTGGCGTCGGCGTTGCCATGGCGACCGCCCGGGCGGCGCCAGCCGGGCCGCAGTGTGAATGGGTGATGTCACGCGCCCGGCGCCGGCCAGTCTGGGCCGCCCGGGCCCGAGCCATCAGCTGGGGAGGGGGGGGTGGGGGGGGGGGCGGTGTCCCGCTCGTCCCCCCCCTCCTCCCGCCGTGCCCTCCCCCCCCCCACCCCCACCCCCCATCCCCGCAGCCACGCCGGGGGGGCGACTGGCATCCCCTTGGCCCCCGCTCTAAAGGTTCTTGCCCGGACCGTGCCAGCTCGCCGTGGTGTGAATGGAGGTGTCGCCCCCCCACCCCCCCCCACCCTCAAAGTGCGTCCCCGGGCGCTTTTACAGCCGCTTTTAGGCCAAAAAAAAAAAAAAAAAAAAGAAAAAAAAAGGTTCTTTCCTGAAGGAATCGAGGGGCTTTTTCACTGCGCTCCAGGCAAGGTTTAGAAGCCCTGCCAGCCCGCCTAAACTCCCCCCCCCCCCCCCCCCCCGCCATTCAGCCCCGAAGTTTCCCACTGCTTTTCAGCAGCGAGATTCCCACACTGCAGAATACACGGTTATAGTTGTAATTTAGCCGGTTTCCGTAAAATATCCTCCTCGAGCCTGCAATGAGCGGGTTGCTTCATTGCGATGTAGTAAACATTGAAATTTTCAATGAAATAGAAATTCTTCGTTACTTCCTTACTGCGGTTCTTCATGGGCGGCTGCAGTCCTCACTGAGGGACTTAGTTAGGCTCAGAATGAGAAAATGAGGTTGTTCCTTAATGTCGGTTGTTATTTACATGCTGTTATTTACATGGATCTGCTCTTTACATTCGTTTCAGTGGGTTCAGCACAAAGACCAGTCCGCAAAAGCCAGCGTAGCTGCTTTGTGACCCATCAGGAGACGCAGGTTGGGTTTAAACAGAAATTTCTCCCAGTGAAGGCATTAAATTGTTGCAGAGCGCAGGGTTTTTAGCAGCGAATGAACTGGCCCCCCATCCGTCAGTCAGAAACTACAGCTCCTCTGGATTTTATCATCATCACACAGCACCTCTAGCTGCGGGCCTCAGAGCCTGCATGCATGGGAGCCCTTCCAGGCTGAGGAGGAGGAGGAGGAGACGTGACATTACGGTTCCTCGATCAGTAAAATCTTAGAGCAACTTAAATCAATTACACAGTTTTCTGTTTTACTTCGCTTGGCATTGTGCGGAGTAGCTGTTTGTGGCCAGGCAGGTGGGACGCTCGCGATGGTTTTCATTGTAATTCTGCTTATTTTAATGATCCTGTTAATAAATTGGTTTGGTGCGTAAGTTCTCAGGGAAGAAAAAGAGGCTGAGCCCAAACCTTTAGGAATAATTACAACCGCTTGCAGTCACACAGAAGCCTTCAAAGGCAGCAGAAGCTGTTGCTGAAATGTCACCCATCTCTTGCAGACCCTTGTCGCAGCAACGGCTCGGCCACCCAAAGGAGCAGCGGTGTGAGAGGAGGTGGCTGGGGAGCAGCAGCAGCCCCTCGCTGCAGAGCTGGGGTGGGCAAAGGGCCCTGCGAGGACAGGGTGCGGGTTGCCCAGGGCCAGCCACCGACCCGGGGTCTGGGGAGGAGGGAGGATGGGGAGGGGACCCGTGCATCCCAGCCCTAACGCCGAGGATGGATTTTTAAATCAATGCAAGCGGTGCAGATTCTGTCTGCGGGTGAGGTGAAAGCTAAACCCCCTGCAAAAGTCTGCCTGCGAAGGGACTTTGCAGTCGGTGTAACATATTAGGAGCGATGGCATCATTCATGGGTGCACAGCTATGCATTAGGACAGGCATGCGCGGATCAGTGCAAACATTGATTTATCTGAGGTCAGCCAGGACACACGCATGTTGCAGGATCAAACACTCATCTTTTTCTAGTTTGCAGGACACTCTGGAAATTGGAGGCTGGCAAGTAAGCTGAGTTTATGTAAATATGATTTTAGTGTGAGGCTCGAGTTAAATCTTTCTGATTTTAACAGCTCAAGATGATGTTTAAATCTAAGTGACCTGTAACCTTTAAAATCTTATTGGGATTTTAACACCGCGTGCTTTTGACGGCTGCTTAAGGGAAATTAATCTGAGAACAATCATTGACAGTCAGCCGTCTCCATTAGGTATATTTGCAGTAAACGAAATAAATTCCAGCTAGTGGGGGAAGGGAGAGAGCGTCCTGAGAAACTCCTCCTCTGCTCCCATTGATCATCACCTGCGCTGGACTTCATACAGCAGTTTAATCCTATTCTCTCTCTCAAAGGTTTCAAGCCTCTGCAAGATCCTGACTGCTAGGGAACAAAGACTGGTATGTGGTTCCCTCAAAGGTCAGTCATTAACCTGCCCCAACAACAGTTTTAGGAAGATCAAGGCAATGAAGAAAAACTTAAGAAAAAGCACTTTCACTTTGGAATGAATTGTTCAAAATGCCCTTATACATTCAGTTTTATTCCCTTTCAGCTCCGCACTTTTTAGTTTCTGCACGTATTTATTTCTCATCAGGAATAATGGCAAGATTTGCTCTCCCAGAGATTTGACCTTAAGTTTATTCTAGCCACAACACTATAGACCATTTCATCAATTATGAATGTACTCGTGTATAGAGGAACTGGTAAGCCAGCTCAGTAATGCTACCTTGTTCTGGAGACTTACCCTTATAAATAAATTAGGGGAATATCTTTACGAAATACTAGAAAGAAATAGAAGATGAAAGAAGGGGAGAGAGAGAGAGAAAGGAAAAGAAAGAGAAAAAGAGAGAGAGAAAGAGAGAAAGAAAGAGAGCGAGAACGAAAGAGAGAGAAAGAAAGAAAGAAAGAAAGAAAGAAAGAAAGAAAGAAAGAAAGAAAGAAAGAAAGAAAGAAAGAAAGAAAAGAAACAGGAGAAAGAAAGGAAGGAAGGAAAGGGAAAGAAAAGGAAGAAAGAAGGAAACAGAAAAAAGACGGAAAGCCAGAAAACCTAGAAAGCCACATTTTTCTAAAGATAAAATGACAGATGCTAATATCAAAAGTGGTTTCTCTGTGATTTGTATTTTCTGTGCCTGTGTGTCTGTATGTGAGAAAATATACTGGACTTGCAGTAGCCAGACTATCAATAAGACATTTATTTCCATAAGTTATTGATGACCCTTTAGCTCACAAGTGACAGGCCAAAGTAGAGCCACGAGCAACTTCTGAAAGGTCATCAATAACAACTGAAAATAAATGTTTTATCCAGTGCCTGCCCATTGTGTGTCCTGTTTATGCAATGCCAGTTTAAGTTTCATCTGGCATAGTTTTTAATGGGCTGTAACTACTCTAGTTCCTGTCTGAAGCAACCAGGTCTTCCAGCATCGGAGGAAGGAGGGGACACACACACACACAGAGATATCTTCACTTGCTTGCTCACACGCTTCATGGAGCACCTTTTGTCAGATGCAGAGGTAAAAGCATGCATCTCTCAGCACATCAGGATGAAATGGTACCATGAAGAGGGAAAGGAGAGACTGCCACCTTACTAAAACATTAAACGCCGTGGAGAATCCTGAAGCAGCAAGTGTAAGATCATTCAGAAGAAAGAAGATACAGAGAGGAAAGGGAATAAAAAAGAAGCCGAGATGCAAGGTTGTAAATAAATCATACCTCATGCCAAGATTACAAATACATAATATTCTATTGATGTGTTTCTAATAATAATTCATACTATGCTGCAAGGAAGACTGATGCATTGTGTGTGTGTTGAGATGTTCCTGGAGGCAAGAGAAAGCTCTTTACGTCCATAAAGAGTCTCTTACTCCCAGTGGAAAAAGACTGCAATGGACACTGGATACAACCCAGTGGGGACCAAAAATTTGCTTTGAATAACCATCACCAGTAAACTCAATGTCTTTTAATTAAACTTTTGTGTTTAAAATTTCAAATTCTCTTGCTCTTTTCCGTTTATGTTTTCATCTTTTCAAAAATACTGTTTTGAGAATCAGTTCTCAGGAGCTCGAGCTATTTCAAGGGGTTGGTTTGAAATAAGCTAAAATGACTTTGCATCCAGTTGTGAAACTTGTGCTCACTTGAGCAGTCCTTATGCCCACATCCTTACGTAGGCAAATAAGCTCATTAACTTCAAGACAAACTTTCTATATAAGCAAGGATTTGTGCTGCTTTTCAAGTCAATTTCTCCATTGAGGTAAATTAAGACATTTTCTTGAGTAAAATGTATCAGTGCTTTAAAGTGCCGAAAGAGCATGTTAGTAGAGTAAAAATTACCAGAATAAATGTCATTAACACTTCAAGGTAAGTATGTGGAAACATACTGGTATTGAAGACAACTTGAAATAGTTACTTAGCATAAGCTGCGCGATTACCCAAAATATTCTGATATATGCACATCATTTAACTTTAAGAAAACAAAGTCTAAACTGTAAGGAAATTTGCACGTTGAAGCATTTTTAACAGCAATTTTGAATATGTCTTTAAAATACTTTTGCATAGTTTGCCCCCTGCCCGAGAAGCAAAACCATGAAGAATTGCTACACAATTACTCTAAAATGGAAAATAACATTCATTCCAATTTCTTATAAGGGAAAATTAGTAAGTCACAGAATATACTTGGCTGTGAAGAATTGCAGTTCATGGATCATTGTCCAATATTCACCTTACATCCATCTTTCTTTTTTCTGCATCTCCCGCCATTTGCACTCTGCAATGCATATCTTCATTGAAATTCACTGTGCTACACAGTGGTTTTCAGTAGACAATCCTGTCGTCCCAATCTATATATATAAGGTCATTTTAGTACATACTATTGCTGGAATTAAAACCTGTGAGTGTGACCCTCTCTGCCTAAAGGAGCCATTACTTGTCTTTGACTTTTTTTCTTGCTCTCTAAACATGACACCCTGCAAGAGGTGTTTTCTGACAAGAAAACCTGAGTGCTGTTGTTTTCTTAAGTGACAGCTTTCTCAGAAGCCATGCGGGCTGTAAAGAATGATCACAGAAAGCATCTTACCACAAATTAATACAAAACCTCATCTTTTTAGCAGACCGCTTTTTCAAACACGCTCGAGTACTTAAGTAAATTAAAACAGAGCTATGATGCTCTAAATAATCTCCTACTATTCTACTATTTCTTCTGCAGGATGGAAGGGAAGAAAGAGGAAGAGCCTTTTGTTTCTGTTACTAAGCGCTTAGTAGAGCCTCACATGTTATGGCAACAGGAACTCTATAGCAGGTAAATAGATAATAATAGGGTTGCACGGAATTCAGCACGCACTGGAAGCGCACGGCATGGCCCATGAACAACTGTGGTCAGGGGATTTGGAAATACATTGAGAAGCTTCTCCTTCAACACACACAACCACCAGACCTGAATTTCTAGTTCTTTCTAACTTCTGTTCACAGCGACGACACCAACGTGATGGGAACCAAATCAACAAACAGCATTTTCTGTAGCTCTTTAAATACTGGTCGGGCTGTCACCAGCATGAAGCAAAATGCAGAATTGTAAATTCATATTTGGCAAGCAAGCGATACCTGAAAGTGACACTGATCCCTAAAAGTACCTTGAGAACCAAGTGACCGCAGTCACAGAAAACATCGGTGCATTTGCAGTAACGCAGAGGAAGCAACGGTCTCTCCGCCTCCCTTGGATGTCCCTCTGCTGTGGGAAAGGCTGTCTTCAGAGTCAGGGAGAGAGAGGTGATTTCTTCTTCTAATTAAAAAAAAAAAAATAAAAAAAAGATAAACCCCAAAGACTTTGAAGAATTCCTTAAAGCACTCCCGGAGAAAAAATAACAAACACATTAATATTAGCTTTCAAAATGTAAAATGTTGGTTTAGTGCAAAGTATTGCTGTTGTTTCTGACGGGTTGTTTTTTTTTTTTGTGGCGTGAACTTAGACTGCTTTTGCTGATGAAGCTCTTCAGGTCCCCTGAAAATAAATACCAGTATCATTGGTGTAATGATAACATATGCAGATGAGCATGTACACATCCAGATACTTATTTAATTTAGGTCGATTTGCTCATTGTCCCTGTAGGCTGTATTATTTGTGTGATTATAGAGCTCATAATGCAAACTCATAACAAACATGAAAATAATATGAGGCGGTATCATACCATCAGTTTTCGGGCAGATTAGCTGAGGATTTCTCTCTGCAAACAAAGGGCATGACATTGCACATAAATCTGATCTAAATCTACACAAAATAAAATTAAAGTTAAAGTTAAGACTCCAAATTCAATCTGTTACTATGTAACTCAGTTTAATGTAGTGTTCCTCAGGAAGCTGCTCCAAATACTCCTAAATTATTTTCCCCTTCCCCAGAATAAGCGTCTTGATTGCTTTTATTTGGACCACGCCGCAGAAGGTTGTCAACATGAGTTACCTTTCTTGCCACAAGCTTGCTTTAGTCAATGCAGAAATCTGACATTACCGAAGTGTTTCTGGTCACCTAACAAAGCAACCTTCTTAAATGGCATTAGCCTTCAGCCGACGTACAACCACCAGCAAAATGCCAGGGTGTCTGTCAGTGACATACCAACGTTGTCTGCTGCCGCAGCCTCCCAAAGGGACAAATTTCTACAACATAGCCATGCTGGAGGCAGCACAGCAAGGAAAGCCCTTGTAGATACTAAACCCATTATATTTTTCTTTTAATTATTCTCTCCACTAATTGAGGTTCTTTATGCGTTTATTTCCACGTTTGTGTAAAAAAGAGCCTACGTAAGCATCAAGCCATGGAGAAGGTGGTTTTTTTAATGTTTTTTTAAAGTTTTTTTAACTTCATGCACAGGGGGCAACGGGGAGGTGAGGGTCTTGAGAATCTCTTCGGTTTGTTCATAAAACAGAAAATTCTGTTATGACCACAGAGAGCGGTCACAACCAGAATAAGAACCAGAGAATGAGAAAAAAACCCACCACGTTAAGTGAAGCGAGTTATCTTCAGATTTCGGATTTGAGGAAAATAGGGAGAATAGTACTGAAGATGACTCCTGCTATTTGGGGAAACAGTTTGGGTTAAAAAGAGTCTGGAAGAGGTCTGATGAAGAACCATCCCTGGTGAGGAGTGGTACCAGAAGACCGATGGATTTCGGTCAGTTGGTAGTCTGCAGAGTGAGGTGACTTCTCTGTGCTCCCTGGGTGCCCGATGGATCTTCCCTGACCCATTCTGAGGACCCATGGGGTGTCGCTGCAAAGGAGCCCACAGTCTCACCTCCAGCCTGGCGTCCAAGAGGACGTAGGCCTGTAGGAATAATAATCCAGTAAAAGACTTGCATATTCTTTCCTCCGTCTCACTCCCTCACCCAATTTTTCATTTCATATCACTATCCCCTGTTGCCAAGAGTAGTTTATCTATGGTGTTTGATAAGGGAGCACTAAACACATTATAGTGCTATTTTAAATGACATCACAACTAACTAGATATTTTAATTGAAGGTAAATAACCAACATTATTGCCATTTGAATGATAGCAATAGTGGAGAGTAATGGCCCCGTTGAGGAATCAATTGCTATTTCCCTCATAAACCATAAACCATTCAGAGATTTATAATGCTTTTTTAATGATCAGCCCTTCTAGGTGTTGAGCAGCTCCTCCGAGATCCTGAGTCTTCTGGCTGCCTGCTGAAGTCAACAGGAATGGGGGGCAAGGGGATCTCAGTATCACATATCTTTGTGCCCACCAGGATGAAACTTCTCACAGCCGTTAGCAGCCTCAAGCAAAGGAAAGCTTGGGATTCCACCGCACTGCTCTGATACAGTGTGCCCCAAGCCCCAAAACAGGGACACTTGACTCCACCACTGTTTCATAACCTGCTTAAGGATAAAAATGCATTGTGCATTTGTGTGCATTTCATGCCCTCTTAAGGTAGGTATAGCAAGTAACCTTGTGTAAGAAACCACGTGGATTGCTCGCTTCCCTCTGCATACCTAAACGTGTTCCCTTCAAATTTTTTCTGTCCTGAGACTATTTTAACTAATGCAGTACTATCCAATGCACCAGTTGGTTCAGTGGCAGTGTATCATGCACAAACATCTGTGGACCCAGAGTGCTGTCAGAGGAAATGTCCCGTCTTCTGCGCTTGGAAGAACTGTCCCCCTTCCCTGGTGCCACCAACCCAGAGACAGCCTCAATGTCGCAGGTTTATTTTTTCAGCTGAGTCAATGGCATATTCATATACTCAGACCTGTGCTGACAAATGCAGCCTACATTACTCATTCTCATTACGTTCAATGGGATCATCCCCACGACAAAAGGGATACAAGGCCAGTCGTTACATTTTCATTTTAAACTTGCTTTACTTTGGTTTTGAATCAAAAGCAACTTTTTTAAGCTCTAGAGAGCACACCTATGATGCGATCTCTTTTAATGGACCAAATTGGTCCATTCAAGCATTATCAAGGATCTTGTGATAATAGCGGGAGGTGTCCCTGCCCATGGCAGGGGGGTTGGAACAAGATGATCTTTAAGGTCCCTTCCAACCCCAAACCATTCCACGATTCTATGATAATATGGCAAGAATTGGTTACAATGGAAATTAATCTTGACTCTGGATGTGGGAAGAGAGCACTGAAAAACCCAGCCAAGACAGATGAACTCCTCCAGCCAGCCAGGAAGGGACCACATGCTTAAAGATGCACGGAATTTATTTTAAAAATCCAGACTTGGTCTGGTGAAAAACAGGAGCGTTAATCCCTATATGCTCGTGTCATGAAAAATACTGCTATTAATAGGACAAAAGCATGAAGAGTAGCCACTGTCCCTCTCCCTTGCACACATCTTCAAGGATGAAGAGTTTCACTCTGCCTACCTCCAACGCTAACACTCTGGTGTTTCCGACCCATTTCTAGAGCAATCTACTTAGCATCTGCTGCACATCCAATCTAAATTTTGAAAAAGCAGCCGACCCAACCTGCTCCCACTTAAAGCCAATGACAAAACTCCCATTGACTTCAAGGAGAGCAAAAGCGGACCAGTTGTTAACAGGGAATTGGTGGCTATTGTTCAGCCGAGCATGCCGAACTAGCATGCATCAACATCATGAGTATCAAAGGGAGTGACTAGAGGAAATCCCCTGAATATTTATGCGATAGTCGGAGGGGAGGGCTGGTTTTCCCTCTCCCACATATCTCCACTGTGGTTATCTCAGCTACGCGAACGCACACAGTCGTCTCGCAACTCCAACAATGCTTACAGACCCTTGGATCTCCCTTGATGCTCTCTGTGGTGGAAGCAGCCCAACGGGAAAAGAGGTCTGCGGCATAATAGCGGTTCCTCGTGGGTTTCCAGAAATACTGAGTCATCTTCAGGAGCCAATGTGGTGTCGGTGGCTTTGCTATAGTGCTGCTACAGTGTGTGTGTGTGCCTCTGCATGTTTGTCTGCGTGTAGAGAAATCATCTGTCCAAATCAGCTTTGAGAGAGCTAAAGGGGAACCAGCTACATACTGGGGTTTCCCAGAGGTTTACAGTGAGATCAGGAGAGCTCCGGGGAGGGATTGGGTACGAACACAGCAACCCAATATTACAGTGTATCTAGTTTCACGCAGATTTTAATTAAATGGGACCAGCAAGATTTGAGTCTGCATGCTCATCAGACTTTACAAATCATTTTATTTTAGACAGCACATCAGCTCTGTCCACATTACCAGGACTCTGGAAAACAGACAGTGGTTTTGTACCATACCATAATGTACGCTTTAAGGCCCATATATATTTCCACCTCGTGAGACTCCGAGACTGCAAGGAGTGGAGTTTCACATAGTAAAAGCAATGACTGCGGCAGAATTGGGATCATCCAGCCCACAGCTAATGGAAATACACCTTCCCATCACATTGTCATGAGGTGGCACGTGAATCTAGACCTCAGTCAGACAAAGATTTATACCGTGTACTTAGATTTTGTACCGACAGCAGTCCAAATGCCATGGATGGCACTGGCAATGTAGGACAAAAATAAGGAAAACAGGAGTGTGAGTATTTGTAAACAGAGCCTCAAAACATATGTTTTTAAAGGGGGAGAGAGAATGAAAGTGTGCTTCCTGAAAGCCGTCGGGTGACCCAGTCTCACCGCTCATTCACGTTCTGGGTTTGACAGCTTCCCACTGTATCCTTTATATATCACCCGTTGTGACTAAGCATCGAGGGGACATGCAACCATTAATCACCATTATGGATTTCTTCCCTTCTGTTGGGTTTGACTTACAAGCTCAGGGGCAGATCCTGCCGCCTTTACTCCTTCCTGCAGTCCCAAGCAATCAGCCCTACTTCACTCACACAGACAGAGCCCCAAGCGCTGCAGCATCTGCGGGATCAGGCGCCGAATTTCTTACACCCGTGTCCCGTTCAAATATGCAATGGCTCTTAATCCTTAGAGGGAATTAAAGGAAAGTTTGAACAGCGCATTATTAAATTAAAAGGTTACAATCTGCCACAAGATGACTTAAGCAGGACTCGGGAGTATGTGTCTGTTAATTTTAATGCTCTGTCTCAAAGTACAGAACTCTGGACATTTCCAGCATCATATTTAAAACATGGTACATCTACTAATACGTGATCTGGTGCATTAATGGACCAAATTAAGTTACAGGTATGAATTTTACATAAAACGGATTAATATTATATGTCATGGAGGAATTTTAAATACTCCATCTCCATGCATTTTTAATAGTTATGTGCTCTAATTTAATGTTCCCAGGCATTGCTTTGCGTGAAGTCCCTAAACCCTCCTCCTTCCCCCTCTCCCCCCGCCCCCGCTCCAGTTTTGCTTGGGATTTTCCCTGCCTTTAAACAGGCGTCCCGAAGTCCCTCGAAAAATGTGTAAAGCCGGGCTGGGGCTCCGACACCGAGAGGATAAAAACGCGTTTCACGACCCGGGTAGACGCCAACCCTCCTCCGGGTGGGTGGGGGGACCGAGGGGGTAGGCCGCCTTCCTCCCGGGCGGGCGGCGGGGAGCGGCGCCGGTCGCGCAGGGCTGCGCTCGCCCCCGCGGAGCAGCGCGCCGGACCGGGGGGGGCGGCCTCAGGAGCCGCTGGGCGGCCGATCCCGCCCGCATTCCCGCAGTCCTTCCTCCCCGGGACCGCCTTCCTCCTCCTCCGCCTCCTCCTCCTCCTTCTCCCCCGCGGGGGTCAGCGCCGGCCGCCCGCCCCCTCCAACAGCACCACCCCCCACCCCCCCTTCACAGCCCCGCCGTCATTGGCCGGCGACGCGTTCCGAGAGGGGGGACGCGGCTCCCTGATTGGCTGCGGCGCGGCGCGGCGGCGCCCCCACCCGCTCCCCGCCTCGCACCGCGCTCGCCTTGCCCCGCCGCCGCTGCCGCCGCCGCGGCGCCCCCGCCCCCTCCGGCGCCGCCCGCCGCGCCCCGCCCGCGCCCCGCCGTATAAAGGGGGCGGCGCGGACAGCGGCGGCTGTAGAGGCGAGCGCGGTTGTTGCCGAGCGGTTGGGGAGGGAGAGGTTGGGTTGGCGGTGCCGCCGCGCTACTGTTGTCGCGGGGGCCGCCGGTAAACGCCAGCGAGGCTGCGGCCGTGCCCCGCTCCCGTTGCGGGCGGTGCGTGCGCGGCTGCCCGAGGTCGCGGGAGGCGGCGGCGGCAGCAGCAGCAGCGCTGGTAGAGAAGGGAGGTCTGCTCCCTCCTTGCGGCAGCAGCATGAAAGCCGTGAGTCCCGTCCGGCACCCCAGCCGCAAGGCGCAGCCCGGCGTGGCGGGCGGTGGCGGCGGGGGGGGACACCCAGCCCTGCGGTGCCTGGCCGAGCACAGCGGCTGCAAGGGGGGCCCGCCGTCGGGCGAGGAGCCGGCGGCGCTGTGCCTGCAGTGCGATATGAATGACTGTTACAGCCGGCTGAGGAAGCTGGTGCCCACCATCCCGCCCAACAAGAGGGTCAGCAAAGTGGAGATCCTGCAGCATGTCATCGACTACATTCTCGACCTGCAGCTGGCTCTGGAGACGCACCCGGCGCTGCTCCGGCAGCAGCAGCCGCCGCCGCCCGCCCTGCACCCGGGCAGCTGTCCGGCGGGCACCCCCAGGACCCCGCTGACAGCCCTCAACACTGACCCGGTAAGAGGTGCGTGCCTCGCCAGCCCGCGCTTTGGGCACCGGAACGGGGAGGCGGGGACCGGCGGTCATCATCCCGGTGATGCCTCGCCGCCGCCGGCCCCGTGGCTCTGCCGAGGGGCCGCAGCCCACCGGAGGGGGACGGGGCGGGCGGGCGGAGAAAGGCCCCTGGCGGTGCGCGGTGGGTGCCGGCATCCCCTCGGTGCGGGCGGGCACCCGCGCGGTGTTTACCGTGTAATTACAGCCTCTCGAGGGAGTAGCTGTAATCAGCGTGTTTGCACACACGGGAGCAGACGCGCCGCTCCTCCGCTTCCCAGCCCTCTGCGGAGCGAGTATGAGCGGGTTTGGCGGCTCTCCATGTCTAACGCCTTCAACGCAGCCTGATTTTTTGGGGGGGGGGGGCGCGTGTTGAACGGGGAGCGTCTCCCCACCGCGGGACCTCCGGTGGCAGCCCGGCGGCGCTTGCAGCCGAGGCGCGGGGAGCGTCGTGCCCCCGGGGCGCCCCCCTGCTCGCACCCGGGGGTGCCGGTCCGGGCGCCAGCCTGCCGGGACCGCTGCTGCGGCCCCCTCTCCTCCGATCACCCCCGGCAGCCGGGGGCTCCCGTCAGCGCTCCCCGGCAGGGCTGTGGCAGTGCCCGGTGCGCGGAGGGTGGGGGAGATGTGGGAAACTGGGGGGGGGGACACATCTCCCATGCCCTTTTTTCTCCTTCCATCTCTAACTTGCCGTGTCTTGGTTGCTGCGCAGGCTGGCTCTGTTAACAAGCCGGGGGACAGCATCCTCTGCCGCTGACCGCCGCTCCCCAGGTGAGTGCCGGGCGTCCGGGGCCGGGGGCTGGAGGTTCGGGGCGGGGGGGAGGGCGGGGAAGCGTAGCCCCGGGCTCGGCGGCGCCGCACCGCCTCCCGCCGGGAAAACCTGCCGAAGTCGGGGGGGGGTGGAGACGGGGGACGACCTGAGCCCGGCGAGAAATATTTGCAGGCGGCTTTGGGGTTTTATTTTTAATTACCGGGTGGTTATTTTATTTTCTTTAATTACCGGGTGGGTGGTGTTTTTTTCCCTTTTTGTTGAACACTTCCCCCCCCCCCCCACCTCTTCTCCCTCCCCGAAGCGCTTCTGGCTGCGGCGTGCAGCTGCGCATCCCTCCGCCTTGCCCCAGCCCTGGGAGCTGCGGTTGTTGTTTGACCTGGTTTGTTTTGGGTTGTTGATCAAGCATGTCTTGTGTTTTGTTGGTGGCGCCAGTCGGTCTGGAGCGGAGCGGTTCACACACCCCCTCTATTCATTCCTCTTCCCACAGGTGTGCGGCGGCGCCGCGCCGCGCAGAGGCACCGCGGGGGGCGGCGGGGCGGGGAAGGCGGCGGGGAGGGGGGGGGACGGGGACACCCAGCCCGGCCCCGCCGCACCGGAGGAAGGAGCCATCCAACACCACCACCACCACCCCCCCACCACCTCCTCCTCCCGCCCCCGAGCGGTTCCCATGCTTCATCCCGGCAGAGCCAGCCTTTTCACCGTTTTGCACGTCCGTAGCGGTCCCCCCCGCCTTTTCCCTTTCCCTGTTTTCCCCCCCTCCGTCCTCCTCCCCGTCTCTTCTCTTCGCTTCCGACCAGATGTGAGCGGTGTGTCCCGCGGTGGCAGGAGGTTGTCGGACTCGGAGCAGGAAAAGTTGCGACTCTCTCTCTCTCTCTCCCCCCCCCCCCTTCCCCCGGGATAGAGGACCCCGAGCCTAAACCAGACTTTTTAGAAGCGTTATAACTCTTATAAAGGGGACCGAGCAGCTGAACCTTGAAGCTTTACTAATCTACCAGAGCATTTGTAGATATATTTGACATCTATTGTTTAAAATAGATGGATTTTATTGGGGCCCAGGGAACTTTCTTCTCCCTGCAGGAATGTTACATATTGTATAGATAAATGAGTGACATTTCATACTGTGTATATATAGAGATGTTCTATAAGTGTGAGAAAAGTATATGCTTTAATAGACTACTGTAATTATAAAATATTTTTAATTAAATATTTTTTTGTAAATATTATAAAGGTGTGTATGTGTTTTTTAAATCTGTGGGAATATCTCTAGAATACCACAGCTCAAGTATGGAGCTGCTAATATGGAAATATCTTGAATGTTTAGGGCTCTTTTTTTGTCCCCAAATGTCCTTTAGATGCGGAAGTTAAAGCTATAGCTAGTGGTCCTGCATGATTGCATGAGATGTCTAATTGCAAATAAACTTGTTTGGAGTCCATACAAATGTGTTTTCCTCAATCTAGACTTAAAATGTTTGTAAGTGTATTATACATTTTGAGACTACACTTTTGTCATGTAGGCACAGGGGTTTTTAGTGCATTCTATTAAAGTAGCAGTAAGATGTAGTGGTTTTTTACCAAGAATAGAAAAGCAAAATTCTATCTAGTTTTTGCATTATGGGGGCGATGCTTTAGATCTTTATAATCAGCTTTTTTTCTTAAAATCTGCTGTTGCATCAGATCAAGAAATTTGTTCTGGAACTTCATTTAGCAGCAAAAGGCTTTATTGCAAACTTGCGTTCCTACAGCCTATTAATTGCTTAAAAAGTGAAAACAGTTCTCTGCTTGCAACCAAAGGGCAAATCATTAACAAAAACAGTTGCTGTTTCCTTCGTCCAAAGAGTATTAATACTGAACTGCAGAAGGGCACATGGGTAAAGTCGTCATGATCGGTGATGTAAATTCATCTTAAAATGAATTTAAGTAGACCAAAAATCAGATAACTGCGTCAAGATTATTTTTCTAGTACAAAATGACTTTCATTTCACTGCAGCTATGTTACAGTTAAAAATCCTGTTTAATCTCTGTGATGTGTAACTACTACATGTGAACATTAAACTAGATTTACCTGTCTTTAACTGTGATTCTTCAGCTTATTTCTTCAATCCTCTGAATTTGCACATTGTCTTCACTTTTTTTTTGTATGTACCATTTGACGGGTGAATTCATTTTACGGCAGGCTTTTGTACAATCAAGTCTTACAGACTGTAAACTCATGTCCAGGCTGAGTGAAAGATGCTCATTTTGTGTGATCAGTAGCCTGCACACTAGTGAAACGGGATTTTCAGAGTGGGAGAATTAAGTAGGATTTAATTGGGTGCTTTGTAAATAGCTAGCCAACTGTGTGTGTAACATGCTCTGTTTGACGAAAAAAGAGAGGATTTGTTTCAGATTATACAAGTGTCAAAAGTACTATAACCCAAGGGATGACTTCTATTAAGTTAAATATTTATAAGGAAATTAACTACTGGGGTCATTAGCTATTGACTACAGTGATAATGTCAACAAGATGAACATTCTCTTAATCAAAATAATTGCGTAAAGATCAAATCAAAAAGTGGCTAACACATCTGCAAACATAAGGCCTCCTGTCACTGCAAATGCGTTAAAGGCAGGGGCATTTCACAGGCTGAGCCCTGACTCAAGGGATGGGGAGCGGGTCCCTGGCTGCTTTTCCCCCAGCTTGGATGTTATAATAATAGTAGTTTAATGAGCAAAATACACGTTCTCATAAAATCAAGTCATGAACCTCTCATCCTGCGTCTCCAGCTAATTCAATGACAGTAAGAATGCTATCAATAGGGGTTTTTTTTAGTGCAGTTTGGGAATTCTTACTGTGCTTGAAAAAAGAAAAGCAACGTTTTTTCCAGAGGAATGGTTTAAATTTATGTTCTTTTTCTCTGTTTATCCTATTAATATTTGTAGTCCTCCACTTACTTTAGCTTGTATAGCTCAGATTATTTTGTATACAGCTTTTCAGTAACATTAGTTCTCAATACCCTCGTTTTGTTTCTACCCACTGTTGCCAAATTACGGTATTCTGTTACAGAAGAGGAAGCAAGCAAAAGGTGCTGTCTTAAAATATGAAACTCCCTTGTAGAGTTTCTACGTATCAAAGCTGGAATATCCTGGGAGAGCTGGTAAATCACTGAACTACTTTTCAAGGGAGAGCGCACCAAACCCTGGATTGTTTCAGGTCAGGGCGATCTCTCATCGAGTTTAACGGCTTCAGGATTTGGTTTTGCTTTTTAAAAGAAAGTCAGAACCTTTAGAAAACTAAGTCTTACTAAAGAGCTGTGAAAATTTTTCCTGTTATACGGTGTTCTTGACAAATGTGAAAGCCTGCATTTAACACTCAAAAAGCTCATATCAGGGCATAGTAGATGCTGGTCTTGATTTATTGCTGACGCTATGTACAAAACTGTAAGCAAGGAATATCTAATCGCTCGCTTCCTAATGGCTGGAATCAGTACAGTCCTAAATACAGCTGTACTTATTTTTGTTTTTCAAAGATTTTAGAGTCTTTCATCATATTTTAATCCTATATCTTGTTTAAATCATGTTTTCCGTATAGCAAAAGGCGTAAATGTTTGAACAAAGGCAAATTAAAAGGACTCTTTCTTCTACTGCCTTGGATTTTCTCTTAGTCACAAAAGCATTCCTTAAAAGGAACTTTTTGATTGCGTGATGAGAGTTGTGGTGAGGCTGCCAGATTAGGAATTAGGATACTAAATTCTGTTCCCAGCTCTGCTACTGAGGCTCTTTTGTGACCTTGAGCAAGTCACCGGCTGTCAAACAAACTTCCAGTTTTCCATTTGTAATCTACCAGTGGGAGCATGTACTCATCCCTGTAGAAGCAGGGAGATGAAGCAGGCGAAATGCATTCACGTTTTTTACTTCATCTTTGTTATGGGGATTATGTTTTGGGTAAGAAAGGAAGCGTAGGGAAAGATGGGGTGATTAGCAGGAAAGCCTTCCTAAGGAGGAGCCGATGGGGGAGCACATTGCTAGTAGAGCCTGCGAGGACTCTTGCTTGGGACGCTGAGGTTGTAAAGGACTAGAAAATGGTCTCGAGGAGGAGCAGATGAGGGATCTAGGTCTTTTCTGTCCCCAACTAGTATGCTGTCTGCAGAGCACAGCGGTAGACCCTGCTAACGCTGCGTGCGTGCTTTGGTGAGCTGCGGTGTGGAGGTCCCAGTCCTCGCAGATGCCGAGACTCCCCTCTGGAATTTCCAAATGACGGGAGATGTTCATTTCCCCTAAAAGCCAAATACTAGCTCTTGCGCTGATAGCTACCTTTTGCCCCGCTGTTTCACACAGGAATGGCATTTATTTTCACTTTCTAAACCATATAGCGTTGCTTTTAAGCAGTTGTGTTTTCAGCCACGAGCGAAGCGGTCATAAGGAATGCCATAGCTGTCCTGCAGGTTGTTCTGAGAGTTAATGAATAAACCATGTATAGGATAAACAGGTTTATGCAAATGCAGAACAGCACTTTACTACTATTTGTATTTTCAATGCTTTTGTAGCTGTCAAAGTCACGTTTTTGTAAAACCTTTGCAGTTGGAAAGAAGAAACCACGGTGCAAGCAATTCAAGTAATTGTTATAGATGCGACGCAATTTACTGGCTTCTCCAATAGTAGGGCTTGCAACGCTAAATAGCGTGCTTCCAAAACAGCATTGAAAACGCTTTGCTCTCCAGTCCCAGAACATGTGATCTGCAAACACAGGCTAAATATATTCCCCCCGTACAACTGCTTGCTCTCTTGCATTAGAAAATCCGTCCTTTCCTCTTAATTCCCATGTAGGAGAAAACGTGTGTGCGGTGCCGACCGGGAGAGCCTGCTTTCCCAAACACCCAGACCGGCCCTCGGAGAGCATCTGAGCCGAGCTGGGGACCAGGCGCCCCAGGGCTGCACAGCACCACAGCACTGGGGGGAGCGGGGCTGTGGGCAGCTGCCAGCCGAGCCCCAGCACCGCACGGGCCAGAGCCCGTCTCTCCC
Organism: Chroicocephalus ridibundus; assembly: GCF_963924245.1. Lineage (NCBI taxonomy): Eukaryota > Metazoa > Chordata > Aves > Charadriiformes > Laridae > Chroicocephalus > Chroicocephalus ridibundus. Next base: position 70,827,980 of record NC_086285.1, on the reverse strand, counting down.
GCACCACGTCCTGGCCATGCCTCCTGGAGAAAAACCTTTTTCCCTCTTCACGGCCTGGAAAAAGAAAAAAAATTCGCAGGGGCCAAGCTATGGCACAGACTGCTTGTGGCTGTGATCACGGCAACATGGACAGGAGTGGGGATTTTCTAAGTTGGCATCCTTCCTCCTTGGCAAAACATCTGCCGGGAAAGAGCCGTGTTGCCCATTGAGCACTGGGGAAGGAGCGGTGTGAGCCCTGCCGAGTGCTGCGCTCGGGCACAAACACAAAGCTGAAGTCATCAGAAAGATGCTGGTGAGCGGTGGGCCCGGCTGCCGGGCGTGCTGAGTACTGCAAGGTAATGTTCGCCCCCCTGTTTTGCCCCCCTTGAAGGTATACGCGAGGGGAGGCAAGACCGTTTGCAGCCCGCGCTCAGCTGTGCTGACGCGGTTGAGGACCGGTGAGAACAGCCATAAAAAGCACCTCCCCGTGCCCCCAGCTGAAGACAGTGCCGGTGGGACGCGGTACCCACGCTGTCCCCCACCACGCTCAGAGGGCCACGGGCCGGGGAGGCAGAGCGCTCCTCTGGCAGCTGGTTTCAAAGTAGAGGACTGAGTGGTGGCTGGAACGAATTAGTCCCCGTTTGTCACTTCTTGGCCCGTAGGGAGTAAGCGCTGGCGCCCAGGACTTTGTCAGGCAGAGGCAGGAGCAGCCCCTCCGCAAGAGCCCCGGGCGCGCAGCCCTCCCCGTGCGAAGTGCGACAGCAGCGCTGAGCGGGATACGGGGCAGGGCAGCTTGGGCTTTTCTTCCTTTGATGGGCATGGAACACGCTTTGACATGGTACTTTGAGGGTTGGTTTTTATTTTATTCCTTTTTATTACTCTTTTTTTTTTTTTTTTTCTGTTTTAACCTTCTTTTAGCCTTGGGTTTGCTTGCCTTTTATTTATTTTTTTTTCCCAAAGATAATGTGTTTATCAACTGACAGCGTACACTCGTTTCTGGTAAAAGAAGCACTTTGACAATTTTCACAACATGTATAATTTACTTAAGGACCATAATGGCTTCCTGTGAGCCGTGTGTCATGTAAATAAATGTTCCAACAATTTTTAACATGCATATTATGTACTCCATAGATCAATGGCTCCTTTGAAGCTGTTACAGTTTATCCTGTAAGTTCCTATTCAGACATTTTTAAATATGTATTATTTATTCAACAGGCTATCTCTTAATTCAGAGATGCCGGTGTCAATATTTATAGCAGTCTGGCATCTACATCTTATTTAGAGTATTTCAAAATTAACATTGCTTAGCCTTTTCAGCAGTTTAGAAGAATCCCCATGAAAATGTGGGAATGGGAAAGAACAGTTCAAATGAACGAGACTGTAACGTGCATCCATTTTGGATCAGGTTTTAAGACTGCTTCCTCTGCTCCCCTCTACCTTCTCCACCAGCCCTGGAAACACGCAGGGCCAGAAACGGGGTGTGTTATGTGGGCTGCGGTGCACGTAATAAATCCTCAGGAGGGCTTGGGAGGGCAGCAGCGCCTGGCCTCAGAGGGGCAGGAGAACAGGGTGCCATGGGCCAAGCGTTTCCCTTTGCCTTCTGCTGTGTCTGTCCAGGGGCCGGGGGATCCCGGCAGGAGCATCGCAGCGCTGGGGGAGCAGTGGTGGAAAAGGCATTGCCTTCTCCGGCTTTAATGAGGAAGCCGTGCCTTGGTCTGTGTGCAGGACAGGCTCTCCAGGTAAGTAGGAGCTAATATACCAGGAGCTTGTGAGCTGCCCCAGGGCTTCAAGCGCCAGCAGGGGGTTTTTTGGTGGTTTGGGCTTTTTATGGGGTGCATCTATGGGTGCTCCATGCCCTGTAGCGAGCGCAGCCAGGGGCAGGTGGGAAGGTGCGGGGCACGTGGAAGCGAGGGCACGCACACGGATGACTTTCCGTCTCTGCAGCTATTAGCCAGGGAAAATCCTTTTCTATTCCCAGAGGGTGGGGGAGCCGGTAAGAAGTTATATCCCCACCTCAGTAGGAAGCTGCAAGGGGAACCCAGCGAGCTCCTAGGCCCTTGCGGAGTAGCCCACGAGATAAGAGGGCCCGCAACCTCGGTGCAGGCTAATGGAGGAGGAGAACCTGGGCCGAGAAAGATAAAGTTCCTATTTAAATGGAGACATCTGCAACAATAGAGGTGGAAACGTAAAAAAATTGCTATCAAACTCATTTGCTTGTAGTATGAAGGCTTTTGTCTCACCTTGTTTAAACAGTCCCACTCCTGTGTTTAGTTTACTTGTGTTAATATCCCCCAGAGGCTTCATCATTTGCTATTGATGAGCATACAAAAAAAAAAGGTAAAATGTTGCTGTCCGTGCAATTAATTCTCTTTCCAAGTGCTTAAAATTCAGCATGTCCCTTCAGTTCCAAAGGTGCTAGATCTTCAAAACCAGCAAGCTGCTCGCAGTCAGCTGGGAAACCCCAAGTTGTTTTGGAGCACATAAAAACATTCAGTGCTGATAAATACCCACACTGTGTTTTGCATCTTCATAATTTGGGATTCCATTTACCTGACATATGCAATAAATAAAACAATAAATAAAATATGCTCCCTGCCTCAAGGACGTTTCTCTACATAAGTTGCAGCCCAGTATACAAACTCTTTCCCAACCAGCTGGTGCTAAGCATCTACCACGCTTCCTATTCTAAATGCAGGGACACCTTCTTACAGCTGACAATGCTGTTTAAACCATAATGGAAGCAGCCATAGATAAGGCTTTTAATAAGAATATAAAGCAATAGAAATAGAGCACTGCTTTAGCTGGAAAACGGGCAAATTGTTCTTGTTGGCGCTTTTTGGTGAAAAATGCTTCTACCTAGAGAGTTGGAAACTCCAGTGACTCAGCTCTTGATCAAATGCCCACCGAAGTCTTTCCATCACCTTCAGCAGATGTCAAATGGCAAATTCACATAAATGAATGGGTACATTTAGGGCTCTGTAGTGCACTGCTCTGCCCGGACAAAATCCCGTTATGCCTTACCAATGCCTCAGTTGGGAGCTAGGTTTTACCATTTTTTAGCTATTTACTCCGGACCGACACTGTTGTCACTGGCGTGAGAAGTTGGGCGCAGCCTTTGACCAAGCAGCTCGGCACCAGGGCTGGCAGCTTTTAACTTTCCCTTATTCCCAAACCACGACAACTCTCTATGTGAAGAGTTACATGCGACTCAATAGCAGCAGCCCCGGCAGGGCTAAACAGTGAAGGAAATAAAACGTGAGGCCAAACCTGTCCCCAGCTTGGCTTTGGACTCGGTCTCCTGTTCATCTCAGAGGGTTTGGGAGTTATAGAATCCTCTTTCCTGTCTCAAGATGGGTTTTGAGGCGAGTTTGGCCAAGAGTTTAGTGGGAACGGCAGGGTCGGATGCTCACTGCCATCAATCGCTTCATGTTCATGTTCAGCTTGAACGCTAAATATAAACAGACATATCAGTCTGTGTTTGCTTGGATTCATTGAAATATTAAAGCAAATGCTTTGTGCCTGTGGTGCAGGGCAAGGTCTTCTTTATTTTGCTGGGGCAATAGCCATATTGAAACAAACTGTATTTTGTTTTCTTTCAGACAGGTGTGATGGCACACCTGCGGAGCTCAGGCTTGAATAGCAACTCGTAACCTTTTGTGGGTAAGGTGGGGGGCAAATCCTGCTTAACAAGGATGTCAAACTGATCTTTGTTCCCTTCTCCCGACCAAGTATCTGTGGCAACAAACTGGAGACAGGTAAACAATCGGCTTCTGCTACCGCAAGCTTTCCATTTACAGTTCACCAGGAGCTCTTATTATATGAAAGGAAAGGGTGGATGTGGTGTCAACACAAGGTAATAGTAATATTATTTGAACAGGTGTGTGGGGTGTTGCTAAAGTGAGAGGACGGGTGAGCGGTAGGGAGCAGTTAGTACAGGGCTGTGCATGTAATAACCAGAGCTCACCCGCGTTTATTATCATAACAATCATGTGCGGTGATAGGTTTCACAATGAGCTGGTCTGATTTACCTGGTGCATTAAACCAGTTCTGTTGTTTCTCGCTTTCTAACTCCCCGCTGGAAAAGAGCCCGAGAAAATATGGGTGCTAAAGATTCGGTGAGCAGACCCACTGCACACGCGGCTACAGAGAAGTGACCCACCAGGCCAGTTATCCCCCGGCTCCTCCACTCCTCCACAGCCAGCTCTGCTGCTGATTTACATCGGTGGAACAGAGAAGGCAGATTAAGTACCTCAGGACTGCGTTACAAAGGGATGGCAGCTTTGCGGGGAGCGTTAAGGCACCTTGGAATAGAGAGAGTCGAGCACCTCAGCAGTTTTGTCTACACGTCTATTCTCTGTAACGCAGTTAATTTCAGCAACGTATTTCCACTCTGTGATGTGTGTTGTATTGATATGTATCTATGGTTCGAACGTATATTCATCTATGTGTGTACAGCGTTAGGTGGATATCCTTCCAGCAGGAAAACTGTCTGCCACTATAGAGAATGGAAACAGTAAAAATAATCTTTTGGTTTCTACTTTTGAAGGGCCGACTGGAATCACATTAGAAAGGATTAATGCAGTAGGTACATACCTTGCTGAAATTTGCACGTTTCCATTACGAGAAAGTGGGAAACAAAGGGAAAAATCATACCCTGGTATGGTCTCAGAGTAGAGATATATGCTATGATTCACTGAAGACAGCTATGGAGGTTACAAAACAGAAATTAAGAGACGGTATAAATTACGTGAGGGTGTTCTAGACAATTAGACAACTCATTGGTCCATTTACAACACTGCTCGTGGCTTTATATCAAATCTGATGAAAGAGTAGCAAATTGTAAGCAAGGAAATTTTGCATTCTCTCCCGTCCTTAAGCCCTACTCTGTTCAGTGAGATCTTAATGCGTATCCTGAGCATTTTAATAAGAAACTACTGCATGCCACTGGTTTGTGCAAACAGTAGTTGTATTATTACAGGGCATGAATTAATCTTCCGGGCGTCCATTTGTGTTACTCAGATCAGGCAGGGTTTATTTGCAAAGGGCTGACCCTGCTTCCTGGCAGGTTCACTTGGAGATGCCGTGCCAGACTCCCTCCGGCCGACGCGAAAGGGTTCGGCTGGCACATCTCGGGGACCGCGTGGACAGCCACACGTCAGGGGCTGCTACCCAAGGAAAAAACAGGGCGAGCGACTGTGGGGAGAGTGGCACCGAGTCCCGGGTTCAACAGGCTGCTTCAGGCAACCTTTAGCGGGTATTTAAGGTGGGTAGGAAGCAAGTGTCCTCAAGCTTGGGGCTGCATCCTTCTGGTAAAGCAGTTTTAGCTCGAGATCGCAGAAGAAACCTTTATTTCAAGCAGCTTGCTCCTTCCCGAGCAGAATTGCCGCAATCTCAACATTTCCCCATGTACAGGTTTCATTAAGTAAATGCTTAATAGCGGGGTGGCTGTCATCTTAGGGCAAATATTTTAGAAATCCTGTGTTAGTCACATCAGGTGTGCGTCTTCAATACTGCAACATCTGTTATTTGTTAGATGCAAACAGAGAAGGAAAATGGGTATTTGCCCTGTCCTGGGCTCGTCAGTGATTCAGGCAACCTGGCTGAAGGCGGCAGGGACGGTGCTGACAGTACGGTTATTTCAGGAGGGTAACATTGCACCAAATGTTGAGTCGGGGGTAAACTAAAAAGTGTTGTATTATGCTTGGGTGCCCTCTAATTTTTTTTTACTATCCAGCGTGTTCTTTACATATTTCTTGTTCCTTAGAATTGCCTTGTAAAAGTCAATGCTATGCTGCTGTTCGAGAAAAGCAAACGTTGGATGGACTCTTCACAAACAGAAGGTAAGTCACGGTCAGCTGAAAGGAGCATACTCTTGAGCACAAGCTTCTGGATTAAAATGAGCATTTTGATCTTTCTTGGCATGCTTGATTATTTCACACTAGATGACAAATATTTTAGGGTTACTCCACAAAGCTCTCACTCTTTGCTTTGGATGGGCTTTGCCAGTTTTTAAGGCAGACACTTAAGTAATCAAAAAACCCAGCCTAGTAACATTTTAGGCTTAGTTTGAAGAATTTCATTGGATCAGGACTTTAACGAGAGAGAAGCGGATTCTTTAATTACCTCAGACACTGTTTAACACTTCATTCACATAGGGTATTTATCCATGAGGCATCAGCCTATTATTAGTTGGCTATTGCAGTCAAAAGTTGGTGGCAAAGTCATCGTGGCGTTCTGAGGAGACCGTTACAGCGGCACGACAGACTATGCAAAGAATTCCTTGAACATAGATGGGGTGCATTCATTAATACGCCAATCAATTAAGAGCTGTTTTTGTTTTTTTTTTTTTTTAAATATAAAGTCCAAGGAACATCGCATTTCTTCCATCAAACGTAACCTCTCAGAATATGAGGTGTGTATTTTTTAACTGGTGAATTTTCACTTGCTGACGCTCTCTTCCACACGCTTGGGAGTCTTCCCCTTCCTTTCCAGCAGGCTAAGTAAAATGCTGCCCTCTTTTGAATTTCAGGAGGCAGTGCACCTCCTGGCAGAGGGCTGCCCGGGGAGCGGGAGGCACCGCAGCACAAAAGACGCCGGTGACTCCTGCGGGGCCGATGGATGACAAGAAAGGCAGCCCCACGTTTTGTGCCGTTAAATAGAGTCAGGAGAGTTGTTCCGAAGAAGGCAAATTCTCTAAAATAGAAATTCTCCTCTTTATCTTGAAAAATTTGAAAACAAGACAAGATGCTCTGCTTCATTGTGGAAATATCATAGACAGGGAAATGTCATTGTCTCTAGTGCCTGAATAGAGGGGAGACCGAGTCCTGAAATTCTCTGGACTACTTCAAGTGAATCTTCACTCAAATTGCAATAATTTCTTTGACTATTTGAATTGTGAGTTGTGCTGAATGCCCATCTAGGTCTTGCAGTCGGAGGAAAACTTTTTTTTTTCTGATAAACCGTCTCTGAAGGAAAGAGGATGCGACTGGCTGCCGCTTGTCCTCTGCACCAGAAAACAAACACTCAGGGTTACTCTAGTGTATAATAACTCCCAAAGCTTGCCCATTGGTAAGGGACCACTGATGTGGTGGCTGTAGAAACCAACGCGTCTCTGCCTTGAGCAGCTTTGTTGGGAGATGTGTCTCCAGCCAGAGGGAGGAGGATGTTTCTCCAGCTGTTTCTCGTCTTCACTGGCAAGCAGCTGCACAGATAGGGCATGCTCTTATGCGTCTTTCTTCAAGGAGGGAACATAAAGGAGACCTTGTGGGAAAAGCTATGCTGAAGTAGCTACCGCCTCCATTTCTTCAATAGGGGCATTGAAAAAAAACAAACCCGCTCTCCCTTTCTCCATACACACCCCTGCTTAACACATCTTTCTGCCGGAGGCAAGGGGTGAAAAGGACCATTACATCATGTAGCGGGGGGAGAACTGCGTATAAGGAGTCATACAGAAAACTAGCATCCCTAAGAGGAAGGGCACGTGGTTTTTGGTCTGTAGTATTCCAGTGCGACACACGAAAACCAGGTCTCCTGGATATCAGATATACTGCATGGGAGGAATGTGAAAGGGGGCCTGCATTGTAGAAGAAAGGGAGAAAAACATGCATGCACACGCAAACCCATGGTCTTTTTCTTCTCTGTTATTATTTAACAGGATTTTTCTGAACATACAGCTCCCCAGCAAGCCCTCTTACAGTTCTCAGAAGCTAAAAGACAGGTAGGCAGCAAGGAGCAATGTGCAGGCAAAATGATCAGGCGAACAAAAGCTGTGCATCTTGCTAGTTACATGATTTGTGCAAAAAGGCACGCTTCTTAAAATTTATCTCATTTTCTGCACCTACAGATTTTTTTGACACAGAGAAGAGGGTGATTAATCCCAAATATCATCTGAAACAGGATAAGCAGAAGGGGACTGGGCATGTATATGTCACCGGTAGTGTATACTGTCTCATATATATTAAATATGAGACAATGTAATAAAAATAAACAATACAGTATTGTGTCAGTTGCAACTCAGACAGTAACAAAATATTGCCACATTTTTTCTTACAAAGCTGGCTGTGGTGGCTGGAAAGACCCCTAAAGCATATAAAGCTCTTATCTTCCTACATTTCCCTAAAGAATAATAGATCAGTCAGTGCTCTGATGCTGTTTTAATAATGTACAATTTACAATTCATTTGGTTACCAAGCACTCACAGTATAATTAATTTCATAGACCCTTTCTACACATCCGCATGGTTTACGACAGTACAGAGGGGAGGTGGGGAAACTATGTCCCCCCTACTGTCATAGGAAAGTGCTTGGATGGCGTGTCACCTAGCTGGTCTGCAGGCAGTCCTGCCGCTCTAGGGGTGATGTGGCTCCATTTCCCCTTCCCTTCTGCCCCCAGCTGTCGCCTGCCTTTCCCATTCCCGTACATGAACACCTCCATGGGGGATGATGACCCGGGGATGAGCCCAGCTCAGCCCGCAGCACCCTGGTAGCATCATGCCAGAGCTGCCCCATCCCTGCAGGATGCAGCGGGCGTGTGTCCCAGTCCACTGGCCCCCAGACGTGTGGCAAGCACTGGAGCAAAAGCTAAGGTGAACCAAGCGGAAGTCTCAAGGACAAAAGGCAGGTGACAAGCCTTCTGTGCCTCTCCCTTTACCCTCGTGGCTGGGGACAGAGGATTCCGGCAGGAACATGCGTAGTGCTTCGGTCAGGAGTGACTGCCCATCCGAGGCTGTCGGTGCATGAGCCCAAGCCGAATAGCATTTCACAGAATCAAGACATAGAAACTGGAGGGAAAGACTCCAGAAGCCAGCAGAATACACATTGTTGGAGGTTGTATTTCCACAGTCCCATTATTTTTCCCTTTGTGGGGAATCTGTACAGTTGCCTGAGAGACTTAAATAATGGACTCTGTCTGCAATGAATGGAGCTGCTGTTCTGTGATGTCTCGCACATCAAAGCAATTTTTTCAAATCTACGTTTACCTCTTTGATAAAGACAACACTGGGAGGAATTCAGCGACTACAGAGAACCTGCGGGTCTGCGCATCCACCCAGAGCTTGCTTTGACAGCAGCGTATGAATCGCTATTCAAGTGCGGGTTTTGTTTCCATTATCAAGTAAACAGGGGTTTCCTTTTCTGAATTTTCCAAACATGCTTTTCCTTTTTGAAGCTCACAATTCCTATACAAGTACAGTGTATGTATACACATATATGGATACTCATGTGCGTGTGTACAAATATATATATGACCACATATGCCTGAGGGTTGAGCTCCCAGTTTGTGACGGTTCAGCACACAATCCTGCATACAAACACATGAGTACTCACACTGAAGTGCAGATTAAAGCTAGACTTACTAACTTTCTACAACTAGAGATTCAGTTTCATTCTTTTTTCCTAGATGTGAAAAGCTGTGGAAGGTACTGTTTTCTTCTGGGGACTAAAGAACATCGGAAGTCAGAGCAGTAAATGTTTGATTAACCCCTACGGGGGGGCCTGTGTGATTTTCACAAGGCATTAACTGTAAGAGGTACACCTTCTCTCACGCTGTCTCTGCAGCGGGCTATTCAGTCTTCTGGCATTCAGCCTATTGATTTGGTTTCCCGATCTCTAACTTGAACAAAGATGTGGTGAGGCAGAGGCCATGAAATACTGCTTTCACATCTTGTTTCTGTATAGGATTTGGCAGCCAGTTTGACACCGTATTGAAGACCTGCAGCTCTTATTTGTCACAGCCATAGAAACTTGACTCTTCTGTGAATCGGGGCATACCTGTAAACATAAGCGTAACCAAAAAGTATGATTAAGGACATCATGTATGTGTCTGTAAATACAACAGCAACAAATGTTATTATTATTATCAGTTATTCTTATTTGCAACTTAGTCATAATTAAAAGCTTGAGTGGTTCACGTACTGCAAGGTTCCCTTCACAACAGGACTCCAGATCTCTCCCCCGCAGCCAGGTTTGCAGGGGGTTCAAAGCAATGCCCGTGTTGCATGGCAGGGCTGATGGAGTCCTGGCCCCGCAGGAGAGCGCTGGCCTTTCTTCTGCTCGAGAGAAAGCACCCAGGAAAACCTGATGCGAACTCTTCTGAATATGTGGGAAGTAGTGAACCCGAAAAACCCTGCTTTTAACCTTTGAATATCAAAGGGTCAAAATCTAGTCTTCAATCCAGGTGAATTTTTGCCTACGGGCAAGGAATAAATGAATGTTTGTTTAATTATCTATTATCTGCTTTTTTACCCGTTTCATGTCTCTCCCATACAATAGTTCTCTTAGCATCATTTCTCTTTTCAGTTCAAAAATATTTTGGTTTGATTTAATGTTGCTCAAGAAATGAACACAACCGCGTTCATAAAATTCTTGCACGCACCAACCTCATTGCAAGACAAAACTGTCTACTTTGAATTTCTAGGTCTGTATCTATCACAGAAAAAGAAAAGCACAGCATTGCTAGGAGGCATTATTTGCTTTATTTCAGCATTTTTTTCAATACTGAAATCGAACAAAAATTTCTCGGACATTAAAGTAAAGTTGACAATGTTTAAACCTGCAATGGCTGAGCAGCATTGCAGAAATGATAGCATTTATCAGAAATGCATAGAAAGACATTTTGAAATTTGATCACCTAGTATTCTTTTCTCTGAAAAAAAATAATAAAATATCTGGCAATCAAATCCAAACAACAGCTAAACCAAATTTATTTCTTTTATGATTATTGGCGGAAGTCTTTTCTTGTTTCTTAGTCCGTATTGAATATGAGGTGGAAATGAGATGGCCTCTGCAGTGGAGAAGTCAGGGGTCCAGGCTGGTGTCCACATCATCCCTAGTGAGTCCTGTCAGACACCTTCCCTTGGATTCACTCCTTGTGAACCCACAGGGACTATTGACGGTAGAAGGTTAAATGTGCTTTGACGTCGAGGCCAGCTGGCACAAGATGGCCCACATCCATTCTCCTAATCCTCCTTTCCTCCCAAAATGCCTGTTGGGAATGGTCCCTGGCTACGTTAACACCTGAGCTGTGTCCAGGGATGTACTTGACCCAAGCCAAAACCATGGCAGGGACCGCTCTAACAATTTAACAATCTGGAAAATTGAGCTCCAGCACCTGGGGACGTTCCCTGGCGCTGTTTCCTTGACTGTCTGCACGTGGCCACACAGAGCGAACCGATTCGATAAAATACCAACATGAATGCCCTTTCAGTGCAGCGCTGCACATTGAAATGCACGACAGCAAACACTTTCAACGTGCCGGCCAAAATGTTATACTGAAGTTTTGCAAATCAACTTGTAAGGGTTGCGATCATTTTGAAAAGAGAGCCTAAAATCTGCCAAAAAAGGAGTCAGATCCCCAAGTCGAAGCGAAGTCAAGATAATACTTAAGTGGCTTATTCATGAAAAGCTACCACTTGACTTTCCACAATGAACTTGCCAACGTAAGGCTTCATGGAAGGAATGCAAAACAACCAGGCGAAGCTCAGAGAAAAAAAGTGTATTTTCGGTCAAGGACAAAATAATCATGTCATCTTGAGACGTGACAGGCCAACTTACATAGCTTTGATTTTACCAGCGTAACTACCTGGCACTTTCTGTGATCAAGATGCCCACAGCTGTAATCTAATGTGATCTGGAGCTTATTCACTGATCACAGCTGTGTAATTTCAGGTAACATGCTTCCCTTGTTTAGTTTTGTTTAACATTGTTAAATATATAGTCAGACCATCTGCACAGTATTTTTTTAAATTGGAAATTACAACCATAACTTCCTTTTTATATATCAATAAACTAAATAGCAAAATTTCAAAGGGATCCTTCTCTACCAAACACTGAAGCAGAATGTTTGTCCCACGCCACACCATTGCCTAATTGCACACTAATTGGACAAACGTGATTAAATATTTCAAGATCTTTACTAATTGCCTCTATTTTAGCTTTAAAATTTGCTTGCCACCAACAAATTTAATGACACTGGTGTCTAGTCATCAGCAAAAAGCCCAAGAGTTGCTCTTTAAAATGTACCTAGTCAGAATATTTACTGATTGTGCATTGTTGTTTCCAATGTAGCTTAATTAGAAATCCAATCAGTTCTCTAAGTCTAATTATACTTGATTTGTAGATTCAGACTATGATACATGATGAAGCTAAGCAGCTAACAGAAAACGTGCTTGAAATGTAACAATAAGAGAAATATTTTTAATGCATGCCTTGTTATCATTGTAGAAACTCCAAGTAATATATGAGATCAAACACAAAGGAAAATACAGAGATTTATGACTCAATAGATTTTAAAAAAAGCCCATGTTTTATCCTGCAGCAATATAACTGGTGTATGTCTAGTGTTTAAAAATATTTCCTTTGTTTGTTTACTGATTTGTTTGGACAAAATAGCAGCATATATTATGTGGATACTTTGGTGTCTGTGCTCGGTTGCACGTCTCTTACGACAGGGTTTTTTGCCCTATATTTTAAATGGCATTATGTATCAGAAGCTGGAAGCTGGGTTAGAGGTGGTTACTAAGGCAGCACTTCCCTTTAGCTGCGTCCCTACATCTTCAATGCACCCTTAATTTGCTCTTCTCTGCGAGAAATATCCTTTAGGGGCCAAGGGCCAGATGTTTCTTTTTATTCCATGCTGTGCAGGGAAACACATCTGCTCCGCTATTATTTTTTACCTCAGTCCCACAGTCTGAACATTGCAGCTGCATCCTCGCACCCGTGTTGTAGGATCAAACTAATAGCGTGTCACTTTTTGTAGGCAAGGCATTGTCTACAGTGTCCTTTTATTAGTATTTTTGTGTAGTGGCAAACATTTTGATCATGCGTAAGTAATGAGCAGCACAAACATTTTCTAAAGAACAGGGAAAACTTGGAGCAAGCAGAGGAGGGGGAAGGAAGTCCATCAGCAAGTCACCCTAAGACCCATGGTTGCTTCCTTCTGTTTCCAAGAAAGGAATCAATACACTTTTCCATTTAGTAAACGGTAGAGCTACCCAGGGTAAGAGCCTTTTTCAAAGCTACCTCTCTAGCTTGGTGGCTTTTAACATCATCTTCTGCAGACTTCTTGGGGACCACTTGTTGCTCCTAAAAAGTTCACTAAAGGAGACAAAGCTTGCTGTCTGGGAACTTCGGGTTGCTGTAGAAGACGCTCTTTCTCCACTAGAAAATTTTTAGGAGTCTACAAATTAGAAACAGTTAAAAACCATTTAGGTTATCTCCTATGGAAAAAAGCCACCGCTACAGCTGTGAAGGAAAGCATTATGGTCCCAGACTCCATGTGAGGAGAGGAGGAGCAAGGCAGATAGCAACTGACCGTTGGGGCAGCATCTTCTGGAGGCTGCAGCAGAAGGTGATTCAGACATGCTGACCCTTTGCTTTTAAGGGGACTCCTAGGGCCTTTATGCAGCTCAGGATTTTCTCTCCTTGCCTTTTTTATTCTAAATCTCTTCTTAAATCGAAAACCAGTCCTTCGCTGCAAAGAAAAAGCATAACCAACTGGCAAGTCTTTGTGTGGGGCCTACAGAAGACAAATGTTGAGAGCTCACCCTGCTAATTGCTGCAGTTCTCGAAGAAGCTAATTAATAAAGCAGTTCATGAATAAAAGCTGTTCCCCAAGTTGTGGTAACACCACTGAGAATACGAGGGATGGGGAGAGGGAGGAAGGGAAGGCAAGAGGGCAAAAATAAGGAAGTAAACATGAGGTTAGTGTTAACTTCAGCTCACTAAGAAATGCAGTGCGTAAAGTAAGCAGCCACTGAGAAAAAATTTTTTAAAAAAGTTCTTGGGGAAGCCATATGGCTTAGCTATGGGCAATGCAATCATGCTACTACATGGTATCATGGTTTTAAACGTTTCGGGTGCCACCCCAATGGGCTAGGCTACCCTGGGGCAGATGACAGCTCACTAGAAGCTCGGTCAGCTGTGGAGCCATGAGCTGGCCGGAGGGACAGCCCAGCCTCCTCCATGGCCCTCCAGCTCTGGGCCTGGTGGCTAAACTGCCTGGCCATGCTGCATTGACAGTCTGCCACTGGTTTTTGGGGTCTCTTTTGGGAAACAGATCAAATGGTTTTGCTTGGTGGCAGTGTGACCTGTTGAATGCAGCATGAAAGGAGACGGTGGCCTCCTCCCCAGCCTTACCAGCACCACGGTACGGCCTTGGCGCTTTCTGCCCGAAAGCCAATACTCGCCATCTTCCCAGAGCGCTTGAGCTCTGTAGATGAAGAGCACTGAACAGCAGCTGGCTATTATTTTCAGGCTTCCAGCATATTTTGTACCACATACAATGAGATAAATTTTAAATTATTTTTTTTAAGTAACCACTGCGACAGTGTTCTTTAAAGAACAAAAACCGTGAAGGAGTTGCTATTAAGAACTTGGCTCTGCTTTAGCGGCGATGTTTGAAATATTTTTCTATGTTGTTCTACTTAATTTATTGAGTCTGAGGGCTGGGTTCCCCCTCCCCTCTCTTTTCTTCTCTGCCCTTAAAATTGACGGCAGCAAGGACAAAATTTTTAAAAACAGTGAAATAAAATATTTCAGACACATCCCCCACACAAACCAGTGTTCAATATTTTATCTTCCTTTACTTTCTTTTTTTCATCTGTGTGCAATCAGCCTTGAAAATTTCCTTTGCCTTCAATTCTTTTACCTTTGATGGTATTCAGATTGCAGGCTCTGCCTTGGCCCCTCATGCCACACAGTCTTCTATTTATATTATTAAAATGCAGCACTTGCTTTTTCATTTTACTCTGTTTACAGGGTATTGCTTTTATTGATTAATGTCTCAGACTCAAGTAAAATGCTAATCACACAGGGAAAAAATTGTAAAAAACTCAATATGCTGATCTGTGGTGCTTGGCATTGGAAGTCACTCACTAACTTAGCTCTGATTTAAGCTTCAAATTGGAAGCGGCTCCACCCCACTAATGCGGTGGCTGAAAACCTGGACCTCTGTGGCCAAGGTGCACAACACGTTCCCATTTGTGCTCACATCATGGGGCACGTGAGTCCCAGAGACGAAAGACTAGAAAAATTGCATATTTAGCTTAATTTGCCTATAAGCATGGGTTTTGGATTCATTTATATTTATCTCTTTTCTGCCAAAATGGTGGCTGCCACATACTCCCTCCTTAGGACAAGCCTGACATACACATGTGTGTGTTCTGGCAGCCGTGACAATAAATAGCAAGCTGGCTCGGAGAAACAAATCAAACCCAGAAATAAATAAATAAATAAAAACAACTAAAGAAGCAGAAAATCACTCTCTGCAACTCGTGCAACACCAGCAGGTGACTGGACACTGCCACGTTGCTTCTGCAACGCCAACTGCTGAGCGCTTAAGAAGCAGTACGACAGGCTCAAGGTCTCTCAGCATCAAGAGCAAGACTGAGTTTTGTTGCTTCAAAGAGGAGGCAAGGTCTCCTTCGCTGCCCCAAGGAGAGCAGGCTTTTGACTACCGTTTCTGTGAGGAGCTCTTCCACAGCCCCTTCACCCCTTCCTAAGCAACAACACCCAGCAGCAAGACCATCTTTGGCACCCGAGCAAATCGCAGGCAAAGAACGCATAGGCGTGAACGAGAGCTGCCCCTTGCCCACTGCCGGCAGGGGAAGCAGCAAGCACTGCGGCCTCCGTCTCACAAAGTTGCGTTTCTGCACACACCTGGATGCTTCTCGCACGCAGCCCACAAGAAGCTGATAAAACTGACTGCGTGCAAAGTGCCGAGGTGTCAGTCTCGGCAAGTTCGGGACCCGTAGGATTGAGTCCCAAATTATGATAAGCTCTCAAAAGTATTTTAAATCTGTCCTTCTTCCCCTCAGAATGTGCTTACACTATGTACTTAATTGGGAATAAATGCTTAAATTATATTCCCCTCAGTGAGATATAAGCAAGAGCTTCAACTCAAATGCGGGTGTATGTCCTAACTTAAAGAGTGATGCTTTCCTGAAGCAGGATGTAAACTGTGACCCACATAAACAACGTAACACATTTAATCATCAAAAATCCTTCCTGGTGGTGCAGTGTTATGGTGAGTGGTTTTTCTCTGCTTGAAATCTTCACGTGTAATCTATATATCCTGTAGAAACAAAGCTAAGATGACTTTAGAAAGTGTTCAGAGCCTGGAAGAGGTTAATTGATGCTTTTATTTTTCTCCAAACCAGAGCGCTTTCTTTTTTTAAAAATGTTTTATACTTTTCCCATTATACTCTCTTTTTTCCCCTCTTTTCCTCTTATTAATAAGGTCTGGCCCTCTTTAACATGCAACAAGAGCCTAATGAGCCATGCAGGCTTCTGTAATTTCTTCACTGTTGAAAATGCCTGACACTAATCTATGCCATTTATACTAATAAGAGGTGTATCAGCTGATATTTGGTGCAATGAAAACATTTTAAATATACTTTATTGAATTGCAGGTAGCAATTTCTCACAAAGTTTACTCTGCTGTGGAAAGAGATGCCCTGCAAGGATGACAGAGCTGTGTGTGTTGCACAGAAGACACAGCTGAAAAAAAAATCTGATGCCCAGTGATATATTAGCTTTATATTTTATGTAAACATGTCAAAGAGATACTGCAGGAAAATCATATCCTCCATTTTTTCCCTGTGCACTATATTTGCAGTTTACATTAACAATGAAGTGCTGACCTAAAATATGATGTCACATTTTATACTAAGTGGACATTAATTAATGCTAAATTGCAGGAGAACTCGTCAGGAGTTTATGCTTTACATATGTATGCATACCCAACAATTCAGCGTGATTAATGATGTTCCCGTGAGCAGCCGGGATTTTCACGTGGAAAAACAGGGGGAAGGGTAAACGCATTCCTTAGAAATGTTTTTCCCTTGGTCTTAATTGTGAGCTTTACATGTGCAATTCTCCACCGTCTCGTCCATAGCACTTAACTCTGATAGACCTCCACTAATTCCAGTTGCAGAAGTGCTGGTGTAGCTACGATAGATGAAGGATTTAAGTGAGGCAAGGTTCGTTGGGAGGGGCTGTATGTCTCATTAGAGCTGCAGATGCAGCTGGAAAAAATAGACAAGCTTTTGGGCACAATATCTTTTTCTCAGGCTTGAAGCAAAGGCTGCAAATGGCTTTCCATGTCAGGCCCGAAGAAAGGATCTGTGCCTGAAACTTTTTTTCCCGGTTAAATCAGTCAATCTAATGAAAAACACTCCCTTCCCTTTCAAATCTCTCTTTATACACATATTTTAGATGGGCAGAAAGTGTTATCATCTCTGCTTCAAAGATCCTGAAAAAGAGAAACAGGGTTGGGCTGGGCTGAAACCCAGGCGTGCTGGCTGCCCGGGTGGGAGAAGCCCAGCTTCCTTCCTCTGCCTGCTCTGCTGCCTGCTACATGAAGACAAAAACATCCAAGAGAGGAGACCGCAATGATTCACGTTTCTGAAGATGTGCCCCAGGCACATAGTTACCCTGTGGTTTTGGAAATATAAATTCATACCTCCAGTGTAATAGGAAATACAAGCGCACACTGTGGTATCCGATTTAAGCCTCCTCCTATCTGCCAAGTGCGGGAAATAGAGCTGTTGACTCCCCAGAGGCTGCAAACTCACTCTTTTTGAGAAAGAAGGAATAACGGAGGGGAATAGCAGTCCTGGGAGAATGGATATGGCACAAAAATCCCCAAAGCGCCCAGCCCCAGCATATGGAGATGTGGTGCGTGGCCAGTGGCCCTTTGCAGCATATGGATCATGTGGTCCAGCTGTGGGGGATACCATAAGGTGGTCTGCAGCTAGATTTAGAAACTAGATGGGAGTTTTTCTCATCTGAGCAGGATGTGACCTCTTAATGATACTGGTGTCAAGGTGTCCCCCCTATTTTTAGCAAGCCCTGCCTAGAGGTCACCTCTCCCTGGCACACTGTTGTCCTCCAAGTTTCTTTGTTTGCCAACATGTCTAACTCTGTCTAGAGAGGTGTGAAGAGGCATCCCAACACCACTGTCAAAAGGCACATCTCCTGAGCTGCAAGGAGGGCTTTGAAGCTCACTGACTGAGAGGTGAGGAGGCTTGGTGAGGTCCTTCATGGCTGTGACAAAAGAGAAGAAAAATCATCATTATACTGAATAAGGCTGTGGGCATCTCCAGGCCAGGTTTCCTTTCCAATAGGACCTGCAGTTCTACTGGAAGCTGTGTGAAGCACTGTAATGGACAGCTGCAGGATCTACTGCTCCTTCTGGGCACTGATGAAGCACTGTCCCTCAATGCACAAGCGTAGATGTCCTTCAGGAATATCCTTCCACCTAAGGCGGGACCCCCGTGGGTGTTCTTGATTTCTGCCCACAGGACCAGACCTCAGTCAGGTCTCGTACATCCTTCCTTCAGAGAGGTCCTGGGGAGGGGAACTCCAACAACTTGTTACGTCGTGGGAAAAGAAAAGGCCTTATCTCTGTCCTTTGTAATCATAGGGTATTTTTACAAACCCAAGCATACTCACGTTTGTAATTTGGGGAGAATTGTTAACAGCAGCACTTGTTTTTCAGCTGCTTTGTTGTTCTTTGAACGTGCCCTCCTCTTGTGCTCATTTTCTCTATAAGGTAACCATCATAACCATGGCGATCATCTTCCTCTGGATAACTCTAGGTGCACTTTTTATTTTTAATTAAATACTTTAATTAAATATTTTGTTACACATTTTAATTACATATTTTCAATAATTTTAAAATATAAAATTGCATTTTTACCCATCTCCTAGTCTGGAGGAAGTGTGACAGCATCCAGGGGAGTCCAAAAAATTGCAGTTATATTGTAAGGTCTGCATTATTGTTTCTTTCTGTCCTTTGTACTCTATAGCTTGAGCACAGATTTGCCCTGCCCCCATTCCTCAGACTCTCTCCAAAACAGCAGTCAGACCTTTTTCCTTGCTTATCAAGGCTAATTTAGAACCCAGCAACTCACTCGAGTAGTTCAAGTATTTCTTTTAAAGTGTATTGCTTTGTATTTTTTAAAACTGGATTTTGTGTGCCACTGGCCTATCTGTTCGCCTTGACTCCTCTGAAATTGCCCGCTGTCTCCCTAGCCTAGATGGCAGCCAGTAATTTCTCACTTGCTACTTTCTCCATCACCCCTGTGCTGTCTGGCTGCGGATCCTAGATCGTGCCTGAGAGACCAGCTGTGGCCCAAGGTCCTCCTCGCTGTCAACGCTGTATGAATACACAGCAAGAAGACAACCCCTGCCCTGCACACTTGTATTCCTTGGCCATATCTACGTGGCCAGTGTCCCCTTGCGCCCAGGCCACATGGAAGGACTGGGCACTTCCTTTGCCAGCAGCGCTGGCCCACGTGGGCCAGCTCGGAGCAGGCTCGTGGCTCCCCACACCTGACCCGCGGGCCCTCCACAGCAGACAAAAGGATAATAACAAATGCAGGCGAGCAGCCTAGCAGGCAGGAAATTCAGCTCACCGCTTGCCATGGCACTCCAAATTGCTGATATTTTCCACTCGGTACATTCCCTTAAATATTCAGTGTCGGTCATGGTAATCTGTGTTGTAATGATCCCTCTCCTATTGCTCGCTTTTCCTGACGTTGCTGTAGCAATCCTGCTACTTCACCGGCGCTTAGAAAATGGATCTGTAGCCTCTCTTCCCTTCCTTGAATCCAGAGAAATGCCCTTTGATTTATCCTTTCAGCTTTTGTAGCGCCGGGGACAGAATGAATTGTGGGCTGTCTGGATCTGTAACTCATCCCCTGGACAATTACTGGACACACACATCCCAGCACCACTCTCCTCTTAACCTTCACCAGCCTAAGTGTGTTAACTCCCCAAAGATTATCAGGCTGTCTGAAGGTGTGATTGAAATGAGCTTGGCTCCTCTCGAGAAGCCAGTGCCCTAGCCTACTAAATCACCGGCTCTAATCTTGAGCACTTAAGCAAAACCAAACAAAATAATCTTCCAGGAAACACTAATAGCGCAATGTCAATACCCACATCATGTGTGTCAACTGCCCTATTAATTATTATCATTACCTGCCTTCATACATTGAATGCAAC
Source organism: Chroicocephalus ridibundus (assembly GCF_963924245.1). Taxonomy (NCBI): domain Eukaryota; kingdom Metazoa; phylum Chordata; class Aves; order Charadriiformes; family Laridae; genus Chroicocephalus; species Chroicocephalus ridibundus. The sequence continues at coordinate 70,807,998 of NC_086285.1, read as the reverse complement.
TGCGGTTCTAGCACTGGGGGAAACCAGCAATAATTGGGAAAAAGCCTACAGAAACGCATTTGCGTATGTGTACGTTTCCCCTCTCTCCCTGCATGCACATGTGTCTGTTCACCTACGCTACCTTGCACACCTGTATGTAGGCACGCGTGTATTTTGTATGCACACGTATACACTCTGTGCAACCTACTGATTTAGCCAAACGTGGCACACAAGAGGTACGCACCTTTTTTCCTGAGCAGATTAGTTTGCAAATGTTGCTCTATATTCTTTGCCTGTTGTTCAAATACATGCGAGCATACACTCCGCGAGGATATGTCTTATGCCCTGTGTCTCGACGTTTTCCGACAGATGTTGGCTAATGCGGTTGTAGAAGGTTCACTGTGGATGCAGTGAGCCCAATAAATCTTCCTCTTAAATGCAGACACTCCACCATCCCAGCATCTTATACCTATAATACATTTTAATTACTTGGCTATTCAAATTATACTAAATTAGATCTGCACGGAGCTGCATCACGGATTTCTCAATTTACATTTAATCCACGGCAAACAAAATAAAAAAAAAATAAAGGGCAGGCGCACTTTTTATTGGAACTTGCAGGAGCTACTGAAGTCTGATACCTTTAAAATTATTAAGTGACAAAGATTACTAGCACTAAGGTTCTACTTTGCTTCCCCATTAGCCATTTAGGTGACAGCTGCTGTATTACACATAAAGATGAACCATTCCTTGAGGGATGATAGTGGTTCCGCTGTGACACTACTGGCATAAAGCATTATCAGACCATAGCTGTGCTTAGAGCCATCACAGTCTCCTAGGCACCTATCAGTACCCTCATTATCTGCATCACAGAGTGTCTAGAAAGAACACTGCCAGGCTTCACAGCTTTGCAGCTCATTTGAGAAGCGGAAATTAAACGTCCCATGAGAAAAAACAGGCACATTGTAACAGCACCAGTGCTGTACACCAATAACATGTTGACTGCTGTTGCGCTGACTTCTGTCTCATTAATTTAATAGGCTCCTAGATTGGGGATGGGAAGGTGGAGAGGCAGCCTTTACAAGCAGATTACTGAGCAGGGCTCTCGGCGCTGATTGCGAATCCAGATTGGAGTGAGAACTGACACTGAGCACCGCCGCGCTTCAGACACCCGCCCTGACTCCTGCAGCTGCCCCGTGGTGACATAAACCAGAGAGAGGCGGCAAAATTAGCTCGTCACATCCGTAATCTGGGCTTAGATTACCCTCGGCCCCTGTGTGAAGTAAAGGAAAGCAGCACAGGTGCTTTCGGAGGCATCGACAGTAGCTGCGTGCGTGCGTGGGGGGAGGTGGGGGGGCTAATGCGAGCATGTTAAATGGGGACCGCTGCATTCAGAGTAGGTTGTGTTAGCAGAAGCGTTCCTTCCCCAGGGCAACGTGGGTCTGCTCTTCAAAAGGGGCTGGTTTGCTTTCTTCCTCTGGAAAAGTAACGTTCACTCGTGTGGTGATGTCCAGCAAAAGTCATAGCCCTCGCAGAAGCTTCTGTAGGACCCGAGGGGAGCATACATCTTCTGGGGGCCCAGGGATGACTTGCTACCTGAATCAATACTTTTAAACAGCTCTCACTTACGCTGAAGCCAGCGAGCGCACGTCAGGGAGGAAAAATGGCTGTGGGCTTCTACTCTACTCCCTTGCCAGACTTTACATCCAAGAGCCCCTGAAGGAATGTGGAGATTTTAAAATTTTCTATTGCATTTTAGTTAGTTGCTGCAGGTGATTTCATGCATTTCTGTACATTTAGGTTGATAAAGGCATTATAGGAGATGTCGGTGGAAGCAGGACTGATCTGCAAAGGTGTGTGTTGTGAGAAGCATTCGTTAAAGTGATCTCTCTGCCAACAGTGTGCTTGGGTATTTGTGTGCATCTATGTCCTTTCTTTATTTGTGTGGATGCGTGATAAAGAGAAGATAGAAATAGAAAGAAGGTGAACTCATTTTTACAGTCTCTGTAAAGACACTTGACTCATCACACAGGAGCTGAATTCCTTGGACCCCGCTGTTCTCTCCCCTTAGGTTGTGTAGGGGTCACTCAAGTGCTCCAGGGTGCGTGCTCAGGTATGGGACAGAAAAAGGAACCTACAGTATGAGCCCTTATTTTGGCATTCAGTAATGCAGATTTTTTTTCTGGATCATATAACAAAAATGCAGAAGCTGCATTATCTGGAAACACGTACAAACCAGTCACAGCATGAAGAGCAGGTGGGAACCTTGTTTTGAAGGCCCTGTGGGGAATATTGCCAAAGGAATTGCGCTTTGTGGGGCTATTAAAAAAAAAAAGACACGTGCACAAAGATGGTGTCAGGATCTGAAATATATCCCCACCACTTGGAAATGTTGCGGGTCCCTGAGTCTATACACTTTTTTGTGAGTCCCACAGCCACTAAGAAGGGAAACTTCCTTAAATGTCTCGCTTAATGTCATCCACATAAGTATACTGAGAGTTTTGAAACTGTGGAAATGAACAGGAATAAATACCGCAGGAAAACCTTTCAGGAATTTTCCCCCAGCAACTGATTCCTAGGGAGATTTCCCAAAAGTCGACAGCAGTTACAGACGTTACTCTTGCACACCTAAGATCTGATCTGGCTTAAAGAGCAATCATACGTACTTTTTTTTCTTCCCAGGTTCTTGTACATGCACTTATTGCAATAAGCGGGGTACTTTCAGCTGCTTCTACATTGTTCCTGCGTTTGTCTTTTGGGCTGATATTCTCCAGATCTCCTTGGACAGGGGCAAGAGTTTAGGTCCGGGGCAAGGGTTGGAACAGAGATTGGAAACATTGGAATCATCTAACCACTAAAAGCAAACTTTCAGGTGCTCGTCATGTGTTTAAACTCCTAAACCCAATTTTTAAAGCCCAAGAGCAGTGGATGCCTTCTCCCTCATTATTCAACAACGCATAGAAGAGATAGGCATATAGAAAGCTTTTGTGTAAATGTGCAGTGATTTGTTCATTCATGCAAGAACATGTATGGTAATACCCTGGGATCCTAGAAGATGTTGGGTTCAGTGGTATCAGAAACAGGTACTTAATAGTAAAGCCAAGGAACCTACATGAGGGGATTTGACTTGCTTGAATCTCACATTACACACTGATTTGTTGCTGATTGCTGTCCTTAACCGTGAGACTAGTTTGGTTTCAAAACCATCTCTGGGCAAAGGTAAGTGCATAGATCCCACGAAGCTGCTGCAGATTCACATGCATGGGAGTAAGAAGATAATATGTTTCCGTAAACAGATGCGCATGAATGCACCTTTCCTTCATTTACGTGTGGAATCAAAATCATCTTCTTTTTCCATATCAGTCTTTTTTTTTTTTTTTCCACGGGTGAGGTAGGACCATTTTTTAAACTAAAAAGATCACAAGAAGTTGTGTTAACTGAGTGTGACAACGAGGGCACGCTACTGTTGGGTCTCAGTCTCACTAGTAGTGAGACCACGCTTTTGCTGCTGTGTGGGTGAGTTGCAATTCACTATACCTTTTGCCACAAAAGTCTACATTTTAAGTCTTACAAAACAATTTTTCACCTAGATACACCCAGCTGGGAGAAAGATTTGACTGCAAGAAACCTGGGTAAGCCTCAATCCAGATAAAACAGCAGGAATCCCTTTGACAAAAGATCAAAGCAGCTGAGGTACATGAACGGACACAGGAGCAGAAGGCATCACCTGGGTCATTGAATTTGGTTCCTCACAGCCACGAGCCAGCTAAATCCCATAGCGGTCTGGGATCCGGGAGCATTTCCCAGATCCCCTGTCTGGGAAAAAGACATTGTCTCCTGCTGGTGATGCCTGCTTCCAGTGGAAAGGAAGCCTCAGGGCAGCAGGAGCACAGGCTCCCCATCACTGTCATCAGCTCCCCAGCCTGGCTCGCAGCCCTGGCACCCAATGCTCTGCCCACCTGCCCCTCCAGCACAGACAGCCTCCTCCACCTTGGTGCCACCCCTATGTAAGAGACCACAAGCCACGTCCCCCAGGTAGTGATCTGTGGTTGCTCCTAAGGCCTCCATCAGCTTTACCCTGCTGAAGCATCATCTTTCACTCCCTTCAGCAGTTCAAGTCGAAGGCATCTGCTGCTATCCCAGCTGCCTTGAACGGGATCTGTACAGGCAGCTTCTCAGTTGCAACACACCAGAGGGCCAGACCTCAAGTCCAGACTTCAGGAATACCCTGAGACCTGCCAAATTCACAGACAGTATCTCCACATCCAGAATCCACTCTACCTCATTGCCTATTGACTGTAAGATGGAGAACAGGAAATTCCTTTTATTCCCCTTAGGAATCTGGAAAAGCTTTTAAGTCCAGTAACTAACGTTGGACCCGTTGCACCTTTGTGTTTTAGAGTTAAGCAAGGCAAAGGTACAGGTTTGTAGAATAATGTTCCTTTTCCAGACACAGGGGAACAACCTTGTTCTAGACCCTAGAGCATGGATGTTGGAATAATAATGTGAAAATGGCAATAGATGGTCCTCTTACAATCCCAAATATGTCAAGAAACATTTGTATTAAAATACAGCGTTACCTTACCTTCTTATCTCCGTTTGCTCTGCTGTATATATCCTCCCATCAGATAATTTTGGACAATACACATGGTATAAAACTGTCTAGGAACCTGTGCTCACATGGTGGACAAAGGTGCGTGGGGCAAGTGTATAGACTAAAGGCCTCATTGTGCATATCTCTGCAGCTTCCAGACCATGCCTCTGTTTAGACACCGATGTTCCCTAGCCATTCGGTGGGACTCGGATGCAAGGTATTGAGAATCATTAATTCCCGCATTGAACTCTCAGTTTATAGCTTGTCCTTGGAAGAACTGATTCATTTAAAGCAGGGGCACAGCCATTTGTTTTCTCTGCCAGCGTTTCAAACTCCAGGTCAGAAGGCTTAAGGATTTTGGAAAGAGGGGATAAAGGGTTACGTAAGTCTAACTTATTACCGTGTGCCCTCAAGATATGCAAGGTGGCTTTCACTGACGTCTGGCATCTGGTTTGAGGTGCACGAGCATTGCTGCAGCCCAATCCCCACTGATTTAGGTGGTGTTATGGAAGATTTACACAAGTATAATTGAAGGATTCTTTTTTATTTTGAAACTGTTCTGGGTCAAACCCTGGAAGAAAACATATAGGGATTAATATGAACTTATCACCCCTCCATTAATTTCCAGTGACAGACCCATTTCTTTCTATTCCAGCTCGCTATTGCTCCCAAGGTAGTAAGTTAAAAAAGCCAGCTCTGCCCATCTCAGAGGTAATTGAAGTCATGTCTTCTTCATTCTTGGTGCTTTAGGCCCCAAAGAAAATGGACCGTTATTTTGTCCACATTATCCAAGAAAACCATAGCAATTCTGATAGAAATAGAAATTGAAAATAATCTAGGCAATCTGTTTATATGGACTGCACTTTGCCTGCCTAACCAACTGGAATACAACCTGCCTAACGAGCTTGTTCTGAATGCAAGCTCCATTTTACACAGCTTGCAGTAAAAGGAGAAGATTTGCTTTACCTATTTTTGCTTTCCAGTATGTCACCTGGAGTCCCAGATATTATTTTTCTTTTTTTTTCCTTGCCCCAATGAAATGTCTCTCTCTTTGAAGAATTTCTGCTATGTGAATTATAATCTCTGCTGGGAGAATTAATCATGTTGTCAGTTTATAGCCGGTATTATTATTAATGCTATCTAATTGACTTATTTTAGAAACACATATTAAACATACGCTTTAAAAAATAACCAAAACAAATCTATGTACAAATCTTTCAGGAATGGGAAGAAAATACGGAAAAGCAACAAACTTCGTAGTCATGTCTCGCATGCTGGATTCTTCCAGACTCACAGCTGCTCGAATGCCTTCTGCCAGCTGAGTGAAGAGTTTGATGTGATAACAAAAGAGCTTCCCTGGAAAAGCCAAAAATACGTCTGTAGCGCAGCAGCTGACCAGCTCAGCAGCACGGGTCACTGCAAGCACAAACCGCCTGTTTCTCTATTCATTCCTCTAGCTCCTGACTAAATGCTGAGTCAAGTTTAAGGGCACAGACATATTCAGACCATTCATCACGAGTGCCGCAACCATTTCTGTCCCTTGATTTTGCAGGAAACCCCGGGCAACAGATACCCTGGGTCACCCATAGCTCTCTTGTAATTAAATACCACAGTGGCTGCAAAATCTGAATGCATAGAGACACCGTAGAGGGCTTCTGAATATGGTCCTTTATCTTGTTAAGTGTCTTTGGTGGCCTGGGACTCAGGACCTCTCTCTTTGCAGGGATGCCATCACTAGCTGGATTCACAGAATCACAGAATCACAGAATGGTTCAGGTTGGAAGGGACCTTAAAGATCACCTAGTTCCAACCCCCTGCCATGGGCAGGGACACCTCCCACTAGACCAGGCTGCTCAAAGCCCCATCCAGCCTGGCCTTGAACACTTCCAGGGATGGGGCATCCACAGCTTCTGTGGGCAACCTGTTCCAGTGCCTCACCGCCCTCACAGTAAAGAATTTCTTCCTGATATCCAATCTGAATCTACCCTCTTTCAGTTCAAAACCTTTACCCCTTGTCCTATCACTATGCTCCCCGATAAAGAGTCCCTCCCCATCTCTCCTGTAGGCCCCCTTTAGGTACTGGAAGGCTGCAATAAGGTCTCCCCGGAGCCTTCTCTTCTCCAGGCTGACCAACCCCAACTCTCTCAGCCTGTCCTCATAGCAGAGGTGCTCCAGCCCTCCGATCATCAATCCCTTTGACAATGAGGTGGCTCATGTGAGGCTTCCCCCATGTGACAGCCACCAAGAGTTGTTTCTTTGAGGTCCAAGCCCTAAACGCTCGCCCTTGGCCCTGCTTTTCCCTGCTGTGTCAGCCAGCATTTATGAGAGACGGTGGGAAGAACATCTTGATTGACGTCCCCCTCAGGGAAGGAGAGGGGAGAACCGTATGGTATCGGCAGTGAGTCACCCTGCTCAGATTATCTTCCCCTCATAAGATGCTAAAGATACCTCAGCGATGTTAACTCAGGATGAATAAAATTTTAGGATGATGATGAGGATGGTCTTAAGCCTTCAAAAGTGGCCACATGCATGAATTTTTCAGCCAATCAAGGGAAGTGGTGGGGAAGGGGTGTCCCCCTGGGTGACTGTCCCCGCTCCGGGACCCATGTCTGCCCCATCACGCTCCCATGCCAGGGAGCGAAGCCTGCAGAGTCAGTGCAGGGCATGCAAAGGAGATCCGCACAGAGGATAAGAGAGCTGCAGTGTGGATTGTAAAAGAAAATTATGCCCCAATAATAGAGAAACACGCAGGCCTTTCGCTCGGTTCACAGGCTGCAGTGCTCTAATATTATTAACCTGATTTATTTCAAGGAAAGGGTCACTTTATGAAGCCACTGTGTCTAAACTTTGTGCAGATAAAAGGCCGTTAACAAAAGGCAGGCTTTGGGAAAACAAGCAAAACTCGGGCTGTGCACTCAGTAAGCACATTTTCTAGTTTTCAGTCAAGAAGTCATTGGCAGTGTCAGTGCTTGAAAACTGCATGGCTCAGACATTTCTAAACCCTTTTAATCCATCACAAAGGGCTCCCTTGATTGTTGCTTTGTTTTTCTGCTGCTGCCCTACAGTATGGCTGCCAGTGTATATTCCTGATAAGCAGTGAGCTATGCAGATGCTGCTAGGTTTCCCTGCCTTCGGTACAGTGCAACCTGCCAGCTGCCTGTGTGAGGGACACAATCATGTGTCACGAACAGCCAGGAGAGGTGACACTCTGTCCTCCCCTTGTAGTCCAGGAAACTTAAAAGAATACAAGATTAATTTCCATGGGCTGCATGGTGCCACCCATAAAAGTCCCTATTGCAATAAATGGGGAGCTCTGCTTAAAAACCGAGGATGCAATTAAGCCCCCGCAATATTAATGCCATTTTAATCCCCATGGATTCAGACTTTGGCATTACTAATGCAATTAATTGTGATAAAAGAGAGAGAGCACCAGCTCCATGGGTCTGAATATACACTTCAACACACAATACATCCTGAGATGGATGGGGAAGCTACGTCTCCTCTCCTGTGACTGAAACTCCAGCACAGCCTGTCCTACTCGAAAAAGCACCACAAAAGTCTAACGGACATATTCAAAACCATCAGGATAAAGAAGAGCGCAGCAGGTAGCAGAGAGGTCTCAGCACACCAGCAAGATGACCACCTGAGGAAAACGTCGCGTGGATCCCCCAGGAGAGTGCAGGTCACACCATGTACAAGCGCCTCCTGGCTAAACTACCAGGGAAATGAAGGGGACAACACACTTTCCAGTAAGCAGAGCAATGGTCTCTCATTTTCACAGCTCTGCTTAACCTCTCTTAAATGCAGTGCATTAGGCAGCGCCCTCCTCGCTCCCCCCCTGCAAATGGGGTTTTGGAGGCCCCAGAGCTGGCCAAGCACCATGAAGTGTAATGTTAGCAGAGAAAACATCCGAAATGAGAGACCAGCCTGACGGGAGCCCCACCAGCGACTCTGTGCACTTAGCCCAAAAAGGAGCATGGATAAGGGAGGGCTACTGCTTCATCCCAGGTGCAAACCTTGATCAAGAGTCTGGGAAACAGCGGTTTTACTCAAAGCACCCCCTTCCCTTGCTGCACCCCAACAGTGAGCACATACGTATGTTCAGGATGCTCAGGTTGTCTTTATTGCTGGCTGCAAAATGTTGTGGTTTTATCTGTAGGACACGAGCATCTGCTGAGGTGGACCATGAACCAGTTATGAACCAGAGTAGATTTAGGTTAGATATTGGGAAGAAATTCTTTACTGTGAGGGTGGCGAGGCACTGGAACAGGTTGCCCGGGGAAGCTGTGGATGCCCCATCCCTGGAAGTGTTCAAGGCCAGGCTGGATGGGGCTTTGAGCAGCCTGGTCTAGTGGGAGGTGTCCCTGCCCATAGCAGGGGGTTGGAACTAGGTGACCTTTAAGGTCTTTTCCGATCCAAACCATTCTATGATTCCTTCTCCTCAGCCCTGGAAAGAGAGGTATTACGTGTTCAGCTACAAATACTTTTTTTTTTTTTTTTTTCAAATTGTGGCTACACAAAGAGAGGAAAAGCAGCGAGGTGCCCTGTATGAACCAGGGTCCTTGCAAATGTTACCCTGAGCCCTGCGACATGGCACAGCCAGCACTGTTGTACTCATATCTGAGGTGCAGGACAGAGGGCTGAGCAGGGAGCGCAGCAGGAAAGCAAACAGGAACGTATGGAAACAGGAAGAAAAGCAGAAGGTGGGGTTTAGGAGAAAATGAAATGTGATCTGCTGATTTCTGAAGATCCTGGTGAAACATGGATGGACCCTGGGTTAAGGAACATCTGTGCACGGGGAGGGCTGGGCGATACCGGGAATAAAGTCAGCAAAGGAGATGAGAGTGAACACATACCTTACATTCAAAATCCAAACGGAAAGACATTTTCATGTCACTATTTTAATTTTAGTTGTTAAATGTCCAACATTAGCAACGAGAAATAGCCACCCTATCAATTTTTAATAAATACTAATGACCTCTTAAATTAAATTTCTAACTTGAAAAATATCATCAATATCAAACATTTGGTAGACACATGAAATCTTTACAGCTATGTATTAAGGCCGCTTACTGCAATACCTGCGGTACCAACTTTTACAGACGTCGCTGGTTGGTTTGACTCCCCGCTGGCGTTTTCACAGCTCAGCCCTAGCCACCAGCCCCCTGCGGCCGCAACTTCTGTGGCGCCGCTGTTCCCACCCGGCCTAAAGCACCAACCAGCAAATACCGCAGAGGTGCTCGGGTCTGCACGGCTCTTCCCTGGCCGACATCTCACCAGCAATGACAGAAAAGGGGTGTTGAAAACCCTGACGTGGTTTTAACAATCGCCTCATGCAATCTTTTGGAATGACTGCAGAGCGAAACATCAGATTTAGGAAGAGCAGCTGGTCTTTACCTTTTTGTTACTAGCCTCAGTCTTTAGTGCCTCTTTTGTCTTGAAACAGGAGGATGTATTAAATAGGATGTAAAAATGTTCCTGGCATCCCCAGAAGCAGCACAGAGAAGCTGAAGAGCGTCAAACCCAATATCTTTTTCTTCTCTTGCCTTTGAATGCCGCTGCCTTATTTTCCAGTTTGTCTGCTAAATGTGTTTTCCCCATTATAGTCACAAGCTCTTTGAGACGGGGGCTGCATCTTCTACTATTACACTTTTCTTTCAGAGACCCAGGGCGAGGTGGGGCACTTAATATGAAGTCACAATGATATGAAACAGAACACGAAATTATTCCTGTAAAGAATGGAAAACTTGGCAGAGTAAACCCACTGAGATGTAAGATTTTCATCGGGGTTTGTTTTTCTGTTTTTGGAGGAATATTCTGTATCACAGTATTTTCCCTGGCCTGACCAATGAGTATTAGCTGGAATAAAATGGTATATTAATTTCCCTTGACAATAATTGGAGCAGCCTATGATCTTAGCAACCCTCTGGGTATATTCCTAAGGTCAGAATGAGAGTGTCACCACTGTGTTGCTCTTTTGTGCCACTCCCTGCACATCTCCAGGAAAAGCTACTAATCCACTTAAACAATTACCTTTCAGAGGAAGAGGCAGAGGGCTTTGTATGAGGATACCTAATGAAAGACTCAGCCTGTGAAATATTTGAAAAACTCGCAGAGCGAAGAAGTGGAATACAACTATTATCTGACATGCAGCACCAATGAATAAAATCGTCACCAGACTGAAACCGCTTGGTATTTTTATTCATGTCTGCACTGCAAAGTGGTTGAAGCCTAAAGCTAATGAAGGAAATAATATGCAATTCATCATGGTGTAGAGAGAGAAAGACAGACAAACATAACTCTTGTCACATCAGTGCCTTTCAAACTTCTCTTTGCAGCAGCTTTTGGGAAAGGACTGTATTCTCTGTGCCACTTACCAGCTCGCTTTCATCCCGTGAAAGAACCATCTCCCAAAACCCCGCTCAGGCTGTAAACAGGAGAGCAGAGGGCTTCCTACGGCTCGCCTTGCACATGCATACGAAATAAGGAAGGATAATCAGTAATCATGCATGACTTTAAGTTAATGGGGCATAATATTGGAGGCGAATAGTTTAAGCTGCTCTTCCACGTATTGGGGCAGTGCGTACCACAAGCTGCGCGTCCGGCGCAGACCGCTGCTGTGCCTGGTAAGGGATGATGAGGTGCAGGGACGGCGCCTGACTGTGCTGGGACCACATCGCCTTAGTCTGGCTTGCCTGGCTCTCCCAGAGAAAAGGTTGCCTCTGGGAAAAAAAAACCTCACTCTTTGGTGGCCTCTGTGGACTTTCCATCTCTGCTAGGGGTGAAAGCTCCTTCCCCTGTCTTCCCACGTTCTGCATGGTACTGGGAAAGTACTGGATGTGGGAGGAACTGCCACTCAGTCTGGGGCTGGCATTGCCTCTGCGCCATGCACGGGGGTCCTGGAAGAGCAGCCTTTGCTATTCCAGCTTTGGGACACTTAGTTTCCCTTTAATGCCATTGCTGATCTGGAGAGGGCTGCACTCAAAGTCGTGGGGAAACAGCAAAAGGAGATAACTTGCTTAAAGGAAAAACAATGTGTGATTTTGGATTTAAGAGCCCATTTAGTATATTCACTGCCAAGAACTCCCACAGAGTGGATCTACCCCAAAACCTGGGACTTCATACTTGTTTCTGGTCAGCTCAGGCACCTCACTGGGGCAGTGTGTTTTGGGCATGGGGTGACCTCGGAGGGCATGGTCCCACACACAAACCCTATAGTGCATCCCACAGGGCCAGCCTGCACCATACTGGCTGAGCTGGGGGGCCATGGGGGGTCACGGACACCTCACCCTTTCCACATGAAGCCTGGCAGGCTCATGTCGAACCCTGCAGAGAGCAGTTTGAAACAGCCTCATGTATGGTGGTGGCTTCCTCCTGCCATCACATAGCAGGGGGCACTACCCATCCCCACTCTGTGACCCCCCCCTCCCTGGGGAGGGTCCCACTTGGGGACAGTTGTTGGAACAGTGGGTTTGGTGCTGGTGGCAACTTTGCAGCAGACACACATGCTCGTTTTCAAATTTTTCTGCATCTTTTAAATAGCCGGACCTGCTGCTTGCCTGGGTATTTGGGGCACTGTCAGTGCGCTTGCAGCTGCAGATTGGCACCTCTAAAATTTTAGTCGTGATTTCAGTCAATTTGCACATTTCCAAAATGGAGCAAAACCTCATAAAGCACAGCTCTAATGCATATAATACCAATTTGCTGAATGTCAGTGTATACTGACCTTCTATTACAAACACTGGCAGATGGCCATTCCTTTAGTACTCAAGAGTTGCTTGAATAGAAAATCAAGCGATGGCTTAGCCTGCGTTTCGCCTCTGCATCAGTGCCCATAGCAACACGCAGTGGTAGCCGCCTGAATGCGATGCCTCTGCCACCACCAGCTCTTTTCCAGCACAGCAAAGCCATCGGTGATCCCATGGCTACCATGTCCAGTTCTGTCAGAGCTACAAAATAGCGAGAGGGTCCTGTTGGGAAGAAGGCAGGAGCATGTGGGCTGCCGGGCGGAAAGCCTCAGCCCAGCCACAGAGAACCGTGGGCAGGAGCTGCGGGGTCCCTCTGAAAGCCGGAGAGATGGTTGTGCCTGGAGAGGAACGGCAGCTTTGGGGTGCTAGCAGGGGAAGGAGAGCCAGCTCGGCCCAGTCTGAATGTCACGGAAAAAATTGACCATCAATGCAATCTAATAGCAGAGGGAAAAAGCTGTTTGAGAAGCTGGGGAAGGCGGGATCGGGTCAGACACTTGCTCTGCAACCTGGCATGTGTGACCAGCCTCTGCACAAGCACCAGCTTCCTCGGACTTTGTGTCCACAAAAACTTTGCAGCTATTTTCTTATAGCCCAAATTGTCTATATTTGGGGTCTTTTTCCCATCCGCCCCATGAGGCCTATTTCCAGAGCCGAGAGCCTGGCAGTGCATAGGAACAGTGTGTGTCCCCAGTACAGGTGATGCATACCTTGCATCGCTCCGAATTTGTTCCTTCCCTTTTCAGTATCCCTCAGGTCTTCCATACCAGAGCACAGGCAGCCTGCACATTTTGGAAATTATGAATGCACTTGTGGCTGCTCTTGGAAATTGAAAGTGGTGCAGTGAGTCGCCGAACGTTGCAGCATCCTGCACTCTTTTCCTCCGGGACCATGCTTTCTCCCTCCGATGGGGAGCTTCTCAGAGGTTGGAGGCCAAACTGCGTGAGGCTCCTGTGCGGCAAGGAGCAGAATTCCTGCCTCCCGGCTTGTGGGTGAAATGTGTTTGGAAAATAAACTGTGGGTTGAGGAGTTGCATTTCCACACACCGCTCTGAACCTGTGATTGAGTTTGTGAGCCTGCTGGCGGGGCCACCGCCATCTCCCAAGCGTTCTCAGTTAGTTTCAGATGCTCAGAATCTCAGGGATATTCCCTGCCAGACTCTGGCGGTTCTTTTAATAGGCTGTGAAATTTTGGAATCAAACTATTTAAGCCTTCTGACAACACAACACATCTCCAGGTGCCTTACTCCACAATAAACATCCATTGTACGGCCTTCTCCCCTTACAATGCGGATTAATTTTAACCCTCACAACAGCCTAATGGAAAGACCGTGCTGCACTCCAAATGCCAAACACTTGCTGAAAGCGTTCTTTTGTTAGCGCCTCCCGGTTTAGTCACCACCAGCTTCTGAAAAGATTCCACAGAGTTAATGTTTCCATTTCTTTTAATTCGCTCGCAGTGATGACACAGCCATAACACAGCTGTGTTCCAGCTCAAAGGAGCCGAGCGCGGATGCTGCCCACTGTTCCTCGGCCCCTGCTCCCTCCCTGGCTCGCAAGCCGGCCTGGTGCTGTTGGGAGGATGCGGTGACATTTTCCTATCTGGGGTGGAAAAGTTCTTTTAGAGGAAGCCTCTTTTTTTTTTTTTCCTTCCTTATTTCTTATTTCTTCTTCTTTTTTTTTTTTTTTTTTAATTTGACATTTTCTCTGTGAAAAGCTGACCTAATTTTCAGGGAATAATGTAAACGGTTACACACTCGAAGCATTGCGCTGGAGAGTTTATAGATAAAGCTGAACTATTTTATGGTTCAATTATCCCAAAGTACAGGGGATCCCTGTTGCATTAACACTTCACGAAGATAGTACAGTGGGGGCTTCCTTGCTCTTTTCCGTGTGAGTAAGTTAGGATTTGCCAGTAAAACCTTCACTGCAGCTTTGTTACTACAAAAGCCATTAGCACCGCTACTTGTAAAAGACACATTAAAGATATTTTCTGCAATGACTGTGTCTGGTATTAGCATTCGTACCCTTTCCCTGCCCCATTCTGCAGAAAGTTTTAAATTGCCTATTCTGATGCACAAAAGATAAGGTGGAAAAGAGTCATTCAGGGATGGGAAGAGGCAGAGAAAAGGGGACGAAGCAGTGGCACAGGGGTTGGCAGTGGCATAAACGCTGTGGCAGCGGCTGGTTGCCACTGGGCTGCCTGGGCTGGTCCTGAGGACATGTCAGGACATGGGTGTCCGGATCATCCTGACGTGAGTGGCACGCAGCAGCGAGCAGTCCCTTCCCGCTGCAGGACATGGGACAATCCACGCTGGCAGAGCCCCCTTTCCTGAGGCGTGGGCTGCGGAGGAGGCCGTAGGAGACTGCCCGTCACCCTCACACATGCCAGCACAACTTGCAAGATTGGGTTGTGATAATCTGTGTTTCATTCTGTATTACGGTGCATCAGGTTCACCCCAGCAAATGGCCAAGCTGGGGTTTTTAGCTATGGACTTAATGTAGTGTGCACTGGACTGAAAATGTGGGACAAGAGGGAACAAATTGTCTGGCCTGCTCTGCTTATTTAGGAGTTTTCTCTTTGGTGAACTGGGCTATAGAAACCGCTGAGACCATGCTTGGGTCCACTTTTCTACTGACCCAAATAGGCGCGTAATTCCGTCATAGATTTGGGGGTTTAGCATCAGCTTTTCTTACATTTCTGGGGTTTTATTCCAAAAAAGCAGTTTTTTACATTTTTTACTTCATGTATTCTGTAGGTCGATGCCTTCAGCAAGTAGAACCGTGCAAGAGGGTTTTTAGGAAAAGATGTACTACCATCATCTCCCTTGCTGGTATCTGGTATGGCTTGGATTTGGCTCCCAGTTCTCCAGCCATATCTGACTGACATAGAGATACGGCTCGTATTCTTGAAGGAATTTGTTGTTAATCCGTTGCTGGTGTGCGCTTTCATTTCTGTAAGAATCTAATTAGGTTCAGTGATTAGGAGTGCTAATGGGCATAACAATCCCACAGAAATTTACCTTTCAGAAAAAGATGGGCAGCAAAAACATCCAGCAAAAGAAGAAAAAGAAAGAGAGGAAAAGAAAAAAAACCACACTACAATTTTATGCAGGGTAAAAAAAATAAATAAATAAATAGCCACTATGCAAATGCCTCTACCTATCTATCTGAGATTGTTGTAAAGACAAATTAGTTAATTGCTGCAAAGTGCTTTGAAAATGAAAAGGGATATATAAGAGGTGATTATTATTATTCACAACAATCTGGTAGGTGAAGGCATCTGTCTATTTTGCTTTATATACCCCTAGAGCTTTCCCAAAGCAACATTACAAGAAAGGAAAAGACCCGAAATAGGAGAAGAACAATCCCGAAAGGGAGAGAAAAGGCCTGTGACATTTGTGAATAATAAAAATAATAAGCTACAGATCAGATTAAAAAAATACCATCAGGAGTATAGAGTAAGAAGTCTACACTGAGGTGCATTTGAACTGATCTTAATGGATATGGAGATCATCAGCAGTGTGCTGATACTGCTGAACTGACACAGAAAATATTAATTTAAATAGGAATATCTTACATTAAATCTATAGCTGCATTACGATGCAAGTAAGCCAACCTTCTGTGCTCTGTGCTTTGGCCCTTTTGGTATTAACCAGAATGTCTGGTTTGTGTCCAAACTCCCAAAAATGACAAAGGGCAAAGTTTTTATCCCTTTGCAGGATCTGATGCAATTCTGCAATCTAAAATGCACAAGGATGATGTAATGAGATCGGTAATGTTGACTACAACTAAATCACACGTTTGTCTCCAGAAGTTGTAGAATAGCATCCAAGCCTCTGATTACTTGTATTATGTGTTAACTCCCCCCACATCGGCAGTCACGCCAGACCCCAGGGAGCTAGTCATGTGCTTATGCTAAGCGCATGCAAAAGTGCTAGCAAGATCACTACACTAATTTTCAGCATCAGAAAGTAAAATAATGCCTATACTGAGGAAAGACTCCTGATGAGTCTGTGGGCTACAGCATTTCATAGCTGTGGAAGAATTAACTCATTTTTCCCTTTTTTTTCCCCCTTCTTCTCAATATAGCAGCTAAATTATCACTTGCCCTAGCTATGAATCACTTCAGAGCTCATTCCTTAAAGGTACACAAAATTCCCCCAGGTGTTTTGACATAATTCTATTACATCTTATTTCTGTTTAATATTAAATTCTTTCCTGCATGTTTAAATAAACCTGGAAACCTTTTTAGGGAATACAGCTTAATGGGGAACTAAGAACATGCGCACCAAATGTCACTATCTTACATACATTTTATTATTAATGGTAATTCATGCAGAACCAGCCACTTCACAAGGAGAGACTAAACACTTACCTAAAGCTAGGTGCTTCTCTCTGACCTTAATTTGTTTCTGTACTTGAACACTGGATTCCCTTTCAAAAAATAATTATTCCCATAAAGATTAAAAACCAATAACACAGTCTCTTTCTGGGTGACTAACAAGCACAGGGTTATGAGGGAATGCTAGACATAGAATCATAGAATCATAGAATCATAGAATCATAGGGTTGGAAGGGACCTCTGGAGATCATCTAGTCCAACCCCCCTGCCAGAGCAGGGTCACCTAGAGCAGGTTACACAGGAACACGTCCAGGTGGGTTTTGAATGTCTCCAGAGATGGAGACTCCACCACCTCTCTGGGCAGCCTGTTCCAGTGCTCTGCCACCCTCAGGGTAAAGAAGTTCCTCCTCATGTTTAGGTGGAACTTCCTATGTTCCAGTTTGTGCCCATTGCCTCTTGTCCTGTCCCCGGGCACCACTGAAAAGAGCCTCGCCCCATCGTCCTGACACCCACCCTTTAAGTATTTATAAGCGTTGATAAGGTCACCCCTCAGACGTCTTTTTTCCAGACTGAAGAGACCCAAATCCCTCAGCCTTTCCTCATAAGAGAGGTGTTCCAGTCCCCTAATCATCCTCGTAGCCCTCCGCTGCACCCTTTCCAGCAGTTCCCTGTCCCTCTTGAACCGGGGAGCCCAGAACTGGACACAGTACTCCAGGTGCGGTCTCACCAAGGCAGAGTAGAGGGGGAGGATGACCTCCCTTGACCTGCTGGCCACGCTCCTCTTGATGCACCCCAGGATGCCATTGGCCTTCTTGGCCACAAGGGCACATTGCTGACTCATGGTCATCCTGTTGTCCACCAGGACTCCCAGGTCTCTTTCCACAGAGCTGCTCTCCAGCAGGTCAGCACCCAACCTGTACTGGTGCATGGGGTTGTTCCTCCCCAGGTGCAGCACCCTACACTTGCCCTTGTTGAACTTCATAAGGTTTCTCTCTGCCCAGATCTCCAACCTGTCCAGGTCTCTCTGTATGGCGGCACAGCCTTCCGGTGTGTCAGCCACCCCACCCAGCTTGGTGTCATCAGCAAACTTGCTGAGGGTGCACTCTATCCCCTCATCCAGGTCATTGATGAATATGTTGAACAGGACTGGACCCAGTACTGACCCCTGGGGAACACCACTCGTCACTGGTCTCCAACTAGACTCTGTGCCCCTAATCACAACCCTCTGAGCTCTATCTTTCAACCAGTTTTCTATCCACCCCACTGTCCATTCATCTAACCCACACTTCCTAAGCTTCCCTATGAGGATGCTGTGGGAGACCGTGTCAAACGCCTTGCTTAAGTCAAGGTAGACCACATCTACCGCCCTCCCCTCATCTATCCATCTAGTCATGCCATCGTAGAAGGCTATCAGGTTAGTCAGACATGATTTCCCCCTGGTGAATCCATGCTGAGTACTTCTGATAGCTTTCCTTTCCTCCACGCGCCTTGAGATGACACCCAGAACAAGCTGTTCCATCATCTTTCCAGGGATGGAGGTGAGGCTGACTGGCCTGTAGTTCCCCGGCTCCTCCTTCTTGCCTTTCTTGAAGACTGGAGTGACATTGGCTTTCCTCCAGTCCTCAGGCACCTCGCCTGTTCTCCAGGACTTTTCAAAGATGATGGAGAGCGGCCCAGCAATGACTTCCGCCAGCTCCCTCAGCACTCTCGGGTGCATCCCATCAGGGCCCATGGACTTGTGAATATCTAGATGATCTAATTGGTCCCTCACTCGCTCCTCCTCAACCCAAGGGAAGTCGTCTTCTTTCCCTGTTACTTTATTCAATGCCTGGGACTCCTGAGGGCTGGGCCGAGCAGAAAAGACCGAAGCAAAGAAGGCATTCAGTAACTCTGCCTTCTCCACATCCTCCATCACCATGGCTCCTGCCTCATTCAGCAGTGGGCCTACAACTTCCCTGGTCTTCCTTTTGCTTCCAATATACTTGTAGAAGCTCTTTTTGTTTTGCTTGATGTCCCTAGCCAGGTCTAATTCCAAGGCGGCCTTGGCTTTCCTTGTTTCATCCCTGCACGCTCTGGTGGCATTCTTGTAATCCTCCCAAGGGGTCAGTCCCTTCTTCCACTTATTATAAACTTCCTTCTTCCACTTGAGCTTTTTCTGAAGCTCCCTGCTCAACCATGCAGGTCTCCTGCGTCCCTTGGCCGATTTCTTTCTCTTAGGGATGCACCGATCCTGAGCTTGGAGGAAGTGGTCTTTGAATATCAACCAGCTTTCTTGAGCCCCTTTACCTTTCAGAGCCCTAGCCCACGGGATCTCTCCAAGCAGTTTCTTAAAGAGGTCGAAGTTAGCCCTCCTGAAATCCAAGGTTGTAATTTTACTTCTTGTTGTTGTTTTGTGGATAGTACCCATGATCCTGAACTCAATCATTTCATGATCACTACAACCTAGGGTGCCCCCAACCTTAATGTCCTCCACCAATCCCTCTGTGTTTGTCAGTACCAGGTCCAGGAGTGCTCCTCTCCTTGTTGGCTCCTGTACCACCTGTGTCAAAAAGTTGTCATCAATGCACTGGAGGAGCCTCCTGGACTGTGCATGCCTGGCTGTGTGGTCTTCCCAGCAGATATCGGGGTGATTGAAGTCCCCCATGAGAACCAGGGCCTGCGCTTGCGAGGCTACCTTCAGTTGTCTGTAGAAAGCCTCATCAGTCTCCCCATCCTGATCAGGTGGCCTGTAATAAACACCCACAACAGTGTCCCTCATATTTGCCTGTCCCTTAATCCTCACCCATAAGCTCTCAACCCGCTCTTCATCCGCCCCTAGTGAGAGCTCGATGCATTCCAAATGCTCTCTCACATAGAGTGCAATTCCACCACCACGCCTCGCTGGTCTGTCTTTCCTGAAAAGGACATAGCCATCCATGACAGCATTCCAGTCGTGTGAGTTGTCCCACCACGTCTCAGTAATTGCAATGAGATCATGGCCCCGCAACCGCACACAGACCTCCAGCTCTTCCTGCTTATTCCCCTTTATTCCCCTTATTCCCCATACTTTCTTGGTGGCTATTCCAATAAACTAGAGGGTAAGAGGTCTCCTCCTGGGTCAGGATGTGGGTGTCCTGAGAGAAAGGAGGTGGAGGATGGGGCTTGTTTCTTCCCGTGTGCTTCATGGTGTTTTCTCCCTTGCCTGTAATACACGTTTTCTTACAGCTTCTGCTATTGGTTCACTTGGAGGGAGCAGACAACACCTTAGGTTTTCCTATGGTAAGGCGGTCTTAATTTAGGTCTCTGGTGACAGTAATTCCAGCATTTCTTCTTGATGGCCCGTTCATTTCCCCATGTGAAATAGCTGCAGACTTTAGTCCCACTCCCAGGGAAGAGGTGTCCTTCTTACAGATGACTTTTCTAACTGAGACAAGCATTCCGCATGCCCGAGGCTGGATGGGCCCAGAAGCTGAAAAGAGCGTGATCAAGAGCTCGTCAAATCCCATGGAAAAGCTCCCTCACTAGGAGGAAGGATGGGATGTCTGGAGTGGTCTTCCAGGATGAGGAGTGGGGAGCTTCTGCTGTTTGGCATCTTATGCCCAGGCGGGAGAGATTTTGATGTGGTCTCTCTCCTGATAAAATTGCACATCCATCCAGGCAGGGGCACATCTTGGGTTTTGTCTTCTGCCTGCCAGAACCGTAGACCCACAAGCACTTTTGGTAGCTCACAGTCTCTCAAAAGAGGTTTGTAATTTGCCCAGAGGAGCAGGGATTGCAGAGGGAAAAGGGATAGGTTAGCTGAAACAGGATTTCCACCCCACCACTTTCAAAGTTGGTGTTTGCTAAGGAGATTCACGCATTCTTCTGAGTGAAGAGTGAAAACACTAATTGGAGTGGTATGTGGTCTTTCCCACCAGTGGTCATGAATGATACATCACTTCAGACATACCGGCCTACACGCACAGAAGTGGAAGGTTTGGCAGTAAATCCAGATTTACCTTACCTGAAGTATTTACGCATTTAACATTGCCATAAAAGCTGGATATAGCAGTTCTTGAAGTATTTCTTCCCCCCTGCCTCTACCGTAAAGCAAAGGCAGGGATTTTTCCCAGTTAACCAGTTGGTAGTCTGAGCCCCCACATCACAGGGGACTTGGCTAAATCAGCGGCAAAGGAGGGATACCCAAATCATAGGCTCACACGGAGACTGTTTTTACACCATTTTTCCTCTACTTTTGGAAAAGATAGATGTTCCCACTGTGGGGAACAACTGCAGAGGGAAGAACATAAACTGATAAGGGTGCCAGAAAACAACAGGAAAGACAAAACAAAGATTCTTGGATTAAAACAACCCTTACATAAAAAAAAAAACAAAAAAAAAAAAACCCAAACAGAACAGTGCATGATGCCTTTTGCAGTCCTTTGGTATTACATAGCTGTTGGCATAAAAAGGAAAGCTGCCATATAAATTGAAGCTGCTTGTCAAGAGGCTGGAATATTATTCTAATAAGGCATCTACCATGATCCTTTTCAGAATCTAAAGGCATCCATCAAAGCCAGAGACAGAAAAGGATGGCTTGGAGTTTAGATTGCTAGGCACTGTTTTGGAGAAAATGCATTATGTTTTTTTTTTTCTTCCAGCGATGCAAAGCTGGAATTTGGACAAGAAAGATTCTGACACTTTCTGAGTACGGGAAGAAGTGCTTGTAGATGTGCTTTGTATTTACCATCCCATCTTTGACTGTGGCATAATCATAGAGATCTGCTCTTAGGATATTTCTTGTCTGGATAGCAATTAATGAGCACTACAAGCAAATAGTGTTGAACCGACACCGTGTGCTGACATCTATGTCTCCAAAACTTTGCCCTCCCAAGTCCAAACTATGCATTTAAGGTGATAAGTAGGTTTTTTTGTGTGAAAAAAAAAAAAAAGGAAAAACGGAGGGCTGAGCCAACACGAACGCACTAAGGACAGTGAGAACGCTCACTGAGGACATGGCACAAACAGCACAGACAAAAAAACTCTTGTGTGGCAAGTCTTCATCTAAAACACTTTGGAAACTGGGATAAGCATGACTAATTTCCCCACCAATCGCAGACAGAGCTTTTGGTTGAGCTGGGTTGCTGAGCCCCATAGACGGAGCCCGGGTCCTCATTCATCACCTGGGCTCTATGGCTGCGAAGTTTAAGCAACGTCCTGCTTCTTTCCTGTTTTTTCACCTGTGAAACTTGCCCATTCCCTGTCTGCCTCACGGTGAGATTACGAGGCTAATTTAACTGCAGCTATAAAGCTCTTCTGAGATAGTTGGAGAAAAGGTGCTGTAGCAGCCATCATGCTCTTCGTTATCATTAGAGGTGGCATTTGAGTGCCAGCTGAGTACTGCGGGAGTCGGATCCAGGCATCAGCTGTGGCTATTCGTCGTAATGACCCAGATGATGAGAGTGGCTGAATGGGGAACGATTTTGGTGACCTGCAAAGCAGCTCCATTAAAAATGCAAACTCTTGTGCAGCCAGAATTTAATTCAGTGCCTGGAGAAACCAAAATCTTCTCACATCTCTTTATGAAGAGGAAATTAATTAATACTGTTCCTTCAGCAGCACTTTTGCTAAAATAAACCAAGAGAACAAAAGGGACTGATAAAGTTTCTTGGAGGGTTTTGTCAGGAGGATGGAAGGCAGCAGGGGTGAGAGGGAGGCTTCCCACCACCCCGGAAGGATGTTGTGACTTTTTCTTCTGCTTCAGTCTCTTCACCTTTCTCCCATTCCTCTCGCTAGCGGGACAGCAGCACACAACCAGACCCATGTCTCTGGCACAAAATCTTTATGGTCACCTTGTGAAAGTGGGTGGCCCTGCTACCCACCCAACTGCAGCCCAGTTATCCCACCCACTGCCCCCCAACCCACATTTTCCAGAGTAATCTTGCACGACAGAGGCATCATGAGGAGGCAAAGAGAGGCTGGAGTTTGCTTCAGGAAAGGATACAGCAAGGGGACCCGCACCTGTGACAGAGCCAACTTGGAGGTACCTCCCCACTCCCCCATAATTTCCTCCATGGCATCTAACAGACAGAGCTGTGTGAATAAATATTTATACTAAACATAGTCAGGAATGAGAATTCATGATCTAAAATTACACAAATATTTGTGAATCTAGACACTATAACTCAAGTGGCACTTAATCTCCAAGTGCAACCGAAAATATATAACTTCTCGGTTTACTAGCAGTGTCAGCTCCCCAAGTGTGGAGCTGAATAATTTAGGGTGGAGGAGAACCAGAGAGTGGTTGAGCATGGAGTTTGCTGGGGAGGAGAAGAGCTGCCCTCCAGCTTCACTGGTGACTTTTCCTGGCCAGGCAGGCAAGGGAGGCTCCAGGTCACCTTTGGGACAACCCCCATAAATGCAGAGAAAAACCAGAACCACGCACACAAAACCAACGACCCCACAGGGAGAGGAACGGGGGGCACGCAGGGGTGCGCGGTGCTGGAGCCTTCCTGTGGCAGGGGAGGCTGCCCAACACCTGCCACTAGCGAGGCTCAAATCTGAGAACTACAGCTGTAGCATAAAGGAGGATTATCACCCATCCAAACCAAATTCAATTATCATATCTATGCTGCTTCTCTATTTCTGTAACTGGAAGGCTATTATTAGGCTCCCTCCCTCCCTCCCTCCCTCTCGCTCCCTGTTTTTAATACAACTCCAAGTAATGCTGCTGTAAAACATTCAAAAAAGTAAACATTAGCTTTAGGCCATTTGATTATCAGTTTCCCAGAACACTTTGTTCTGCCCTGCTTTACTCCATATTCCTTTAATACCCAAAAAAAAAAAAAGAAAAAAAGAAAAAAAGAGGTGGGCTGAGATGGGTTTAATGAGTCCACACTATAGCGGTTCCCCTCTCTGCCTCCAGTGCTGGCCCTGGCTCGCTCTCACGGTGGTGAAAAACACCAGTTTACGCTTGGATGGAAAAGAAGCAAGGAAGTAGGTTTTTCCCTGGAAACCAGGGATACTATATTCCCTCCTGTCCTGATTGCTAAAATATTTCTTAGCAGGCTTCCCATCTTCACCCCTCTTAATGACTAGTCCATTTTCCATGCTAGAAATGGGAAGTGATCAGAGGGTGAAAGTACCTCTCAATAGCAAAGGGCAACGTGGCCCATGACATGGGGAAACCAGTGCTCGGCAGCCAAGTGCACCAGGAGTCAACATCCAAGAAACACCTTTGGTGCCAGTGTCCCTTTCTGATGCCGCTCGTTTCCTCCACAAAGCGCACTGGTTTTCCCCCGAGGTGTCAAGATGGGGATGAGGAGCAATGTCATGCATGCTCTCCTCCTGTGGAGCTCTGTGCCCTCCGCACCGACGGCTGACACTTTGCTGTGATGATAACCTTATATATATTTTTTTGTGGAATGGTGCTATGCTTTTTCCTTGTGTTAAACAAACGCTCTGAAAAATTCCTGAGCAGGTATGGCCCCTCAAAAGTGCGGTGAAATAAAGCCTGTGAGTGCTTTTTCCATGTATGTGTGAGCTTTAGGAATGTGGGAATGAAAGCGTTAGAAAGAGCTGAGTTAATCCTTTGGGACAAGCAATATGTCTTCTGACAGCTTTTAACGTGCCCACTCGTGAATAAAACACAAAAAGGCTCAAATCCTTGCTTAGTTCTTGAGGAACTACTACAATACGAGCAATAAATCATAATATTATACCCTACCTTTTTGGTTGTAAAGGGGTGGTTTTAGCATCACGACTTGCATTTCAGAAGCTGCTGGTTGACTTAAACTCCTTTATGTCTCACACAAATCAGAGAGTTTCATAGGTAATAAAGCATTTGGAGCAAAATATAGCGATTGAAGAGGTAGGGTCTCACTTTCATAGTCTTGGGAATTAGCTAGGAGTGAAGACTGGCCTCTGTGCTACAAATTCAACCCGCAGTTAGCATCACCATTAAAGATATGCGCCAGGGATGCACTGGCTGGAGCAGGACCATAAGCCAGGTGTGCTGAGGTCTGGAGAATCAGTCTGCTTAGAGAAACATCCTTCCTCTATTTCTTACATGTGCATAATTAAGAGAGTTGGGTTCACTGACTTTGCTCGGATGAATCAGCCCACGACCCCGCGCACACGGATTGCTGCCTCTTGTAGCGGCTGGTACCAAATACTCCACATAAAGGCAGGGGTGAGCATCCTGCCTTGCAAACACAGGATCCCGCTCAGCCCTCCGCTGCAACGGGCAGATCTAAGTGGATTTTGGTGGCTGTGTGTTGAAACTGGGAAGCTGAAGATTTAGTTATTCCCTGCTTCATTCTGCTCAGCTGCAAATATTGTACAAATATTGTAGCCAGCCTTTTTAAAAATGAATTTTAAAAGCTTTTGGACAAGGTTCTTATTTACATCATTCTGATTGTGTAAAGGGACAGAAACGAGCCAAGTTTTTTAATTATCGACTGATGTAGCAGTGAATCCGGCATTATATGTGGAAGTATTTCCTCTCTGGTTTTTTTTGGTGAAGTGCAATGGTAACACCACGTAATATTAATGTGAGTTGCATGACCACTGTACCACACACCAGAGTAAGACCTTCTGGGACGTTAAATGACTTCTGCGGTAGGTGCTTGCCACCCTGTTCACGTCTGTAAGCCAGGATAAGGCATGGGGTTTAGCCATACGTTGTTCATTAAATACTGTGAGAGTTGCTTCATTTCCTTTGTTTCACTACCACTGATTAAAAATTTATCAGCGATGCTGCGCAAAGGTAAAGTGACAGGCACTTTACTCGAGAGCCACCTTCAAAATGAGAGGCACAGAGAGAGGCTGGGGAGGGTCTGGGGTGGAGGGGGAAGTGGGATGGGGACCGGGACCTCAGCAGCAGCGGAAAACACCCAAGGGAGACACAGAAACCATCTCTTGGAGAGGGGGGAAGAGAGAGAAAGGTTTTGGAGGAGGAATGAAATAACTTAGAAATGAGCATTGTGAGCTGACCTGCCCTGGGAGATGGGGGCTGGGGTGGGCATCACCGCAGGGGCTGGGGCACCTGTGCTGGTCCTGCCCTTCTCCCCCACCGCTGCCATCCGGGGGAGGACATCGCCCGGACACCCCTCCGCCAGCATCGGCAACCTGGGATCCGAGTGAGGTTGGCTGACATGGTCTGGGCGAGGAAGAGCCTGCCCCCGGGATGTTGGGTGAATTTATGGTCTTTTCCTTAAATCTCAGCGCTATTTTAATTTCGTGCAACAGGAGAGCAACCGGAGTGGCCTAACAGCTGGCACAGTTTTTCACTTCAGCTGTTTAATGGGGTGGCTGCGGCTTGGTTTCCACCGGCGAAAACTAGGCTGAGGCCAGAATCAAACCATCCCTGTAAGCAACAGCTTCAGGTCACCCTCGAGCATCCCTGCCACGGGGAGAGCTCGGCCCCGCTCGAGCTGCTCCTCCTACACGCTCCTCACCATGCTGAAGCATGCCAGTTACCTGTTAATGCAAAAAGAAAAAAAAAAATCAAAAGGAAAAAGAAAAAAGAAGGAAAATAAAAGGAAAATAAAAAAGGAAAAAAAAAAGCAAAAGAGCTCAGCACTGTTGTTTTGTCATGGTGTTTATCGTCGTCCAGTTTCCTCGCTGAGAGCAACAAGCGATCACGAAATCGATAATTCTCTGCGGTATTTTCTCAGCAGCGTTTCCCGCAGAATGCGAATGTCTCTTTTCTTGCAGGCAGATGGACAGAGCCTGCAGGATCACATTTACTGGAGAGAAACCAGCTTTGAAAAGTTTCGACAGCCGGCATGGTATCTGGTCCATCTCTATCGAAATGAGTTCATTATCATTCATTTTTTGCCAACTGCCAATCAGTTCTTAAATCACTCTTCAAATTAGGATGTTGCAAAAAAAAAAAATAAAAAAATTCTCTGCAGATACAGTTTCAACATTTACAGGAATATTTCAGAAGTATTGTTCCAACAGCTGATGCTATATAATTAATGTATAAAGTAAAACAAAGAGACAACAGACCTTCTAAAAAAGTGGGTTTTTTCATTATGTGGGTGCAAAAAGCAAGCAGGAAAAGATCCCAAATTCCTTCACCTACTCATTTATTAATTAATTGTATTTCAGAAAAGATAAATTTATTATTTGGGGAGACTGGTCCTCACTGCCCATGCATTAGTGGGGTTTTTCTTCAAGGTCTGCACAGTTTTTCTGCAGAGATTCTGATTTTGCACTCGGAAATGTATCATCTTCCTAGTGCTGGTCCCCTTAAACAAGTGTTTTTCAACGTATAGTGAAGAGACCCGCATTCAGACTGTCATACTGTTCTACCAGATTAAGGTATTTGCATATTTTCCTGGAAAATAAACTCATTGTCACAGAGGATTAATAGGAAATAAAGTCATCAGGAAAACGCCTCTTTTTGGTGCAGATTTTAGCATGCAAGCCCATGTCTTTCACCTATTTATAATTGGTCTGTGTTTGCTGATTTTGCTGTTGTTGGAACACAAAGTTTTGTCACTTTTTTCCCCTTTGACGGTAGGAAATACCTCAGCAAAACATCGGAATATCACCTTTTACGGTCCTTCCCGTGAAAACAATAGTGCGGCAAAATCACAGCCCATCAGCTTTCTAAAGTATCCTGACACCTCAGAAAGAAAGATGCCAGAAATGTGATGCTATTCTGAAATGGTACAACCTGACCTTTTGCCTGAGAGAAAGGAGGGAGAAACAAACAAAATAAAAGCAAAAAAAACCCACCTTAAAATATTTGTAACTAAGTGCCTTAAAGATAGACTTCAAGTCCAGCAAAAGCAGCAATCCCTATGGACGTGTGGTCTCTGGCTTTATTATTCCATGCAGACATTAAGGCAGACAAGGCTTTCAGTGCACGGTTAAGGTGTGGTACTCGTTCTTTGCTTTTTACAAAACTGAACAACGCGAATAGCAGATCTATCCCTGCATGGTGTACAGGGACGGGAATTATTTCCTGGTG
This sequence comes from Chroicocephalus ridibundus, assembly GCF_963924245.1. NCBI lineage: Eukaryota > Metazoa > Chordata > Aves > Charadriiformes > Laridae > Chroicocephalus > Chroicocephalus ridibundus. The sequence goes on along the minus strand of NC_086285.1, from coordinate 70,780,394 downwards.
GACACTTGCCGTTGCCCAGCATCCTGGTGCCTCACACGGGGCACTGCAATTGCGACTGCAATTTTCTGGCCGTGCCTAAATTAATCTTCCGAGCTCGTGCATGTGGGATGAGTAGCATCGTTGATTTTGGGGGTGAACGTGTGCACATATACACAGAGGCATCAGCATTTTCCCTGACAGGAGCCTAATTTCTCAGTTTTGCCCAGACTGGACTGGCTTTCTGAGCCACAACAGGACACGAGTCACAGCACAACTTTAAGTTAAGCAACATGAACCATGTGCCAGCATAGGATGTGAAGATGTGAAAACGCTTAAAGAGAAATTGATTTTATAAGGAATGCCGATGCCTCACTGAAGTTGCTGTGATAGATGGCTGAAATGACTACCTGGGCTGCTTTAGATGCTAGAAGTATTGCTAGCAGCTGAAAATTTTAATCCCCAAATAAATGAGGTTCAAACGGCCTTCTTCCCAAGTGAGCAGCTTCATGCATTTTGCTTTTTGTTGGCTTCCTTCTCCCCCCACCCTAAATTTATGTCCTGTGGTCTCTGCGATATCTTTCTTCTTCTTCCGCAAACCTCTGTTTTTTTCTCGTCAAGAAAAATAAAAGGAGGTAAACAGTTAAAATGCAGAGAAAAGTATAAAAATCAGGAGGAAAGGGTTGTTTATTTTTTCCCAGACAGCTCAATACAGTTTGGAAGAAAAAACACCAAAACACATATTCTTTTAAAATACTTAAGAGAAAAAAACAAAAACAAAAACAAAAACAAAAACCCATTGCTTTTCAATCAGCTCTAACATTTGCACCGGTTAACAAGAGCATTTGCAAATGTGTTTAAAAGGCATAAATGCAGGTTAACGTTGCGTCTCCACGGTGTTGGCGTTTCCGAAGTTGCCACGCGAGTCGCGGTCTCTTTGCCACGCACATTTTGCAACAAGACAAAACGTTTTCTCCCCACCCTGTGGTTTTCCTTCAGGTGTCACATCCTTCTCCTTTGTCTTAATCCAGCACTACCTGCGCTCGCCTCGTGGCACGCCGCCTCAGTGCCATCCATAGCGTCGTCTTTATTTCCTCGTTTGTGCTAATAAGGAACGTTTAGGAGCGGCTCCGACTCAGGCGCTGCATTAATGAAGCTCTAACGTTTGTGAGGAGAGGTTCAGCGATGTTGACAAGTGACTTAGCTGATCAGAGAAGCGCGGTTGGGTTGGAGGGAACCTGTGTTCTCAAAATGTGGGAGGTGAATTATCTCGGTATTCAAAAAAATAAACAGAGACAAGTTTGATGAGTTTAAATTCACAGAAGAGCTTTTTAATATTTCCTGAGGTCCTAATCAAAGAAGCATCTTAACTGGTCCCAAAGGGAAATGAAAGATGAAAGGAGCTGACACTGATGCCCACTCTACCTTGCTTGGCTGCTACTATCTTTTCTTTCTTCCTTTTTCACGTTACTAAAAATATCTCGACGGGTGAGAATTAGCAGTAGGATATTAATGCAAAGTCACAAACAAAAATCCATTGCAAAATGGAACATACCTTTAAAATTTTTAACATCTAGTAAATTAAAATCGGGGAAACTGACATGGATCGGATGAAAGAAGATACAGCACCTCTAGCTTATGCCAACTAAAAATAAGAATTATTAATGAAGCTAGGCTTTCTTCTGCTGTGCACATTAATTATTTATGATAATAATACTCCGCACTGCCATATTAAAGAATTTTCTTCACCCAGCTTCCCAGAAAACTCCATCTTCTGAAACCCTCAACATGTTAAAAACCGCAAAAGAATGAATTCCTTTCAGTGTATTTATTATACTGGAAGATGAATATAGTCTTGGGTTATTAAACTGGAATGAAAAACACATCTTATTAGAACTTACATGGTGATTTTTATTCTCACTAGTTTCATATAAACTTAATGATGCAGACTGCATTTTTATGCTCATCTATTTTAAAATGGTGCCTGGAGCAAAAAAAGCTTCCATTAATGCCAGTTTGGTATTTCAAATACAATTTGATGTAATTTACTTCAAATATATGTGAACAGAGAAGGATAATGTTGAGAGCATTTTCTGGATTCAGATCTGGGTTAGCTCATGGCAGTGATTTGTTAAAACACAAGTTTTATGCAACAGAAAAAAAAGAAAAAGAAAACTAAACAGTTTTTTAAAAAATAGGGTAAAATTAATATCTTTATACAAAGGTGGTTTTTTAAAAATTATTTTGAATTAGCAGAGTTTAAATAATTAGTCCTGAAAATAACATCTTTATTATTTATAAATCAACAACAAATGAAACTCATTTAACATGACTATGGGACCATGTTTATTTAGAGCTGTTGTATTTGTTGCGATCAGCCTACAATAGACTGTGATTGATTTTTTTTACATGTACACATTTATTTATTTAGAATCCAAGCTTTACATAACTGTATCTTTTGCAGCACCGTATGAATATCTCCATCCCTTTTGGCCCTATTCTTGCAAGGCTTGTATTTTTTATTTTGTGCTATTTGCCTCTTACCGCTATTGGAGTTCAGTTTTCTCCTTTCAGGAGTTACACTGGCAGAGGCACTTGTGCTCGAATGCACGCAGCAGCGTCTGCAGGACTGGGTCCTGGGGTACGACAGGGGCAGAGGTCTCATGCAAGGAAAAAGGTTTTTACAGCCGAGGAATTCACAGCCGAAAAACACCCGTTGTGGTAAAAATGTGTGGTTAAAAATGATAAGGGGTGTGTGTGTGTGTGAGAGTGGGTGTGTGGGTGTGTGGGTGTGTGTCTGTGTGCAATGTTATTCACAGATATAAATTCACAGATGTGTTACCTGCATATGCACAGAGTGTCACACTTGCAGTGGATGTTGCTGTCTCAGGGAATAGCATCCTGAAATGGAATCCATTACCGTGGGGGCAAGGCACTGGTGTTGCTTTCTTCCTGCACTGTTGGGATACCCTGGCAGGTGTTTGCGTCCCCTGCTACACTGGGACACCTGTTATTTCCATAAGCAAGGAGAAAGCATAGTCACTGCCTCCCTGCTTTTATTGAATTTCTACATGTGGGGGGTTTTTTCTGGTTTGTTTTTTTTTTTTTTTTTCCTGGTTGCTTTCAGGGAGGGAGGGTGAACCTGAGATCAAATAAGAGGCTTAAGGGTAACATTATAAAAGCACTGGCGAGCTGTAGGCACATAACTCCTGTGCCGAGTCTTTGTGCCTAATTCCTCCAGGGCATTTGTTAAAGCTTACTCCTCATTATGAATTTCCCAGGCCTTTTCCACACTCCATGCTCCTGAGGATAAATACTCCCCCTGCCAGAGCTCCCTGCGTGGTAGCCTGGCAGCTGGTGGTCACGGCTCTACCCTCTTTCCATGGCCTGCTGTGGAAGACCCCACAAAATTTAGGCAGCACGAGTTTGCCCTGAGCAGGGCTTCTGGGACCACTGATGGGCTGCCATCCTGTGCAGGACAGTGCCTCGGAAAGAGGGGCAAAGGGTGAGCTCCACAGGGCCAGGCAGCTGGAGAAGACAGCCCACCCCCCCCCACCTTCTGCTTGTGAGGCTGGAGAGAGCCCACCCCAGGGCTAGGGCTCTCTTCCCAGGTGGATCAGAGCATTTTCTGGGTTATTTCCACCAAGGATAAAATCCAAGGATAAAAAGGACATTTGTAAAGGAATCCAATGGGAAAATGTTCCTAATTGTTTTTCAGGCAAGGACTGGACAAAGAACTGTTTCCCGAGAAAATGTGTCACAACATAATTTCACAAAGCAACACTAGCTTTATGAATGGGTTCATAAGTTTCAGTGTACGCATCCAAATTGTTACAAGGAAGATGAATGCCTAAGAAAATTAATGAGCATATTTAGCGTCTAGTAATGGACTCTGTTCCTGCTGCCTGTGACAATGAAGAGAACCCCGCACGTGATCTCACAAGTTATACCATTACAAAGATTAAAAATCATCAGCATTTCAAAATTCCATGTTAGAAAATGTTGAGGTTTTTTTTAAAAAAATCCAGATGTTAGAGCTCTCAAGCCAGCCAACTCCGTGACCTGAAATGCACATCTTCAGTTGTGCAGTTCTTCTGTGCCATACCTATACAATGGCAGAGGCACAGCCTGGGCCAGAGAGATGTTTGTTGTACATTGGAAAGGAGAGGCATTAAGACGCATCATACTATTAAAAAAAAGAAATACTGCCTGCTTGTTCAGTTTAAGATTTCATTTCTGTAGAAACTGTGTGTCCCTTGTGACACAAGGGTGCCCCTCATGAGTCAGTGACAGCACCTACAGGCAGGGAGCTGGGGCTGGGTCCCGTGCTGGGTCCCATCCTTTGTTTGCTTCTGCCCCTGACAGTGAGGGCAAGTCCCAGATCAACAAGTAACCACTGAATTCTGCATTCAGTGATTGCAGAGTCTTTTGGAAGCCAAAAGGAGGTCACAGCTTGGGTGACAATGCCGGTGGAGGCCAGCTGTATGAAAGGCAATCAGGTGTTAGTACCTCACATTGAAAACCGGGTAGTCGGCTTGAGGGATATTTTGGCCTTTCCCAGTTTCCGACTCTCTGTATCTGATATAACAAACAGGATGACCTCTGCAGCACACTCTTCTCAAGTTGGTATTAGACAGACACAGATACTGAAAGCAGGAGACCTCTCCTTTCATCTTCTCTGAAATGGTCAGGTTTTAGGATTGCTCTTGGAGAAAACTTTCTCTACGGTGAACCTGAACTCATCATCACTTCTATGTCTGATATTTAGAAGACACCTATTCAGGCAGGGCAGACTAACAGGTACTTGAAGATGCTGAGCCTTTCGGCTACCATGAGTTACACTTCAGATATTTGGGTCCCATAACATGTAAAATACCTATTTTTTTTAACAAACAGGAAGAGAAAACCAGATAAAACACTGCAGCCATGAAAACAGCCTAGCACAGTTCCACCTTAGATCAGCTGTTCCTGAATTAGATCATAAATGTAACGGGTCAGTTGTCTCAACTGTCTCAAATGAACTTCATTGCACTGTCTCACGCAAGCTAAAGTTCTGGTGCAATATCTATGCCAATACCACAAATACTTGGTGGGTGTTTCCAGTACACTCCACAGCTAGCACCTGCTGGGCCGTGGAACAAAACAAGCCCACTGACATTCAGCTGATTTCCATAAAAATTAAGGCAATGCTAAAGGAAACAAAAAAGCCATGTAGCATGTAAATAAATAAATAATATTTTTCCTTATTTGCCAATACGAGGGGAAGTGTCCATAATTAGAACGTAAGAATGCTCTACAAAACCATCCGTATACAAAACACTTTGTCCTTCCATATACTTTGCTAGCTTACTCTGATCCTATGCATTGTCCCATCCTTCCAATGAACACCTCCATTGCCTGCCAGCCTGGTGGCAGCAGGTGCACAAGCAGTTGCTCAGGCCCATATTGATGCTTTTGTCCCCTGGAAGGTGCCAACCACATCCCCAGCTGGCATGGGGATGAGAGGCGTAAGAGGCTCTGTGCACGAGGCCGTTCTGAGCTTGAAGCAAGTGGGACACTCATGCCCATATGTGAAGATTAATCTTGCAGTCTGGACTCATCTTCTCTTTTTCCACCTCCTCTCCCCTAGCTGTGATGTTTTCAAATGAACTGGAGAGCAGAGGGCACTTGCCCTTGGACCTCAGCAGAATCCAATGTCAAAGTATAGAAAAAGAGTTGAAACCTGTGGCACTTCCTTCTGCCTGTATCGTTAAATCCTGTACAAGGAAGGGAAGAAGGTGACATTCGGGTACTGGAATATGGGTAGAAGTCTCTTCCTCTTTCCTGGAAGACAATTGAGAAGTAGGTGAAGTGAGAAGTAGCAACGTATCACTGCTAATTTACAGCACTTGAATATTCTGGTAAAAAAAAAATATCTAATTTGTGATTTACTTATTTAGATGAAATTTTAGTTCAACTATAATGTCTTCACCTTCCCAACAGTAGTTATATATGGCATGCAGCGTAGATAGAATGAACCTCTTGCAAATGTAGAAATGAGTTAAAAAAATGGATGTTCTGTCCACCCTACTTTACTACCGCTGTGATTTAGTAAAAGACTAGTTGCTGTCAGATCCAGTAATTTGAGACTCATCTTACAACGAAGTATATATGCTGATGAAAAGCTGCTTTAGCAGCAGAGAGACTGCTAATTGTTTGATTATACAGGTCTTCACATTAATGAAGCACTATTCCATGGATTTGGAGCATGGCGTGCAACCAAATTACCACCCCAGCACTCAAGCTGTGAAATCTGATTATTCATTAGCCAGTCAGTGAGTGGTACAAACATCTTTTCTTTTTTCAAACCGTCAAAGGAGAGTGACTGCTTTTTTCCCCCCCACTCTTCCCTTTAAGAATATGAGGTTTTGGACTTTTATCAACGGTAGGAGCTTACTCAAGATTTTAAGGATAAGCGTGTTATATAAAGGGGGCTCCTGTTTTCTCCAAACTCTGCTCTTCTTGTATAATTTATCCTCCATGTTTACTTAGTCCTGGCCTCCCCTGAGCCTGTCACTAACTGACAATTGTGGTGCACTTAATAAATTGAGAGTAGACTATATCCTCCCTAATTGACAAGAGTTACTAAAAGGCAAGAAATCAAAGTGAGGAAAGCTCACAGTGCATCTGCCTCTACCATGCAGACCTGACTGAAGACGGATAGCGAAGAAAGTAATTTCTAAACTTCTTTTATTATTATCTCTTTATAAACCTTGATTATTTTTTTAAAAGGGAAAATTCCTCTCTTGTGTAAAGGATGTGATGGAGAAAAAAAATCATTAGATACTACTAGCAGAAAGGAGACTCTCTCTCTTTCTTTCTTTCTCTTTCTTTCTTTCTTTCTTTCTTTCTTTCTTTCTTTCTTTCTTTCTTTCTTTCTTTCTTTCTTTCTTTCTTTCTTTCTTTCTTTCTTTCTTTCTTTCTTTCTTTCTTTCTTTCTTTCTTTCTTTCTTTCTTTCTTTCTTTCTTTCTTTCTTTCTTTCTCCCTTGAATTTCCCTGCCCACAGCAAACCTAACCTAAGGGAGATTCCAGCTACGGCCAGTCTGTTTTGTACAGTGAATGTAGCTGGGATCAGTTACAAAATGAGATGAGTGGAAATCCTTCCTCACATAGTGGAGAAGTACTGACATCTCCAGCAAATGGGATTATCTGTAATGAGATTACATACAAAGAGATTAAGATGTGAACTGACACTCCTAGGAGATACAAAAGAGGCTCCTGAGACAACAGAGAAATGAGGTGTCAGAAGCAGAAGGTGGAATTGCTTCCTTGAGAAGGTTTTTCATGATAATGATAATGATCTTACCCGTATAATAGTGCCTTTCATCCAGGAAGATCCCCAAAGAGCTGTACAAATGCCGTACACCAGTTCTTTTCAGACCATCATGGAAATGCTTCCGCCTCTGGTCTGAGTACAGCAGCTGTTTAACCACATACAACCTGACCTCATAGCAGCACTGGGCAGGGACTATTAAGATAAAGGCTGATTCCAGGGAAAATTTAGGACACCAAAATATAGCTATATAAATCTCAAGTCTGGACATAAGGTCATTCCACAAAACTGTATTTTGGTTTTTGGTTTCCATTTCTTTGGTGTTTCACCTCCTTGTTTTTCACCATTTACATTGACATGTTTAAATAAGAATATTGAATTAGTTTCTTAAATATATTAAAAATGTACCATTTCTCTTTTTCAAAAATTGTGTGGAAAAATTAAGAGACCAAAGCAAGTGGGAAAGAACAAAGCTGTTGGAAGTATTGTTGCGTTGAAGCTTTATCTCTGTGTTCAGGTGCATCTGAAAGCGCAGTGCATCAATTGGCTATTGTCAAGCAGATGATGGACACATTAGACCTACTCATGTCTGTTGACTGACACAGTTTTAAAAACGTGGCATCTCATATTTGATTGACAAGGTTGTGATGGAAGTCACCACAGGCCAGTGCAAACAGAGGAGAGAGCGCTTACATAGAGTAACCTATGACTCAGTCTGGGGTGGTTCATTTTTCGACTCCCAAACCATCACATTACCTACTGAGCCTTTTAAATTCTCTACTTGAAGCTGGCTGGCAACAACTTTGTATGAAAAGCCTCAGAAGACAGACAGTAGGTGTTGTCCAGAAGAAAAAAGGGATAGAAAAAATCCCCTCCTGTGCAAGCTCATAGCTCATCAGAAGAAATATCTGTACTTCAGGCATGGCTTGACGACGTTAGAGAAGCGTATGCAGTCCTCAGATACAGCTCCCCTCTCTCTCAGTGCTAAATTACCATCGTTGTTCTTAGTAGATTTTATTATTTTTCTTGTCACTCTTATAAATGGAGTTTAACAAGAAAACAAAATGTATTGAGACAATATGGTCTATATGGCTTTGCAGCTAAACAAGTCTCCCTGTCAGATTCTTTCAACTCTCTGGCAATGAGGATAATGAAACGTTTTGCTTGCTCCTCCGCTCTCGTGTTTGCTCTGCCAGGCAAACCACCGCCAACAACACCCGAAGGACAACTTGCTTTCAGAGAGGGGGCTTAGCACTAGCCCGGGGTATTACTCTTCTCATTCCAGTCTCCAAGCCTTAAGTCAAGTTTACTAATTCATCGGTTGCCATGTACCAGAAGTGCTAACTGCTCACAACAGACCCCAATGCTGCATCCTCCGGCACCATGTCTCTTTTCTGCGAAGGAGGTCTGGGTCCTGGCCCTGCCTGGGCTGGTCTGACAGCCTTGTCGTGACTCCCGCCCGGCAAACCGCGTGGTTCCAAGTAAAGCTCTCCGTGGTTCGGTGTCCCTGTCTGCAGCATGGATAATAACGCTACTTATCCTGGTAGGGGTGGCTTTTATTTTTCTGTCAGTCACAGTGCACAAAAGAAAAATACGAATCTTTGTACCATCCCTCAGGCATCACAGGCTGTTAAAACCAATACAAGTTACAACTGGTTTACCTGCTGCTACTGCCATTGGTAAACCTACCACCAAGATCCTGAGGGCACTGTACACATGGGAGATCTCGTCTCCTTTGCTCTTCCACATTTGAACTGTGTCATCTCACCCTGGATGAAAACCCACATCCTTATTGATGCTAACAATGCTTTCCTCATAAATGAAGTTATTCTCTCTTCTTTTGTTTTTCCATACTGAAGTCTTCAGACACTCACATTAGGCCTCTAAAGACACTTGCCAGTATGATCATGTAGCTCTAGGTGTTTGGGGCTTTTTCCTGTAACTTTATAATATTGTATGGGCAAAAGCACTAGGTTGACTTGTCCTGGAATAAAGCTGCTTTGAATGATGTAGCTTGGTTTACATGCGCAGCACATCCAGACTCCTGCTACAACATCGCTTGTTTGCTGCCCCAGGCTGTGGCTACCTGAGGAATGTTTTTCTCACCTGACCATCCTACTAGGTCCACCCTAGGACACGGCACAGGGTGATGTCTGTCTATAAGCTTCCTCATGCTTTGGAACCTCTCCAGGAGGAATCGGACCAGACACCTGCCTCTTGCCTTATCCAGTTTGGTAAGGATCTGAGACAGGGTGCATATGGCAGCCCTGCCTCTCAGCCAGCTCAGGTGCACCATCAGCTGTCCTGCCCTGGCTCAGCACTGCTCCCACCCTGCCCCAGAGTGTCCCCTGCCAGTTCCAGCACCATCCAGCCAGATTGATTGTCTTCTGTGTCCCTTTCTGTACCAAGAGGCATGTCAAGGAAAGGAGAGCTGAGGCTCACCAGGTGCTTCTGAATTAAAAAGCTGCCAGGGCTGCTCACCTGGGTGTGAACGCTGCTGCTGCTGCTTCTGCTGTCAGTAAGCAGCTATTCCTGGCAAAACCCACCATGTCCCAGCATGGACAAGAATCCATTACCCACTGAAGAGGGTCCTGCTTACCACTCTTGCTCTGCAGCATTCAACGATTTTGATCTCTGTCTGGGCTACCGACAAGTGCTTCCAGTCCAAAGCAAGAAACCCAGCAGCTTTCATCACCCGCACAGAAGCTTTCATTTTAAAAATAATGCCTTTCAATGTCAGCTTGGCCAACAGCTGCTTCTAGAAGATTAGAGCTTTTCTCTGCCTTCTCTGGCAACCCAGATGGATTTGTTTGCCTAGTTTACATTGCACTGCATTGTTCAGCTATCTGTAAGCGTGATCAGCGCTGGCTTCCAATATTTCAAAGCCTGTGGCATCATCATCATCTAATACCAATTATGGGGGGAAAAAAGCCTCTTCCAAGTAGCAGCTGTTGAGTTTGGGAGGGGCAGTGGGGTACCCTTTGTGCCTGCACATTTAATCAGCAAGATGAGAGGTATTGGCGCTCACATGACATAGCACTTTCAGGACAAGATACTGCATCTAATCTATTCCCAGGATTTTCCTGGGTACCTGTCCCAACAGCGCCTGCAATGATGTTTCTGTATCATCACTGCTTCCCAGGAATATCCCAAGATGGCCAGAGGAATGTTTCCCGACTGGCTTCATGTGTTTGTCGTGTCAGCTCCACACCGCCCTACGCGATGTCCTCCTGACAGTAAGTGGGCTGATGCATGATTGCCTGAGAAAAGAAAAGTTACATTGGATTTATTAGCAACCTTTGTGTGCTTCAACTTCACCCTCTGACCAGTCTTACAGTATGATGAGCATGTGCTTAGATGTCTCCTTTCACACATTCAAGGAGGACAAACAAGCACAGACTGCCAGATCCCCCCAAAACTTCCATGCTTTTGTGCCTGCAGCTCAGCAGCTAAGTCAGTGTATTAAGCACCACCACCAGTGGTCTGGTTTTTTGGAGCTGCTGAGGACCCACAAGTCCTGTAGGCATCACGTACAGATTCTCCCTGCCCAGCTTCTTTCCCAAAATTTTTCACAGCTCTGTTATTATCTTGCTTCTTTCCTAGCCTGCATTAACTTGCAAGTGTTGACATATGTACTTCACTGTACAGCACGAAGTCCAGTCACTCTGCAGAAACAGTCCATGACAGATCCAAATGCCTAGAACAATACAGATTTTCCTTTACTTCAGCTTATGCCACAACAAAGCTCTTCATGAGTCATTTGGCAGAGACATTGCTCAGTCAAGAAAACATTCCTTAACTTGGGGACAATAAACAGCCCTATTACATATGCTGCCACTTCTTTCCTTTGTTTTATTTATAAGACCTTTAACACAAGAATATCAGCTTCCCTGTGATTCTTCATATTTCTCATTATTTACAGGTATTAGGAATAGTTCATTCCACCTGCAAATCAACTGTTTGCATGCATATACATGCAAGACACTATTTTGAACAGGCAGACACAAGCTGTGAGGGACACACTTGAACACTGGAGATGCAGACCATAAATAAGTGCAGCCCACTAAGAGATTATCATTTTGGATAGGAACCAATGTTCAATCTGGGGGAACATTTGCACCGCCAGATGTCATAAAACTTGTTATTCCACATTCCTTATGCTGGAAAGTGCTACATCTGGCTCAGGAACACATCAAAGGCTATGTCTACACAGCATTTTGCAGGCGGACTCGGGCTCGATCTGACTGCACTCCAAGCCGGTCAGGACCCATGTGGCCACAACAGTGTGGTGCCAAACCCCAGGGAATCAGCCCAGATGAGAAAAAGTGTATATGAGAACAGTCAGAGTTCAGAGCAAGTGTGCCTCCCTGCAAAAATGGCTGTAGATATATAGGCTCAAATTTTCAGGAAACCTCGATGGCGTTTTAGACTTAAACTTCTCCATCTACATGGCTGGTAGCAAAAAGTAATGAAGTTTCTTTTCATAGATCAATAAATTTCTCTAAACCCCTTTGCTACAGTGACAAAAGATGCTTTTATGAAAAGCCAGGAGAGCTTGACAGACAGACACCTACTTCATGAGAGCTCATTCAGGAAGACCCACAGAATCACAGAACAGTTTGGGTTGTAAGGGACCCTTAAAGGTCATCTAGTCCACCCCCCCTGCAATGAGCTGGGGCGTCTTCAACTAGATCAGGTTGCTCAGAGCCCCGTCCAACCTGACCTTGAATATTTCCAGGGATGGGGCATCTACCACCCCTCTGGGCAACCTGTGCCAGTGTTTCACCACCCTCATGGTAAAAAATACGTTCCTTCTATCTAGACTAAATCTACCCTCTTTTAGTTTAAAACCATTACCATGTCCTATTGCAACAGGCCCTGCTAAAAAGTTTGTCCCTATCTTTCTGATAAGCCCCCTTTAAGTACTGAAAGGCCCCAATAAGGTGGTCATGGCATGGATCATAGCCGCCTGTGACATACAACCTCAGTTCAAAGCAGCGGAAAGAATTAGCATCTTTGAAACTCTTTGTCCAGGAGCTCTCAATTTTTTGCATGCTGAAGCTTTTCACTTTTTTGAAGCAGATTATATCTTCAGAAGTTCGGATAGTATTCCAGGTTGGTTGCCGAAAAATTATCAACAGCTGACACATGAGAAGTTGGTCTGTGATGAGCCAGAATAAATTTGGTGCGGACGCTCTGATCTTCACCATAGCAAAATTACTATTAGCTTTCTTTAAAAAAGAGTATATTCCAAAACTCAGTCTCATTCATTTAATGAAAGAGTGAAAAGTTATGTTTTATACAAGCTCAGTTATCTTATAATATCAGGCAGACTGCATTTATTTATCACCTATTTCCATGTGCTTGTAAGGCAGTTTGAGTTTTCCTTTTCCCCAGTTAACTGCATTTGGACAGAAGTCAAAAGTTTATTTAAAACATGAGAGAAGCACTGAAGAAGCACAGAAGCAAAATAGTGTCATGTCCTTGATTTTGTCATGTGTTGAAGCAGCTGCCAGCCCTGGAGCAGATGGGAAACCTCAGCTTCTGATGCTATTTCATTAGGTCTGCTCATGTTGGGAATGGGCTCCAACAGCTTGAGATCCACCTGATCTTTGATGATTCTTCTCCAATGCTCCCTTCATGGAGGGATGAACCTTATCCTCCATTTCCATGATGCCGTGCAATGCCGAAGTTAAGACTCAATGGCCTTGGTGACTATTAGGCAGGTATTCTTTATTGCAGCGCCGGCACACAGGGGATTGCTCCACCTAATGTGCACGCCGACTGATTTAGAAGTACAGATGCCCAAATGCATGCTAGGCATTTTGTAAGTTGCTTGCAGAAAAACAACGGCCCTGGCCCAAAACCTGCTTTCTGTGTGAATGCAGATCATGAAACACCAACCAGATAGGTGACAGTTTTCTTCAAACATCCTGGATTTCCACAGCAATGAAACATAGCTATTTCTGGTCTCCTTCTAAGGAAGTCAACAGTGTGATCTCCCCACCTGAGTTTAGGAGTGGACTTTTGCCTGGTGAAATAAGCTTGGTGTGTGGGTTTGTTTATGCAGACTTGAGCATAACTCGTTTCCTCGGGTGAGAGCCGTTTGCCCAGACTTAGACAGTACAAATGCATGTGATTTACAATGAATTCAGTGGGAAGTCAGCATCTGGATCTGCAGTATTTCAAATTATTGCTTCATACTGAGAATGACGTGCCTCAGCTTTTAAAGTGTTTCATGTGAGATACCCAAAGGAAATTTTGAGCCTACAGAGTTATCATTACTGAGCTACTGCGACTACTATCTGTCTTAACATTTCACTGTAATGAAGTAATATTTAAGTTACCACCAAGTAGGATCTTGCAATACCTCCTTAAGCCAAAGGGCGGGTGAGCACCAGAGACGGTTCCAAATTTTGTCACTCCAGGGGTGGATTTTGCAAGTGGCCCGTTTCTCCTCAATCCCAACCATCCTGCCACACTGGATAATATAACTTGCACCTCTCTCTGGCATGCGCTGTCCATCAGCTGTCATAAAACTTGGGGCGACATTTTATTGATCAAACCTTTTGGAAATGTGCCATTCCCAAGTAAAGCCTCAGCGTGATAGAGGTAGCAGAAAGCAAATAGTTATTCCAAGGCAAAGCAGTTCCATTTTTTAGTCATGGAGTCACCATTAATGTACTACTGTCACCTTTCACCTATATTGCAAATTTAAAGCCCCTAAAACAGCAACTGACAAAACATTATCGTAGAGGAGGACTGTTCAGATCTCTCTGGGTGACACTAAACAGTCCGTGTCTATGTTACACCGCTGGGAGCCTTCTTCTAGGGCAGATGTACAGTAATTGCTACCAGTCCCAGCAAAATCCCAGTAAGCACTGAAGATGAAAACAGGCAAGGGAGAGGGAGACCTTTGAAGAAACAAAGGCTACAGCAAGGGAATTTGGCCATGCTTTACAGTCATCTTCTGGCATTTATCTCCAAAATGAGAGGAGCACTGCAAGACACCGGGGTCCAGGCAAGGGGCACGAAGGGAGCTACGGTGCTTCCCAGCCCGGTACCAGCAATAAAATACTGAACCTGGAGTTCCTGAAATAAACGTGCCTTAAAAATGGTGGAGATTTCCTCTTCTTTGAGGGATGAGGACTTCTCTGGGCAACCAGAAACCCTCTCATGATGTGAAAGACCTCTTGAGGCCATGGAAGACCTCTTGAGTTCTAGGAAGAGGAAAGGGTATTTTTGCTTCTGCTTGTGAGGAGAGATAAGGAAAGACTACTTGAAAGGCACTCTTTACTTGTGTCTGGCAAGTAAGGAGTGAGATCTGCTTGAACAGTCCTAAGCAGAAGACAGCTCTAGTCATACAATACCACATTATAAGTCCATCTGCTTCACAGAAAGTTATGTTCAGTAGGTATTTACAGATCTAATTTCTCTCTTTAGTTCTTTTTCATCAGGATAAATGTGATGAACTTTAAGACGCAGGAAGTTGGGAGAGTGAGGACAAAAGAAATATAGATGAATTTCAAGGTAAAAAAGTACACTCTATCCTCAATTCACTTAGCTTAAGTACTCTATGAATATCTGAACAGCTGGTGATTTTGCATATTGTATCATCTGTGCTGTGGTATGGAGGTAGAGGGATATGTATAATAACAACAGGCTTTGGGGCTTAACTGAGAATTGCCCAGGATTTTGTTGATATAAACCAGCTCTCTCAGTATAAGGGTAGATTTTATACCCAAGTTTTCACTTTTCGCGTTTGAATTTTCATTACAATGCTGATTATTATAATTTCCTAAAAAAAACCCAAAAACAAAACAGCAAAACCAAAACACAAAAAAGGCAAGTCATCTCTCCAATAGAAACAAGAACAATGCCTTTTACTGGAGTTTCATGAATGCACTTCAATGTCACTTGAAAGTCTCCTGAATAGTCGAGCTGCTTGGTTTCTATGAAACAGCCCAGGAGTCTCTCTCTCTGTCCAGCTCACGCAGCTAAGTTAAGCTCTTATTAAACTCAGTTGTTATTTTTCTAACAGATTCTTAATTACTGTTTTTTGAAGCAACAATCATCCCACGCTTCGCATTCGCTTTGTTTCTCCACCTCTTCGTGCGGTGCAAGCATGTGGGCAAAGCGTGGGAGGCTCCAAGAGCCCAAGCAATTGAAAATTGATGCGGCGCTTTAAAATAAAGGAATGATCCTTATTATAAAAGGGGAAAAACAAAGTAGCACACTGAGATAAACAAAGACGCACAGACAATGCAAGGAAAATAATATTAGCAGATGTTGAGCCAGCCGTTAATGATCTGTTTTATATTTAAATCTATTGCTTGAATGCTGGAGCCAGAACACCAAGGAGCGAGAAAGAAGCCTGGCAGCAGCCACGCACTTCGCTTTTATTGCTCTGACTCCAAGCATTGATGTTGCCTTTTTAAGTTATCAATATAATTTTTTTTCCATGCGAGTTGAGTGTTGATGGAAAAGCAGAGCTGATGCCACTGAGAGGGAAGGGGTCTCCTTACACACCCGGCAAGCAAACCTCCCCATGCACCCAGACCCCTGCAGCTTCTTGGAGGACAGTGCTTGAGGCTTGTTCACTTGTAGGACCCGGACTGAACCCTTCATGCACACCTCTCCTGTGAGGACAGGCTGAGAGAGTTGTGGTTTTTCAGCCTGGAGAAGGGAAGGCTCCGAGGAGACCTTACAGCGGCCTTCCAGTACTTAAAGGGGGCCTACAGGAAGGATGGGGAGGGACTCTTCAGGAGAGAGTAGAGTGATAGGATGAGGGGTAACGGTTTTAAACTGAAAGAGGGGAGATTCAGATTAGATATTAGAAAGAAATTCTTTACTGTGGGGATGGTGAGACGCTGGAAGAAGTTGCCCAGGGAAGTTGTGGATGCCCCATCCCTGGAAGTGTTCAAGGCCAGGCTGGATGGGGCTTTGAGCAGCCTGGTCTAGTGGGAGGTGTCCCTGCCCATGGCAGGGGGTTGGAACTAGGTGGTCTTTAAGGTCCCTTCCAACTCCAACTATTCTATGATTCTATGTCATGAAGGAGCCGCAGAGATCAGATAAAGCTTGAAAGAGGCAGATGAGCCTGTGAAAATGAGAGAGAAAAGACTCCACATTCAGGTTGTAACCAACCTCCTAAACTGCACAGTGTCTGCACTTCATCAGGGACACCTGCGCTGCACACCTCGGGGTCATTTTGAGTAAAACTGCAGGCCCTCAGCACTCCCTGCAAGGAGAGGCAGCTGGGCGAGCTGCCGCTCGATTGCCATGTGAAGATGACAGCGTGGTGACCTGCCCGTGAGGAAAACCTGCCTGGTGCTCTCAGCACTGTCCATACGGCAGAGGGATGTCCTCTTGCCACCAGGAGCAGTGACAGCTTCCCTCTGCTCATGCTGAGCACGGGCTCGTTCACCGCACGGCCAGACCAGAACTTAGTCCCCCGTTGCTTTCTGACCACCCCACCTGCCTGGCCAGCAGCCACTGCTTGCCAAAGCCAAGCCCTCCCCGCTGCTCCTGTAAACCTGCCCTGCACCAACAAGCCCAAGATATTCTCCAAGTCATAATCCAAGGCCTAAAACCAAGGCGTTGCTGAAGAGGTGATACGTCATGTCTGCAACGAGCAGCTCCATGGAGTTATTTTGGCATGTGGGGCAGGTTGGCACAGAGCACATCCCCGCTTTCAAGACCCGTACAGCTTGTGCCGGGTAACAGGCGCCACAGCTGCGTTTTATACTGGTTCCTCCCCACAAAGGATACCTCAGTTTTCAGCAATTTACCACTCCAGACATGTTTGTTGCAAAGCAACGTGATGGATAAAAGCTCGAGGGAGAAAAGCTCCCTCGTTCACCATTCAGTCAGGGTCAAACATTCAATTGCAAACCTGCAAGCATCTACACAAGAACAAAATGTCGTAATATCATCTCAAGATCAAACTTCAGCTAATTTAGGCAGCATCAGAGAGAGCTGGGTCTCTTTTGATGCTGGAGCAAGATCCTCCCCCCAAGATGGATCCTATCCCCAACACCACCCACACCCCTGTGGGGTCGAAACCAGGTGCGTGGGTCTGGACAGGGCTACAGCACCCTTTGCTCAAGTCCCAGCCTGAGCTGTGGCGACCTGGGACCTGCTGCATCCTGCAGCGTGCCCCAGCTGTTTGGACTAGACATGTCCGATGGACGTGGTCAGCTTGGCTGCTCTTCCAGGCCTGGGCTTCTTGGTCTATGCCAGAGTTCCTTGCTTTAAGTTTCCTTTTGCTTTGCATGAGATGGCTGCCCTGTCCTCACCCACCCTGTCTCCTGGAGCAGCTCCTAATTTTCCGCCGTCTCCCCCTCTCCTTTATATTTACATTTGCATTTGCATTCCCTAATAAATACACTGCTTCTACCTTTCAGGGTGGTATTTCCTGCTTATGCTATTTTCAGGACTTCGGTAAAACTTTGTAAATCACTGCTCCTGAGGAACAGATACTACCCAAACAGTCTGTTAGTTCCACAGTTGTCTGCTTGCTGTCAGCCTGACATAGACAGGGAACTCCATAAGTAAACACAATAGAAAAAAAAAAAACCCAAACCCAACCTAAATGTAAAGGGCGTCGCTCCAATGTTTCCCCCTGTGCTTCTCGGTACCCAGAGGAAGGGTGCTGGGCTGCTCGCAGCTTTTGACCCAGCTCCAGACCACCAGGAGCAGAGACTGCCATTGTCAACTACCTTCTGTCCCCTCAGGGGCAGGGGTGTCCTCACTAGATCAAAGGATCTGTACCAGTAGGGTATAGATCAACGTCTAATATTGATATCTAGATATATAGACCATTATCTAATATCTAATCAATATCTAGGATCAACTAGACATTGATTCCCCATTAAATTATTGGATCTGTCAGGCTGTTTGATTCTCTTCTGTTACTATGACTGTAATGAAAACATCATTGCAATCTATTATTTATACCAACAATTCATACCAACCACTACCTAACTTAGAGTAATAATACAGTTGCTTTTAGGTTTTTTAAAATAGAAAATTTTAATCCATTTTACTTTTGTCACACTGATTTTAGATCATTGCATGTTTTTCAGTTAGAACAGGACAATTTCATCCAAGACATGCTCTGCTTGCAACACGAATTTGTGCAACTTCCGTGGCTCCTGCTCCACCACCCATCCACCTGGACCCCCATGGGCCTCTGCGGCGTGACGGGCCTCTGCGGCGCGACAGTCCTCTGCGCCAATCAAAATGGATATGGCAGCAAGTCAGGAACTTTGCAGATGCCTACCATGAATGTACAGGTACTTTTGGTCTTCACACTTGAAATCTCACCCCTGAAAGCTGTCAAATTTTTTAAAAAAAAAAATAATCAGCAATTACATCACTTTCATTAATACTCATTTCACCTCGTGTTGATGCCAGTAACAACCCCGATGTTACTGGCCCAGAATCTTCTTCAAGCCAAAGGTAATTTTAGTCAACGGGATTGAGCGAGTAGTTGCTTTTAATACTGACCTTCACCTTCCTGCTTCACCGGAACTCTCCCACTTTTCAGAGACAAGAAAGGCTCGGCCAACCCATAAAAAGCTCTTCAGTTCAAGTTATACAAAAATGTTAATTTAAAAACATTAAATAATTTTTGATGCTCTTTAACATCCAGAAACACCCCTTCTGACCTGACATGTGTACCCCGACAGCCCAGAAAAATCAGACCCACGGCTTTTTGGTATCTCCTTTTCCATTGCCTGTGTTTGCAATTATCTCCCAACGAAGAGAGTCATGTAAAGTCAAAGGAAACAGAAAGCAGATCTGTGCTTTGAATCTTGCACTCACCACACTTCAGTAACACATTGCCTTGCAAGTCACTGTTGTGAACGCTAACATTTGGTGGTGAACAATTGGGACAACATTACTGTATCCATTATATATTAATAACAGATGCGTGTGTATCCTATTTTTTCTTCCCTTTCTGTCCTCCCCTCCCCTTTTCATTATAATTAACAAGGCAATAAACATGTAAAACTTAAAAATCACAGAAGTGGAAAACTGATAAAGGCCTCTGAAATGATACCGAGGGAAAAAAAAGAATCGGTGAACCAGAAGAACGTATAAAGTTATTGCCATCGAGCTTTGCAGAGAGCACAAAAAATGGAAGAATAATAAATAACAAGGGCAGGTCAGTTTTCCAGCAACAGCTAAATCCGAGGTGAGCTGAGCTGACTTAAACAACCTGTGTTACAATATAAACAAAGGGAGAGATTCCTCAGGCAGGAATAATAGATGCTCTCCAGGTTTACGGGCTGGGGAAGGAGAGGTATTTTTTAAGGCGCTCAGACGTCCAGGAGCGTGGCCAGCTGCACCCAGCGCCGTGGGGCAGCCAGGAGCAAATGTCCCACCCAGCCTGGCTCATGGGGACCGGGGTCCTCCCGCAGCCCATTGTGCCTTGCACACCGTTAACAGAGCGCAACAATGACCGGCTGAACGGCGACAGTGCCCCAGGAGCGAGAGGGGAAATTCAGCCTCCACTGTGAAAAATGGGAATAACCGGAGAGAGCAGTGGGTTTTTGAGGAACCCCGCTGTGGTAAGTGCTAGCTTCGTCTGTCTCGTTAGCCGTTGCCCTGCCACCTCGTCCCCAAGCGTACGTGCGCTTCCACACACAGACACGCCGGCACACACAAGCCTATACTTCCCCCCAGCTGAAAGCAGGAACTCCTAGATAAAGTGCATACGCCGAGGTCTTAAGATCAGTTTAATGAACCATCATGACTAAATTTGGCAAGATTTCCCAGCTTGCTTCTTTTCTGTACCTCAGACTGTTTTGATCCATTTGTGAGAAATTTAGTTTTGGCAAGTGAAAGTCCTTTATCACTGCCAGTGGTTAATCTGCGCTGTGACACATTCATTCAACCAGAGAAAATCCAATATTGACATTTGTACCTTGGGGGGAAAAGAGGTTAAACGCTGGATATAAAATAAACTCCTGGACTGTGGCAAGCAACCGTATAATATCTATTTCATGTATAGGCGTGTTTCTTTCCCTGAGAACTCAGATGTAGCTCGATCACATCTGGACTTCACTATTACTCCACATAATTGGTCAAATAGATGCTATTGGACAACATCTGGAAGTGGCTCTGATAGCCCAACTCAGCTGTTCCAGCCTTTTGGTGGTCCACTGAGAACTGGCTGTTCACATGCTGCTAAATCTCTTCCTTGTTTCCACCTGTTAAATAGCATTAAAAGGCAGCTTAAAATACATTAAATACTCTCCCAACATTAATTTCCTCTCTAAGCAATTACTGTCTTGGCCGCAAGGATGTTTTGCAGTTCTGGTAAGACGGAGATGGTCTGTGTGGCCAGACATTCACACATGGGAAGGACCGACCCCACAAGTCTCACTAAAACGTGTTGTCACCGTTAATCATTTTCGTTACTGCTGTGCCTAAGAGGCGGCCAAAAAAATGAAACCCTGTTGCGCAAGGCAGTGTACAAACGCACCGTGGTGTGAGGCTCTGGCTCCGAAGAGTTCACAGCCCGACAAGCCTTCATCACCCTCTTCCCATCTATTTTTAAGTCATTCATTTGATTCCTAGAGCTGGGTTTAAAAGTTCTCAAATTTGCCACCTTTGCATATATTGTGCAATGCCTTTATCCATAAACGGTCTTACTGATTTCCAGAGACCTATTTTATAGATTTATAAGCTTTTTTTTTAGGCACACATGTACCTACATTTGGGTAGGCATGTATATTCTGTATTTCAGACTGTACACAGGTATAAATATGTTAGTCTAGAGAATATTTCCCAGAGAAAGATCAGAGCATACAGAATTAAATTATCTCTCTCCAAAACTAACTGTGCTTTATCTTGGGTGTAGTGCTGTTGGAAATAAGTGTTCAAGCTAAGCGTTTGTCAACATGAACAAAGGTATCAAGGTAATATTGCAATAATAATCAAAGCTGGCTGGTTTTTTGAGCTGTGATTAAGCCTTGCAAACCATTTCACTTCACTTAAAAACTTCTGAATGGCCAAATGACTTTTTTTACACTTTGCCATTGAAAAGAATACGGCGGAAATGTTGGAAGTAACCTGTGATTCAGATTTAACCAAGTTTAGGCAGGAATTTGAGAAGTGGCCAGAGCTAGAAATAAGCCTCTGTTGCCAATTATTCTCACTGACGACAAACAGAAACAGGACCCTTCATATAAAGCTAACTTTTAAAATCTATTAACTGCTTCTTTCCCTTACATCTAGAATTTCATCCGTTAATAAGGAGCCAAATCAAAATGATGATGCTATCACATCGACTGTCTGGTCACCCTGAACTTGCATTGCTCGCCTACAAAATTCTTTACATGTGCTGAGGCCAGAGCTACTCACCCTGAACTTTGCGTATGTAACACAGAAGGGCTTAACCTATGACAAAGACAATAAAGCCAGGAATGGCATCCTGACAACTACGTTTTCCTGATATAGTCATTGTGATTAGAGAGATAACACAGGAAAGTGAGGTGAACATCAGAAACTGATAAACTCGGATGCAGATCTAATGATTAAAAAAAAACTTTTCACAGCTCTAAATGTGATTTCCGTAGCAGGGAAGATACCAGCCACCCAGAGCTGGAGTGACGCAATATTCAGTGGGGCTTAGTCCGATCAAAGGTATGAGCATATCTTTATTAAGAAACACTATGGCCAACAAAGCTGAGGAAAATCATCACAGAAGTAACACCCAGAACCAAGGCGAGGGAACCAAGCATTATTTACCTAGACAACAAGAAAGCTTTTGAGGCAGCAGCATACAAAAAGCTGATTCATATGAGAGGATTGCCACAATTTACTCAAAAGCATAATGTTTTCATTCTCAATTGGGAAGTAATTTACCTGATTACAAAAATAAAAAAGAAATAAAAAAAAAAAATCAAGACCCTCTTCTGCAAAACTTTTACAGTAGAAAAGCATTTCAAGGGGTTGCCCTGAGGATCACCTTATTGGAGCTCAGGTGAAGGCATCTGTAATAAGAGAAATGGAGAGGAAGGCGATCATATCTGTAGCACACGCAAGCAGCATTAAGAACCAAAATTTAAGAAAAGGCTTATATAAGAAACCAGGTCAAATAAGGGACATAGGGATATATAGGCATTAATAGAGAGGAGTGAATGAGTCTGATACTGAGGACAAAACTGCAAGTCCAGAACAGACCTGTGAAAGCATCACGCTGGTGAAATGAAGGTGAGATGAGCAGGACAGAAACATCCTGTCATGGCACTTAAAAACGATACAAAACTGTGTATTCTGCTAGACACAGGATGTGAATCGGCAGGAGTTTTGCTCAGCAAGGATCACAGACACAAAGCCTTCTCTTCGTGGATGTTAACTAACCACACACCCGTCCCCAGGGAACTAGACAGGTGGCAGAAGAGACAGCATGTCCCCAAAGCTGACCCCTTCTCAAATATAAAATTCTATCAGGCAATTGAAATCAGTGACACTACAGTGGTGACCCGGTCACACAGCTGAAGACAGTGTCATGGAATCACGGAATTTTTCAGAGTTGGAAGGGACCTCTGGAGATCATCTAGTCCAACTCCCCTGCTAAAGCAGGATTGCCCAGAGCACATCACTCAGGACTGCATCCAGGCGGGTCTTGAAAGTCTCCAGAGAAGGGGACTCCACAACCTCCCTGGGCAGCCTGTTCCAGTGCTCTGTCACCCTCACCGTAAAGAAGTTTTTTCTCTTATTTGATCGGAACTTCCTATGTTCCAGCTTGTGTCCTCCTAAATCACCCTGGCAGGAGCCAGTGGTGAGTCAGAGCTGTCACCTCATCATCTCATTGTCTCTGCAAAGGGGAAGGCTACATTTCCAGTTTTGCTTGCTTTCACCTTTTTTCCTGTGTTTTATATTCACAAGCATGCACAGCTTCTGCGGTGAAGGACATAGAGACATATACACATGTACATATAGTTTGGTTTCTGTTAGGTACTGAGGGTTTGGTTTCACCAAAGTTGTCCCAGTGCCCTACAGGGCCACATAGCAAGGAAATGATATCTAATCCATTCTGTATTACCTGGTTCCTTTAATGTGGAGGCTATTCCAGAGATAAAGAAGGTGCATTGCCAGCATTTCCTAGGTACTCAGTGGCTATTAAAACTTTAGCCTTTAGAAGAAAAAGGTTAAGGTCTATTATTATCCCACAGCTCCTGTCAAATCAGACGCAGCCATGGTTTCCCTCTACATTTAAGGTCCCTCTTCATGTGCAGGGAGCACTTATTACCGGCATCATCTTCATAATCTTGGGATGGAGGCTCATCTGGACCTGGTGTCTTCCTAATCTTCATTAACTCTAATTTCATTATCACCTGTCCTGGAGTGACCCTGAGATCACTCACTACTTCTTTCTTCCTCCTCGGGGAAATGAATTTCTGTTTCTGTTCTCAGCTACTGAACTGCTTTCGTGAGCCCTGCGGCAAATAATTAATATTAGCAGTATCCCCATCGTCTCTCACAGTCCGGGTGCCCCACCCCACCTAAAAAGCTCTGCTGCCTTCTTGACTCATCTCTCTGTTTCTGATGTATGTTTTTAAAAGCCTCTAGAATACTCAGCTTGGCTCGGTAGTCTTATTTCATCCCTTGCGTGAGCTTTTCGCACCTTATTTTTAAAAATCCATCTATTAACCTTCCTATTCCTCACCTTCCTTTCTTGCATTTGATGTTCACCAGCTCTCAGATGTCTTTTGCATGACATAAGAACCAATTTTTCCAGTTAATTATTCAACCTCTTCTCCTGGCTCTCCCCTCCCCCTAAACGAGAGTGTTACAAAGATGGGCTCGGGATGACAGAGCATCACCAGTGTAAAGAAACAGACTGAATTGAAGGTCTTCCCACAAAAGAGAGGTCTCAACCAAAAAGCTCAGACCCCACCACCCCCCAGCTACTGCAGGGAAAAGTTTTGTAAAAACCAGCTTCCTCCCCGGCAGCGGCAGAGGATGCTGTTGTCTGATAACGTGGCAGGGCAATAACATTTTATTTCTGTCCCGCACCTAACTAATAGGGCTGTTTGTTTGCCACCAAACAGAAACAAGTAGGGGGGAAGAATGATGATGACCGAGAGAGGAGGGAAACAGAAAGAAACCTTTTCTTCAGCTCTGCGTCTTTGACAAGCATCTGAGGTAATAAACGGGGAGTTTTATGAGCTAATTGCGTTTTAATCAATTTGAGCTCTTAACTGCATTGGAGAGGCTGCTAACTTGTATTAGATTCATGTATGGTTTTACACTGCGTCCCCACCGTTAGCAGCTTTACGATAACGAAGCCCCCGCCGCCGCCGTCACCATGGGCTGTTGCTCCTGCGGAGCACGCGGGCAAGAAAAACTCCCCCGGACAAAAACAAAGAGGAAGAGCAGGATCCTTTGCATAAGCCAGGCGAAAACGGAGCGATTGTGCTGCACGACGTGGGGCGAGAGTGGAAGTTCGGCGGCTGGCAGCAACCCGCGGCCACCGATCTTTGGAGAGAGAAATCCTGGCACAGCGAATTTGGGAGAGTCCAATAAAAATGTGGAAGTGAAGGCAGAAAACTCGCTCCTCCCGGTTGTGTACGTGTGTCCACACAACCAGCATATGTTAAGCCTTTAAATGAACATTTGGCCGTGGAACAGTAGCTATGGCAATACGCAGGCACGAATTTATGTACTGTACATACATATCGCATAGAAAAGCTCTCTGTTTCTGAACCGGACTGACAGCTGCTTGAAATTTTCCCCTTCGCTTTCCCTAAGGTCTCAGGTGTGGGATTCATGAGCCAGTGTCTCAGCTAGAACAGGTGTCTATCGCTGTGTAAATAGCAATTAGGCCCAAATTTCAGACTTTTTTCAAATCCCTATCTGAGGAAAAGCCCAGGAATAAATAGTTGCTGTAACGGCCAGGGGTATTGTGTAGCATTATAGCCTCCAGCTGGGCTATTACATACTATAGACGGGTGAAGAATACAAGCACCTGACAGATGTGTTCTGTTAGCTTCATTAGAAAAGAAACAAAGAAACTCCTCAATTAATAGCAGTGGAGCCAAAGGGAAGGGGGGTGCGGGAGGGAGGAATCATAGCCTGTTATTTAAACAGAGTCAGGGAGCCTTTCACTGATGGCTTAATATGATTCATTAATAAAAACAGCTTTTTGAATGCCCAGTTTAAGTCAAAAGAAATCACTAGCGCGTTTTTTTTTTTGTTGGTGGTGGGTATTTTTTCCCTGCAAAAGAAGGGCAAAATGACAAGCTGGAGTTGCTGAATTCAATTTGTGCAAGGCTGGTCCTTCTCAAAGCCCCCTTTCCGTGGGGCATTCGTCCCTCGGGGTGGTGGCACAGTCCTCGGGAATCGACAGGGTCACATCAAGACTTCGGGTGAGAGAGATTTGCAGGGGCAATATAGAAATGTTCCACATCTCAACCGGGAAGCCTTAACGATTTTAAAGTGTCAAAATGGAGCTCTTCAATATAATGGAAATCAGATGCGTCTAGAAAGTCACACCTTCCCATCACAACACATTATTCCTGTTCTGAGGGTCTGAATGACCGGTAAAACCACGCTGAGCATAGTTCTGTGTGCCACTTCTTTAAAAGCGATGTATTTCATATCTCTATTTAATGCAGTTTTAATCATAATAAATGCACGTACAAACTGTATTGTACTGCAGCTCCTTCTTATGCACAGGCATACAACAGGGTTAAGGATCCTGCAGCTGGCTGCAGAAACCACTTCTCTTCTACTCCTAAAAATAAGCTGAAGTCATCCCCACCTTTTTATAACAAACAGCAAAACTCAAATGCGACGTAATCCTTAAACTGCAGTGCTTACTGCTGTCACTGGCGGTGGCAACAAGAACTATCTTCCCAACACACATTTGAAAGGGAGGGAGGCATTTCCAGCATTTACAGGTTCAGGGAGCTCACAATATGAAGCCGTGGCTGGAGGATTTTAAATAGGAAGAAATTGCTGCAGCGCCTCCATGGGGTGGCGTAAAATAAGGGTGAGGCAAAGGATCGTTCAGGACCTGAGGGTACGGGAGGAGCCGTTCGATGGAGATAGATAGCCATCATTTGCTCCCTGACCTGCCAAACCGCGCCAAGAGAAGACCCCGCCAGATCTACCAGCCTCTGCCTGGGCAAGGGGAGGGTGATGGAGTGGCTCTCGCACAGCCATCTCTGGATCCGTGCTGGTCCAAGTGTGATGACGGCAAAGTCAATGCACTGAGCTGGGGGGTTGGTTGGGTGAGATACGTTACAGAAAGACTGAGGAGACCAACGATACCGATCAATTCCTTTTGCATATTTCCCTACAAGTTGTTTCCCACAGCGCACTAACGGATGTTTTGTCAAGCCTGCCCTTAAGCATACCAAACGATGGGTCTTCCATCACCTCCCAAGGGACGGTCGTCCACGATCAAACAGATCTTGCTGTCAAGAAGATTTCTTTTACATGTCCAGCCTAATTTTTCCTATCCTTAATTTCATCCCATTACTCTTAGTTAAACCCACTCCTATTGTCCTAAATAATTCACCTCCCTCAGGAATTTATCCCCTCCATATATTTGTAGGCTATTCTTTTGTCCCACTGTAGTCTTCACTTAGCGAAGCTATCTATATTTAATTCTTTTAATCTCTCTTCATAAATTAGTCCCTCCAGCCAGTGAGGGGAAGGGCATATTTGAGACGTTATTCAGTAGTGAGCTAGGATGCTCTGTTGCGTTCTGGGGATATCTAGAGCATGGAAAATGCCTAGGGGAAGCCTAAACATTCATATTATTACTTTTTTTTCCCATGTGTTTGAACTGCCATAGACAAAGTGATATTTCTGAAGGAGAAAAATATAACTAAAGATCTCTGTTTCATTCTCCCCTTTCTGCCCCACTGTTATAAATGTCTGCTTTGTCCTCAGTTAATAATCTCCATCACCAGCTGTCCAGCTCTTGCTTACAAGCTTTGCCTTCCTTTACACCCCAACCTTGGATTTTTATGTCTGGGTGAAAAGCAGAGATTCAGACAGTCAATGTAAAAACAGGTTAAACTATATACAATAATAAACAAGTGCACTGCTGCTGCGGCACGCTGGGGCTTTTTCCATCAGGCATGAAGAAGCTGTTTACTTGTCATGGTTTGTGTACTTGTGACAAAGTTATTGCTTTTCTAATGTACATAAATTCCCCATTAATTAGATAGCACCACTGTCTTCTTTTTCTTCTTTTTCTTACTCTACTGATAGAATCAGACAATAGCTGCACTCTCACCCTTCCCACCCCAAACTAATGACTTGGAGGATTCAGACTTACGAGTTAGATGCAAACTAATGACTGGTTTATTTGAATTGCTGGTTTCCTTCCTCAGGCAGTTTGTATGACAGAACTGGTAGAAAAGTCTCCCTTTAGGAGAACACTGTATAATTCTGCGTGTCTTACATTTGTTTGCTGCAAATCGCTCTTTGTTCAATCAAGCTCTACATCTGAAGAAAATTAAGTGACTTATACCAGGAGACGAGGATGCTGTAGTCTTTGAACATTTTTTTTTTAAAAGTAGTAGTTGTAGTTGTTGCTATTGTTATCATTTTCATTATATTTGTACTTCATGGCACTTTTCCTGTGTAGCTTAAACACTCCTTTACCACCGACTGGAATTTTACACTAAAACTTACATCCTACCACAATCTCAAGGTAACCATTAGTATTTGTTAAAGGGACTGTAACAATATTTGACTTTTGTGTTGAAAACAGATTTTCAATTATTTTAAATACAACCAAAGACTTGGAATGAATGGGCCTGTGCACTGGAAAAATTTAAATATCTAAAGGAGAAATGCAGAATCCAACACATGAACCAGTGCCCGTAATTGGCTCTGATACTTCAGCAATTTATTTATTTTTCTCTACAGCTGACTTAGTTAATACCATAAAATGAATTCAGTACTTGCCAAAATGCCTATTGCAAAAAAAGTTGAACAATTCATATTTGGGTCATACAAACCTGAAAAACATTAGACACCAATAAATGATGTCTTCTGGAGGATGTGAAAATAAACAGACCGGCATGTTAATGTGAACCAGCCCATTGGCTATTATTTTTTCTGTTTGCATTGTGGCAACACATAGGATCCCTTTTGGTTATAAATACTGTACAAGCATGAAATCCCAAATAATACTTAAGATTTTTTACTCTAAGGAAAGTAATTGGATTGGATGAAGGTAGGGATGCATGTGCACATGTACAGGAAAAAAAACTATAGGTGACATGCACAAGGTGTCCTAGGAATGCCTTCTTTCTCTCAAGTATTCCTTCTCTTCCACCACAAAGCCGTTTGCCTGTTCAATGACAGAGCGATGGCTTAACATGGCTGGTGGTGGCTATTTCCAGAGTTAGGAGATGCCCACAAAGAAGACTTTATCCACAAATTGCGAGAGCCTTAGTTCCTTCCCCCTGGAGTCTCGGGGCCAAGCTCCTGGCACGGTATCCCCCCGCCTCCGACGGCTTTGTTCCAGGAGCACAAAGTGCACGTTTACTTCTCTTGCTATGTTTATGGGTCAACTTGAGTGCAAAATGCGAAAAGACAGAGGCTGGAAAGTGTATTTTAATCTCTGGATTTGTTATATTTTCTTCTTTCATCATACTGCGTTGCAAATTATTCTAGTTCTATTTCTCTGGTGTATTAAACTAGTGCATTGCCAAGTCTCAGCTCTCCATTCAGGTTCTGGCATCAAAGCCTTAGGCCAATTTTATTTCATTTGTATTTGCTGTCAGAGCAATGTCTTTATTCTAAAATGCCCTTCTCGTATCAACTTCTCAGGTGGCTTGACAGAAGTAGAAAGTGTGAGGAAGAAAAACCCTCCCCCACGCTGCAGTCGGCAGTATTGCTTTTATGTTTTCACCCTCTTTGAGGGGGGAAATGTACAACACACATCGAGAAAATGGAGTTCAGGACGTCATTTAGCAATAAAGGGGATTTTTTCCTAATCTTAGGTAGGCACTTGACCTATTCATACAGCCTTTCTATCTTATTTATACGTATGTGTATATATATGTCTGTATGTATATAAAAAGCACACACACTTTAAAGAAATACTCATGCTGCTGTTGCCCTGGGCTAATTTATTTTCAACTGTGAGTGGCACATTTACTCAGTCACAAACAAAATTTTAGTAAAGGAGAGCGAAAATCCATCACGTCCAATTATGATGACAATGCAGTGCCGTGCAGCCAACGGTCAGATTGGGACCAGCCACATTTTGCTTGTGGCCATCAAGGATTGCCATGGCGCTTTCTTTATACGTGGGTAGAAAAGTGATTTAAGCTGGATGACAGGAAGCCCAAATCATCTTGTCATATTAAAGACTGTCAAGGACCCACCTCAGGATGGAAGTGTTTGATGTTAAATATAACTCCAGAATTAGGTAAGGTAAGGACGGCTGTAAACAGGACATCTTAAGCATCACAGGACAAGGGGAAGCATACGAAAAGTTTATCTTTTGGCATTGCACATTAAGCAGTAATCGTACTTGATAATAATAGTTTTTCATCTTCTGTTTAATATTCCCTGTTGTGTCCAGCAAAGGACATCTCATCCTAATGATTTTTATTTGCCAAGCACAAATGCGTGCTGTCTACAAAATCACATGCACCTAAACACATATATAACCAAGCATTCAAAATCCATGTGCACACATACACCTCTGTCTGCAGCATCCGTGCATTGGTGACACCAAGGAAACCGAAATCCCTGGGTCATGTGCTTTTGACAAGATCTTAGCAAGCAGCAATGCAGCCTGTGGTGCAAGAGGAACGCTGCGGTGTCGCCATCCCCCCCACACTCTGTTCTCAGAATAAATGATTCTCGCCCCTTTAAAAATAACAATGCTATGGGTCGCACAAAATACAGACACCTTCCTAAGAACAAACACATGTATACATGTTTTGAAGGCTACTCCGCATTAAGTGCTTTGGTTTTGGGTAGCTTAATCTGTTTCCTCACTGGTTTAAGGCAGAACAATGGGTTTCACAACTGAGGAATGTGCATGTTAAAAGCAGGGATCAGATGAGACCTCTGTACCAAAGCAATGAGTTCCACCAGGGCATTTGAAATAAATCTAATCTACAGAAATCATCGCTGTGTTTAGGATCCCGCAAAATGTTGTGCCTTAGGAATGGAGTATTTCAGAAAGTAGTTGGACAGTCCCAGTATTTCAACATCAACAGCGCGGAAAAAGAAACCTCAGTTCACTGTATTCTTGCTAAGTGAACGCAGCTGACTGCTGCCTTGCAAGCGGTGATGATTCACATTCCTCCAAAATTGTAACAACTTCCAGTAATGTTTTCATTTGACAGCCCCGGGACAAACTTTTTCATTCATTCACTGTTTTCTCTGAAGATTTATGTCAAAATTAGGGGTGAGTAAAGCCTGCTTCTTTCCGTGCTTTCTTTTGCTTTTCCCCACAGCTCTGCTTTATTCTTTGCTGGAAAAACAAGTCGAGGTGAAAGAAGAAGCAACAACAACAGAAAACAAAATTATCAAAGCAGGTCTCAGTAAAGTAAAAATGGAAAAAATTGAAAGTAAAAGGTGATTTTGTTCCCCATTTTGTCAAAGACCTACTTTTTCCACAGCCCAAGGAAGGGCAGAAACCTCTCTGCAGTCTGCCTAGATAGTGCTGTCTGGGTGCATATTCGTATTTCAGATACTACAAAGACAGATGTGAGAGAAGAGAGATTTTTACAGCAACTGGATGAGAAAAACTATGGGAGTGAATCAAATTTTCTTTCTTTGGTTGTGCAGATACGGAAATGTAGCATGCATTTATATTATTATCTCTTTATATATTATTCATACTATAATGTGTTTTGATTTGCTGCAAATTACAGAAGACTTAAAATACTAATTTTAAAAAACTTTCCCTGCCTGTCTCTCTCTCTCTCTCTCTCTCTCACTGACATACACTTATTTTCTATACAATAACTCACTCCAGCGATCATTAGAAGAATATACTGTCAGAGCTGGAAAGCCTGAGATGATGCACTGAAGGGCCACTCCTGCAGCTACTTCTACCAGCGTCATACAGGGGTTGATAGCAACACCTTTGTGTTTCTTTTCTGGCCTTTATGCATTTCTGTGTGCTGTATTTAAGGCAACATACTCAGGGTGAAATCTAGAAACCACAAATTTGTCTATGTCCATAGGAAAAAAAATATCCTGTGGACATTTCTTCACACATACAATGTAGGAGCCTGAAGCCGTGACTTTAAATGAATTCAGTATCATTATTTTACTCATGTCAGATCAAAAGTTTGAGAAACAGTATCTGGATAATGGAAGTTTATTGTTGTTATGATACAAATCAACAACGATATTAAGCCTAAAATCTGTTTACCACAAAGAAAACTCCCCATCTCCCAAGCATCCTGGTACATACAAATTAAACATACCCATACCTGAGATTCCACATGAAAACCGAGGTGTCTGGAAGTTAAACCAAATGAAATCTTGTTTCATTAATTCAAGCCCATCATAGAACTGTCTCTGCTAATGTCTACATTTAGTCAAGACTACTTTTGACATTTCTATAAGCAGTGAAGAGGCAACGGGAGCAGTCTCCTCACCTACTTTATGAGAAGGAAGAGTTTTGGGGGAAGCAGGTATTCATAATTTGGACACAGAATTGCAGAAAGGTAGATTTTTGGCAGGCAGAACAGCAATCAGGGTTACTGGTCTTACAAAATGCCCAGACAACATCTCAACACTCTTGAGAAGTACCTCCCAAAACATTTGCTCTGCACTAGTTCTGCATATCTCAATGCTTCTGTTACAAGGCAAATAAAGAGTTATTGTGGGACTCAGTGGAGAAGCAAGATACTACAGGGAGTCATGAGTGATGGGGAAAGGAAACTGACATGAGGATAGCACCTGGACAAGAGACAGGGGTTGGAGGGGCACTAGGCCGCTGGTACTGGCTGATGGGGAAAGGCAGAGGTGAGTGCTTAGGGAAACACCTAGGAGTTCCTCAGCTAGGACCCAGCTTGAGACCAGGGTGGTCCAGAAATGCTATGTTTCTGAAGATGATGCAAGTGAGAACAGAAGTGAGGCCCACCAAAGGTGTAGGTGACCCCAGGGAAAGTCTTGTGATAACTGTAGCCCAGCCTGGAGCTCATACTAACGCCATGGTCACCAAGTTCATCTTCTTTCGGGAACCGTGTGTTCTTCCACACCAGAAAAACCTGGTGTGCCTGATTGCCCCAGACCCTGGGAAGTCAGCACAACCAACGTGACCCTCTGCAGTGTTATCGAACAGCCTGGCCAGCACCGGTCCCCCGGGGTTCCTGCAGCACGCACCAACTTCACTAGGGTTAAGAAAGGCAAAAGGCTCAGATAATGCTGGTGTTGCTTGGCCTGATTCTCCTGCCGGGAAAAGAAGGGGCAGAACAAACACTGGTGAGTTTATCAGAAACAAGAGATGATTTATTGAGAAAGTGTTCCAACAATTACTTCTTTGAAGGAAGTTGGCACCTCGCCCCTTCAACAGTGCTGCTT
This sequence comes from Chroicocephalus ridibundus, assembly GCF_963924245.1. NCBI lineage: Eukaryota > Metazoa > Chordata > Aves > Charadriiformes > Laridae > Chroicocephalus > Chroicocephalus ridibundus. The sequence goes on along the minus strand of NC_086285.1, from coordinate 70,747,560 downwards.
ACCATCCGCTCCAAAATTAGATAAGCAAATCCCTCCTGGCCTTTTCCCACCAGGAAGAGTGTCAGTCTACTCCATCCATGAACCCTGAACTCCAAGTACTTGATATAAACTGACAATCAATAGTCAATAGTATTGGCAGACCCACTCATCGAAGCTAATTGCACAGCAGGAAGCATCCTGTTTCAGTTCATCGTTGTGTAATTCAGTGCTGTATTATTAGAGATATGAGGAAAGTTTCCATAGGAAGAAGGATTGAAAAGAACAGGGCCTCTAGTTTAGAGAAGTAACAAAAACAGGGACTCACTAGCCTATGTGACACAAAACAATCTACTTTTGTTTTATCTACTGTCTCTCATAATGAAAGAAAAAGAGATAGCTAAAAAAAAAAAATTGAAAAGCATTCAATTGAAAACTGATAAAAGGATTTATTTATTTCTATACAACATGCAAGTAACTTCTGGAGCTAACTGTCAACAGATATGACTGAAGAAAAAAATCAGTAGGATTAGGAATTTATCTGGATATTAAGAATATATATCATTACAAAACCAACTTTCCAAGCTGTGCTTTTTTTCTCCTGGAGTTAGTAAACCTAACCAAAAACTTTGTTGAAAATTCCTGGAGCGTTTTGAGGTAGTCAACATGAAGATTTAAAGGGACTCATTGAAAACCACTGAAAAATCACAACCATACCCCACTTGCTGTCTCATAATTCTACCTTACTGACAATCTGTGTCAAATAAGTAGCTGATAAACAAAACAGGCTGGAAAACCAATTTGTTGACAAATACTGTAACGTTCAAATTTTGTGCTTACAGTTCATTAGCACAGCAACCCCTTGTTGCCATAAAAGAAACAAATCTATGTCCTTTTTGTTTTCCCATCATGAAAAAGTATTTTTTAAAAATATACTTACCTAATGAGCATACAAATCCTCAGACATCTCAAGTCACTCCTTACTGTAGATTTGTTCTATGTGCAAAGTACGACGTGGACCCTCTGAAATCTTGAAATCTTGAAACCTCTCTGATCCTGATTTCCTGTCTCATCTGGGTCACCTAAAAGTGTGGACAGGCAGTATAGTCGCTGTCGACAAAGATTTTAATTAGAGTTTTCTGAGATGTAGTTCATTCCAGTGAATAAACACCGGGTACTTCCTGCGCGTAGGAAAAGTGATTGGAATAAGGTTCAACTGAGAAGTGTGAAAGTCTTGGTCTGCCTTGCTGCCACCAGAAATCAGAATTGAACCCCAATACATTCAGTATTAGGATTATACAGGCTTCTGACTCCAGTGCCACCTTGGTTCAGGAATTCCCAGCGTAGTTTAACTTGTCTTTCTAATAAGATGCTTGGCTGACAGGTCCTACAGTTTCACCTTTGCAAATGTGTGCCAAATTTATCTTCCAGCCTTGAACTGACTTCTTCCTAAACTCATGAGGTGAGCTACTGCATGTCTAACTGATTTAAATTCAACGTCAACAGGAGGTATCTCCTGCTATCTGCATCTTACTTATGGCTCACGCTTCCAAAACACGACAACTTTGAGACATGGGTTAAAAATGAGGGAAGCTATTGCAAAATACGTACTGTAGCTCATTTTACACACCTGTGAAATACCTTCTCTAATCTACTTCATACTTTTTGTCAAACAATTCTACCAGATTTGTTAAAAACCAGATATGCAAATTTTAGGTAGAAAGATTTTTTCAGGAAATTGAACATAAGGGGTATCAAAATGAGACTTGACTGTAAAAAGACATTAATTCAACTGCAACTGCTTCATAATTCAGAGTATTAGATTAATGCTTTATGAGCACATTATCTACAAGTTAATGTAAATGCGGTAACAAACTGAAATTCAGAGATAGAGTCTGTTCACAGGTTTGGCTTGGACCCTCTCCACAGAGGCTTTATTAATCAGCGCAGAAAGTTTAGTCTAACCTTTGCCAGTCAGTTCAAGGTAGAGAAGCTTCCTGAAAGATGACAGAAATGCCTTTCACGCCTGCAGACACCTAGCAGCTCCCTCCGCTCTAGCCATAGGGCTGGGTCAGACCTTCCCACGTCACCTCATCATTGCTGATGTGCCAGACCGCCCGGGCCACCACTGAGGCACCGCTGCTGCGGGTGCAAGAGCAAGCCCAGCCGAAAAGCAGCCTGCATCTGTCAGATGGAAAGAATCAAAAGCCAAAGCCCTGCACTGGCTGGCAATGCCCCCCCAAAGCACTGCAAGACACACACACACACACGCACACACTTCACAACGCAACGGCGGCGACGCATCAGTCCCATGCTCTGCCCTCTGTCCCAGCCACGCCAGCCAGAGCTCTCCACCTTCCCACCCCGCGTCCTTTTCCTTTTGCACAGTCCAGCACACGCGAGAAGAACAGCTGAATCAGGAACAAGCAGACAATTGCCTTTTAGCAACGTTACAAATGTTAAGCTAAACAAACTAACGAACAAAAACCCGGCACAGCGGTAATAGTGATGAAGCCACGGCACTTTATCATAATCCCATCTAGCGAGACAGGGAATTTTTGTCAATATGTTTCATGCTCAGAAAATGTGCTGCTCAGCGCTTTGACACTGTACTAGCCGCACACATTTTCTTTTATCGGGGAAAGGTTCTCTTATTTAAAAGCACACATTGGATCCAGGTCCGTGTCCTCCCATACAGACTTCCTGGCCCATTCAAACAGGGACGCGTGGCTGTGCCCACATAAATACAGTGCACTGGGAGAAAGGGCCAAGTATATGGGCAGAAGTCCCTGAGACAATTTTCAAGGACATTCATGTGATAGGGTATTAGGAACCATTTTTAAGGAATTTATTCACTGCAAACCCCCAGAGGTCTGGCACGGAGATGTGTAATTATAGCCCATAGCAGATTACCGGTGGAGGCAAGTTATTGGGCCTCCACAAGTGACCAGTATGAGCAGTCCCAATGACAAGGCAAAGCAATTTACACTACGTAGTTATGAAATAACTTACCCACTTGGAAAATGCCTTCTGAAGCTAGACAGTGGGTCTCTGAGTTACGCCATGGAGCATTAGGGTTTATACCACTGACGGATTAAATCGTCTCTAATACCGTGCAGAGTGCCGCTCTCCTTCCACTTTAGGCATCCTGTGGGTCACGCACCTCTGTGAGCACTGCAAGTCTCCGGTCTACTCTAGATTTCACGCATTTTCCCCACTCTCTCCAAGGTTATCTTTCCATATCTCTAACAACTTCCATAACCGACTTCAATCCTTTCATATTGCAGTCCCTTTCAACTCTCATCTCAAGCTTTTTTTTTTCTTTTTTTTTCTTGATTAGATGAACTGAAAAGTTTTGCAAGATAGACTAACTTTCCTTCTCTGGCTGAAGACATTATAAGTACACAAGGGGGGTGGATTTTTTTTAATCCTATGGACTCTAACACATTACTTGCATTATTTTTTTCTGGAGACCCCACTACCACCTGTGTTTTATTCAAATTATTTCCATGGAAGTCCTTCACTTTTTTTCACTATTTGTATTTGGTTTTGAGCAATCTACGCACCTGAATTTGTCGAGTTACTCTGAAGTTCCTCAGAGTCTTCAGGAGCTTTCAATACCCTGAACATTTTTGCATGAGCTCAAATATTGTTAGATGATTAATGAAAAGGTTAAGTATCATCTCTCAAGCAAAGAGCGTTAAGCAACACATTCCCGTGGATGAAGTACCTACAAGGGTCAAAAGGCAACAAAACCTGTACTCAGTCTCAAGCCAAATTTAGCGGTGGCAAAGGCAAGCTTATTGCCCACTTTCAATTTTCTTCCAGTATCTGTAGCTCCTGTAAACTCATCTTGTGATACTGTTCTGTCAGTTACTGGTTACTAATAATTTTACCTCTAATGGAAGCTATTTTGCTGTTCACTTTTATTAAACTTGCGAAGTTCTTCCACACTCCAACAGTTCGAATGAAGGGAAAAGCCTTATTGTGCTGCTGTGCAGGGAGATACCGTGACGGCGGGGTTTGGGTCAAAGGGTGCAAAAAACTGAAAGCGTGGCATTAACTCTCAAGCAAGCAGCATTAACTCCCGAGAAATCACTCGATACCCTCCTGAGAGCGCTGTGGGACCGCAAGGGTGAAGCCCTGAGGATGGAGCTGCTGCTGCCTGCCCACGCTGGCAGGCAGCCTTCGGCGGCGCGGCTAACAGCCTGCCACAGAAATACTTATGTGAGATAGCCATAGCCTTTAAAATTGGATAAGAAAGAATAGAAGGGAAATGGTGTAAAATGTCACATCCAGACAAGAGAACAAAACAAAGGGATTTTTTTTTTCTTCCCTTACAGCAGGAAAAAAGTATTCACAGAAGCTTCTTATCCCTTCCTCTGTCATTATTTTTTTTTCCTTCTCGGGTTTCTTTCATGCAGGGAAATAATTCGCTCTCTGTTGACACCTATGCAACCACAGACGTGTCAGCATGAGCTGACTGGGTGGAAAAGAAAAAAATATTTACCCCCAGCATTTCTGCGATCTGCTGCATTGCCATTACTGCCGTGATTTATCGGGGCCCGTTACATATTTTTAGCTTAAGCTTCTCAGTCACCCAAATGATTTCCTCTCAACAAATGAGAAATGCCAGTGAGCTGCGCAAGTTTGCGGGAAAGGGGGCGAAGGGGAGAACAAGCAAGGTTCACGCACACGCACACCCCCACCCCAGCCAGCATCTGCCTCAAAAATCGGAGCAATGCAGCGGGGGGGGGGCAAACACCTGGGGATGGATGCTGAGAGATGCTGGGGAACGGTGGGGTAGCCTGGGGCTAGGAAGCAACTCCGCCTCCCCTCCTCCCCCCTCACCCCCGCAGCCCCGGCTCCCCACCGGGACCCCGGAGTCCCCTTCTCCCGCCGTTAACGGAGGGCAGGCGGTGGGGGACGGGGAGGGGACGGGGAGGGGGTGCGATGGCTGCAGAAATGCCGCATCAGCAGGGAGATTAGGCTGTCAGCCTCCAGAGCACTTCCCTGCGAGGGAGCAGATAAGAGGGAAAAGGTGAATGGGAACACTTGTCACAGCAGATGGCGGCTTTGATTTGCAGAAGAAAGCGGAGGGGGGATATGGGGGGGGGGGGGGGGGGGGGAGAAGGAAAATAAGGGAAGGGGAGGCCGGTCCCCGCCGCTCCCCCGAGCCCCCCGGCGCCACCCGGGATGTCGCAGCCCCCGCCCCCGGCCGGGGCGCCCAAAGGACTTGTTGACCTTCCCCCGCCGGCCGAGTCCGTAAGGCGAAGTGTGGGGTTTCGGCAAGCCTGGCCGCCTTATACATTTTATTAACGTTATGATAATTAGCTGGAAAGCCACGCATTGATTTTCTTGAAAGGATTCAGGGATCAAATATCCATGAATAGAGCTGGCAAAACCTAATCTACTAATGGATTTAACTTAAGAGAAATATAAAGCTCAAAGAAAAAAATGATTATTTGGGGCTACTTAACTAGTACTTATCTTTAAAATACTTTTACAGAATTTCCATATTCCATCGAGGTGGAAAAAATGCAGTTATATTTTAAAAACATATTTGGCCACTAGCTCCAAACAATGCCTTTTGTTTTCTCCTCTCCTCTCCTCCCTTCCCTTCCCTTCCCTTCCCTTCCCTTCCCTTCCCTTCCCTTCCCTTCCCTTCCCTTCCCTTCCCTTCCCTTCCCTTCCCTTCCCTTCCCTTCCCTTCCCTTCCCTTCCCTTCCCTTCTTTCTCCTTCTTCCCATTGCTGACCTGGTATGAGTTGCTCATCACAGCCATGAGCCTACAGTGGCTGGTTCAAACCAGAGGCAGAGAGACCCCACAGAACTTCTCCACCTGCAGAGGGGTTCATTTTCTGCCAGCGTACCATGGCTGTGCCTCCATCAGCTGGGATTGCATTTTGTCCTTTTGCATCAGGGCAAGACTTGACCCTGCACCTTTTTGTGCTGCAGCGTGGCATTTCCTCACTGTAAAACCCCTCAAAGTTTTGCAGATTACATCTCAAATTCATAGGGTTGGACTCCAGGGAGAGTGCCAGGAGGCCGCACAGTCATGTCAGGGGACTGAGGAACGCATGTCCCACACTAACCAGGGCTAGCAACAGGCAACACAGGCATCCTCCTCTCTCCCCGCAGTACATCTGCACCTGACATAAACCACCATCACGTCCAAGAGCCCTAGCCACAGGCAAGGCTCGCATTGTGGCATGCACTGTATAAGCACAGCACAAGAGAATGGTCTAAACTACAAAGAAATGAGGCTTAGTGGGAGAAAAAAGACCCCAGGCAAATGCAGACAGGAAGGAAATACAAGGAAAGAACAGGAAAAGAGTAGTCAGCTGGACAGGCAGTCACTCCAGCACACCCACAAGCAGTTGTCCAGGCTTTTATAGATACCATTATAAAGGATAGTCTCAAGGCGGTTTGGACAGTGATAATAAGGCAAGTTTGGATTTGGCTGCAGGGGATGTATCTTGAGCACAAAAGGCAGCAGGATAGAAAACAGAGAGACACTTGTTTGAAACTTTAACAAGGCATCAGGGAAGAAAACACAGAGACCCTTGTTTGAAAATTTAACAAACGAGCAATAGAGGCCAGAAAATTGCCTGACTGGAGGTGGAAGTAAGCATTTCATAAGTATGCAAGAGATGGTGGTGGCCCAGTGGTGTGCTAGATGGGGAATCAGGCCTTGAAAACGAAGATGTGTAACGGATGTTCAATGCACGTTCAAAGCAAATGGAGGGAACCCCTCAAGGCAGACTGGCATGGTCAACGCAACAAGCCATAGAAAACATGGATCATGATGGTCAAGTGATTTGATGTGTCGGGACATCTGGGTAGGTAGGTGACCTGGTAGACAGCATGCCCCCAAAGTTTCAGAAGGTCACACAGCTCCAAAACAGAATTTTTAAATCAAAACTACCACATTCTTTATGCAGACAATTACTCTGACACTATTGCATTGGTCTTCTTCTCGGCATAAATATGAACTAGCAGATCTGAACCAAGGTGCATTTTGTGCTAGGAACAAGATCAAAGCTGAACAAAATCGAAGCTGGTATCAAGTGAGCAGAAGTCTGAAGTGCGAGTCTCCCCCGCCATTGTACTAGAGAGGGCACTGTGCGAGCTGCCTCCCGGAGCTCTCTCCATGCTGTTTTCTCTCACTGACTCAAGATCAAATGTGCACAGTTCTCTAGGAAAAAGACCATTATTTTAACTGTCAGCCCCAGCCTCAGCCTGTGCTGCCATCCTGTCTTACCACTAACAACTAAAGCCATCCAATTTGAAATGAGCTGCCAGTCCTCAGGATGTTGGGTGTGCCAGAACAAAATCAAGCAGCCACACTGGGCTGGTTATTCAGCTCTTGCTGGACAAAAAGAAGTATACCCTCCATTTCAGTTAGCACAGTGAGCAAACATAACTTTAAACCAAACTTTTCACACCTGGGTGATATAATAAGGTGGATTTCTATACTACCACTCCTGACATACAATCATTCTCGAAAAACTGGAATCTGCTCCCTGTGTGAATTTGTCCGAGCTTCCACGTTTGTTGTTTTATTGATAAAACTCCTCTTAGCTCATGAATGGCTGACATTAGATTACATTGTTGTCTGAACTCTGAGGTGTAGTGATTTTACTTATTCACCCCCAGAAGCATAATTGCTCTCTGTCCCTCAAGAAACAACACCGGCTGCACCGTCACAGGGTTCCAGGGCAATGCGTTGCTCCAGGATGCCTCAGCAGAGGGAAGTCACTTCAGAAGAGGTGCACCAGCCTAAAGCCCAAGCAGTGCAGGGGCAGGTCAGATTCACTGGGTTCATGATAATGCAGTTGTCATCTTTTCATTTAATCAGTCTGTTGGTACCCCTTCCGTACATCAGGCACGCCTGGCACAACATACTTGGGCGCTCAGACTGGTGTGACTCTTGGCCAGCAGTAAAGCTCCAACCTCAGCTTCCCACTTTGAGCCACCATTTTCCTCCCAAAAATTCCCTCAGAAAAGTCTCTGCAGTAATCTTCACTACTGTAACTAGGGCTAAAATTCACCACACGTCTGATTCCTGGATGTGGAAAACCTAGCAGGCCTCAAATAGATTTTGTTCACTGCAGCAAGGAGACCACCACCTTTGAGACAAACTTCAGAGAGAGTCTTCCATAACAGGGCTTATGCCTCAGAGTCCTTATATTCTGCACCCACCTAGTTTCTGGTCAAGAGGTTCTGACATGTGACTAAAATGTATTTTGGGCTATTAGAGGGTCATTTAACTGCTTTTTTCACAGATGGCTTGTGATACTCACAAAGGAACCATCACAGTGCTGAAAAACAATGCTATCAAAACACTCTTGATGTTCAGCTCTGTGACTCCTATTTCATGGGACTTCAGGTTTTGCAGGCATTTGGCTTTATCAGGCTCAATCCAAATCCAGGTTTTGGAAGACAAGAGCTGACTGCACATGAAATCAAAACGATAATGGTGGCAGGAAATAATTGGGGGAGATGGCAAAAGTGATGCTTGCCGTCTGGATGGAGGGAAGCCTTGCCCTTTGCTGCCCGGCTGGAGAAGGCCTCCTGGATTTCCAGATGCTTTTGAATGTTCCAGTGGCAGCAGGAGCTACGAGTGTTTATTTCCCCTTCTCCTATCTGCTTGGTGAGGAGATTTCAACCTCTTGTCCTGTTGGACTGTGTCGCCATTGTCTGTGCTTTTCTCATCTCCAGACTGGATCGCTGCCATGTGGTCTGCTCAGCACTACGTCTGAGGACCACTCAGAAACTTCAGCTAATTGCAGTATGCAGCTGCCTGCTTACATATCCACATTTCAGACACAAACCATAGAGCGCAGATGGTACACAGGCTGCGCCAATTTTCAGTTCATTTCCAGGTGCAATTCAGGCCTTAGTTTCTAAATCTCCTTGTGATTTGAACCTGCCCGTCCCCGTGAGACTACCTCTGCCTACGAAGGCTAGGTCCACCGTTGAGATGAGCCGAGGCATTTGAAATGACAGTCCCTGGAGCAGCGCACTTGGAAACGGCTTTTTTCCCCATCAGAAGAAGGCCCACAGCTCTTGAATCGCTTCCTTGTGTGGTGAACCTTCAGGACACGTTGCGAAACCTGTCTCTTTTGTTAAGCTTTAGTTTAATATATTGGGGTGGGCTGAGGAGGGAGGTTTTGAAGAGGACACTTTTACTTTCATTGTTGTCATGGCAGTATAATTCAGTAGGGGATATGAGTTTTGATTTGTTTTTATTTTAACTGTAGCTAGTGCAATCTAAGATTGTGCACAGCATAAATGAAATCAAATAAATAATTACAATTGCTTCAGGCCAGTGCTGTTTACTGGAGAGCCAGGGAAGGAAAGGCAAGAGTAGAGTATTGCCGCACTGGAAAGAATTAAGTAGGTATGGCCAAACGAAAGGGAGTAAGCCAGGTTACCTCCCGTAGCTCATGCTACGGGATGCCACTGATTAGTTTCTTTGCAAGGGCGTTCTTGAGGCCTGAGGTGTCCTTCAAGCTCATATTGAGAGTTCACTGCAATATGTGTCTGCCATTGGTCTATAGAGGAAGGCACAGAGATACTGACCGCTGTTAGGAAAAAAAAAGTAAAAAAGAATAACCAACCAACAACAAGAAAGCATGGAGTACAATAACAAGCCACAACAGCATTAGATCCCAAAGACCGCTTTGTCAAAGAATTATTCTACTTTTCCTTTTCTTCTGATTTTAGTCCCCCTTTGTGTGGCTGTCTCTGCTCATTTTCTCAGGTTCTTTTCAGCTGAGTTCGTACATTGCAGATTGGAACTGGGACGTCAAATCGAATAATGCCTCCGGAGAAGAAATGAAAACACCTAGAAAGAAGAGAGGCAGATTGCTGAAAATAACCAAAGGTCTCCGGTGATATAGCTGATTCTGTCTAAAGGCACATGTATGTACATATACACACACATAGGTAAACAGATCATGATTGCAAAAAGCATTTCTCTGTGTATATCCACAGTCTGGAAACACATCTATTCCTTTTATGGGCAATTTTATCCCTCCTAGATCTGTGTATATTTCTATTTAATAAACCAGCCACAATTGATGGTCGCTTTTGACTATGCAATGACAAACCTTCAGTTTCTGTAGCCATGTGTGGCAGAGAAGACTTCTTGCCTAGAGCTCACAGGACAAAACTATGGACAAAACACACTGCAGAACTCAGCCCAAGACCCAGGAAAGAAGAGAAACCCAGCTCCCCAAAGCACTTAACCAGGAGATGTCAGTCCTTTGGAACTGTGCTTTCTTTACCTGTAGAAAAGCTTTGTTGAGGGAGTGTTGCTCTCCAGTGGTGTAAAGGGGACTGAAAGCTGCCTCAAACAGGCAGCAGAGGGGTGTTTTTTCCTAGGATGGGGATTGGCATAGTGCTGGAAGAAACAGTTTTATACCATCTGCTTCCCCCTCTGGTTCAGAGGAGAGGCAAAGGACAAGAATGCCATGCACCACTCTTGGCAGCATGATTTACAGCAGACCAAGTTAAGCTCCTGCCAGTAAAGCATTTATAATGCTAGATCATCCTGTCTTCTATCATCACATACATGGCTATGTCTGTGATCACGCAGATGCAGTAAGGTATGCATCCATAGGTTCATACGTTTGTGTTTCAGGCCTTTTTAATTTTTGTGGGGGTTGAGTAACACCATTTTACTATGGTTATTTATGGGTTCGTTGTTCTTTTTTCCTTGATTGTCTCGTTAGCTCTTTTTAAATACTGAAAAATTTCTTAGCGGTATTAACTACACAGCTCTTGCAACATGCACATAGTCTTTGGCTAGCCTTCAACTATACAGGGACGACTTAAAAGGACTTTAAAAATCACCTGTCTGGCTCTCAGTCTTGTTTAAAGCTCTGCCTCATGACACATTTGTAACTGAGTCCTCATCCCAGACTAGCTCTGTTCCTTCCTTCATGAGAAACTTTCCCCACCATGATCATAAGCCTATGGGAAACATGTACATTGCAAGCACTCCCGTAGCTCACCTACACCATATAGATGAGACTGACATATGTGTATCACGCCTACATCAAGATGAGCAATGAGTACAATGAACTTACTGAGCACACAATCCATTGCCACTGTCATAAAGTAGTCACCAACAATCTCCATGTCTTCTACAAGTTCTTCCTTAAAGACAGCTTCAAAGTTGGTTTGCTCTTCAAATTCTAAAAGAGGTCTTGATTTGTTACTCTGTTTTTATAGATGCAGCTCTCAGCCATGTGGGACCAATGCGATGTCACTAACGAATTCACTCGTTCATGAGCTTGTGGCCTACAAGTCCAGAACTCCATGGGAGGAAAGGAGGCAAAAAGACACTGCAAGATGGACTTGTTACATCAAGAGCAGGAAACCAGCTCTACGTTTTGCAAACAGACCTTATCTTGGCCCTACAAGCTTCTGTGAAGACTTTCACAGCAAAACCCACCAGGAGGACAAAGGCAAGAGGCATTTCCTGCACTGAGGGGACCAGCATCTGCACAACACTGAGGACTGCGGTTGGGAAATGCCATGTTCTTACCTGAAAAAAAGTCATTTTGGGTGCTACCTGAGTCAACCTCATTAGCAAAGCTTAATTGGAGAGGCAGATGAACAGCCCCAGCAGAAGAGAAAGGCTGTTGCTTGAGAGTGAATCTCAAAGTCACGTTGCATCTCACCAGGTGCCGGGAGAGGATGAGGCAGGTTAGGGCAGCAGGCTCTCCTGGGGAGGCAGAGGACGCTGCTTGTGGTGCATGTAGCCTCGTGCCCCTCGACTTGTCAAAGCCGTATTCCTGCGCCATGGACCCTGACTGCCACAGCTGAGCCAGAACAAAAATGGACTTCCCCCGGTGAAAATACTATAGCCTTGGCAGGAGAGGACCCTGTCTGGAGGTTGGTATGAGTCAACTGTAAGGGGCTTTTTTGTGCATACGCATGCATGTGTATGTGTGTGTATGTGTGTGCACGGGGGTGTGCGCATTAAGAGAGTATGCTGTCAGGGACTGATTTTCAATGATGCAAGTCTCCTCTAACTGATAACACTCTAAATAACAGGTGAGTGACTCCTGGCAAGAAGGAGATTGTCTGACCTCATTGTTTGCCTTTTTTCCCCCCTCTTTGTTCTTCACAAATAAAGGTTTTTTAATAAACTGAAAGGTCCTCCGCTCCTGCCTGATGATAAAATGAAAGGAACCAGTGAGGTATGGTACAACGTGGCAGCAAAAAAAGAGAAGCTCATCAGAAAATAACAAAGGTGCAAGTTAAAGATAAGGCAGCTGTCAGAGATTAATCCTGCTGGCCTGATTGTTTTCTTTAATACCAAGGCCTGCAATAGCAAGCGATAAGTTTGCTGAGTAATTTGGTTTTTGGTGAGGAAATAAAATTCAGGTAGGCCTCATAATTGATTTCCTTTTCTTTAGTTTTCTAAACATTAAACAAAACAACAAAAAAAAAACCACCTCTGCTTTGACTACACTTTCCTTTTTTCAAATGTGCTCCAAGGCTGTGAGCTTCCCCCCAAGCCGGGTCTGCGGGAAGATAACTTGGAGGGCAAAAGCACCCTCTCCTTCTCCAGCGTCCTCCTGGGAATACTTTTGTTTCATCCTAAACACTAGCTGCAGCTCTTCAACATGATTAATTCTGCCTGATGCTGGCTTCATTTTACTGTCCGAAAGCGGGCAAAATGTGAGGTGGTGGAAAAAACATTTCAAAAGAAAGACAGTGCTGCGTGTCACCTGTGGGTTACAGCAGTACCCAACCGTGGTGTTGATCACTGCCTGTGGAGGAAGCAGTGCAGGAGGATGACGTGTTCCTCATCAGGCTTGAGAAAAACAATTGCTGTCAAGCCGTGGAGGCCATGCGAGGGTGTCAGAGGCGGGGGTGCACCCTCAGCTCACCACAGCAGCATTTCAGGGCCCACATCTGGTCCCTGCCCCTGGACATGGAAGTGGGAAGAGCAGCGAGCAGGAGGGGTTGTCTACCATGTCGTGCTGCTGAAAATCCACTCCCCACACAAACCTTCCTCATTTGGGAGTGCACGCAGCCAGCCGTGGGGCACTCCACAGGCAGCAGCTGTGGGAGGAAACAAGAAAGCAAAGAAGTCGAGGGAGGAAAACCTTTTCAAATCAGGGGGTCTCTAGCAATGAGGCAGAGCTGCTCTCAAGTGAGAGAGCGACAGTGTGGGTGTGGGTGTGCATGCAGTGTGGGTGGGTGGGTGCACATGTGTGTGCGTGTGTTTGTGGTGCACGCACACAGGAGGCAGAAGCAGCAGAGCCTTATTTATTGTGACAAAATGAACAGCCCCCAGGATGCTCATCCAGCAGCTAATTTCTCATCTTATCTATTATGTGAATGAGATGGGAAAACAGTTTCCTGTTTTTCACAGATATCACTAACATGAAAGATACAGAATGAATTCCCTTGAAAGCCATGCAGTCAGATCCAGCCACAGACTCATTTGTTTCAATGGAAGGAATTAATGCAGTCAGGGTTGCCCATTGATGGGAAACAAGTCTATAAAGCGCTCTATAGAAGTAAATGTGCTGCCACCACCTCCAAAACGGATGAAGAGGTTGGTGGACACTTTCTCCCCATGCATTGATAGCACACATGCAGACACAGGCTTGTGCGCCACACAAGCACACACATTTAAACCTTTATGTTTCCCTTATTCAAAACAGGTATTTCTAGTGTTATAATACAGCACTGGTTCTACATGAAAAGGCCAATCTGTACCATGGGTTTACCCCCAGTGAAGGAATCCTTTGCCTCTAGGGAACTTCTACAGGTCTTATACCAGGTGTAGGAGCAAGAAGTGATGGGTGTGCTGAGCCACCAGTCACCAGAACCCTGAGTTTAGGGTCACACTTTGGAAAAAGTCCCTCATTAGGGGCAAACAGAGAGGCCAGACAAGCTATATTAAAGCCATGCTGCCATGAAAGAAGGCCCTACATCTCTTCTAAAGCATAGACTCACAGGAAAGGCTGGGTGTCAGGAGGATGGGGCCAGGCTCTTTTCAGTGGTGCCCAGTGACAGGACAAGAGGTAACGGGCAGAGACTTGAGCACAGGAAGTTCCACCTAAACATGAGGAGGAACTTCTTTACTTTGAGGGTGGCAGAGCACTGGAACAGGCTGCCCAGGGAGGTGGTGGAGTCTCTGGAGACATTCAAAACCCGCCTGGACGCATTCCTGTGCAACCTGCTCTAGGTGACCCCGCTCTGGCAGGGGGGTTGGACTAGGTGGTCTCCAGAGGTCCCTTCCAGCCCCTGTCATTCTGTGATTCTGTGAAAGCCCATTAAAAAAACCCACCACCTTGTCCGTGTATGTCCACAGGCAGTCAGTGGCCATGACCTTGCTGCAGCTACGGCTACGCAGGTGTGTGACGGATTGGAAAGTGCAATATCGTGTTAATGATTTCTGGCCATTTCCGACTGTTTTAGGTTGCTTTCCACCTCTTTACTTTTCCCAGCAGAGGGAGCACTGGGGCTTGGATGAAAATGAAGAGGAGGAGGTACCCGTCTCATGGCAGAAATCAGGCAAAACCTGGTAAGCCTGGCATTAACCCCAACGCAGTGTCCCCTTCCCTGAAAACAGGTCCCACGGCCCTGGCGTCCAGCGGTGTGGGGGAACTACAGCTTTGCAGGCATGGGAAGAGGAGAAGGAGATGACAGAGGCTGCAGGCACCAGGCATCCTGGCCACAGCAGTCATGCCACTGGGGACGGGGTGCCTGTGTGGGATGGGCTCTTCTGGGGTTGCTGCTCCTATTGTGGCTCTTGCACCCATCACGGGGTCTTACTGCCACAAAAGCCACCTCCTCACAATCTCTGTTCCCCTCGCTTGGAGAGGCCAAAGCTCTGAGAGGCAGTGACCCTTAAAAGGCCACTTTAAAAGTTTCCTTTTGCTTCTTTTTCCTCCTTCAAAGGCACAAATGGGAGTAAGGGGGAAGGAGAAGACCCAGCATCCTTGTGGACAGGACACCTTCTCAAAGAGCAGTCCAGTCCCAGCCCCTGGTTGGAAGGGGAATGGGGCTGGACGTGGAGAACCACTTTTGACTATATCAAGGTAGGACATGCACAGCCGCATCGCACCACACACAGATTTCTCTCTCTCAGCCAAAGGCGATGGTCCATGATCTCTGCTCCCAGTGTCCCCACTTGCTTCCCTCCTTTTTAAATTTTGGCTCTTGCCCTTCCTGCTTTTTGTATGCCTGTCCCTAGAGGCAGCTGGACCTTTCTCCCCTCCCTCAGCACCTCCTGCAGGCTGCAGTGCATCTTCTGACCTGCAGTAGCTGGGGGGAGAGGGAGAGGCACCTGTCCCCTGCGGTGAGATTAGGGTTTGACCCATAGGCCAAGTGATGTACTGAGTGCGGCTGGCAGCCCTGCCTACTGCCTTCTCGTTGCTAGTGGCTGAGGAATCCAGACGATGCCCAGAATCAGAGACTGGGTGATAGTGGGTAAACAACTTCCAAAAGGGATAACGAGGAGGAGAAGTGGGAAGGGGAGGAAGAGAAAGCTGAAGAAGGTTGAAAGAAATGAGAAAAGACAACTCTGGTACTTCAGTACACTAAAAAGCAATGCTTCAGTTACACTGCAGCAAGGCACTAGGATAGGAGAAATGAAAATAAATTCAGCCTACAGTCCTAATGAAGTAAATTCCAGAGTGGGCTGAGACCTTAACTGATATAAATGAGGATCATTACCTTCACTCTGCTATTGTGCTCAGCACAGGGCAAGGAGTGCGGAGTTAGGAGAGGACAACCAGGGGTGTGACGGTGTGAAGTACAGCCCTGCCACCCTGCTGCTGTCCTGTGACAAGGAGACTCATGTGAAGGGCCAGCAACAGCGCTCCCTGCGAGCCGTGCGGGCCATCTGCAAGCCTCAGCCATCCTGGGGCTTACCCCAGCTTTTGGTCGGGTCAGAAGAAGGGTTTCAGCATGCCAGGCTGGCAGGAGAAGTGGTGGGTCTCCAGAGGGATGGGGTGTTAGTGGCTTTGTGTTGTTCCCGTGTGCATCCTGCCAGGACACTGGCAGCATCAGCTACCCACTGGGGAGGCTTGTTCAGCCTCAGCCATCTTCCTCTCCCCAGCAGTGCCCGCTCGGGCTGTTGGGGTCAGCCCTTGCCACCCTGGAGACTGGGTTGAGCACTGGGAGATAAGAAAGAGCAGGTACAAAGAAAAGCGCTTCTCACCTGCCCCTGACGGCTTGTTGCCTACCCCCAGGGTGAGTGAGGTGGGCATGGGTTTGATGCCTCCTGCTGTTACACAAAAAAAATGAAGCTATGCACTGGTGCGAAGCAGAGCAGCACATCTGCTCAGCAAAGCGGGTCCCTGGGAACAAACCTCTGCCTTCATCCCGCCAGAGGGATGCAGGCTCTACAGTGCAGGCAGAGAGCGGTTTAAGCTGCCTGTTACCCCTGCACGTGTCCCAGCTGGGCTCACCTGCGAGGCCACCTCTCCCCCCACCAGCATCCATCTCCTCCTGACAGCAGCACCCAGCCGCTCTCCCACAGACCTGTGATTTATGTGGCGTGGAACTCGCCACTACCAGAAATTAAAATGACCTCAAAATTCGCCATATTCAACATTAAACCTAGAGGCTTGCTGCCCTATCTCCTAACCTTGTCTTCTTCTGACCCCTCCTTTAGATCTTTCCATGCTCCTCTCAGAAGGAGTGATGAAAGGGATGTGGTAATACGGCAGGAGCCCTCTCTTGGTGCTCTCCATCATCGTATCTACATGTTCAATATATCATATTTAATATTGACATCATAAATCCTTCTAGGCTTGGCTCAGGCAGGTATGACACCTAAGTAGGCAGCGACTTACAGTTGCTGAGCATTTACCCCTAATGAGAAGAGCTGGAGCACAGATAGGTCTGAGAAAATAAAGACACAATAGGATAAATTCACTGTGGCATTGAATCAATCTCTTAACAGGATGCTGCCTTTAACATTTCCATAAGACCCAGGCATTTCTCTAAGGCTGGATCGATGGGCCAAGGTCAACTGTATGAGGTTTAATAAAGCCAAGTGCCGGGTCCTGCATTTCGGTCACAACAACCCCAAGCAACGCTACAGGCTGGGGGAAGAGTGGCTGGAAAGCTGCCCGGCAGAAAAGGACCTGGGGATGCTGGTGGAAGGCCAGCTTAACATGAGCCAGCAGTGGCCAAGAAGGCCAATAGCATTCTGGCTTGTATCAGGAATAGCGTGGCCAGCAGGAGTAGGGAAGTGATCGTGCCTCTGTACTCGGCACTGGTGAGGCCTCACCTCGAGTGCTGTGTTCAGTTCTGGGCCCCACTGTACAAGAGGGACACTGAAGTGCTGGAGCACGTCCAGAGGAGAGCTACCAGGCTGGTGAGGGGTCTGGAGACCAGGTCATATGAGGAGAGGCTGAGGGAGCTGGGCATGTTTAGCTTGGAGAAGAGGAGGCTGAGGGGAGACCTCATTGCCCTCTACAACTACCTGAAAGGAGGTTGTAGGGAGGTGGGTGTTGGCCTCTTCTCCCAGGTGAATAATGACAGGACCAGAGGGAATGGTCTGAAGCTGCGGCAGGGGAGGTTTAGATTAGATGTTAGGAAGAATGACTTTACTGAAAGAGTGGTCAGGCACTGGAACGGCCTGCCCAGGGAGGTGGTTGAGTCACCATCCCTAGAGGTGTTTAAGAAATGGCTAGATTTGGCACTTAAAGGCATGCTCTAGTGACAGAGATTGTAGGGGTTGTTTCTGTGGGATTTTTTTGGGTTGTTTGTTTGTTTGTTTGTTTTGTGTGTGTATGGTTGGACTCGATGATCTCAAAGGTCCTTTCCAACCATGAAGATTCTACGATGCTATGATTCTATGAAAAGCCTCTCACCCAGAATGGATGAAGACACGTACCTCACATGAGCGGCTCTGCTGCAGGTGCAGGGTAGTGGCGACAGAATTTAAGAGTGAATTTCTAATGAAAAGCTGAAGGCTTTACCCAATGTAATCTTTTTAGCAATGATCTCAATAGAAGTCCCATTAAAAAAATACTGAAATGAAATAAAAAAGAGTTAGGCATTTCCATCCCAGAACATCTTGGCATTTTGAGGTCACATTTTGGAGTTTTGAAATTAAATTTGAGAATGAAATGTCAAAATGTTTTTAGGTGGTTCGTTTTGGGTTTTGTACTATTTGTATTACTTACCAATTACATCAGAATACTTCTGATAACTGACATCAAGGAATACCCTAAAATTGTAATAATTAGCTCCCAAAATACACAAATCACCAAGTGAACTAGTTCTGAAATGCCACAAGGCAAATTTCCAAAAGTGAAATTTCAGAGAAAATATTTAAACAAACATATTTCTGGTTCAAACAGGGTAGAAATAACACACCCAGTGAACTGAAAATTCAGTTTCAGCCATCTGTGTTGAAGGCTTGCATCTGAGCCCTACTCCCAGGCAGGCAAGGCAGCGTGCTGGCTTCTCTCTGAGGATGCAAGCTAGCAAGCGTTGGGGTAGGAGGTCCTCTGCTTGACCTCTCCCAGTTTGGTCTGTGGAGAGGGAAAGGGGTGAAGGTAGATGGATAAGAGCTCTAGCAATCCACTTGTTGAAAAAAATCAATGTTTCATCCCACTTCAGTGCGCAGGACTGTGGTGTGCACAGTGGGGCTTTTTGCATGCTAGAAACCCAATCCAGATGCTCATTTTCACCATCATGCCACAGTAAATGACTCATCTTCAATCTCAGCCAGACCTGGGGACAAGGGTTAGGCCAGAGTTCACACGAGGTTTTGTTTATCTTCATTTTTCTCAGTAAGGCCAGACCAGAGAGAGTTGGATTTGGGTGGTGGTTGTTTTTTTTTTAATTCACAACATTTGTGTAACTGTAATGCGGTTTCCTCGATTACTTCACAGCTAGATTAGCAACGTTTAGACAAGCACAGTGAAATCTAACTCAAGCTACTACATAAAATAAACTAATCTTGCCCTGAAAAACCTTTTTTCTTTGTCCTGCTCTGAGAAAAAGCCATCTGCAATATCATGGTGGAGGTGTACGATCCAGAGGGGTTACAACAAAGGTGCCAAACCCTTCTTGATGTTAAGTATGCCTTGCATCAGGACCACAAGTCTCGCAGGTACCTCCTCCTTTTCAAAAGCAGTGGCGGCTGCTTTCACTCTCAACACGCACACCTCCTTAGCACGTGCACTAGGCCTTATTGAGCACGTTTCGCAAGAAACTTGCTGTAAGTGCTCGCACAAATCAGGTTTAGCGGCACTTTCTGGAGCAGTTAACAGACTTTGGGGAAAAGCCCTGCAAGCTCCAGGTTAGGTGGTGTCCAAGTCAGAGAATCACAGAATGGTTTGGGTTGGAAAGGACCTTAAAGATCATCTGGTTCCAACCCCCCGCCATGGTCAGGGACACCTCCCACTAGATCATGTCATCCAAAATACCAGGTTGGGAAAGACCCAATATGAGCTACATCTCCTTCGCCCAGTCTGGGGAGGAGCTGAGTTATCCACCTCTCCCACCACACACTGGTTTCAGCCTGGCTGATGGCTGTGCCAGGAGTGGGCAGGAGGATGGTGGTGGCCTCCACGGAGCTCTGCTCTGAGGGGGTTCATGCCATTTCACAAGCCATCCCCAAAATGAATCTTGTCTGGTAGGTGTCCCCGGAGCAGCCTCAATGTGCCATGCCCTAACGTTCCCCCTGTCACTGGGGAAGCAGCCTGACTTATCCCGCCTGAAGATCTGACTCTGGATACTGAATTTCACTGCTGAGGAATTTTTGGTGTCTCAGGTGCCCAAATCAAAAAGGCTACAGAAACAAAGATACGGATATCCCAAAGACAGTCCTCACCTCTTTGACTAGGTTTTGGTTCTCTTTGAATACAATTTTCTTTTGCTTTAAAATCTGGGATGAAGACAGTTTTAACCCAAGCAGTGTATCTAACCAATACCAAAAAAAGAAGGAAAGATTGGGAATCACTGGTTAAAACCAGAAGGACCCAGCACTGCTATTTTATTTATTACAATGTGCACGATTTTAGAGGGGGCATGGTAATTTACAAATGTAAGAAGACCAGAACTCTGCCCTGAGGAGCTGTTTTAGTTTAAATTAGGCAGACCAAGCATAAACAAGTCTGGGTAACATGAACATCTAAAATTTACATAGTAAATATTTAAAAAAAAAAAAAAAAAGTAGTGCTGGAGGCCACAAGTCATACTTTAATTGACAGCAGTTCAAAGGAAACATTCCCGGGGGTAAGCCATTTCAAAACTGCCTGCTGTGGGTTTCTTCTCTATACCCCTGAAGCATCTGGCTCCAGCAACTGCTGGCGATAGGGCTCGGAGCTGGGCGAGCCAGCCGCTGAGCCATCTCCTCTGACATCTGACCTCTCCTCCCAGCCGTCTCCTCTCAGGTGTGACCGCGAAGGAGGTGCCTCCCTAAAAGGTGGTGCGAAATGGGAGGGAAAGCCAGAGGAAAAGTCCACCCAACTGGAAAATGCTGAAGAAGGGGTCAGGGTGGGAAAGCCTGAGCCAATCATGAGTCAGGCCCTGGACAAGGATGCTGGAAATCTGTATTTCATCCCAGCCTTGAGCTTGGACAAGATCCTCTGTCTCCATTTGCCTGTTTCCATTCCCAAATGTCGTCTGCCTTCATGATGTTGATTGTAAAACTCTTTGGGTCAGCAACTGCCTCTTGCTACGTGCTTGCGCAACACCGCTCACAACAGGATCTTAATCCTCGCTCAAGTCTGCTGGTGTGGCTGTAATGCAAAAAAGAAAAAAAAAACCAGAAGAAAAAAAAAAAGGTGTAAACACTTCAAAATCTGGAAAAATGTTCAAAGACAGGCAACTGCAGGGAGTTCAAATGGACGTCAGCTAAAGATCTGATTTCCAGTGTCGCTACTAATTATTACATGCAAGAAAAAAATAGCTCAGAAAAGCCAAACCTGGCTTTCAATGAATATTCAGTAATGGCTGGGACACATTTTTTCACCTGGAAACAACAGAGAACTTTTGCATTAAATACATTTTAGTTGGAAAAAATGACACTTTTCAGGATTTTCCATTCTGTTTGCAAAAATTTGTCATCATTTTTAACAAAATTAGCACCAAAGTTACTACTGAGTGGTTTTCCTCTCTGAAAAAAAATTTACTTTCAGTAAATTAAATATCTCAAGAGTTACTCTGCTAACAAATTTCATTAAAGGATGCTGTGGCTTATTTCATAAGAGATAAAAAAAGTCCATTCTGGTCCCTGCACAATGAAAATAACTTAGGAAGTTCAAAATTTGATGAAGCTGTTTTCCCGATTCAAGGCCTGCTCTATTTTTCACGCAGTGTTGACAAGAGCTAGATGAGAAAGAAATTCAGTTTCCATCATCTATTCAATCTCTGGCCTTGCTAACGATTAGCAAGAGCGCCTGTTTCGCTGGTGTTTTCTTGTTAAATAGACATTTGTCCCATAGAAACACAACTCGAAACTATCAAATCATTTCACAACAGACAGATGGTAACAGCTATTTACGCAGCCCTCAGCTGGTTTTAGCCAGCGACATGGAGGCAAGAACTGCTGTATCATGATCAAACTCTGTTCGCCTCATCCATCCTTTGACATTTCCTCTTGGAAGTAAAGGCACAAAAAAGCTGCGGTCGCACAAGTAAAGCCAGCTTACACTCGATGCTTTGCTCTGCCTTGCAATTAACTTCCTAATTAGGTAATATATTTAAAAAAAAAAAACAACAAACAAACCACATTTTCAAGGGAAATAATAGAATTCTCTGTTTATGGCTCCCCCTAACTGAATTACCTGGCACACAGAGAAAGGTGAGCAGCAACAGGAGAAAGTTCAAAGGCTTGGTCTGGCTTTTGAAATCCAGATGAAGCTGTTCCCCACCACGAGGAAGATTCCTCAGCATTGTCCTGTTGGTTTAGAAAATTATTTCTTTCACAGCAACCAAACCAGGAAGGCTGAGGAGCATGGTGATGAATAAGGCTAGGTGGGAACCCATCACCGCTGTGCACCATGCTACGGTTTCAACCCAGCAAGCTATTGACCAAACTTCGCTGCTCTGTAATGGCCACTCAATGGCCTCTTTGGAGACAATTCATGACCTCAGTCTAATGTCTGAGACAGGTAACGTTAACTTACACCCACGCTGGCAGGCTCAAAATGGTGTCCAAGCATCCCAAGGGATGGATCCTATGAAAATCTTGCATGCAGGTCTGTGGTGCCTCTGGAGGTGAGCAGAAGCTGCCCTTGCTGCTGTGCTGGCTTTGTGCACTGAGGGCTTTCCTCTCTGGGGCTGTCCATCCTGCCACTGCCTATGCCTTAAATTCGCAGGGAAGGAAAAAGACGATGCACTAGATGGACGGTAGCTGGCCATGAACGCTCAGCCTTGTCCCTCGCAGGTGTTTGGCCTCTTCAGGAAAATTTCTAGAGTGGGTGCCACTTTCAAAGGACCCGAGAGAAAAGGCAACATTTGCAAATGCTCCTCAGTAGCATTTTCATGTCAGACGTACCGGCAGCCATGAAACGCATGACATTACAAAGCACCCTTTGCACCATGCCACCATCCAGCCCCTTCAGTACTTCACTTTTACACTTGGAGAACAGCCTTCACATAAGCATGAAGGCCAAAAAAGTTTGAATTCAGGAAACTTCCATATAAACTACCTTAGAAAAAAACAAAAACAAAAAAACGTTGATACACTAACATTTTCTAGCTCCTGGTACAGCGACGAAGCTGTGGCATTCAAGGAGGGTTTGTACGCAGCACTCAGGTGTATCGTCATCTGGACAATATTTCTTCTGAGGCTTTTTTTTTTCCCCCCCGCCTCATTGAAATCCCTTTACCGCACTCCTGCCCTTGCCTTAACCTTTTGGGGCAGTAACAAAGAGCAAGCAATGAAGAACCCATAATATTGTGGAAAGAAAATGGGGGGGGGGGGGGGGGGGGGGGGCGGAGAGAAAAGAAAAACCACTTTGGCAGCACAACCTGAGGTTTTAAAAAAAAACAAAAAAAAACCAAACAAAAAAAAAAACCAAAAAAACCCAAACAACCAAACAAAACAAAAACAAAACAAACAAACAAAATAAAAAACAAAACAAAACAAAACAAAAAAACGAAAAAAGCTGCATAACTTAGTCTTTGGGGCTGGAGGAGAAACAAATTAGGTGTGCCTCAGATTAAGGAGAATTAAATTCTTGAGGGAGGACTGCCACCTACCGGCCCCGGCCCTGCCGGCGGCACCGGGGCTGAGCGGAGGCAGCCGACACCCCCCCGGCCCCGGGTGTCCGGGGGAGGGGGCACGGATTGCTCAATTTATCGGCACATCAGCCCCGTTCACCCGCCGTTGGATTCCCTTCCCCACGCTATCACGCTCCGTGCGTGAACACTTAGCGGGACTTGGTTTTATTGATTTTATTTAATTACGGCAACGTTCCTCTGGGTTATCAGGCATCGGGACAGGCTGCCCAGGGAAGTGGGTGGAATCGCCACCCCTGGAGGTATTGAAAAGACGGGTTGAGGTGGCGCTTAGGGACATGGTTTAGTGGTGGTTTTGGCAGTGTTAGGTTGATGGTTGGACTCAAAGAGCTTAAAGGTCTCTTCCAACTTTAATAATTCAGGACAAGATGTAACGGGCAGAGACTTGAGCACAGGAAGTTCCACCTAAACATGAGGAGGAACTTCTTTACTTTGAGGGTGGCAGAGCACTGGCACAGGCTGCCCAGAGATGTGGTGGAGTCTCCATCTCTGGAGACATTCAAAACCCTCCCGGACGCGTTCCTGTGTAACCTGCTCTAGGTGACCCTGCTCTGGCAGGGGGGTTGGACTAGGTGGTCTCCAGAGGTCACTTCCAACCCCTGTCATTCTGTGATTCTAATTCTATTCCTCGGAGTTACCAGTGGATG
Source organism: Chroicocephalus ridibundus (assembly GCF_963924245.1). NCBI lineage: Eukaryota > Metazoa > Chordata > Aves > Charadriiformes > Laridae > Chroicocephalus > Chroicocephalus ridibundus. Next base: position 70,723,682 of record NC_086285.1, on the reverse strand, counting down.
GCTGGTTATTTCCCACACCGCTGCTCTGCTGTTCAGCCCCAAGTTGGGCACCCAGCTTTCCTGCTTCTGCCTTCGGGCACTGGGTTGGGAGGTGGAGGCACCCCCAGCTCTACACCCAGGTGGCGATGCCCCAGAAGGTGGGCAAAATCCTGCCACTAGCTGTGACAGCCCAGCCAGGTGCTGGGGGCCTGGACTAAGAGCAGTAAAGCAAGAGCTATGAAAAAAAACCCAAACCTGTTTTCCTCTGAGTGTTTGTGTGTGTGTAATTTCCATAATAATTGTGTCTGTTGTCTGCAGACATGAATTCATTACAGCAGGAGGTAAGAGAACAGCCAGCATCAACATACATTTCAAATTCCTTGCTACAGCCTTGATTTATAAGGCACAACCTGAAACACTGACTAGCTCGTTGCCATTTCCGTGAACTGAATTTAGCATGATAGCTGAGAGGACTGAAAAACAAATGAACAAACATTTTTTTTTCAAAGCACTCTGTCTCTGTATTTTTCATTTTTTAGAGTTGCTAGCTGTGTCCTGGATATCCCCCTGTTCCCCTGACTCCATCCCCCTCCTCCCTCCTGTGCATGCTCCGTCGGCACTTGCATTAATCCAGGCCCGAAAGTACTAAATTGATTCCCAGTAATGCAGGCACCCAGGGGCAGAATATTCAAGGAACAAATGAATTAATCATCTCGGAGCCTCCGCGCCAACCCACAGAAAGGCCCGCCGCCCAGGAGCGGGGGCAATGACGGGTGCAGCCCGGCCCCTTGCTTGACCACACAGCACCGGCTCCGGCCACAAGTGCCCCATCCACCCCGGTCACCGCCAGACACGCATGTGGAGGCTGCCAGGCGCACACCCACGTGAGACGGCACGGGCGCTCGCACGGGTGCTCTTTGAAGAACTCCAGCATATAGAAATAGGGGTAAGAGGAAGAGGGAGCCCTGCAGAACGAAAGAGGTCTGCAGTCATTATAAATGGACCTTCACGGCGGCGGCAACAAGAAGAAAAAAGAAGAAAAAAAAAAAGCTTTCAGGGAGAAACAGAAAATAATGTTTTGCAATTACAGCCCACAGCTGCCGCAGCTCCAGCGCGCTTGCTATACACAGGTGCAGCTATTATAGCAATGAATAGCACGCACTAAAGGTGCCATCCGTATGGCTAATAATACGAGGGCGGAAAAGGTATTTTTGTTTGCAGCCTGATGCTGGGAAGGAAAAAAAAAAAAGAAAAGTAGGCTATCTCTCAGCCACCCAGGTCTCAGCCTTATCTGAGGCTGTGGGGTACTAGGTGGGCACTGGCAGAGGAGCTCCTTTCGCCATCAGACTGGGAAAAGCCTCCTGGGGCACCAGGTAATGGCTGACTCGAGACCACGAGGCTTTAGCTGATCAGAAAACTGGCAGCTTTTTCTCTTTCTTTGTTGTGAATAGAGAGGTTTTAGAAGTTTCTTCCCTTTCTGTTATTTAAAACACCTGAACTGTGAAAGGTACCTGGGAGCAGGGGAAAGGCGAGAGTCTCTCCTCTGGTCCCTTCCACCCGACACACAGGCTCTGGCAGTGCCACTTTGCCAACTTCAGCGTCCGAATCCCTTACTGGTGTGAACAAGGGAAAACTAGACGCAGAAAGCTGTCTGTGGGACCCATTCATCAGTATTTTGCCCTTTCCCCCCATCCCCATATAAGCTCCAAGCGGCAGCAAGGTGGGCTGGACCATCTGCCCACCACAGGTTACCCCCAACCTCAGTGACGTTGCTTCTGTGACAGGTGCAAAGGGGTTGGACGTTGTTTGGCTCCATTTGCCTTACTGCGGCTCACGGCCACTCTCCACTGAGGCAGAGCTGTGACTCTAGAGGCACAGGACGGTTATTTCTCTGCGGCCTGGTTTGTCCCCCCATATCCTGTCACCGTGAGACAGCTCTTAGAAAGGAAGGGGGTGTCCCTTGGAAGCGCAGACTTAGCAACCCGTTGCAAGCGAGACAAATGCTTTCCAGACCGTGTTACCACACACATCCTTTCTTTCATCAGAAAAGGGAGCTGTTAAAGATACTTAGCAGAGAGCTAGGCAAAAAGCAGAAAAGGGATTACCCAGTGCAATCTGGCATCTTGCCCCATGGTGAGCTTTTTTTTTTTTTGATCCTTAGACCACTAAACATTTTTCCACTGGTGGTGAAGATGCCTAAATCGCAAATGTAGGGCTAACATCAGTTTTGCCTTTCCCTCGCAGAGTTCTTGGCGGTTGTCTGCAGACCCACAACCATCCACAAGTCACAGATGCCTGACTTAGCATGCAACACGGACAGCTTTCACTGGTACAAGGATGTCCTCATCTCCCCTCGCCTCTGCCAACTCTGAGCCCATGCCAAGGTCCATGGACTCGATGATCTTAAAGATCTTTTCCAGCCTACAGGGTTCTATGATTCTACGTTGCCACAGAGCCAGCTAGTTTGAAGCTAACATAAGTAAGTCCGCACAAGCTGCACCCTTTTGACTTGCAGGCCAGACACAAACCAAACCCTTTATTAATATTTTTTTTTTGACCCTGCATAGGAAACCCATGTCACTTGTCACTTCAGCCTAAGTGCTCCCCACGAGCTTCCACTGGGCTTTTCTGGAATGACGCTGGCTCTGACAAGCTGGCCGAGCACGGGGACGCGAGGCTCAGGACTGCCCTGCTGGGATTGCCCGACCCAGCACACTGTGGGACAGGGGTGTGACATCTGAAGTGTATCTCCATCCTCTGACCCGGGGGGGTGCTGGGGAAGAGTCCGGATGTTTTCGGACTGATAGTGCCAGAACCCGCTGAATGGAGGTGGGGGAAACAGTTACCCCCAGCACCAAGGCAAAAGCATCCTCCGGATTCCTGAACAGGTCCCAGTTCACCAAGGTAGGCAGAACCAAGGTCTTTTTATAGGCCTTAAAATTGAGGGAGGCATTAAAATTAATTTGAAAACTTCGCAGGAAGCTGGCTTAATGAAAACAAAAGTGGATTGATGCACTGGCTGGCATACCCTCGCCCTGGGAAAGAGCTCAGGCAACCGCTTCCAGAAAAGCTGGAGCCTGCTGGAAGAGAGCACAAAACAGAAAACACTGCTCAAAGGAAGCTCACAGACAAAGTGGCAATGTGGAAGAAATTATAATGATTAATACAGCGCCTGAAGTGTGCAGGGGACTACAGAAGATTGGAAAAAAAGACCCAGAGATTTGATTTTCCACTGCCCTTCAGCAGCAGCATCATTTTATACCAGCGCAAAGTGGGAGCGCAATCTTCACAGCACAGAACAAGTGCACTTTATGTTGCCTTTCTCTCTATTTTCCTGCTGCAAAGATCCCCGGGAAAGGCGCAATCAAGACTATTTGTCCCTGACCACTGGGGCTTGGAGCCTAAGCTAGGACATAGACCATAAACAACAGACAAAGGGAGAGGGAAATCGCTGAGAAGGGCTGCCACATTTATCTCTGGCTAGGATGGAAGGGGGAATAAGAATAAACTGGGGACAACATCCAGTGACCAGCTGCAGGAAAAGCACAGACTTACAGAATAGAAAAACTTGTTTCTTCTCTTAATTGGGTTGGAGTCAAGAGTTTTGCCACAATCGATCTCTTCTAACATCAAAAGCAAACCCAATTAGAGCCTTGGATAATAAAATTTTAAGCCTGTAGTTCAGATTCAGCCACCTCCCTATATCCATCATAGCAGGTCAGCAGCAACAAATCAATATAGATTGACAGACAGACAGACAAAACAGGTATGAAATGCTGCCAAGCCCAAATAGCAGCTTTTCGCAGTGGCACCAGCCCTCAGCAGAGCAACGGTGCACCCTCAGGGCGTTCTGGGTTTGTCCCGCAAGGTGCCACCGCGTTTCAGGTACCGTGGTTTCTCCAGAGCGAAGAGGGTTAAGATTTCAGCTCTTGCTTTCTGCTCCCTGAAAAGCTGTTGTTTGAATTAAGAGGCTTCTCGCTCAGATTTACCGTGAATGGGAATATGTTTCTGCTGGGCCTGACTTCAGCTCCTGGGTGCACCAAACCAAACAGCTGATGAAATTTTCATTACTAGTAAATTACACTACTTTAAAAAGATCTAGATGACTTTCAGGGTTACAATAATGGGAAAAGGGGCACGTTAGGCATAGAACTCCCTCAGTAAATTAAAAATACATATACGTTCACCTGTGATTTATTTGCCGCATCAAGTCCAGAACAGCTGCGATTTGCATGCTGTACTTCACTGTACCACACAGGCGCAGCCTGCAGTTTTACTAGGCAGAATAAATAAATCGGAACCGGCTGATACAGGGGTGACAACTCCAGATGTGCTGAAAGGAAGGAGTGCCTGAGCCTGACCTCTGCCCAATACGCACAAGTATTCCTTGTTCCTGGTTTACAGTCCGTACAGCAGCATTACTACGCAGCTAAGTGTCTCCCATGGGTTGTACCTCTGTGCCAGGGGAAGTATGTTCAGTGTCTCTAAAGCCTGGCTTTATAAGGCTTCATCAAGGCACTGGATGTATAGTAGTTGTATCTTAATGTGTATTTATGTTCTGTGATAATGTTTGAACTCAGCTTCTAACAGAGAAAAAAAAAAAAAGTGGCAGTGTTCAAAGGAATAGGCTACTTCCACCTAAAACAAAAAGCAAACAAACAAAACCAGAACAAAATTTGTGGGCAGATCTTTTAATTTATTGTTTTTTAAAATAGAGGAGGAACATTTTGTATCTGGGTATCCAGAATATTCTTCCAGCTCAGAAATATTTATCTCCTGACTTACACGCTCTTGCAGCAGTCTCTGAATTCCTTTGAGTCATTAAAGGATTTTGTCCTCAAGTCATTCCCATTAGGGGAATATTCAATTTAGAAACTTGCCTCCTGCTCAAAGTTCGCATGTGAAATTCATGGTTAAGATCCCTCCTTGCTGAGTTTCAGGTCAGTGCCCTATTCTCTGAAGAGACAGAGATATTTAACAATTAAATAGTCCTCTAGGCTACATCCATACGAGGCAGTCCAGGAGCACTCCCCAGACCGGGGAGCTACGTGCTCTGGCTGTTTTCACTCTGGGAAGGTACAGTCTCACCCCGTCTCTCCCCACGGGAAGGGAAATTCCTTGCAAGGGTCCGGAGGGACACGCGGTGCCCCAGGTTGGGCAGGTGGGGCCTCTGGCTACGGAGCCAGCCCCACAGTCCAGAGCAGCTGAACGCTGCTCAAGATCTGGGGACGAGCCCCAAAATTATCTCGTGGTGCCTTTACCTTGTGTAAATCTGTCCACCGGTTCAGGCTAACATCAGCACCCAAGAAGTAGGAGCAACCTGGAAGGTGGAAGGAGGTAAGGGCATTTCTTCACTTGTTCAAAGACGACAACAATTCTGCTGGTAGAAAGCAAGTTATTTTTCTATTCTCGGGCTTTTGCTATTAAGAATTAGCTATCCACTTTCCAGAAAACAGGGAATTAGTCTTTCCAGACTATGTGTTTAACAGAGAAGAAATGAATCTTCATGAGCTCAAAACATATTCCCTCTTCTTCTCTTAGCCCCTCACCCCCTACCTCATATCTCTTCTATGCAGTTTTTCAAATAGTTTAATAATATTCACAGGGACATTAGATTAATTGGATTTTAATTCCAAATGACTGTGAAAGCAGAGAAGTGAGTCACCAGTCCATGCTAATGAGAAGATCTATTAAGGACCCTTCTCTGATAGACACATAGAGTAGGGTTATAAATATTTCATATTCAATTAATTGAATTTTGCCCCCTGTTATATGATGCTGCCCTGGAATGTTAATCAACTGGGACCAGAGAGAGAGAGACAGAGGAAGAAAGCGGGGGGGGGCGCAGGGGGGAAGGGGAAATCTAAGAGAGAGACTTTAAACAACATCAGAGCCATTCACATCCCCAAATCCTCCCAGTTCACACAGCGCCAGCACATCAGAGCGGAGGCTTTCATACAGACTGCATCTGGTTCCATACAGTGGATAAATTAATGTTAATTAATCAGACAGTCATTTTATGAAGAACTGTGCGCAAAAGGTTATTTGAGCCCTGCTGCAAATAGATTTATAGGTATAATTGCCATGTTGAATGACCCTCTGTACATAGGCTCATTAAACTGGCCATCAGTCAAGAAGCCTAATTGAGGCAGGCCAATAGCGCGCCGCTGGGACCACGCGGCTGGCTGCAAACAAAACCGCTCGGCAGAAGCCAGCTCTCTGAAAGCCGCCGATAATGTCGCTTCCCATTCTCCGGGCAGTTGCTGCCACTGTCCCTCCCGCCAGACGAAACCCTGGGCAGAAAAGAGCGAGGAGAGAGGAGAGGTCCCGTGCCCATCGTGGCTTTACATCCCTTGCAAAACACGTCGGGGAACTGGGCGCGGCGTGGAAATGGTCTTATTGACAGCCGCCGTTTCCAGAAGCCTTTCTGGCCTTCGCCGCTGGGAACAGCCTGAACGCACAGGCTTCAAAGGCGCCAAGATCAGAAGGCGAATATAAAGACACTAAAGATTCCGGATGACATTTTGTATTTTAAGAGCATCTCTTGATTTCATTGGGGTGGGGGGAAGCGCGAGAGCGTCCAGCTTGGGATTTGAAACGCCCAGGACTGGCAATCAGGCACAGGCACATACCCAGAGACCAAGGCAGCTAACAAGGCTGCAGCCCCCTCCTTCAGTGCCGCACAGGTCCTGCGGTTACACCGTGGCAGACCGTCCTTCCCAGGGGGCTGCCTCCGGCCCCACCGGTGCTGGGTCCAGTGCAGACTCCTCCAAAAGCAGCAGGCAAACCTTGCCACCGTCTCCGGTGGCACTTCGGACACCTGCCTTTTGCTCCTTCTCGCCTGCTCGCAGTCCCTTGCCACAATCTCTCCGTACCTCCGGTCCCCCCCTACGCAATTACCTCTGCTGTCGGCTGCCCAAAGCGAGCTGTCTTTCAGCTCATGATTCATGCGAGGATCCTCTCTTGTTTCACGTACCCGAGGGGCCCTGCACCCGCGTTCGCACACTGAGGGCTGAAGTTGCAAGCAGTCTCTCTCTTTCACACACTCATGCACGCTGTGGATCGCATACGTGTTCACAGGGTGGGAGAAGGAGGAAGCACCCAGCACCCCAAACTACCCCGAAGCATCCCGGGCAGCCCCTCACGCGGTTGCCCTGGAGGAGCCGTGGACCAGGACAGCCAGGGGGGCCTGTGGGTGTCAGAAATGGGCTTTTATGTCCGAGCTGCTTCCCGAGACACCTCCAGGGGAAACCTGGACCATCTGTTGCACACTGGAAGGTGTCATTTAGGAGTATTCGGGCAAAAAACCCCACATCAGTCACAGATAGGTAAATCAATTCATAGACTTAGAACGTGTTCACATTATCTATTCCTATACTCACATCTTCTGAGGTTGCCTTTAGTTCTGTATCTCCCTGATCAGATATAAAATAGCCACATAACACCATCTTTCTCAAACACAAATAAAACAATTTAAGCAGAAAAAGAAAAGTGCACTAATACAGAAGCCATCAAGGCAAGAATAAATACGAACAAAGAGAAATCCATGTGTCTCAGAGCAGTGACAACGTCACCATCTGAAGATGTTTCGGATGAAGAGGGGTACCAGTTCCCACTCCTGGACAAGGCAAGAGTTGCTTAGCGTGTCTGGGCCCTGGCAGCGTTTCCCTTCACCCTGTCTCACCATGACAGGTATCTACCGGCCTCGGCACGCTCCGAACTCTTTTCCCAGTACCACTTTTTGCCTGTACAGCATCTGACAGGGGGATCAGGAAAACACTGTATGGTGTGCTCCCAGATCTGCTGCCTGCCATTCGTGCCAGGCCCTCACAGGTAAGCTGCACGGCCCCTCACCCAGGTGCGCAGGGAGCCACGCTGCAGCAGAAAAGCCTCCAGGCAAACCCGGGGTCTCACTTTCAGAGCAGCTCTAGGGATGAAAAATAAATCAGGTCCTCAGGGCAGGCTCAGGGCACTTCTCAGAACTGATTTTCCCCCATCCTGTGGTTCCCTTCCACAGACCATACTTGGGTCAGGTGAACGAAAGCGTACCCCAAGTTCTTCAGGCATAAAAACACCTCCTCCCAACAAGGCAGCATTTCCTCCTGTAACGATATTTTTTTCTCCAATCTACCTAGGTCTTCAATTTCTTCTGCTCTCCTGCCCCGAAGCAAAACACGCTCGTTATCGCCCGTGCAAAAACCAGCCGCTGTCCTGCAGCTAGCGCGGTTGCACTCCTCCAAAAACCTTCGCCTTTGCGGCGCCCCTTCCTCAGCACACTTGAGTCTTCACTCCAGTGTTCGCCGAGGTCCAGTCGCCCACAGAGGGCACTACTCGTAAATGTAACACCCAGCAAACGCACTGCCGCTTCGTGTCACACCAGCGCTCGGAAGGCTGCGGTTTCCACCCGGAGCAAATGCACACGCTTCGTGCATATTATTACTGTCATCTCTGAGAAGAAAGGGAGCAGCAGGCCGACGCCGCACAAAAGAATACGTTTTTTAAAGCGCAGACTGTGCGTTCGTACTCACGCTGAGATGTCAGGCAAGGCTTCCCACTTCGTATCGCAGTGGAACGCCTCTAGCCCTCGAGAGCTGAAGTACATCAGTTCAGTGACATAAAGAAAGAGAATGGTACCTCAAAGAATATTTGATATTTCAATATGCAGCCATGCACGTCACTTTGTCTTGGGCAAGGATGAGGAGAGACATGCTCTTCCTCTGTCCACAACATGTGGACTATAGGCATTCCTCGTAACACACTCTTAAACGTTAAAGTTTCTATTTAGTCCCTTTACTACTGCAGCCAGCAGAATATTTTTCTGAAGTCCCCAGTTCACAGATAAAGAGATAGTTTATCCCTTGAAATACCAGAGACACTGACCTCACTGACAGGAATTTTATTGCGAGACTTCCTTGAGTGTCAGTATTTCAACCTGTATTTCTAAGAAAGGATACGGATCTAGTTTGCTGAGCCTGCTTTTACACATGCAAACAGAGAACTAAGCGCAGGTTTATGCAAACACCTACCAATAGAGTAAAAATCTACGTCCTTCTCACCCGCCTACCTCATTTTAAGTGATGCAAAAATCCCAGCTATGTGCAATGTATGCACGCAGAACAGAGCAGCCAAAAAGGGAGGAAAAACATCTGCCCACCTTGTATCCCACTGCCGTGCTGCCTCCGTGGCTTGGCATGCTCCAATGGGACATGCAAGGAATGTACTCAAGGAGGGGGACAGTTTACAGGACAGTAAAAGAACGTACTTTGTGCTTCTAGTCCATTGAAGAAATTGATGAGCTATTGCTTCTTTAAATACCACACCCATAGTTAAGCTGAAATCAAGCTTTACTCTTCATTCAGTCCTCTCTCCTAAGTGCGTCTCAACTTCTAGCTTAGTTTTAACGCAGCCAAATGTGCTGAAAAATAGCAGATAGAATTTGCCTTCAGTTCCAAGGGGGTGATGGTGGTGGCGTCTTTTTGGTATTCCTACATTTAAAATACAACCTTTGTCAAACCAGTACAATCTGCCTTTTTAATTTCTGTCCAATAGTCCCATATTTCTCTCTTACAAACCATCAACATTGGTTTTGTCTTCAGAAGCTCTCTAAAAGCTTCGGCTCCTCAACTTTTTGCAGCACAAGGAACCCAGAGAGGGTTTAGAGACTAATAACACACTGGTAATCACAATCACATATTTTAATCACCGAAGCACATCATCAAATTACAGCATTCCAAGAAGAGACCAAGTAGTGCAAGGCCAGTACTTGAGTTCCCAACATCACACTTTTATCACCTGACTTTCTACTTTGGCTCTTAGAGTTATATATTCCTGTGAAAAGTAGACGCACACTACTAGCACAAGTCTTCCCTAAATAGTAGTGGCTGTTTGCAGCCTTTCTATAAACCCAAATTTTCGCCCCCTGAGAAGAAGAAAAGGAGATGAAGACTCAGCGCAATGGATTGAGAAAGGTAGCACAAAAGTTAACAGCTTTTTTTCAAAGAAAAATTTTACAGCGATTTAAATCCACTCTGCATTAGCTTTGCAGGACTGCCGTGTTTGGCTAGGTAAGCTACCTAGCCTAACAGCAGACCCCATACAGCAAAGATTTTAGCTAATGTCCTTCTCGACCCCCACGGGCTCCAAGCTTTAAGACTAATTCAACCGATAAGTTTCCCTGCAAATACATTTAAAAAGACCATTTCAATTTTAATTCACGTAACATATCATATTAAATCCACACGACCAGTTCTCATCGAAGCCCGGGGTTCCTGTTTCCAGGGAGAGGTTCAGGCTGAGAAGACAACGTGACAGGAGAACAAGAGTTTGCTCACTAGCCCTGACTAATTCATCACATTGCAGAAGCTGAAACTACAACAGAAGTTGACGGTATTAGAGTTAAGCAAGTTCCACTTAGGTGAAACACCAGAAAAGAAACCACACTGATAATATCTGGCCTCTCTTGAATGAGCAGTTTGGGAAGGGCTGCAGACCAAGGCACAGAGCAGATGATACAAACTCGCAGACCCCTTTGAGTGCATTTATTTTTCCAAAGCAGGCGGTAAAGCCAATCTGCCGGAAACATTTGCCTTCTGCAGGCTTGCCAAAGCCCGGAGTTGATGCACGTTACGCTGCCTCTGCCAGCACTCATAGCAATTCATTTCAGTTTCTGGGAGGTGAAGGCAGACTGGCTTCAGCCCACGGGATCCCATGGCCAGCAGCACCCAAGCCCCATCCTCCCTGGGGAAGCGCCTCGGTTCCCTCCCGCAAGAAACAGGGCTGGTGCAGCCAGACCTCAAGGAAAACATTAGATGCCCGAGACGCAACTGAGGCCAGTGCCACAAGGAGAACACACGCACGAGGACAAATAAGGACTGACCAAGTCAAGGACAAAGCTGCCACGAGAACAAGTGGGGGTCGTCTCTGTTTCAGCAGGAGCAGTGTGTAAAGCCCCCACGCTCTGTAAGATCCAGTAGACCTGAACATCTCCCCTCACAAGCGTGAGGGATCTCACACCCATTCACCCATTTTCACATCAGACGTTTGCGATTAATAATGCCAGACAGCGACACAAAGTAATTTGTTTATTCAGATCAACCTTTTAATCCCATCTCACCTTCAAAATAAATTACCAAATAAACTCTTTCATGAACTATGCTCTAAATCATGAGTTGGTCACAGGACAAAAACTTCCCACCAGAGAAAAGAAAAAAAATCAAACTTTTTTTGGAACTTGTTTTGGTTTCACCAATTTGTTTCTTCCAAAAATGTTAGGATTCTGCAAAATTTTAATCTGACATAAAGATCAGAACGCAGTAAACAGCAGATTCTTTGCTCAATCACACGTCAGTTAAATGATCATAAAGCAATACCAATACTTTAACAAGGGAATTTCTTCTACTAAATCCCGAAAAAAACATTCCTGGAAAACAGTAATTTTAAAAAATGGTTTAGTCGGTTTTGATGTGTCGTACCATCCCTGTTTTATTGGGGTAAGTGGATTTTAGAAAAATGAAATAAAAAACCTGACACAGCATTTTGCAGCGGGTTATCTCAATGCACAACAAGCTCTTAGAAATCAAGCCTCAAAACATCCCTGGAAGCCAAGGACTTTACAAGCAGGGAAACTTGAACCAACAGGCTAAGTGACATGTCAAGATCATATAAGGACATGGTCTTGACTCTTGTGATGATCATACCACATCACAATATTTTCTGGAGAATGATTTATTAGGACTATGATAATTACCGCTCAGATTTCATGTTAGTGTTATACCGCTGGAAAGTGACCCCTCCACAAGACAGGATGTTTTGGAGTAGAACAATCTGATCCATTACAAAACCTTTTCAGATTTAACCCGCAACTGCAAGCTTTAAAACACTAAACCTGCATGGCCCCTCAGTTATTTTGACAGTGAAATGGAAGTGCTGCATCACTCTAAAACCTCAAAGTAAGGCAGACGTAGCAACGAGCACCAGCTGCATCATTAAAGAAGCACAACACAGGGTGTATGTCTCTTCTTTTACTCTAAAGGGTGTTGGTTTTTTTCGTTTTGCTTTTACTTGGCTTTAGATTTTGGCCTAGCCAGTTGCCAGTGCTCCCAGACACCTATTCCCAAGGGACATGTCTTGCCCTCATTACCAGCAGGTGTCACGTTTGAAGGGACGTGAAACACCCTTGCTGCCGAGCTCAGGCTGAGGTCCCTGCTCCTGGGGATTGCTGGGGAAAGCCCCGCTCCCTCTTCTCCCTGCCAGGGCAGAAGTCAGCACCAGCACCTTGAGCAACCCCCTGCCCGTAGTTCTCTAGTTGTATCATCTCTCTCCAGAGCCAGGAGGTGAAAAGCTTCCCGGGCCAGCTGCCCACAGCGCCAGGCTATCAAAGGCAGCTGGTCTAACTCTTTATTAGCTGCTTCCTGTCCCTCTAATCACCAGATTACTGATTAATAATTGTATATTTCTGTAAAAGAGCAAAAAATGCCTCTCTGTGTGAAAAAGTTTAAATATATAAAAACACTTCATAAAAATATTTACTAAAAAAAAAATCAAAATGCCCCATGAGCCTGTAAACGTTGCCTGTAAAAGCTCTCTTAACTGGAATAATTTGAAATACAGTCATCCAGGCTCTTTTCTGCCCTTTCCAGTAAGGTTTTAAGATAACCAATAGAAATGCCACTTGTTTGCTACTTCGACCCTCATCCCACCCATTTTCCTTCTTCTTTGCTTGTTTCCAACATGACAGTTTGATTTCCCAATGTCAGCAATTTTCTTTGGAAGCATCATTTGTCTTTGCTTTTAACAGAGTTCTGCGTGGCCTGATTCTGAGGCTTTCTTATGGAGTGGGCTTGAGGTCTGATCGGTAACACGAGCAACACCAGGATGCTTAGAACGTGCATGTGAAAATACATAGACCTGGGAACAAGAGCAGAAAGAGAATGTTATATTTTTGTCGGTAATAGCATGAATTGCACAACCTCAGTAAGTCCATGCAGAATTCAGTGCTGAGGGATGAATGCAGAAAGTATGAACCTGACCTAGAATGCACAAAAACACACCCTTGAGTTTCACGCAGCCTATCCATGTGGTATCTGCTGGCGTCGATGAAAACGTTGCCGTGGATGCTAATGAGGCAAGGAATCAATCAGCAAACTCCATAATCCAAAGTCTAACAGCTCAGATGAACCCATGTAATTCAACTCTAGTTTTATTCAGCCCATCTCTCTTGTAATGTTAGAGCACACTAAGCCTGCTTTCTGAAGAAACACCCTTCACGCATAGGATATAAAACTTGTACAAGTTTGGTTTTTTTTTAAAAAAGTGACAGAAAGAAAAAAAAAGTCATTCCAAGTGCTGAGAGCTGCAATAAATCAAAACACTCAACTTTTAACTGGGGAAGGTCCAGTAATAATGTTTACAGAAGGGTTGTGTTTCTGAAGGCAACTATTCTAAGACATCATGATTTGACATCTAATTAAATATCACCTATTTTTATTTCAAATAATTTGGTATACACAAGATTGAGCAGAAATAAAAGATACTTAAACCAATTACTTGAGGCTCTGTCAGCCTGGGAAGGACCACATTTGGCAGTGGTGTGGTCCAGCTCTTAACCACAGAGATGTACCTGTCCGTGGTCTCATTTACGCTTCCTATCACAGTTCTGATATCCTTGTAAGGTGCTTAAGATCATTGCTAGGTGTGCAGTGCTCCAGATTTCCTCAACAGTCTCTAAATTTAAGTGTTAACTACATTCAAAGTCACTAGGGCAAACAATATTAAGGTGATGACCCAACTTGGGGCAAAGATGGAAAATCATTTTCTTAGTTCAGAACTTTGGTAAAAGTAACATTTCTGCCTTCGTGGATGCTGGCATAGTGCTAGCAAGTTCTCTATATGTATTTATTTCTGTAGTTTTGATGTTAACAATGTAATCTCACACAATTACATTAATATTTGCTACATGGAATGGCCTTTTGTAGAACAAAAGGAACCAACCTCACTTAGAGGGCAAATTTATAAACCAGTTTAATATCTTAGTCTTTTCTCTCCTTTTTTGTTTGATTGCTGTTTGCTACTTTTGCCTTGAAAGACAGAAAAATTAGATATTAACAGGGTACTTGGGAAAGCACCTTACCGAAACTAAGAATGATTTGGAGTCATTTTTATATGGTTAAGTTTTCTGTGTTGAAATCAAACGTTTTAAGAAACAGGGACTGAAAATGTCAAAATTCAACCCCCTTCAAACAGTCTTCCTGACAGCGGCTATCTTGACTACCAGTTTTATGTCTTTTATGTTAGAGGAGGGAATTGTCTTTCTTCTTAGCCAAAACCTGTTACTCTATGTTGGCAGTTCACTGTAGAATGAAAGAAAAGTAAGTAAAGCAATGTAGTCCAGTCTCCCTTTTCAAATTACTTTCTCAACTTCTTTATTTCAAATTATTTTTATTAGGGTATATCCAATATACTCTGCAACACCACTGTTTTCTTATTCATAAGGAATCTAGGGAAGTATTCAAAAACAAAAGCATACTCATTTCAAGAAGTAATGCTCTGCATTAGGGAAGGCACCCTCCTTATCTCCTGCTGACTGATCACTTCTCCTGTTCTACACATTTGGCAGCTGGAAACGTGGTCTTTTCTCATCGAGTCCTTCCAACTGCCAACTCGCATTACTCTTAAACTCTCCAGCCTTGGCCACTGTTAATGGTTGAGACTTGACTGTTTGGAAAAAGGAAACTTAATACAAGAAAAGTCACATAAGAACACAGAAAGACTGAGAAATAGAAGTGAAGTGCTCTGCTTTGGCATAATTATTATCTCATTAAGTTACAGGAGTGCAAAAATCACCCCTTACACGTTATTAAACATCCTGTTTGAACTCCTTTCAAATTTGATGAAATGCCAACTGCTTTTCAGTGTGGTTTGGATTATTTAGTAAAAGCCTGCACAGGTCTGGAGAATAACAGTCAAGAGTAGAGAACTTACTTGTAGAATTTAATTGTGGGCTCAACAGCCAACATAACGAACGGTGCAACAGTATAGCACACGGCCAGCTGAGTGGCAACCCAGGTAACAACATCGTAGGCTATCTTGAGAGGCACTGATGAGAGGAAGTAATGTCTGCAATTGTTTCTTATCTGCAGGTCAGGGAAAAGTAAACAGAAAATTATATAAATCCATTTCTTAGGCAAAGTCATGCAGACACATTACAGCATATGACTCTCCACTTATCCTCGGCATCAGTATTACAGAAAAGTTCGTACACCCGTTAGAAAGCACTAAGACTAGGAAGACAGAAGTGTATTGACTGGCATATCCAAGATCCCACAGTCAACCAGTGGCAAACAGAGAAGCGTCCCCCAATTTCCTCTGCGATAATGACAGAGAGCAGACTCTCATGCTGGGTATCTGGCACAATATGTTTGGGGAGAGGAGTTGTTATGATTTGATCTTTCCCTCTCCTGGTTTGATTTTTTTACTGGTAATCAACAGTGAAACACAGTTACTTTAAATGAACAAGTATGTTTTTATACCTGCAAGCATATGCTGTTCCCTAGAGATAATGGTTTAGCTTCACATCTATGAAATCCTCATAAATGAGAGGCAAAGCACATGTTAAGACTGCATGTTCAGCAACCTGCTCTAGCCACAGCGGTTAATATTGATCACTAGTTTAATTCACATTTCAAATTGACCTGGTTATTTATCCATAGTCAAACTCTGAAAAACCATAGTGGTGCTTTCCAGCCCTGCACAACTGCCTGGTTCAGCATGAAAGATCAGCAGTGATAAATTTAACAGCGATAAATTTATCACCGTTCTGTCTTTGGTGACTCTACCCAAGATGAGGCCCATAAACACAGAGACCAGTTTACTGCATCAATTTCATCCACATGAAGGAGTTCAAATTTGGGCTAATGCTCAACCCATAACACCTTCTTGTGAAAGATTGCACCCAGAGCTGATTACACGCCAGCGTATAGGCAACATGACCTAGCAAAAGCCTGGACTTGAGCTTAATCTTGGATCCCAAGCTAATCTGACGGCATGGACATAGCCAGTGGCTGTACTACCAACTGTACACTCACAAGCAATGTTTCCTCTGACAGCCAAGGACAGCATTGCAGCACATGCAGAATTGGTGTTGGTTATAACTGCTGGGGGTATTCGGTAATTAGCATCAACACAGAACAAAGTTCCGGTGAACATCAAGGCCACGAACGCACGAAAGAGGGTTCACAGCAGGGACAAGTTGCTTGACTATGTCAGGGTGGTTCCTGCAGTTGACAGATGGATAGTATCTACTATGGGCCTTAGAAAAGAACAATGAAAGGTACATACTGCTCTGGCTGCAAGCGTGATAAGGATTCCAGTGAGAAATGTAAAATAATATCCAGGATAGATACCATGCCACAGGGCCGACAGGATAAATGTTAACGCCGTAGGGTACCAGGGAGCTCTGTCATAGCAAACACTGCAATGACAAAAACAAAACAAGAAGCAACTGAATACAACTGATCAATGGAAACTGCACTTCAAATCCTTCTCTGTTTTTAAGGTCTTATTCTGTTTTCTTAACAGTCTTATCTTTCCTCAGTTACAGACAAGGGCATGAGGCACTCTCCCTTCATTTACAAGGAGCACTACATGGAAAGAGGAAGCATGCTTTTATGCGCTGAGTATCCAAAGAGCACCTGTACACATATTCCTGGTGCGCATAGCATTTAAACAAATAACGGGGCAAAGTAAACAAATAACGGGGCAAAGGGCAGGCAAGACTTCTCTTTCAGCTTTATAGCTCTATCTGGAATCACACACTACCCTTCCAAACGCTGATGGCAGGTCGAGAGCAAGTCGAAGGACAGAGACGTGACCCCATCCTTCACTGGTGAACAGCGGTATTTTTAGGCACTGTTATCTGTCATGCTGGGAACAAAAGGGAGCGCTATAAGCTATTGCAAAGCAGGAGATTCCTGCTAACTTCAGCAGCCCAAAACCTTACTCCGAAGATGCAAGCGAATGATACCAGTTCAAGAATGCACCAACTGGTCTATTTGGCTATCTGAGGTTTAACTGAAATGCTGCGTTCCAAAGAACTGAGTCAAGATAATGCACTTTTTATCAGGAACATCATTTGAATCATGAAAAATAGTAGCCATTGACTTTTAAGATGTATATATTTAACAACAAAGATAGCCATGATAACTACAATAAATCTGTGCCTGCATTTCAGACCTCACCACTGGCTGTACACTGAGCTTTAATCATGCCAAAAAACATAACAAGTCTCACTTGGACTTATGCTAATATTTATAAGTGCCTTAACAGTCACGGGTTAAAATCAGATCATCTCAGTGCTTTAAGAAGTCTCTTCTCTATATCCTAAACAGGGACTCCTTAGCAAGCATCTTCTGGTAACTCCAAACTGGACTACAATGGGGCTCTGAAGATTTCAACTTCTTTCCAGTTCTAGCTGAAATAGATCCCAGTGACACAAGGCTCACCTCCAGGAGTCGTACACATGGGAAACATAACATAGCAAAGTGAAACAGTACAACAAGAATAACGGAGGCAAAGAGCAGCCTAAAAGATGCCATCAAAATGCTATTACTTTTTATTATGGAAGATCTGAACATTTCGTTTATGGCTTTGCTGCTCATATATAAAACACAGGCATCTTACATTTGCAGCAATAAAACTACTGTACCAAATACCCTTGTATTCCACCAACTGTTGCAGACACAGGAAACAAAGATAGACAAGAGGCTATACGTTTATGAGATTCACCAGTCGGTGTTTTTCCAGGCCATCTAGAGGTTTTGGGTTTCACAAGCACATTACTATTTCATTATTCTTACCGTTTTAGCCAGGCAGCTGTCTGAATGTTCCAGTTTTCAATGTACATTTTAAAACTTGTCGCAGTCTAAGAAAGAAGTTCACATGAAATGTTAGCACTGAAACCTGTAAGATAATACTTGCATTTTAAATTAGAGAGGAGATACATGGAAAAATATTAATTCTAGTAGTTAACTGTTGTGAAGACTGTGCCACAGTCCATCGTTGCACTAATATGTTTTGGGAGGGACATTAACTAGGCTGATTGCTCACCACTAACATTTGGCACTTGCTGTAAAATCTCACTTTGTTTTGCAAAATTAAATACAATGTTTGGTTATTTTTCAAATTAAAGGAAATCTGAAAAGCTTTCTTGTTCTAAATGCTTGGCCTTCCCTTCAGTTCATAAACAGCTTCATTTTTGGAAGAGATATCTTGCCACCCATTACGCAGTCTGGATTTCCCTAGAGTGCTACTAGAACAAAGTGTTATGCAAACTAAAATAAATGCATTATTATTTGGAGATGGAAGCGGGAAGACTGAAACACATGGACCAAAAAAAAAAAAAAATTTGGGACTAAATTTAGAACCCAATTCTCAGCCACTGCCCAGCTTGAGAAACCAGAGTGGACTCCAGGGTCCTGGGAGAACCACCTGTACCCTCACATAGCACCAGTTCCCCCAGCTTTAGGGGACTGCTGGGCTCTGTTCAGCACCAGTTCCCCTAATCCTGGTCAACTTCACCTCTGGTGGTTCCCCATGCCCACTCCCTCTTGCTCCTTGCCTGCTGACAGAAACTTCCGAGGACCCCCTCACCAAGCAAGGACGTGATTCTGTGACACCACGTTATTTTCCTGTATCAGCTGAAGGCAAGGGCACACTGAAAAGATGGATTAAAAGCAAAGGTTTCCAAGGGGAAAATGTAGACATTTTTGCACTTCTACACAGAATCCTGAAGGCTCGCACTTCAGCGTCTGTGTTTAAAGAGTTAAAATGATTAACAATTCCCAATGTGGTACTGCCACATTTTAATTGCATTACTGCACCAAGCGAAGCCAAGAAAAATATCATTTCTCTTCCAACTAATTTTGTCACTCTCTTTTGGCCTCCTTTAAGTTCTTCTGTTACATTACCAAGACAGACAGTAGTCACTGGCTGTCAAAATATGCACGCTGCCAAGGCTTTCAAGTCCCCAACGTGTGTTTAGCCCATTCACATTTTAATGCCCTCACAGCTCTTGCTATGTGCTTATCTTTACTACAGATCAGGTAATTTCTTAGCCATATTTAGCACTGAAGTTCCCAACTCTTAAACAATTTTGCATATGCAGGTGGCTATACCTGCTGAAAATGCACTGTACAATCACACTCAAACTTCAGCTCCTGGAATTGTTGTTGGTGCGTACAGTGACAGTTCAAGACTTTCCTAAAGTAATGGTCTCTGTAGCCTCTCTTTTGATCATTGCACACGTGACCAAATCAATGGAAAGCGCTCTACCTATGCTCCTGAAAATAATTTCTCCACCCTGATCTCTATTGTCCGTGTGACCAGGAAAGGAAAACGTTTTGAGGGGCCTACAGTTCAGTTCGTAGAGAGGAACAAAGGCTCCTGTTTCCTTAATTTGGCTTGACTAAAGAGCGTTGCCTGCACTTCACTTTCCTCCTTCAAGCAGAAATTGCCTCAGCCCATCAAGGTAGGAATCACCTCCTGCCCCCAAAACCAAATCAGATACTGATTCAAGATCTCAGAGTAGTATCTAGAGTGCTGCCATCATCAAGGAGCGTAAAGCATTTCTGGGCTGTGTATTCTGTACCGCTTAAGGAGAGATGTTCACTGAGGATTAATTAAGGTAAAAAAAAAAAAAAAAAAGGCAGAGAAAGGATGTTGAGAAAGAGAGAATGTATAAGGATGCTTCCAGTTTTGGCATCTTTCAATGAAGAATTACACGGGCTCTTTCGTTTTTGAGAAGAGCTATTACAGCACATTCACTTAGTCACAGATCATTCAGCAATAAAGCAGTCAACTTATTTTCATCTGCTTTTCCTTTTAAAATCATAACTACGGAATTACAGGAGGAAGCTCCTCCTATTTCTGAAGAAAAGAAACCTTTAGAAAGCAGTCTCAGACACAAACATTATCACATCTCACTGGCATTCACAAAATAGTCTTCGGGGCAAACAAACTACAATTGCCATCTTTTGCATTAGAGAAACAAACATAAATAGCTTACAAAAGACTAATGGATGTTAAAAGTATACCACAGTCACAAGAAACATGTGTGACAGATGTTTTGAGAAACAGTGTGGTTTGCTGGATGGAGCTCCAGATCGGCAGCCACCTAAGCTCTATGTGGTCCTGCCAGTTCCCACTCAGGTTGCTCAGTTTCCACCTGTTATCTCTCCAACCCTTGCTTTTCAGCATTTACAAGAGGCACTCCAGGCATGTGCAGGGACCCAGCCCTCGCAAGTGTTTGTGCAATGCCTACTTACGGCAGCCTCTTTCGCTAACACCACCCATCTCAACTGGGTTGCAAAAGTGGAAGACTGTTAGAAGTAAATAAACAGAATCCACCACAGATGGTAGAGAATCATAGCTGCAAGCAATTTCCTGACCTGCTGAACTCAGCCGCTATCTACAGTAATTGACTGCTCATTTATTAAACATCTGATTAATCATTTATTAGCCCTCTATAAACTATTTAGAAACGCAACCTGAATACAGAGAGTGATGAAGCCTGTGTGACAGGTGCTTTTTATCTGCCCAACAGATAAAATACAAAACC
Source organism: Chroicocephalus ridibundus (assembly GCF_963924245.1). Lineage (NCBI taxonomy): Eukaryota > Metazoa > Chordata > Aves > Charadriiformes > Laridae > Chroicocephalus > Chroicocephalus ridibundus. The sequence continues at coordinate 70,703,092 of NC_086285.1, read as the reverse complement.
TCTTCACGTTAAAGAGGGGCAGCCTGGTGGCACGGACTTATTTTCCTTCCAGCAAAGCTTCTCCCCATTATCGTGCCCATTTCTCTATAACTATGCCAATGCAGTCACTTTTTTAACTCACCTCAATGTTCCAGATATTCAAATTGGACAACAGGTCCCAGCGGAAAGTGCCTTTTTCATCAACTCCACTGAATCCATAGCCAGCTGCATTGTTCACTGCATCTGCTGCAATGTCAAAGCAAAACAGGTCAAATCAGACTGCTGGAGGAGTTGTGTTTTCTTACAAGTCAGTATGACACTAAACACGCGTTCAAGCCAGCTCTCTTTCAAAGAGAGGCTTACTCTTGGCAAAGGGGCATTGCTATAAGGCAACAGAAGTCATTTCCTCAAGAGGAAAGACTAGAGACTCCTTGGCAGAAGAAATAAAATAGTAAAAAAAACAATAGATAGAAATCACTTTTCCTGTTATTTTGCCTTTATTATCCATCTGAGATAGATAGACAAGTCGCCGTAAAATGAATGAGCATTTTCCTCAAAAGGGTACCTGGATGTCACAGCATTTTCCACAATTCCGAAAAACTGTAGTGTCTCAAAGACATGCTTTACCGTCTCTATTAAGAGTTCCAACATGGTTGTTTTAATTAAGACTTTCATTCAGACTTCCACAGACAAAGCCTTTGGTAATCCTGTTGCTCAGTGCCCCACCATCTCTACAAACCAAATATTGAGTAACTTCAATTATAGACTTAACTACTTTAAGTGCAAATAAAAGCTTGGGTAACAGTAGGCATTTCACATGCTGCGCTCCCGTTCTTTTCCAGGGCGCCAGTCAACTGCCTCCCCTCTCGGCCTTGCCTGGGAGCCACCTCATCACTGAGTTTCAAGATTCTGCTTTTAATGTTCCCCTGACAGAAATCCTCTCCCAGAGTACTAAGAAAACAGAAGGGATTCATTATTTCTGGATCACTAGGTGTAGCCAACACTGAGGATTACTGGAAGAAAAAGGAAAGCAAAAAATACAGGTAAGGCTTTTCATTCTAGATCATTTACAAAATACAAGCCTGGTTAAGTTACGCTTTAAGAAGGTCACCATTTCTTTCCCAAGAATGAAAACTGATTTTGCTTTGTAAATGCTATGAGTACAGGCACAAGGTCATGGAGAAGCCCTAATGCACAAAACCAGGGAGAGAACCTAATTAAAAGCAACAAGACTAACAATAAATAAATAAATAAATAAATGAGCAACCTTCTCTAACCTGAAACTTTCAATTTTATTTTCCACTTTACTAAACGAGCTAGATTTTACTGAGGGAAAGAAAGGTCTCCAAGTTTTTAATTCTCTCCCTGTTTAAAAATACCCAATAAACAGCAACCCTGCCTGAAACTGGCCCACAGGACCCTGCCCAGTATCAGAGACTGGAGCTGCATGTAACCGTCACCCCAGAGAAGGGGGACTCCTGGATTTGCTCCTCCTTGCCCCAGAGGTAGCAGGGACCAGTTAGTGTTTCTCTGCCAAAAGCAACAAACCAGAAATCCAGGGCCATAATAATACAGCAGAACCGTCAGCCTCTCGCTTCCCGGCCTGCTGCCTGCAGAGCAAGGTGTGAAGCGCAGAAGAATTGCAATTGTCCACCCTCGAGTTGCTCACAAAACCCCAATCTCCACAAAGCCCAGCAGAGGTTTCCCTGCTGACTTGAACGGCTCTAGGGTATCGCTTTCGCAGCTCCTTGGCTGTAGGTGCTCAGTCTCGAATTGGTTTCATTGACAGCTCTCAGTTAGCTTTGCAGCCACGTTCCCACGACTATCGCTAATGCAGCAAGAAGCCAAATTTTCCATCTTTCCATGGATCTGGAGGAATTCAGCAGTGTGGCTCAAGGACAATAACATGCCTGTCCTTTTCTGAGGACAGGACGTGCTTGTCGGCCGTTTCAGCAGGCACTTCTGTAATGCCCTGGGCCATGTCACTGGGAGCTAAACTGCGACAGGATAAAGTGCCTGCTGTTCTGCTGCCTGGATTTGCAATGTGACTAGTAAAGGCCTCACCCTCCAGTATCGATGCATGCTTTTCCCAAATCCCCTCATTTGTAAGACATTTCCTACAGCCTCTGTGGCTTAGTCATGTCACAAATCCAAGTTCAGTTTATCCCTTCGATAATGGACTTTTAGTTAAATATAATGCCAGAAAAAACAGAGGGAACAATTTAACATTGGATCCCACAAAAACAAGTTTCCGAGCAAGCAATTCTTTATCTAGCAAGTCTTTCCCATCCCACACATGCCAGTCCTGGCTGTCTTCCCTCGTTCTGTCAGTTTTATTCCCAGCAGTTTAATCATAGCCTTGCAATGAATTTCCCTGTCTCTTTCCTTCCCATCTCAATGACACTCTTCTCAGTTTCAGGTGCATGCGTTACTGGCTGGGCTTTCAGGATCTCCCCTACGCACAAAGTCTTGTAACACCAGCAAAAAAAATGCAGTGTCTCAATTTTCAGCCTGGCCTAGAACGATTTGACTCCTCACACATAGATGGGAAAGGTGACTTCTGAAAGGAACAAGGTAAAATACAAAAAGATTATTCTGACCACCCGTCTAGCTGGCTCCCAGTAAAAGAAGTTTGCTTCTCTCTATAATGAGCCCTCTTCCATCTCTTCTCCTTTTCCTTGCAGAGATCCTTGGGTCCTTCCCATCACATCCTTTGTTCCCCACAGGTTCTCCAGTCCTTTCTCTTGACCGCTCAAAGCTGTTGTGTACACAGGACCCCAGAGTGCCTTAGAGGCAAAGCCTAACCTCAGCCCCACAACAAGCACTACAGCCTTTTAATACAGATGCACGTGCTAAAGATGTCCCTAAAGGAAGAGAGAGGCCTTTTTGCACTGTAATATACTTGTAAAGCTTAAGCCAGTGTGACAAATTTTAACTTCCTAACCCCACTGATATAAGTGGCAAATGATGAACAAAGCATAAAAATCAAGGTTTAGAGGAGGCAAACTTTTTTTTCCTAATAATTCCTGAAAAATTATTTTGGTACAATCACAAAGTTCTAAGTAAGAGGCAATCTTTACATTGACTTTACTGGTAAGAAGCTGAAAAGCTCCAGAGGCAGGGGATGTCAGACAAGCTAGAAGATATTTTATGCACATTTTTTCAAAACTTTTGACATTTCCCCACTTCAGTGGGGTCCACTGCCTACAGGAGCACATGTACATTTCCCACATGAACTACAGGTTTAGCAACTAATTCCCCCCCCCGCACAATGTTTCAGACCCCCTCCCCCATTTATGAACTTATTTGTTACCCACAGAATCAGGGGATGTAGCCAGACTTACCTAATGTCCATGCAAAGTAATACTTTGGTTTTGCTGCCTGTGTTACAACATACAGGTAACCAAGTCTTGACAGGAAGGGTGTTTTATCAAGAAATTCGTTATCAATAATATATGCCATAGGAAAGTTCTTGGTAAGTGTCAAGAATAAAATGAGAGATACTAGTGTGATACACAGCTTGTACATCACTGCTCCCTAGAAAGCACAAACAACAATGAAACATTCATTAGAAATGTTTGCTTAAGGGGAAAAAAAAGGCAGTGCTCATGACATACAAAAACAATGCGCTTCAAGAACCAATACAGTTAGCAGTTAGCAGTTATGATAATAATTAATTTAGAAGAGGTGACAAAGAAAAAGCCACAGTCAAAGCTTTGGTTTAATTTGGTTTACTGAACTATCTATAGACAGGTAAAAAGGACAACCAGAAGTCAAAACTGGTGATGAACTTCATGAGAGATTCCTACAGCAGTCAGTGGAGGTCTTAAAGTGAGCAGGGAAACAAAAAACCAAAACCCTACAATGGAAAGCAGAAATCTTACCTATATGCACTGTCACCTCCTAGAACTAAAGACTGGATTCCTCCTGGAAGCCAAAAGCATTGGCCTTCAGCACAACAGTAGGTCTTACTGTCCTGCTACCATCCAGAGGTCTTGCTAAAAATCACTTGTCCAAAAAGCGCACGTCTTATACATCGCGCATACCTTCCCATGATATAGGGTATTTACTACACCACAGTGTTCTCTATTACAGCTCCCTAGCTTTCTACATACTACTATCAACAATCATGTCAGCAGTTTGAAGCTTGATTTCAAATACACATCAGGAGTAAACTCTCCTTGATACAGTCATAATTAAAAAGGTAAATCTGGCACTTGGGTACCATGTAAAAATTGACTCACACTCTCAAAAGACTAATAAAAGTGCAATATACTATTGAAACAACAATGCATTTTTTAATCGCAAGTACTCTTTTTATATATTCTCCATATTCTGGAATAAACTAACGTGCAATTATCTTTAATGTAAATTTTAACGTTCTCTGCTGACTTCCATCTAACATGACATAGGCCTTATTCTGACCTCAGTCAGACTAATGTAAATCAGAAATAACGCCACTAAAGTCAGTAGAAATACAACCGTGTGCAACAGGAATCAGGTATGCATAGGCATATACTCATCTTCAGAGAGGACATTCTGCACACGCTCCAAAGCTACACATTCAGTGTCGCTTTAAGATAAGAGAGAGGAATTTTGTTCTCATGCTATGTTATCCTGCCTTACAAGACGGTCATTTTATAAGAAGGCTTTAAGCAATATATAAAAAATATAAAATAAAATTAGCATTAGTAGTATGTAAAAAATGACCCGCAAGACTTCTTAAAGTGTGAGATTCTCTTGCAAAGCACCTGGACAAGCTACAGTTTCTGATTAGCCTTGACTCATGTACTTCTAACATCTCCTACACTACGAGTGAGATTTGACTTCTTTTTTTTTTTCCTGACATTTCCTCTTCTGTCTAGAGCTGAACTGCCACTCCTCGTTGTCAGAACCTGCAGACCGTTCCCATTGCTGCACAAAGGACATCCATTAACCAATGACCTCTTTCGCAAGCCAAACGAATTTGGGGAATTCAAGAGGAAGACACCAGCCCCTTCACCCCTGACCCTGTGATAAAAACAGCATCCACTTCACAGAAAAATACCCGCTGTAACGATTACTGGGAAGATAATCCAAAAATGGTTTTTCTTCTGAGTTTTTAATTATGAGAATCATGTACAAAGCTGTACTCTCCTGCCCTGTGCAATAAATCTTTGTCATTTTAAAACTTACAGTTGGAGAAGGATCAGGAAGTCTGTCATAACCCTTCTGCTTCCAGTTCACTTCTAACAGTTTCATGTGCACGTGCCTCCCTTCAATGAAGGCTATATAATCCTTGTAATTGCTGCAAGGCCCAGCTATGATGCTCATAAAATTGAGGAGATAGCTTAAATACTCTAGCAAAGAAGGTCTCGTCCTGTGAAAATCATCCACACACAACAAAACAAAACAACCAAAACAAAACAAGGTAAAACACAGTAAAGGCTTTCACGAATGCTTTTTGTTGCACTGTCTGCCTCAGTCCCCAACTGTCTCCTACCACCCTCCCCCCAGCTGAGAGGTCACTAGATCTGTTTTGGAGAAGATGAAGCTCATCCTCTCTTATATCCCAGTGACATCTGGCACATGGCAGTCAGAACAAGGGTAACGTGGAAGTGCTTACGCTACAGGTGAACTTATTTGAAAAGTTGTAATCTTATCACTAGAAACATTTTAGCTAAAAGCAGTCATGAATTTAAATACCCACTCTCAAACAAATTGGCTTGCGCATTTTGAACAGGCCAGCAGTACCAGGAGTGAGAAGCTGGTAATTGTTTTTGGACATCTGTCCAGGATGTCAGAGACCAGTAACGGCTGGCAGACCACAGCTGAGTAACCGGGGTCTCACCAAGCTGTGCAATGCACTACTTTGCCTTATTATGCAAACCACAGGGCGGGCAGCGTTTAAGACCAGGACTCTTGGGCCGGAGAGGAGCTCTCACCCAGCCTTCAGTTCAGCCTTCTGAAAAATGGGAAGCGTGATGTGAGACATAGAGGAAGCGAATGAAGAGGCACTCTGTCCTACTGTGCAAATAAAGGAAGTAATTGCCTGTATTGCATCACGAACAGGAAAAGGAACTAAGGGGAAAAAACACATAAATCAAAAGACAGCTGAAGACGAAAGTCAAAGGAAGTCCATCGTGTTCATTATTTCCATTTTGCAAGGGCATATCCCACAAGTTTCTTCGGGAGTTTTACATTAGATATAAAATGAAGAAGATCCACTGTCCTTTCTACAGATCAGTAGGATGGAAAAGAAAGATGCACAGGCCTCTCACTGCTAGTGCAAACTGTAAATTGTTGGGTGTGCTTTATTTATGTGGCAGAAAACACCAACATCCAAATTCTGCACTGAGATACACAGTCCTCTCCACGGATGTGCTAATAGTCACCATCCAAGTAAATGAGGAGTCCCCAGATGAGAACAGAAACTAGGGCACAGGGCTCTCCCATCCAAGACACAGATGGACACACATAAACCAAAACCCACTTAAAATTCTTTCAGATCAAAACATAGATTTCTAGCAGAAAAACTAAGCAACAGTTAAATGTTTGCTGTTGCCTTTTATTCTGAAGTGGAATTAGTTTGAATAAACAGTTAGCTTAGCCAGGATTTTCTGCATTCATCCTGCTGGTTATTGTAGATGTTGGTGCCTGAATGATATGTTCTCTGGTGAAAGCATTTCACGGAAAGGTGCAGCAAACAATTTGGGGGAAGGCTCATCTTTCTGTTCTGCAAAATCAGGTCCATGATTTGGACTTCTGAGCTCTACAGTAAGATTGAAGTCATTAGTTTCAATTTAGCTTCTGCACATGGGTGGGTGGGGAGACATGAGCAATGCATGAAGGAATGTACAGAGGATGAGTGAGAAACAAAAACAGACCAAGAACAGGAGGGAAGACAAAAGGCTGTATTACCAAAGGGGATTTAAAACTCTTCAGTTATGACTTGTCTGCCACCAACACTTGAGCTATTGGCATGTACTTTTCTATTATGAGCTCATCTACTGTACAAGTGAGGAAAAAAAAAAAAAGCCTGTTTGGTGAGAATTTGACTAGAATTAATCATATGGTCACACGGGCCCAGTGCAGTTAAACTTTATGCGGTGAGCTTTAAAAATAGACACAAAGTTGTAAGACTCTCCCTACAGGTTTTTTGCTTCTCAAGAAATTACTCCCTTCTTACTTTTAGAAGCTCATAGGCAGATTTTCTGATGGCTGACTCATCTGCCTTACAAATGAAGGAAATAATTTCCCTGTCCTTAAACAGACACTTCATGGTGAAAAGTAGTTCCGGTTCTAAGGCTAATTCTGTAACACTAATTCTTATTTAAAAAAAAGGAAAAGAATTCACCTGCATCCTGCACTTGTACTGAAAGACAAAATAGAAAAAAAATCAAGGCACTCAAACATATGATCAACATGCTGCCTCCCTCTGAAAAATGAGACGACTAGTTACATAACATGAAGGATTGGGAATATTAACATTACGGAGGGAGATGATAGAAAAAAATAAAATTCCAGTGTCCAAAAATTGTGGCAAAGAAAACCAGTGTCAGAGTCAAACTGAAATGGATTTTTACTATGCAGTGATGTGCTGACAGAGAAGGAGTGTTCTACGTGCAAAAATGTCACAGATAGGATGAAGAGAACAGCCAAAAAGTCAATATAGTACAGTCTTAACCTGAATATAAAAGAGTTGATTCCGTGAAGACTAGTTATGTTGCATGTGGAGTGTATATTTAAGTCAATGAGATGTTGCCAAGTACTTCAGTGCTTTACTGACCAGCACAAGGGTGATAAAGGCCCAAGTCCTGGATTGAAGAAATAAGGAATATAGCAGTGAAGCTATGTTTGTTTAAGGAGGGCATTGACAGCAGCATTACAAAAACAAAACTGCTCAAGGAAACAGAAAAAGCAGATAGGACTTTTGGCTTATCATGGACTGGGGAGAAGCAGGGAGCATTTTCATGGCCGGACCACTAAACTGGTTCTGACGTTGCAAAGGAAAAAAACAGAACAGCCATCAAATTGAAACCCTCAACTTCTTTGGATGAAGTTAAACACAAATCACTAGGGGAATTAAATTCTTACTTTACAGCAAGCCGATTTTGCTCAGCAGTGAGTTCCTCAGCTTGTCGCCCTATTCCTAGAGAGAAAGAAAAGTCACATTAGATCTTTCCGAAAGCCAAACAGTGACAGCCACCCCTAAAGCCTTACGTTTGCATCCCACAGATAACTTTCTAAAGCCATAAGCTTCAAGATTTCTTTGTCACAGGCAGTTGCAATACAGCCCAATTCCCAATTTTTAGGTCAAGTATATCCATGTTCCACCCTACCTCTTTACCTCATTCCCTCTTCCTCACCCTTGCTACACTTTCAGGAAGAGCAGCCATAGTATTCCCACACACACAATGCAACTCGCAAAGCCACCAACTGGCAGCGACCCCCAGCAGCCTCTGCTAACACTCCTGGGCTGGAAAAAACTCTGTTCCCAGAAGCTGCTGGCTCATTTAAGCACAAGCCTCCCGCTGGCTCCTTGGTGAGAAATGGAGCATTTCACAGCAGGAGGAGTGGGCAGTGGAAGAGAAACGGGCTCTCAGGAAACAGAAGCTCCACTGGTGTGAACAAGCAGCCTGGCTGCCTGCTGCTGGAGCAAGCTTAAATACACGCATCAGTAATAGTCTGGAATTGTACAAGGTCCAGACTGGAAGGGCAACCTCCTGTTGAGCGCACAAGACCTTTGTGGGCAGAGGTAGAGCACAGACTTGCTGTCCCAGAAAAACTATGAAAAAATATTGTAAGATGGCCAGCGCGTAAACAGATGTTGAACATAGCAAATATCTCAAAACCTTCACTCTGAAGCTTTAGCTGCACATACTGTGAGGAATCCCACTGGCTTCAGCAGAACAACTCACCATGGGATCAGTCACAGCACTTGATGCTGAGCATGCATATATACTTCTTCACAAGATCAGGGGCTTGGCATCAATTAACACTACTATTCTAAACATACTGGCCGTAATTACCAATACACGTACACAAGATGCATCTCCTAAAAAGACCGCTGATAAGCTGCACATTTCCATTCTCTCTCCACTATTTCAGTTTGTAAATACTGGGAGGGCGTGAGTTTCAGGGAAACAATTAAGCACCTAATTACTTAAAGGGCTGGGTATTTTCTTTGTCTGTTTCCATTTATGGACAGCTGCGTTACATTTTTGCAAACAGAGATTTGTCACTGATGCCTGAGCTGCAAGCTGCCTCCGCATCAACTGCTCCATATATGGATGTCCACAATGTAATAAGCCTTTTCCACCATAATTAATCTGTAGGATTTCTGGTTTGCTTAAAACGCTTCTGCCTCTGCTGTTATCTTTTCCTTTGTCGGTTTACCTTCAATATTTTAGGTGCGCATCTAGGCCACAGGCCAGTGTGGCACACAGCGACACCCGAGCTGGCTATCTTAAATAACAGAAGCAGAGAAGCCCCAGCAACATGAATGTCAATGCCAAGGTCAATTAGCCGAGCTTCAAGCTGCACCCATTATAGCCAGCTAAAAGCATTAGACCCACTCGTGTAAACTTGGCTTGTGAACAATGCCAGACCCTGCACTACTCTGTGGTGTGGCCATCACCTAAATCCTAGATCATAGTATCTCTATAGCAGGCTACTTATTCAGTCACCCACGCTCATAATGCGATGCGCCTGGGACCATCAGAAGTTCACCCTGCAACATCAGGAGACACGAGCAATAACAGTACTGATGACAACTGACATTTCTAGCCTTTGCGCTGTACTAAACACAGGCATTTTACTGGGAAATAATAGTGGTCTTTGTCACAGCACAGCACAAGACTGAAGACAATGCTATTTTGCTTGCAACTGTGCTTCTCCCTGCACTGGGAAAAAGCTATTGAATTCCATCTCTCACAACTCATGGAGTATATTAGCACTGAATATATCAGTGACAGCATATTTTTGCTATGCTGACATTAATGGCATGAATGACATTAATGTATCAAATACAACTCTTGATTTTTGAGAATCAAGAACAGCTTCAGAGAGCTTAATGGAAACGCACTGTAGCATCTAAACAGTGGATACTGGCACTAGCTAAAATCCAAACTGGGCCCCAAGAAAGCAGAGCCCCCAAAGGGCAAAACAGTTGTCCTCATTACTGCGAAAACAGTTGGAACCTAGAGAACTGATCAAAACTTGAAGTTTCTCGTTTTCCTCCACAAAGCATTTTTCTTCTTCATTTGGAGCAACTTGCTGAACTACATTCATCCACTCCGTAACTCAACCACAGAATGTGCTGGAATAAAAAGGCTGTCTTCAGGACATGGGAAGAGATTCCTTTTCTTACCATCATGTAACTGGCATGCAAGTGTTGTGATCTTCTGTGTAATTATCATCAGCGGACTATAACAAAGACAGGAACAATAGTTACGTGTCTTGTAATACAAATTATTCCCAACTTTCTTACTGAACGTCTTTATCCCTTTAAAAGGCATAACTGTATTAGCAACAAGTGGAAAACATCCAATTAAAACTGAAGGAAGAACTCAGGCATAAGACAATTGCCTGGGTTCAAAACAACCGTGCAGTAACTTGCACTGGAATTTTTAATTGCTAAGTGCACACAAAGCCTTATTTTACGTCTCCCCATCCTGCAGCAACGCAGATTGTAATTCAGAAGAAATTGCACTGCAAGGAAATACCAGCTTCTGCAGTTCACTGGGCTCCCTTTCAGGCAACGACCAAATTCAAGCCCCATATGACACAAGACTAGAATACAGGAATCCTGCAGTAACATAACTCTGGCTCTCCTTACCGTTAATCTCCTATTGTCTGTCTTCTCAGTGCCCTAAAAAAAAAAAAATGTCGACTCTGCAGATACACACGCTTATTTCCCCATATGAATAGCCCTATCAATTAGGACTACGTGCAAATATCAGAATAGCTGTCAGTACAGCAGAACTTCCCACTTGCTTCTTGGCCATGCAACTGCCTTGCGGACAGCCCATCCAAGATGTACCATCCAGCTGGGAGTGTTTGGGCACATGGGATCTGGAGCCTCCCAAAAACATCATCTAGCTGTACCTGAGCCACACTTACAGGCTACACCACCATAGCAGCTCTGGAGCCAACCAAACAATCAGCATAGGAATAGCCATAGGAATGACGTTCAATAGGGCTGCTTATACTTCCCGTATCCAGCTTTATGGAGCTTGTTAGCACTGTAAACAAATGTGAGCTGCTGCAGCTAAGGAATAGAAAAAACGCAAAACTCAACTTGGTGGCATCAGGAGCTGGTCCCCATGAGGGTAAAGGACACAGCCAGGAGCACTTAGAGGTACGAAAGAAGAAAGATCAGGGGAAAACCATAGGGACAACTAACCAGTCCCTCATAGGCAGAGGCTCCAGGGCTAATTGTGGTCCACATACAGTTTCTAAGGGCCGTGGAGCCCTAAACACAAAACCCGGCACTGAACACCTGTGATCTGGAAGGACCCATGGCAGGCAAAGTGACGGATGAACACCTGCTAACACTGCCTCTCCCCAGCTCTCTGCCACTGGGGACACCAGCACAGCATGCCCAGATTTCACACTACCTACAAGACCTTCACAACCGCAATAGCCAGGAGGTTGTAATGGGTGGTGAGGATACATCATTATTTTCAAAGCATTATTTGTGATGATTATATGTAAAGCCAGGTCCACAGATGAGATTTGTCTTCTCTGAGGATTAATACAATGGATTGTTTCTCAATTTGGTGATAAATTATCAACATAAACCATACAGACGTTTCCACTTGAACATAAATGTTGTCTTCAACACGGAAATTAAAACCCAAATTTGGGTACATGCTATTTACAGACTTTGACCGGTGTATGGATCTTTTTCAAAAGACGTAGATGATTATTCCAAATATTATGCTTATTCACTTTACACATTGTAAGATATTTTCTGGAATACAATGAAGGAAAAAAAGTTGAAGGCTTTTTTCTAGTTCAAGCACTGTATTTCTCAAGCTAAGAAAAGAAAGCAAAAGTTACATTCAATGATTTCTCTGTCTAAAATAACAGTCAAATATTCATGTTCTGCAGAGATTTTCAAGATATTCTGGATCATCCTTGACTAAAATCAAGCTACTGGTTACAATCAAATGTAAATCCAACAGCTAAGATAAACTGTTTGCAATCTGATTATCCCACTGTGATAAATCAAACTGATTTTACAGATAATTACTATGCTAAACATGGTAAACACCAGAATACTGGAAAAAGACATTCTTTCATCGTAAGTGGTCTTTTTTTTTTTTAATACTAAATATGGCTGATCTTTTTCAAGAGTCCACATATAATTGTGCGTGGGTAATTTGCATTTTCTACCCAAAACCAGAGAACATGCAGTATCAGCCAGTTCTTGATCAGAAACTATTTTTATCATTTCAGCAGTCTCTACTTGAAATGTCAGTAAAGAAACTTGCACATAAAATCCAGAACAAGCTTAAATATACACAGGCCTGGAATACAACCGTAACACAATGGTTGGTACAGCAGCTCTCCTTGGGTCACCTAGACCACTGACTGCAGCTAAGGAATGGACGAATTCAACAATGACTTTTCACCTTCCAGACAACTCCAATATTTTGAAATAGTCATTCTAATTTTTATTCCAATTCCTTTTTCAAGAAAAGTTATTTATAAGCTGTTTTCACCATTGTCTTCAACATCCTGTTCCTCAAAGTAGATTTTCCCATTCAGACAAAGTTTAGCTTTGCTTTCAAAGATATGTAAATCCCAACCCTTTAAGCATATGAAAAAGCAGATTTTTTTAATCCTGAAGACAGACAGAGGCTGTCGGCAAACAAGCAGTTCTACTGCAATAAACACAGATTTTTATTTTGTCAGTGCTTGACCTTTTAGCTTTATGGGTGAATATTAACACTTCTTTCAAATTGGCTCACTTTGTTGCATATGTTTCTTACGGCAAGCACTTTATGCCAATATTGAAGTGGGTAACTTTAAACCTCAGGCTCAGTGCCAAAACCGTATGTCTTTAAGTGCCTAAATTTAGACACTTGTCTTAGAAAGTTGGGCCCCCCACCATAAGCCAAAGAGAACCAAAATGCAAACAATCCTGATGTGTTGATTAACCGAGGGAAGCAGAAGTGCAGCCTGTGCTAAAGTCATACAACGTATAAACACAGAGAAGAGAGAGGTTCTCTTCTTCATCTATATTAGGAATTCATCGCCTCATTGACGGCACATTGTAATCCGGCAGAACAAGTCAGCCCCTCCTGCATTTTAATCAGACGGATGGTCTGCCTCCCTCAAATCCCAACTCCAGAGGAGACACGCAAGCACAAAAGTGACGCTGCGGACTCCATGGGTGGGAGGGAGACCCACAAAGTGCATCTGAGATACCCGAGTTCTCTCTCCTGCTACCATCATATTACACATTGACATAGCTCTTCTATACTTTACCTGGGAAGGTGAAAACCTGCTGTACAGTGGCAATGGGATGACACCCTCTAAATCTTTCACAAGGTCAGTATCAGATATCATTAAATGCTTCACACAACAGGTAAGCAAGGTTTCAGGTGAACAGGGAGCATCTTCCTGCTCCCTCACCTGTCTACCATTCCCCCACTGACTTGATCTCACTGGGGGACCAAGCCTTCGCTGCAGGAAAGGGGAGAGCACGACAAAACAATGGCAGTACTGGAGCTCTCCCTCCCTTCTGGCACCCCTTTGGGGTGTGGAGGGCCCCCACCTTCTGCACGCCCACACCTGTCCCTCTCCTCCCTGGGGACTCACCAATCTCTCCTTATCGCACACATACACATAGAGCAAGTCTAAGGCTGTTTTTGTTTCTTCAGAATGAAAAATAGTCCTTTCCCCCACATTTGTAGAACAATACACAAGGATGCAAGTCTTGAAACAACATTAAAAATTAGATAAGAAAAATACATTTAATTTAGGGGGGAAAAAATAGTAAGATAATTTCCTAAATATACATGTGAGTTTTGATTATTAAAACTTGGCAATACCAGAGTATTGAATTGTCATTTCTATTCAGCCTTTCAAGCAAGTTCTAATTTTAAACAGCAATAAAACCCTGAGTAATTTAATACATAAAATAGAGCATCACATCACATATAGTCAACTGTTTCTGACATGGTAATATTTCAAACCTTAGACTCCACTGGGAAAAGTCAGTAGTGCTACAAACAAGAATGGGCATTAACAAAACTATAAAACTTCAATAACCTTTCTTTCTCACAAATTTTGAGAGATGCACAGGTTATTGTAGTGGGGCAAATTATTAGGTTGAATTAAAAAAGAAAATCTACCTACTATACTTGCATTTACAGATGAAGCATGAAGACCTACCCCTAGGAAGGAAGCATTTGAAATAAAACCCATTTAAGAAGCCTAAACAACTTGAACACCATCATATTTGAACACTTTCCAATCGCTTTGCAGCCACATGCAAAGTGGCAATTCCACATCCTCTCCTCTTCACCTATCTTATTAACCACGACGGTTACAAACTAGGACAGAAACACAGAATTCAATTTACCTGTGGTGTGATTCCACCCCCCTCCCCCCGCTCCGTGTTTTCTATATTGGCTAAAATTTTAATCTCAGGTTGTAGCTGCGTTGTACCTCCTACACACAAACTACAGTGGCCAATTTTTAATTTAAAAAAAAAAAAAATAAAAAAAAAAAAATCAAGAAATTGCCCCTGGAAGTCAGTGTGAAATAGGAAATTTCAACAAATAAAAAAACAAACCGAAAACTGTCTTTACCTTAAGTTAGATGCCTTGAAAAATAAACAAGACGACAAAGATGCAACAGTTTACAGAGGATGCTGAATAGAGGGTTTTACCCCCCCTAATTAAACCTTCCAAATGAAAACATACCACTTAAGTGTCATTTTTAAACATGGCTTTTTCCAGTGAAATGAACTGGCCCAGAAATACAGGTCAGTGGAACTAAAGATATCAGCATCGTTTTGTAGCCTGCTGCAGGGATGCCCCCTGTACCACAGGCTGGCTTCTGCGCCGAGCAAGCTTCGATGCTTATGAGAGAAAAGACGTTTACCAAGCAGACTCTGCCTGACCTTCGGTAATCCCATGGAGGAGCCTGGCACACGCTCACTAGAAATAGTTTCCACTGACCTGATTTCACTAAAAGAGGAGGTGGAGTCAAAAGGCTCATTGCAGACAAGAGCGCAAAACAGCAAACACTTGTTTCAGGTTTATCTCTTTCGCCCTGAAGCCATGACCAGAAGTTCACACAGTCACACTCCGCTATGACATTAAACACGCTGCCGAGGGGATTGCCGAGCCAGAGACACCACAAGGGCTTCACTGGCAACGGGCTCGTACTTGTGCTTTCGACAGCAAAATGAGGAAGTGCTTGAAGCACACAGAGGAAAAAATACTCCACTAAACATGCTCATTCCTCCAAAGCAACTTCCAATTTGCTTCATGTGGTTTTTTTGGTCAAAGCTCCCAAAAAGCGTTTCTTATGCCTTCACAATAGAAGCATTTCACTTAAAAAGAGTATTTACTTTTGGAGAAGTGTCCTGGGATGCACTAAATGTGTGGAGCTCTCTAGTAGCGACCGCCTGCTTGAATTCTGGCTAATTCCCACATTGCAGCTCTCGCAGGGCTTCCGTGTAACCAATGGCCAGTGTTGTCCGTGCAGTTTCAAGTGGGCAAACGCCCAGCGGAGCAGCCAAGCAGCGAGCGGGCATGGAGACCTCACCGACCTCCCCTTTCTCAGCCTGCACATGCGCTGCCGTACTGCCTCCGGGGACTTGCTGCGGACCAAAGTTACCCACAGCTGCTGGAACATACACAGCAGGCAGTGTATCGCACTTCATACATTTAAAAGACAAGGAAATAAAGTAAACCAAAACAACTGAACTCGCAGGACCAGTCGGCGTTTCTGCATGGTGTTTTAACATGGTAACAGTACACCTATGTTTGTTTCCATCAGCAAATGTATTTGTACTTTTGTTCCTTTCTTTTGTGGTTGATACTAAGCCACTGAGAGGGCAAAAACCAGTAACAAAGCATCTGACAAATCTTCACTGTCTGAAGTGACACTTCTTACTAAAGTATCTGCTTATAGGGCTTTTCGAGAGGGCTCTTTCAATGACTGTCCCTTTCTAAGTGGTTTGCTGAGAACGCTGCTTCTGTTCTGCATTTGGGATAAAGCGAACATGAAAAGGTGTCCATTCTTTCTGGAGACTGATGTCCACCAAAACACTCCTTTAAGAGGTACAGATTTGACATCTGTAGGGAGGAAAACCGCTCAAGTGTCCCTGATAATTCAGCTTAGGTCTGTCTAAGACCAACAGAAGACTAAAAGCAATGCCAGTGTGTGTGTATGGTGACTTTCACAAACAGAGTTTATTTCTGTAACGAATGGCACCAACAAACTTCTATATGCACAATCATTCCCTGACATTCACCAAACAAGCTACAACATTAGGAAATTTTGCTCAGACACTGCAAGAATTCAAAGAAGAAACCAAAAAGCTCTATGGTCTTAATCAAGCAGAGGATTAAAGCAGACACAACTTCATATGGATGAGGAGCTCCTCTGAATTCCATGCAGATGATCATAGGCACATGGCATTTGTTCATGTAGGTTGCTAGATTGAAACCATATCTATTACTAGTTTCCAGAAATCCCAATCAAGATCCCTTGTTTTGTTTTAAACTAATTTTTACCTAAAGCCATGATATTTCCATATTCGGCCTAAACCAGTGATGCAAAGAAAAAAAAAATAATCCCAAACTGTATGTTAGTATTACCATTTTTATAAAGTTGTATAGAAACCAGGCAACTTACCAGCATAATCCTCTTAGCATAAAGAAGAAGAAATACAAGAGAGAAAAAGAGAAAGAGTGAGTTAGGATTTAGTATTCCTAGGTACAATGTATAAATGCCATGGCAAACCAAGCAAAATAAAATATGCATGTTTCTCTCAAAGACTGATTTGAATGAAGGGGGAAGCACAGCATTCAGTTATTTTACAATTAGTGTTCAAAAAGAAATAGTTTTATTTGAGAAACTAGTCAGGGGAAAATTCCTAAATTGTGTCACCACATTTTTGTGAAATAATATAAACAAAAGATTTTTTATAATATATATACATTTTTTAAAAAGTAATTAAAATGGAAACGTAGCAAACTAGAACTGGTTTTCATTAAGACTTGGCACGCATTTTAAGAAAATGGACTTTTCACCTAAGCACTATGCGGTACATGAAACACTCTTAAATCAAGAAATTGCTGCAAGCAGCTTGAGTACAGTTTTGATTGTGGGAGTCAGTGACCAAACCCACCCTTTGCATCAGTTAGAAGAATTAACTAGTCATCAGTACAGAACAAGTTTTCTTACTTCTTCTTAACGTTGAGGTGGTGACTCACAGTTTGATTTTCCATTTTACTTAAGGCATGACTCAAAAGCTACCTTGTTCTCCGTCCATCTCTACCTGCATTTTATAAGCTGTGTTCTCAAAATGGGGGGGACTCCAGACAAACAGCACAATCAACTATTACTAGAAACACAAAAAAAATATATTCGCAAGCATACGCCAAAAGGGTTATGCATGCAAACGGTTAAGTGCACAAAGCAGGTCAAGAGAGCAAACGAGGTTTGCCAGCTTTTAGCACTGACATTGGGAAACACTCATTTAACACCCGGCTCGTCAGGAACCGACATTGGAAAGCTGATGGCACTAGAACTGGCTACGTGCCTACGTGACATGGATTAAAACTTCCTCCTTGCAATCAGATATCACCAGAGACTTATGGGATACTGAGATCTCAAACACATGTCAGCAGATGACAGGCTTTTTGCTTGCTCTTAAAGATTTCCTTAAATCCACTGTTTTGCCTTCCCCAGCCACATTCACCCAAAAGGACAGGAGGCTGGAGGGAGATGGGCATCACTCCATGGATTCCGTCTCGGTTGTTTCCGAAGTCCTGAGGGAGAACGCTAAGGCCACCCTTCCAGCCAGGATGCTTCCCTATTACCACACGCAATAGATGTGGAACCATCCAACATGGGAGAACACGCAAGAGGAGGTGCAGTTGCTGCTCATACATGGCAAAACTGTGGTCAGGGAGTATATTTTTGTCTCTCTGGGTCATCACATCTGTTTAGGTACATGCATAAAGCCTCAGCGGGCATATATTATATTTACATCTGAGGAAAACGGGTTTTACAGATTTATGAGGCTGACCTGGGTTTGAGCATTTTGGATTGCAAATTTTTATTAATACCACTACAATATTTTTATTTATTCTTAGTTTTTAAAATATGCCATGAAGATGTAGTTCATATCCATACTACATTTTCCAGTTGCTTATTACTTGGCAGTTTTATGTTTGACTGAAGTTTAGGAATTGGTTTATATCTTGAAGCATCAGAACAAAATCAAAAACAGAGTAAGTTCAGGTATTATTCTTTCAGTACCGTTATTATCCTCAAACTCATCATTAAATAAAAGTAACTCCCTTTTCATCAAAAGGGCAGAAAGTGCTACTTAACCTATAATATAAACAACCAGTATTCCTCTTCTTCCATCCCCAGTCTCAGCTGGATCTTTATTAAATGTCTTCAGAGGGAGACAGCTAATATGCCTCACAGTGCATTTCTGAACACACTATTCAGAAAAGAATGCTCTCTCGTATTTCTCTCTCCGTGTCTATCTCACAGAGCTATAGCATTCCAATCCCATTTATAGGCTTCTTGGTATGTCATGCTCTTTCAGGACATGCTTTTGTGTATTAAAAGAACTGCAGAAAAAACTATAGAACTAAATTTCTCTAAATGTACAAGTTCCCATTTCTGCCCCCTCCTCTAATAAAAAACTCCAAACTCTCAGAACAACTCCCCCCCCCGCCATTTAATTAAATGCTTCAACCCACCACCATCTCACACAGAGACACATGCACATAGACAGCAAAAAACTCCAGTTGCCTGTAAGACGACAGAGGTTTGCAAGAGGCGCCTGTAACTTACTGTGCCAGTTTACAGAGGTTTTTCATAATACGTTACTAATTACTCTGTATTCAAGACATTCAATTAAACAAGTGGAATACAGATTAGCACACTGTTTTTAAATCATGCAAAAGTATACTTTCCTCTCATACAGAGTAAGCTGTCTATATTTTTGCAAAGCATCCTCTACAGCTTCAGTGAAATCAAACAAGAGACTACAGTGTATATGAAAAACACTTCCACAGAAACGCATGGCATATAGAAAGTTGTGCTATTTGAACAGCAGCCACAACCTGCCCCCGTGAGAGAACCCATAAGACCGACCAAGAGCAAAAGCTGATTTTGTGCGTCTCTGCCCGGGTTACCCACCCACCTCCCAGCTCGCCCAGCCACTCAGACCCCTGCCCAAGCCCTCATCTCCTGAGGTGCAGTGCCTGGGCTCCCAGGCTGCAGTGCCTGGGGTGGGAAACACCTTCCCCGTTGGGACATCAAGATTAATCAGAACAGGGGGAAAAGATGACCCAGAGCCAACAGCTGTGCCTAGGAAGGTGGGAGGAGAGCTGCCCACTCCACCTCTCAGGGCAGAACCCAGGGACCAGAGCACCGGCCATGCTGCTCGCCAGGGCTATCAGTGCTCTCCAGCACCAGCAAGCCACTGTGCAGACTTATCCTCCCAGGCTGCCTAGGTGGAAGTCTAGCTAACCAAGCTCTACCTTCCTAATTAGACAATGTCTAGCAAGAAAACAGCAGAAACAATGAGTCAAGGCAAAAAAAAAACAAACAAAAAAAACCCCCACACAGTGTTTATTCCTTCCTTTAAAAAAGAAAAAAAAAAAGGTCTTAGAAAAAGCTTAAGGGAAACAAAATTACAGGTGATCCATAGATAACATAAAAATTACACTTAAAACATACTGGATTCAACTAATACTAATTGACACAGGACACAGCTTGCACACTCACTCACCCGGAAAAATCTGTAGTGAGAATACCATAATGAAATATGTATATTCGGCTTATGTGGCACAACGTGAGGTATCCCATAGCTACAACAAAGGAGTACCTAAAAACATAACATACAGAACACATAGTTACCAACACAAGTACCAACAAGAACTAGAGTCCCTCAAATTGGGTTTGGGCTTGTTTAGGAGTAGAGTTTGATTTTTGCAAATTAGGTTGTTAACAAGTCTGAAGCTATGTTACAAGATGTGGCAGAAATTTTCAAAGAGGACTGATGGCTTTGTGTACCCAGCTTAAACATTACTAAGGTGTCTCCTCACACCGCGGGTGGGCAAAAAGAAAAGAAGAAATAGGATCACTTCAAGTTGGGCATTTCAATTTCAGAGTTCCCACCCTCACATATTATTTTGAAATTTCTGATTGTATGTGCATTGCTGAAGTTATCCACTGCTTTTTTAATCTGTAAGTGTTCTTTATTTACACATACAACACTTCCTCAGAGCTACCAGAAACTAAAATATTTCAAGTTTAAGGTATTTTCTCTCTTCTGATTTTGTACAAAGGCAGATAATGACACGTAGCCTAATCTTTCCAGCTCTACATGCTGAAATATGCCATCTTCCAGAAGAATCATGGAATCACTTAGGTTGGAAAGGACCTTTAAGATCATTAAGTCCAACCGATGACGCACTCCTTAAGTAGAGTGTGACAACTTCTGTTTTTCAAGATGATTGCTAAATTATGTCAGGCAGGACAGTAGCATGACTCTATCTCAAGAGCCGAAGAGTCTGAGGACTGGAAGTGTTGCAGTGCCTAGGTGCGGCAGATGAAGCCCTTCATACCACTAAGTTCTCCCTGTATTTACCTGAGCAAGAAAGAAGATACTGGGGAGATAAGAAGTGGATGGATATTTAGAAACAGACTGACACATGAAGCAAACTAGACAGTGCAATGGAGAGCTGGGAAAGGCATGCATCACACAGACAGGTCTGGACCACGTCTGCTGGTGTCCCCTGCATCAGGAGAAGTTAGCCACATGGGGGACAAGATGCAAAGACATACAGACTACAGAATGAGCCTGCACATCCTACACACCCAGCACAGCTGAGCCACAGGAGGTCAGGCAGGCTGGTAAGCACACATTACCAAGCAGGGTGCCCCCAGATCCATTAGAGGATTGATCGTGGTAGGGAGCTAAAGGCGAAATCAGACAAGAGGAACAGTCAGCAGACAACTGAAAATGAGCCAGGCCTTTGTCAAATCATGGTTGGCTTTGAAAGAAATGAGTTTTTCCTCCCTGGGGACTAATAAACTGAAATGTGAGTGACAGTGATGGATTGCAAGGCAACCTGCAGGTCACGCGGCCCACAGCGAACAGCTGGATGAAAGGCAGACTGAGGGGACACGACAGCTTCTTCAAGAGATTTAGAGCAGAATTTATCTTATTTTATCTGGGTCAGGCATCCAGTCCAGCCTCAGCCAGGTCCTTGGGCTCCCTCTCATCAGCAGAGAACAGCAAGCGTGCCTCCAGAGGCAAGTCACCCAGCTCAGACACGTAATGGCGATGGACAGGATGAAGCATCTAAAATAAGCCTCAATGCTTAAGTGTAAAGCACCTAGATTGAAAGGGAGTGAGCAGGGAGAGAGATACTGAATTGCTGCTGCAGCTGGCAGCATTTCTGATGCTGGATTAGTTTGTCGATTTACAGGTCTTGAAGGCTGGCAGCCTCACCAGAGAGCAAACTATCAGAAAACAACCAGGGAAAGGGGCATGCAGGTTAAACTATGTTGTTTCTTTATGTCATTTGTTCACTTCCACTTGCATTTTGGGGGGAAAAAAGCCAAGTCTTAGAGTCCCACTATGAAGGATCCAGTGTTCTTACAGGCTCTCAGTAAGAACAGGTCCAGCCCTTAAACTGGCATTTTTCAAGCTTATTCTCAAGCAGCTTGAATACACTGTTATTTTGCCAAAATTAATAATGGGGATGTATTTTGAGTCACACTGCTATGGCTAGTGGAATACAGTTTAAAAGTCCTAACCCGATCCTCCTAGCCCTCCTACGGTTTTTCAGCATGTTGGATTGCTATTTCACATTGACTCAAATCAACACATTACTATCGCGCAGCAGTGCGCAACATTACATGAACTAACTTAATTTGTGTTGCAGTATACAGGTTTTTTCCCCATTGTGACTAATTGGCTAAACAGTAAGAGTGAGGGGGTTTCCTGTTGAAACTGTGCTTATTTCCCTACCACCACCTCAACTTGACTAGGAAGACATAAGTAAGTACTGGATGATTTCCTCTGTAGACTTGGTTCCTCTGATCTGCAATCAGAAACTACCTGATGATCAGGAGATGATCAAGATGTAGTACACATTTTTAGCACCTTTTCTTTCTGGTTTCTGGAAGGCACTTCTTTAAACATTGTCCAATTACTTTTTTTCTTTCTTTTTTTAATTATTAATTACCTCTGGACTTCTGGGCTATGCACTCTGTGAGAGGCTGCAAAAAACCTTGATTAATACCTATCTTGCTCGTGCAAAATGCTTGTGACTGCTATAGACAGGCCTGTTGTTTATGGTTCACGTTTTTAAACAATCCTAGAGAAATCGCAATTGATGATTAGAGTGGGGCTCCCTCAGGAAGTGCTAAAGAAGGGGAGATGATTATCTGAGCATGAGATCCTCAGACAGCCCTGACCCTGAAGACAAGTGAAGAAAGGGTTTCCGTTCCCCAGCCCAGACTGATGTGGATGTGAGCATTCAACAGCAGCTACAGAAACAGCCACACAGCGTAGAGACAGGAATCACCTGTAACACACCGAAACCAAACCATTGTATTAACCACATGCTGTTAGGGAGACCAACGCAAAAGTAAAGAAGTGGGAAGAACTGCCAGCTCGTCCTTCTAGCCTGCTATAAAGCAGCAGTTTTACAAATAAAAATTTCTATTTGTGCAGATTGATGGGAAGCAAACAACTCCACCTACACAATTTTAAAAGCTCCGACATGCTGAACTCTATTAGAGAGCATGGGACCTACATGAGAAGGCTCAGTGACTGGGCAGAGAAGTTCTTCCACATGAACCTCCTCTTAGTCAGTGAAAGAAGCAGACATAACTACCATGTAGTTTTCATTTTCATATGAAAGCGCTTTTTGTCTTTTGGCCAGGAAGGCACTCATTTGATAAAGCACTTTAGGAGTCTAGGTGTCTTCCTTCCTCTGAGACATTTGCATAGGGAAAAGAAAGATCCCACGGTCAAGAACTTCTCATGATGATGCTGTAAGCTTCTGCTTAAAAGCAATGACATTTCTGGTACTTTCTACTTTTCAAGCTCAAAGCCCAGAACCAAATGCAAGACTTAATTTTGTAGATCACTAAGTTAAGCTGCCACAGTGACCTTATTTGAACTACCTAACTCAAGAATAAGTGGAAAATACCTAAAGGCCAAACAGCAAGGGGGAAAACACATTAAAAAGAATTATCAAAAGCGATCCTCAAGGACACAAGACTAAGGAGAATATGACTTCATTATGTTTAAGAAACCAGAGGTTTGGGCATAAATTATTAAGTCTGCAAAAGCCAACTCTTGAGGCCAGCAATTTTGTAGCGAAATGCAATGTATCAATGCAAAAAACCACAAATTGAAGTTACAGCTGCTTCTGTAACTGAATGAACAAAGCTTCTGCAAGTAACTGGGAAAGAAAAGCAGGAAAGAAGAGAAGGTGGTCCCAAAAAACCCTCATGCTTCTCCATGAAAGGAGAGAAGTTGCCAGAGGGGCAGCTCCAGACTTGCAGCCACATCAGCTCACCTGTGGATGTTGGGAATACTCGCCATATTCATAATGCCATAGTTCATCATCACCAGGACAAAAAGATGAATGGAATACCTTGAAGACAACAAAGTGAGTATTTAGATAATTTCTACGTGACCTGGAAGGGCTGGCAGTTCAGAGCAAGGGAATATTTTTCCATGCAAATGACATGAATGTGGTGTCATATCACAGTATCAGTAAACATGAGTTATCACAATGACATCTTTATAGCCTGAATATCCAACATAAATTAATACTTATTGACAAGATACTGTCAATGTGTTTCATTGAGAGAAAGAGCAGCCTAGCTCAAAATGCACATTCAAACTGGACGCATCTTTTCCAAAAGAGGTATCTTCACAGCAGACTGGCGTGGCTTTACCTTCCAGAAAAAACTTCACTGATTAAATACTTCACTTATAAATACTTTCATGGTTCATTTTACTTTAAGAGTCTGGTATGGTTATGCTGGTTAGGAATTACTGCGTTTTTTTAGGATAACACAGAAAGTGCCTTAAGACTAAGAAGGTCTAAAAAGATGTAATCCAGAAAAGCTGATATGAAGTTTAAAAATATTTTTACCCAAGCCTTGTCTACATGGTGACTAAATACTCACCACCCAAAGCAGAAGACAGCAAAGTATATTCCAAAGAGGGTGGCAAATGCATGGCGAACAGCAGAGCTGGCATGACTGGGACCCAAGTAAATACGAAACCAAAATGCAGCCAAAAGTGCAAACAGTTGACAGGCTACAAAATTGATCTGCAAAAGACAAACAAAACAAAAAACGGTTGTGATTCTTAGAGGAGAGGGGGAAGGAATCTCTCCATTCTCAGAACAATAAAGAGTGGAGCCAGGAAAAGGGAGTGAAAAAAGTGAGAGCAATTAATCTTTTGTTTCTTAGAATTCTCACTTGTGAGCCCAAGCGGTAACTTTCCTTGCCCAACAACAGAAGGGATTAAACAAGCACGTAGCCACCCAGGAACTCAGACTGAAGGAAGAGTAGGCTCCAGCTACCCGCGGTACGGGCAGGCTTGGAGCGGTTCTCACTCTCTCCCCGGGACAGGGCTCTGCTACACTGCCAGCCACCCGGCACACCAGCCCAACCCAGGTGCAGGGGACACTACTCTCCTTCCTGTCCTCTTGGTGGGAGTCAGAGGCCCAGAAGCAGACCGGAACTCTGAAGCATTGCCCCAGTGCCTGACTTTCTCCAAAACCCCTCCAAAAAGGGCAAAACCAACAATCTTGATGTGACGCTATTTCACAAGCAGTAACTAGACAGCTGCCTTAGCTGACACGCTCCACTCCACAGCATCCTCCAAGCAGGCCTTTCAACTTACCATTTTTTTTGCAGTTCCAGAGTGCAAAGAAAACAACTTTGCCCTACCATCATGCAGACAGCTAAAGGAAAATGCTTCTCAGCTGTTCTTTGCCAAGCGGTCTGGTCCCACTGTAAGGGGCACAAGACAGGTATATGCAGAGGGCAAGCAGCCATGACTAGAGCCTACTCCTATCAGACACAAGGACAAGCAAAAGCTTCAGTGTCCTCAGGGCAAAACCGACACCAAGCTGCCTTCTTCACAGAATCATAGAACCATAGGGTTCAAGTCACCTTCTCTTTGGCAGCCTCCGCAAAAATCCCAGAAGTCAGAGGAACAACAGAGCTCAGGACCTGTCTCTAACAGAGCAATACAGCATTAGGATTCAACATCCGTAAGTCCAGCCTGGACCCTAGACAGCTGGAGTTAAATTCATTTATTCAGCTGCAGTCTTTTTTTTTTTTTTTTTTTTTTAAATCACCCTGAGCTCTCCAGCAGTTAGTCATCCCAAACTGAGCAAACCTAAATAGGCTGCAACATTTAAGCAATCACTTGGATTAGAGGATTATCCAAAGCTATCAATCCAGGACAGGATGATGCATCTCACGCTGAAATGCTCTGACATGCTGTCTGTCCAGAGGTGGTTGAATTCAGCCAGGCTTCTTGTCAAAAACATTTACAATGTGTTTAACAAGACACTACAGCCCCAAACTGCTTTTACTGTGGTGGACTGTATCCAACAGGGTGCTGTTCAAGCAAATGCTTTTATTAAAGGTTTGTTAGCTACATTGCTGCTCTTCTTTTATTTCATTGGTGCAGGCAGCCGTGCAATGGAATAATGCAGTAATTTAAGTACTTAGGTATGCTGAATCTTAGTTCTTTGGAGCAGAGACAGTATTGATTTATTTCTTGTTCATGTAAGAAACCTGCATTTATAACAGACGGTACCATAGAACTATACCCAAAAGCAAGTAATTAGCTATGTCTTATTATGACAATACTTTACGCTTTATTTAAATAAGATAATTCTTATTTTCCATGCAAGATTTAAAAAGTAAGAGAACAAAATTGCACTGGTCTCACAAAATCCAGATGCTGAAGTACAAATCCCAAACTCTCATCTGGTCTATTAGCATACAGTTACACTCAAAACACTAACTCCTGCCCCTCCTTCTGCAGCCAGAGGTACCACAGCAATGGCTGAAAAGAAGACATCCCCTACAGGGCTGCTCTGATTGCATCTTTTCTAAGCAAGTTGCCAAGACTGATGGAAGCCAATTTATCAATGACAATTCAGTGAACCTTAACCCCACGTCAGCCTGCTCCCACATAGGGTCACACCAGTACATCCAGCGCAGCTCAACTTTGTGGCACGCAGAGCCCCTCTGATTCAGAATAAAGAAGGAAAGCGCAGAGACTCCAAGAAACCCGATGTGGCTGATTGTTTAAAAGATAACACCCCCTTCTGTGCAGCATCACTCATGGATGCTGTACACCAGTAAAAAAACATCAAGATAAGCAAGAATTTGCTTTTTACTTTCATTCAGTTCTTGTATGTTCAGTTCAAGATGTTAAAGATGCTGGGATTTCACAGGTTCACACGCACAGCAAAATGAAAGTGCAAAATGCCATGGCAGACACACTTGTAATAGCATGTACATAATTAAGGCAGGTAATGCCAGCAGCAGCAAAAAGCAAGCAGCAGAGACTTCGTCACAAGCTAACATATAGTATACAACAGCACAGCAGCCTTGCATACATACGCTGTTGCTTGCCTACACTATCAGTTCCTCTGAGCACATATCACCTGTGCTACTTGGGTTAAAGTTAGCACAGGTACACCAACCATGCCACTATCACACCTTCATTTTGTTGTACAAATTAACCAAGGCTATTTCTTCTCTGCGCTGTTTCTGCAAGAGTTGGGGCAAAGCCTTGTACCAGGATAAAAGCAAAAGCACATGCTAGCCCTGCATTTCAATCAGCTTTCAATTTATAAGGGTTGTTTCTGCTGAGCAGCCAAACATCACAGACTCAATGTGCTCAGCAAGCAATAATCTCAGAATACTAGCTTATGCTTTTTGTACTGAATTAAGCTAGAAAGTACCTTACAAAGGAATGGCTACGACACACCATTAAACGCTACAGATATGATTTAAAAACATAAAGATTAACCTTCCTTTTCAGGATCTGTAAATGACAGTGATGGTGTTGAAGAGGCACAAACACACATCAGGATTCCCAAGTGTGATTTGAACATGGTGTGACCTACCACAGCAGCATACAGGAAGTGAGAAGGCTGCACCCCAATGCATTGCTTGGGACATCGACTCCCAGATACAAAAAAAAATGCAGTCTGAAATGCAGAAAGAGAAGACTTTTCCTCACTGGATGAGGCCATTCATGCTTTTGCCTTTGCCCTCCCTTCTGAACTGCAGCCACCATAGCTCTTCAGCAGCTTTCCAGGTTCCTCTCCTCCATGGCCATGTTTTTCTGACAGGCAGCGCTGCCCCTAAACACAACATGCTGCATTTGTTTTCTTTGTCTACCATTAAGGCTTTCAGGGTGGGTTTTTTTTTCGTGTGTATTCACAGTAACGTATTACAAACAATGTGATTGGTTTTAAAGGATCCATCAGCAGAGGGGTTGGTAGAGGAACACCAACGGACAGGAAAGCCAGGTAAATACAAGAATTACTGATAAAACCTTTCTGTCATCCATGAGGTATTTGGTACCTGTTGGACAAAAACCTTGTGCAATAGTATTGGAGAATACTACTTTTATCTGTCCACCTGTAAGCTTGCACTTAGAATCTGAATACACCAAGGTCACCTCTGATTTCTGTGGAGTTCAGTCTGAAGATCAAACTTAGCTGTGCAGAGCTCACTGCAAGGTCTAGCACATACTTCACTGCAAGACTGACTTTTAGAGGTGCTAAGCAATTGCAGAATACTTCTGTAGATCAATCCCTTTTGCATTTACCTGAGCCAACCTGAAAGCATTGGATAAAACAGGCCAAATCTTTTCTTAACTATAACCTGTCATAAAGAGAGGGAGGGAAGTTGTTTGTTTCTTGGGTATCAGGAATGCGAGACAAATGTCAAGACACCAGTAAAACCAGGGAGCTCCTTTCCAAGTGCTGAGAAAATTTGTTCCGCCTGGCAGTCTGAACTCTGTATTTAAAACCAAGCACTAACATTGGTACCAGACCAGATCTAGCCTGTTCTCCACAGAGCAGTAGAGGGATATGACAGCTTTTCATACGACTACCACCTCTGTTTAGTTATTTATATGTAACATTTTAAACACATGCAGCATTCACATGCATACACACAAGGACTGGCAGTTCATCCGACAGTGACTTTACTTCATTCATTTTTTAACATTAATTTTATTCTTCACTCTACATATTTAAGGTACCTAAGTATATAAATCCCTAAGACTTTAAGAAATGTACTGCATCACAAGTGAAGTAACAGTCACACTTTCCTGCCTTTCCCTTCCCAAAGAGAAAAGCATTCGTGTGTGTGTGTGTGTGTATATATAAAAATAAAAAACCCTTTTGGTTATTTCCACTGTTGCTAAAAACACTTTGTAAACAGTAAATTGAGGGCTTGTGAACATCGATGAATGGTGTCCACACAGAAATAACACAGAAATAAAAAAGAAATTATATTAGAATTAACCCTTCTCATTCTGACCCACCATTATAAGTCATTTAACCCATGTTTTTAGATAGTCACATCTATTCCGTGTTGCCATCAATTATTTTTTTCACATCTGGTTTCAACTCTGCCAACAGAAAAGAAACACTTTTGCTTTTCACAGTCATTTTCTTCCATGCTGTAGCGAGTAAGATGTAATAAAATTAGGAATCAGAGCATGTGATATGTTGCCAAAACAAGATATTATCTTCCTTTCATTTTCCATGATTAAACACTGGAAGACAGAAAGGCAGTCTCATCACAGTATCCTGCAACGACATCTGGAAGACCTGTACCTGAGTCACAGCCAGCTGAAGGCAGCCTTGCAATGCAGAAACAAGATATCTGAACTTCTGGAGAGAGAGAAAATCTGGAACAGCTCCAGCCCAACTAGGTTGATGATTATTGTTGTCTGGTTAAGGAATCCTTCAATATCCAATAGTCTCGACTTTAAAGGGCCAGATGGATCCAGAACATGTAAACACCAGGTACAAAAAATGAGAAAAAAAATAAGCCATAGTTCCTCCCCTTATCCATTCAAATTCTGTAGCAGCAATAATTCAAAGCAATGTTTAGACTGCAAATCTGAGTTTTATACAAAGCTAGCAACCAGGTCAAACCAACCAACTGAGCACCTATGATGTTGACACAAGAATAACCAAACATAATGGTTTCAGGATCCCCTATACTATTACGCCAAAATCAAAGCCCTCAAAGTACATAGAAGGTAAACTCCGTCTGCCTTGAGCCTTCGCATCTTCTCCCATTTTTAGTAGCATGAAACTAACTTGGTGAATGCTGGACTGGTACTGTAGGAAGGGGAAACACCGACTCCTAGCCATCTGGAGTCACCTTTTCAGTCATCTCCATCAACAGGCAGGGCATTGCATGGGAAATTCATCTCTTCAACTTCATAACCATTCTCAGAGGAAAGCCATAAAACTTTTTGCTCTGTCTTTTATTGGGTCCCATTAACTATCTGAGGGTGGGCACTTTTAAGGGCAACAGCCATTTGGCAAGTCCTGAAATAAAAGTTCCAAATACCTGGCATCAAATACACTTGTCTCAAAATCTCATCATTTGGAAGACATAAGCCCACTGCCCATAACACTGAGTGGGAACAATTATCACTGTTTGTTCTGGGGGCAAACTGGCTCCCTGGTGAAGGTTAAAAACAACAAAAAAAAAAGGTAGCAATTTACCACATTCCTCTAACAGAAAGTCATGGAGCCATTTTGGAGTGCATTTCCAAAAGGACACAGGTAAATGTGTTGTTTGGTGCACTGAAAAATGACTGAAAAAACCCACAAAAATCTTATGAGGAGAAAGTGGAAAGTGTTTTTCCCGTCTAGAAGTTCTTGGGATGGGAAACAGAAAATACAAGAGGAGGCAAAATCTGTGTTTATACCCTTCCATCAAATCATCACGAATATTCTTGGTGCCCACTCACCGTAGGTCATGGTAGGCTGCTAACAACCCACTTCAGGAAGTTTCAATTCCCCTCATCCCACAAGCCTCGCATCTGCAAATCACCCTATTTAAGGAAGCGGTAATAGACATTTGAGAGTTACTAGATCACACTCTAGGAAGAGATAATAAGTAAGATTAAGCCCATAGTCTGTTATTTTAGTGCTTTTAACATTTTCTTTATAGTTAACTATGAGGAAGAAGTATCCTGCATTCTGTTTTGACCTCAAAAATACTTTGCTTTTCCTTTACTACTTTTTTCCTCCCTTATACTAGCAGAAAAACTGATCTCACTTTCCAAAAATCTAGGAGGATATAACAAATTGACCACACAGTTCTCTCCAAACTCCAAATGGCAATTAAGTCCATTACCCAAACCGGACAGCCCTTTGTAAGCAAAATTCCTATTAATGCTATATAATTCATTCACTATGAAAATCACTATGAGAAATCACACTGCTAATATGTCACTTGTTTGATGAGAAGGTGCTGACGTGTCCCCCACAACATACCACCTTTGGACAAAAAGCAGGCCTGCTGCACATTCATACACAGAGGTATGAGTGTTAGGCTGCCAGAATACTGGCGGCTAGCACCCCCGTCCATGCCCGCTTCAACAGGCAGCAGGTGATGCAGACTGCCCTCAGATTACAGATATCGCAGAAGATACCTCTACTTTTATTCCAGGCCTTGCGCTTATCAGCCGAATGAGAGAATAAGGGTTTACACCTACATTTTATCTGCTGAACAAAAGGGTTGTTCAGTGGCTCAGTATAAAGATGACATTGTAGCCCATGGTAAAGATACTTCGTATTTGCTGCTATCTACTAATGAGCTACTGAGCATTAGTTTAGGAGGCTGCTACGAGGTTTTCATCTGCCAAATTAGAACTTCTCCTCTATTCACTAACTTACCACAGATCACCAAACAGCTGTTTTCAGTATTTGGAAGAGCATAAGAAACTACTGACAGCAACAGCAACTCCTTCTCAACTCAAACCACTGTCTGTGGAGTCCAAC
This sequence comes from Chroicocephalus ridibundus, assembly GCF_963924245.1. NCBI lineage: Eukaryota > Metazoa > Chordata > Aves > Charadriiformes > Laridae > Chroicocephalus > Chroicocephalus ridibundus. The sequence continues at coordinate 70,671,800 of NC_086285.1, read as the reverse complement.
AGTGCTTGGGCAGTATTTTGGAAAAGGGATGCCATAATAAAACATTCCACTTTGCCAGAGATCGGCCCCATCTTCCAGGATGGTGTCTTTCTTGTAAAGAACAAAGCAAGAACTACAGAAGGGCAATAACTTGTATTCTCTGTTTAAAAGATTATTTTGCACATTTAACCAAAGACACCTGGCAAACAACATGTTTAAGTTCACTTTGCTGGCGACACTTCTACTTTGATGTTGAAAATTAGGCCTGCTGGTATGATAGCATTTCGTAACATCCAAATTGTGATATTTAAAATGGGTGTGTTAAGAATGAGAGAGAGAATATTCTTTAATCAGATCATCTCAAAGATATCTGATACTTAACTGAAATTTTTCAAAATATTTTGATCTTCCAGACTATTTTTATGAACCGTAAGGACAAATATTCTCTACAGAGATCACTTAACTCTATGCGGGAAGGTGACAAACGGCCCCAAAAAGAGGGCAATATCACAGAAATCATGTCAAGTTTCCTACTGCTAGAATTTTGACTCGGGTTTCCACAGAGGAGTATTCCTGTAACATCATCTGTGCATACTCCACGGTGGTATCGCTTTGCACAGAACTCAGTGCACCAACAGCCAGCATAAACAGCCATTTGTGAAGAAATCAGACTCAACTGCCGCTTGCAAGATGCTATACTTTATGTCTACATACAAGCACTGTGAATTGCAAACAGCATGGATCAGAGAGGAAATATTAATTTACATTGGGGAAATACTGATGTGACTACTGAAAAGTCACATCTCTGATATTATACTGAAACAACTCATTTCTCTGACTTTGTGTTGTCAGAGTCCCATAGAAGATTTTGAGAGGGCAGAAGCAAAGGTTTGAAAATAGAATTTCTCTCATAAGAGAGAGAGAAAAGCATATATGCATGACCAATTTAAGATTACCGTCGCCTTTGGAAGCAGCACCAAGTTCTCATTAGCCCTGGCTTTTTCGTTGCTGTTGCATGTGGGATATGGAGTTGGTAAAGTAGAATATGCCAAATTGCCAGTATTTTTGCCTGTTGTGCTGTTTTCCTGGGTAAATTCTGCTGTTTCCCTACTTACAGGGTCAAATATCCTTCCATGATTTAGACTATAAACTTGAAACAGATGTTCTTTCTGGATTACCTCTATGAAGCCACTAGCAGAATAATCACTAGCAGGACACACACATAAATATAGCTATAGAGCAGATTAAACCCTGAGTCATCAGAAATTTTAAAAGAAAAACATTTAAGTCATAAGTAAGCTTGAGAAGTCAAATCTACATCATAATGCTAAGTCACACACCCACACATTTACCTTTGATGGCTGATAAATTTAATGTGTGGACCTGATCCAAAAACAGCTTTAGCTTGCTGTCAACAGCTCTTACATTGAACTGTAATGACACTGTATGTTGAACAGATGTTTAAGTAGTGATCATTTATGTGCAGCGATGTTCCGCCACTACCTGTAACTCAGTAATTAGTGTTCTCTCAGTGAGTAATGCCAAAACATAGCATGATAAAATTCCCTTGTACCTGAGATAGCCAGCACTAATTCCTACCTGTAATAGAAGCAGCAGTAAAATCAAACAAGCTGGAACTTTTAGTCATTCAGGTTGGGTTTTTTAAACCAGAATGCCTTTAGGTTGTTAGGAGAGCTGCCTCATTTCTTCAAATTACTCAGCAGTGAGGTAGCACACTAATTACAGTACCTTTAGCCACAAAAGAGTACTTTAAAAAGAATCATTTGACATACCTCTGTGCAGGTATAGTATCACATGGTATAACATGGCAGACACATCCAAAAGCAGAACTACAGCCAGCAGGTCAGAGTATAGAAGATATTTTAATGAGAAATGGGAAGAGAGGTGCGAAATGTTGTTATCCAAGCAGTAATTTTGGCAGAAAAAAAAAAAAACCAACCCAAACACCAGGACTACCAGCCTTGCTTTTCCAAAGCCGTCACAGGAAGTAGGAAGTCACTGGGACCTCATACTTGTGGCAAAGGTGGCATCTTGTACCGCCTACCCTCCTTGCTTATGCGTAGATTCATACTGATGCAGGGAGAACAGACTGACCTTATCACATTAGTCCATCACTCCAGCTCTTCTCACAGGGTCCATTCAGAAGACCCAATTTAAGCATATGTAAAGTTAGGAGACAGATGCTGAAGTGAAAATGAACAGAAACAAGGAAAACAATAACTCCAGGAGAGTAAAATACAACAAAGCAGAGGCTTGAGTGCCTGCAAAGCTTCCTCTGAAAGTCCCTAGCAACTTCCCATGGCAGGGACACCACAGCACTCTTTCCCACCTTTCTTTGACACCTGTAGGGCTCAGACAACTAACTGGAACTTGGATCCTTAGTTTTCATAACCATTAGTTAAATACACCAGTTACCCATCTTTTTCTCCGAAATGAATTCTTGGATAACAGCTATTGTTCCCAACTGGTCTCTTCAGACCTGATGAGTGCTCTCAAAGCCCAAACAAATATTTTCACACAACCTGTGAAGAGCGTTGCCTAGCCCAACACCATCACCTCATCCACCACAGACAGTAGGTCAGCAACAAAAAGGAAGCAGGACCAAGACAGGTTTCATCAGGCATGACCCAGCTCAAGCTCACCAGCCTCGAGCACTAACTGCTCCAGAGATTTCAGTCTGGTTTCTACTTTTGTAGTCTTCAGTAAATACCTTCAAAGTAGCAGTACTAAGAGTAGCATCAACACAGATCTGCATTTTCCCCCCAGATTTAAAGGTTTAGTTTTTAAAAACTTACAACACAGCACAGCAAGTCAAGCACCTTTTCACTTTGTCTGTGTAACTGGCATAAGTACGTAGTTGATTTATTCAAACTGCAAAGAAGGAAGACAATACAGACATATGTGCATATACCCAGCCACCCTGCTGGCACGTCTTTCTGTGGCTTCAATATAAATTAGATTCCCCAGATAGCAATGGGAGTCGCACAAATGTAGGAACGGCAGGATCCTTATAGCAATGTTTCTAAAGTACCAATTCAGAAACATGCTTCCAGGACAGATGAAAGCCTTGCGCCTGCATATATTCATCAATTTAAAAATAAAACAGTAGGCTTAAAGTGCAATCCTTCACTAGAATGGGAACTGTCACATCTAAACTAACTTGCCCCATTATTGCTGTTGCAATGTCTGTGCAATTCTATTTTCAGTTCCTTTTCTATAGAAAAATGTGTCTGTGGTCTTTAAAAATACACACCAATACAAACAGAGCAGTTTTGTTCACGTTATCCCAGTGATATCCCAGTAAGTGCACACAACAGAAAGAAACAAACATCAGTAAGGGAAAAAAAGTGCCAACTTCACAAGTTATTCTAAACCAAAAGGAAGTTGGGCGGCGCTTTTTTCCCCCCACTGTAGAATCTGTCAGCACTGTGTTAAATTTACGTGCATTATTCTTGGAATTAAGTGGCTTGATCAAAGACTAAACCTTTCAGACATTACAATGGTATTATAGAAGAATTTATTAGGCCCTTACACATTGAAAATCTGGAACATCCTGTATTTAAACACTGAACCATGCTCATTGTAACTTAAAACAAGGGCACTGTAAAAATTAGCATATTAGGACATGCTTTAAAAACTTATGCAAGGACTTTGCTAGAGGAAGGGTTAGAATTTATCTGTCCTAACACTGATGTCAATACCTGAGCTAGTCTGTCTAAATTTCTTTTATTGTCAATGGGGAAGAAAGGCAATTCTAAGTTGCAATTCATCTGATCCTAAAACACAAGTCTAAACCAGGTACTTCTACGATAAAAGTAATCTAGATGAGTAAGTTTAGATGTAAAAATGTACACTGCAGACTTACAAAGATGAACAGTAGCCACACTACAGGCATTAACAGAAGCAAAAAGAAATCTCTGGACTGTGAAACTGGACTTCCATTTGGTTGCAAGAGATGAAATTTTCAAAAACGAGCCACAGTTCCTGGTGCTCCACTTTTTGGTTTACCGCTTAAAAGACACTGTGAAATGGTATCATATTCCAGAACCTGGTATTCTGCAATAAACTAAGCCCACTTCAAGTGCCTGAAATAGAATTGGGGGGGGGGCAGAAGATGCCAATTAGGATGCACTTCTGAAAAAAAATTACCATCTACTGCCAGATATGTGTGGAAGAGTTTTAGGGTAATAATGTTCCTACACAATGGGTGCAGTCAAATGCACCCGGTTTCCTGCTTCCACAAGCAGGTGCTGCAAACCTCAGTTCTTCCTGTCCTCTTCCTTGTCTAAGCAGTTTTGTATCTCCAAAACACCCAGAAACAGCACTTACAAAAGAAGGGAAGGAAAACCCTTGTGAACAATAAAGAAAATGCTTTCAGTTGAGCTTCAAAACATCACTTCAGGGTACATCAACATGGAGAGGTGAAGATCTATGTTCTTCTGCACATGCTCCAACCTAGCAAAATACTGGGCACAGATCTCAGGGCGCCACCATACCCTTTCCCAGGCTACAGAGCCACAGAAATTGCTAAAAGAAGTACAGAAGATATTTCCAGCTACCTTTCAACATGGAACTCCCTTGCAGGCAGAAGAGGATACACAAAGATTTTGGGAAGCCATCAGTAAGCGCCAAGGAAAATCTGCAGTGAATCTGCTCAGATGTTTTTTGTTTGGGTTAATTTTCAGCCAGCTTAACCTGTACAGATGCACAACTGAGAGGTTTTTTTCCACAAGAAAAGAAAAAGAAGCATGGCAAAAGGGGAGGGAATATATACAGAACCACCTTTTTTATTAGTAAACTTTAGTCAAAGCCATTTCTTTGACTGGGAAAATCACACTTTCAGTTTATATTTTGGCAATTACCTTTGCAAACATACAGTAACTCACTCTCTTTGTTTCCATAAACAATGTAAACTTTATATTCTGCAGTTGCTTGCAGAGTCCCCCATTTCCACTGTGGCCCTTGATTCTGCTGGCAAGCAAATTTTCTAGATAGCTTTCTTCATCATTTTTTAGCCTATTTCCAAAAAGCTGTGTATGGGGATGGTTTATTTTATTATATTTTTTTTCAATTCAAACACAATTATCTTTGTTTCATTCCTTTGGTGTAACAGTGACCGTGTAGAATTAGCAAGCCTCCGAAACTGCCAACTTCAGATACTCGCTTTCACAATCGTGAGATTTCACAGTCATAAAATACTGCCCTTCCCTACTGTTCCCTATTGTTCAAAAGTAAAATTATTGCTCTATGCTGTTTAATATAAAATATGTTTATCTAACCTTCATTCATGTGGGCTGAAGACTTATTTTTAATCCCTTCAGAGCTGTGGCAGGAAGAGAAGCCACCAATAAAACATGTACAGTGACAATATCCTGTTGTGGCTGGTTTTTCCTTCCTTATTTCTGCTCAGAATTTGCAGCACGCTCACTTCATGCTCATTTGTTTTGGATCCTGAACCATGCAAGACGACAAGAACGTAGCCCCAGCTGTTTAGTTATGCCTGTGTGACAAGCACCTTACATCCACAGCAAATATCTCTGGAAGCTGAACTTCGGAGCATGTCTAATTTTAGGCATTTAACTTCAGGCTCTATTGAAAACAAGTAACTTGGAGATGACAAGCACTCAGGACTCGGCGCAAGTCAAACATCTCAACCGTCACTACACTAAAATATCTGGAAATCATTAGTATCTTTCCAAAAGTCATGCCCTGAATGAATTCCAGGGGTTACCCCCTCCAAAAAAAAAATAAAAAATTTCCTAGTTCTCAAACTTAGCAACCAAATCAAAACAAAAACTAACAGGAAAACACACAGCATGAGCAAGTATCAGTTGGTGAATAAGCATAAAGAAATGTAAAACAAACAATAAAAAAAGAAAAGATACTTAGATTTTGCTATAAATTGATTTCATTTGCACTATAGTATATTTGAGAAAAAAAGATTTAATTTCTTTGCCTCTTTAAAAGCATGCTGCCTTCTTCATATATCTCCCACTAGAGTTCCATACTACTATTTGCATACAATACAGCAGAACTTTGCGTTATAACACTGATATTTTCCAAAGATAACTGACATATCAGGAGGAAAAAACACACCCACGTTTGTATTACTTAGCCACAGTATTATAATTTTCTCCAGGTGTATTCTTGCCATGCTTATGAGTCAGCAATAGCAGAAACTTAATTTGCTTTCCTTTACAAAGGACAGCAATCATTAGGCAACAGGAATAAGTCTAATTTTTTCCCCTTTAACAGTTTGGAAAAAAAGAAAATAATGTCCTTACATTTTACAACGATTACAGTGATGCTCCTACCATGCAGTGGCAGGCAAACTATTGTCCAAGAAACAAAGTACAAGAACAAAATTCCAGAAACTCCAAGTGAGCTCTTCTCAATATACCCTATGAACTTGAACAAAGCCAGGGAAAAGAAATTCAACAATCCTTTAAGTTGCATAAATAATTACAACTTCTTTTTCAAACAAGCGCTTTGCATATAAAGCCTAAAAAAACATGCTTTAAAAGAACTGGGACATTGCATGATCCAGACAGCTGGCTTGCGAAATTTATTTCCATCTCTCTTTCTATCGCAAGCTTTTATACCACTAACATCTGGCTATCTCAGAAGCACTTTGAGACATCATTTCAGGTTTGATTTTTAGCAAACATAAGATATCTCAGAATGCAGATGGACTTTTTCCCACTGTTACAGTAGCACTAAAGTGCAGAGTGTTGTAGCATATCAGCTTCCCTGATGCTGGAAGCCACCCGAGCAACCAGCAGCATGTACTTTATAGCAGATGAGGGAGAGCAGACTTGGAAGGGGGATGACCAGGGACCTTGGTCTGCACTGTCTGCTCTGACAAAGTCTCTCCAGGGCACAAGACAGTAGTTCCACCTCCCAGCAAACAAATGAGGCCACCATCTCATAGACAGAAATAGTCCAAGCAATTGCAAAGACCCGATTCTAGATACATGAAACAGAGGCACACCTGCCATTTAGGGTCTTCTAAACTGGTCTGGTACGTTGCTTTTATTAGTGACTATGCTCAAAAACCAAAGTGTCCAAGAAAAAGGAAAAAGAGGAGGCAGATATAGAATCAATTTTCTCCCAATAATCATTTAAACCCTGACTCAACTCTATCCAGGTGAAAAAAACAGGAAGCCTGACTGTTAAGCAATTGACGTAATGGTGCATGTAAAATGTATGATTGATAAGCAGATAACAGCCTAGTGATCAGTATGTCAGAACCCTATCAAAGGAAGAGGGCAGACTACGCCAGACACCTGCTGGTGTAGTCTCTTCAAAGAGAATACGCAGATGACGAAATCATCAAATACAGCATTAAAGAAACGCAGCATAAACTGAACAGAGAGGAAATGCTCAGCATATAGACAAAAAAAAACCTGCCAGTTAAAAAGCAGAACAGACAAGTAAGAGGATAACCAAGAGGGAAATACATTGCAAAGTATATAAAGGGCCAGTTACTTTCTATATAAACTGATAGAAGGATAGTTGTAGCTTGGGCTCCTTGAAAGCGGAATGTTGGAGAATTGACCTCTCTTGGGAGTTGGCTGATCTTCCCTACAGAGATCTGCTGCTTCTTGCTGTGTCACCATGTGAAGAAACTCAAGCAATAAATCCAGTGTCAGGTCAAGCCCTGGGAGGGGATGACGACTCTAGGAGACCCACTCACCCGTAATAGGAGCAGCTGCGCTTGGGACTGCCATCAGTGACTCGGGATCCCAAAAGCATCAGCAACACCAGAGGCAGAGCTGCCAGAAACCAGCATCTGCAGACGGGACGGGCCCTGAAAGGATCCAGCAAAAGAATACGTACTCCCAAAAGCTTTCCCTTTTAAGCTAGGAAGTATCTTACTCTGAATACTCATGTTTTTCATATAAACATCCAAGTCCTCACTGGCTCTGGCCGAGTTCTTGGCCTTAGCAGCCCCCTGTTGAAATGGGTTTCACAGTCCGGTTCTGGACTGCATGAAAAAGACCTTCATTTTAATCACTGTTGAATCTGCAGCCTTCTAATGTTATCACATTTTTCTCTTCACATGGAGAAACACTGGGAGACAGAAAGGAAGAAGTCCTAGATCTATTTCATTTATGCTGCTCACGTATACTTTCACCACGATCCCTCTTAACAATCACATTTCTAAAGCAAACAACCCAATTCCTTCACTTTGCTTTTGCATGTTTAAAAAGTCTACCCTGTAATTTTTCCTCTCCTATCTTGTTCATATTTTTATTCTGGTTTCATGGCAAAGAGCTACAGTCATCTTCTGATTTACAAGAGCAACTGCCATGGGACAGAAACATAATTATGTCACCCATTTCCCTCTGCCCTGGACCATTCTTTGTTCTAATCCTCATTTTATTTGCTCGTTAGCATCAGCAGAGCATCTCTAAAACTTTATTTCTCCAAACTGCTGAGCCCATTTTCCTCTCTGCAATGTTACGTTTGCAATTGGGAACTAGCGCCCTAGCAGAGAAGTAGCAATAAAGGTAACACTAAATCAAAGTTACATTCTCCAAATAAAAAACAAACAAATGTTTCCTTTCTTAAGAGTCTATCATATTTCACAATGTACCACAGCAACATGCCTACACTTTCAACATACTTGTATAAATTAGGCAAAACCCACCCATACACTGAGTGCAGTGTTATTGTTGCTGTGGCAACTACAGACCACAATTTTTTGCCTCAAGAGAATTCGCATAAACACAAACATCCAGACAAAGGCATAAACAGCTGTGGGTGCTAACAGTGTCTACAACTCACTGTGGATGTGTAACACTACCATCAAAAACTGGATTTAATTCAAAGAGTAAGTCCTTTAACTTCCCAGTCACTGTCTCCAAACCATTTGTCTACACTTGTTTTTCACCTTCAGTACAGCATAGTTGGCAGAACATCCTGAGAAACCCTGCAGCATAGGAAGTATAAATGTAAGACAACTCTGCTTGTGAGCGAACAAAGTAATTCTAAAACTCTCTCTCAAATAGATAAATTGTTGCTCTACCTGGCATTTGCGGTATAAATACTTACTGCAAATCATAGGAGTCAGTGATTTGAACCTCCCCTCTGTGCGTGCACATGTGAGATAAACAAAGTCAATACAGTCCTACTCTTTAACACTCCCTTGCACTGATAACAGGAAAAAACCTACTTTCACCAGTTTATAATGTCATTTAAGCTAGGTGGAAGAGTTAATAATTAAATCTTTTCTACTCAGCAGTCCTTTAAAAAAAAAGTTTAAAATAAAACCGATACATAAGCATGAAAACAAACACTGAAGTTATTTGAGAAATGTTGGGAGTGGGGGGGTCCTCAAATGTCTTGGGTTTTGCCTTGTCATTTTGCCTTCCCCATTCCTGCCCTATCTGCATACCAGTGCCAAACTGCACTTGAACAGAAAACCACAAATGAAGAATTTGTTCAAGTCCAATTAGAGCTTTTGTCACAAGACCAGGGCCTGTAGAAGAAGCAAACGCTCACCCTGTGCACAACAGCCAACAGATGAAGTTTCCTTCTTGGCCTGAATTTGTTACTTAGTTTTTTAGTATTCTGTGTGCAATCCAAAAGGCCAATCTAAAGGAGTATTTTCTTGCCTCCTTTTTCCCTCCCAGATGTCCCCAGCCTGACTCACTCACTGAAGACTGATACTGATCAATAACTTTTAAAGTTGCTATTCCATAGGATTAACAGATTTTTGTCTGGGACTTACCATGCAGATACATGCACTCTGGCGTTGTTTCATTTTATTTAATTACAAAAATATGTTTAGCAGGTTTTTTTCTCACATTATTGAGATTTCTTTTTTTTTTGAGCTTGAAATTTTCTTATCATGAGGGAAGACCAAAACACAGTAAAAAAAACTATTTTCCACCCAACTCCATAAAGGATGCAACATACTACAAGTAGCTCCCCAAAAAAAGTTCTACAAAACACATTTATGTCAGAAACTATTGCTTGTACTTTTGTTTTTGCTTTGGTGCTCACCTACAATTCTGCAAAAGCTGTTTAAAACGCCTTAAGCCAGGGAAAAAAGGACTGGTGAAAATTATCATTCCCAATCAAGATCTTAAGAAGGGAGAATGATCAGATCCCACCTTGTTCTGGGGCAGGACCACCCTTGACCATTTTTCTCCACCTGCCATTCTTCCCATTGGCAGAAGCAGGACAGGCTGATCCAGCCGAGCCCCGTTCACAACAGACTGGATTCCACACTGTCAGAAGTGACCAAACAAGCCTGACCAGTGCTATGCTCTGAAGAAACCACCAGGTGAAGGTCAGAGATTTCCACTATGCCTATCTCACCAAGTAGCGCAGCATAGCAGCAGCACGTCTGAAGAGCAAAACAGCTGAGGATGAGGACCCCACGTTCACATGACTCGTTGTCGGGAGGGTCTCGCTTCAGAGAAGCTGAACTCTGGCGCTGCAGGCTGCGTGCCCTGCAGCAGCTGAAACACTGCAGGCTCCTGGGGCACATCCATCAGCTCCATACTCTCAGAAAGCAAGCCTGCGCTGATGCTCTGGGGCCACTTCATGTGCAAGGCGTGCTAAGTGGGGACAGTCCAAAGATTCATTCCCAAAGCGCACTCCTGATCCAACCCACATGTTAACATAAACACTCCCACTATTAGTAAGGGACAGTAGAAATTTATGCATCATGCCGTGCATTTAAGAGCAAGCCTGGGTTTCTGGAAGCCCTCCTTAAGAACAGTCACTAGAATAGCTGAGCATACAGGAGATAAGGTTTGGTACCCTCAAGTTTACCCGTTACTACTAGGTCACATACAGAGGGATTTTTTCACTCCAAAAAGAAACACAGCCCATTGACATCTGACTTTTCACTTGGTTTTGGACAAGTATAGAAGGCCGGATTCACCTCCACACTGATGCCAATCCCTCCCCTGCCCAGAGATTACCAGCACCACTTGCAGTTTGGCAAGTCCACTTCGAGCACTGCCTATTCTCGTGAACGGTAACAGGAGCCAAGGAGCAATCAGGGCATTAAATACCATGCCAGGCTGGCCAACGCACAGTAAATCCTAAGCATTGGGGGCTCCCCTGAAAGCACAGAGCCAGCTCTGTGCTCAGTGACTAGACCCCTAGGCTGGAGCCCAAGAGTCTTCGTCACTACTTTATATTGTCTCAAAATAGCTGCAGAGCACCACTAAATCAGTGCTGGTGTAATTAATGTGCAGAGAAGGTTTCGGGAAACTTTATGCAGCGCTTCAACATTTATTTTTCCAGTTCTCATTTAACACAAATGAGAAGGAAACTGCTTAAAAGGGGGAAAATTGCAAGTGGCTGATTCCAGTTGCACTTTTGTCCCTTGCCAAATGAAAAACTTAATAGGACAGACTTTGTTTTCAAGGCATGAGGGATGTGGAAATATTTACACCCATAGTATCAAGACATCAGCCATGAGGTTCAAGACTGCAGTGCCAAATTGAGTGAGAACACGTCAAAAAAGGCAGCACACGTTTCCAAGGCAGATGAAAATGTGTATTATTGCAATTGTTAGTAATAGCTGACCTGAACAGAAAGAAATACTTTGGAAATAGCCTTAATCTTCAGAAAGTACTATACCTCTGTCTCAGGAACGTACAGAATCTTGGGCTCTGCACAAGTGGGCCCTGCACAAGTTAGAGAGTGAATTTGCTCTAAATGCCGTGCACCCCGCTGCCCTGCCTGCAGGCACCTCTTCAACTGGGGACCCAAAACAGGGTCAGCCAGACTATGCCTCTTCTTTAAATCAAGTGCCATGTCCTTCAGGGCATTGTAGTAAAAAGATAATGATTTCTCTTAAGGACAATAGTTTTACAAAATCTGGCTGCTTGAAAGTCAGAAAATATCAAAATTAAAGTCGGCTTTGGCAGCCTAAGCAATATGTCTCTATAAATGTGTTTTAAGGTGTTGATTTCAAATTTAATGTTTGCTTACTGTTTCTCAAATAACTAAAAGTTACACAGCTTTATTTTTTGCAGTTGAGGGTGTCAGGCAGGAAGGCGTTAAGTCTGACAAGTACAGCTGCAATTCAAAATGAAAACACTGAATTTTCAATTGCAGAATGACTGGCATTAGAGAATCAAAATGTAGCATAGTTCATACCAAACATGGACAGTTGTTCCTGTTGCCTTACAGTAGTTTTATTCAGGTAAAAATCAGATACTAATCTCACTTATGTCTTCAATGAACTTCCACCTTTATTTATCTCGCTTCAATCTCTAAAAATGTATTTTTTTTTCCCTTTCAGCACTACATCTTCTAATGCCTCTACTGATGACCATCAAAGCAACCTTAAAGTTTCCCAGCCTAAGTCTGTTGAGTTCCTAGAAAGCTATTTTTTTATTTGGCTTTTCATTGCACAAGAAGTGGATTAGAAAAACCACGCAAAGAGGCTTGGGACTAACAAATCTGCTGACTAGCTAAACCAGAGAGCAGAGAAGCAAAACTGAAGTTGGACAGCAAAAGAGCTGCAAAATGTGAAGTTCAGCAAAACAACCCCTGATTTTTGGATGAGAATTCATGTGGATTTTTGTAAACGGAAAAAATATACATATAATTTTTTTCTTCTTTCTCCTTTTTAAGCCAATTTATCAGCATGCTTTGGGCAGAGAGCTATTCAAACTCAAGGAATAGTGGGAAGACATCTCTAACACTTCAACTATCCCAAGACTCAGAGGCATGTCCCACAGTCCCCCCACAGAGTTAGTGTTTTATTTAAACTGCTGCCACAACATAAGTATGCAGACCAGCTCCAATGAAAGGATTAAAATGAAAAATAAGGTGTACACCCAGCAGCCAAAGCATCCAAAATTAAGTTTAAAAGCACATTTTTTCCCCTTTGGGGAACCACGTCTGGCCTCATCAATGAAAACACTAAAGTTAAAAACCCTCTGATATAAATGATATAAACATGAGAAGATGCTCATACAACATCGCTTTTTTTTTTTTTTTTTGAGAGCACCCTTGAACATAGAATGCATTTCCCTGAAAGTCAACAAACTTGGTACTGTCTGACATAGGTCAGGGTAAGGCCTGTTACAATGTAAGGTTTGTTGTGCATCCGTTGAGGATTTGCATTTGGATTGATACTTCCGAGACAACAGGTAACCTGGGATATTAACAGTACTGCAAAATAACCTTAAGAAGTGAAACTTTTTTTAATAAAATGTCTTAACCCTTTGAATCTGAATTACTTCTAGAGATGCCTAGTGCTTAGGAAGGCATGGTGAAAACTCCATGTGGATAAACAATGACATTAAACTTACTTTTAATATACCTTTAAATAGCATATATATTTCTTCACTGTATTTATAAACACATGCCTCTGTTTACAAAATTTACACCATTAAAAGTTTAAGCTTTAACTTACCATACCTCACTGATTTATGCTAGATGATGATGTCTCAAAATTGGTGATTTAGGGCATATATGACAAAAAAATATATACTTTGCCAAGTCTTACTGTATAAGCATACTGGATGGATGACATTCCAGAATCAGTGATTTGGGGCATATGCGACAAGAAAAAAACCAACCCAAAACTCTTTTCCAAATGCTGCTGGAGGTGTGTCATTGACCTAGCCAGATATTTTTAGAATGCAAGTCAGCTAAACTTCAAAGTCTACTTTCCTGGGATATGATGATGAATTGAACACAGAGAGTCTTTTCATCCTCTTTCAGGCTCATTAATTTTGTTACTGAATATAGCACTTCTTAAAAAATAATATTTCAATGCTAAATTCAAAGATAACTCATCCACTAAAGAGACATGCAGATACATGCTCAGACATCAGGATTATTTTAGCATCTAAAGCAGAAAACATTGCTGTGTTCTCATGCAGTGCGCTGTCTACTAAATAAAATGTGTACAGTCTGCCAGGTACACAGTGCAGCTAGGAATTGCGCACTCTGTAATTCTGCACTGTTTTTAAACTTAAGTTGTAATTTTTCAAAATGAAGAAAACAACCAATGTGAAAAATTACATTTTCATATTTATCCATGCTTCCCATAGTGAGTGATACAATAACTGCTTATTAGATGACAGAACATTTTCCACCTACCATTGCTTCAGCTTTTCTGACCCTGCTATGAAAGAGTAAAGATTACGACGTTTATTTTTCGGACCTGCACCTCAATGTTTTTTCTGGTCATTCTCATGGACTGAAATCTCTCATAGCACAGACCTCATGGAAAACCATCTCTATAAAAGAAGGGAAGAGTCCTTTGTGCACTTAACAGAGGCAGACATACATGGCTTTAGACCTGGAGGGTCTAAACTCCACTTGTGTGCCTTTGCCGCTCGCTCTCTGAGTGCTTCTCGGCATTTTTGAAAGCTCAGGGCCAGCCATGGGGAACTGCCAGCTACACGGACTGGAGGGAGACTTAGGCTGTCACCATCCAACAGGCCGAGCATGAAGTCGCTGACATACATTGACAAACCAGAGATTATCATCTCCCTGTTGCAGCCTAGCCACCACATGGAAGGCCTAGAGAGCCTGTTAGCATCGCAATAAGGGACTCGTATAAAACCAGCCCCTGCCAGACGTGGGATTCATACCTAGCAAAAATAGTCTTTCATATGCAACGCTCAGTTCTGTGCAGAGGTGCGACTGGACTTTTCTTTTCCCCCTCAGCAAAAGCCTTGTCTTATTCTAATGAAGAAGGTAACCAACCCATGTAGCAAAAGAGCTCTGTGAACTGTTGAAAGTGTTATTATTTTGTTTCTGTGGGCGTAAGCACTGCGGGTTGGAGTTGAAACTCATGTCGCTTGAGGGGACAGTGGTGGCACAATGCTTCCACACAGCGATTTGGGTATTTCCTACTTCAGGGCAGCAGAAATCCCTGATGCTTGGCATGGTCCAACACACTGCAGTGGAACAAGAGGGGTGGGGGAGACTTTTTTAAATGACTGATAGCATAATCTCACAGGGACAATGAAGCAGGGTCCAGGGCCGGGGGGGGGGGGGGGGGGGGGGGGTGGAGGAGGTGATTTTCAGGTGAGGAAAGCTGCATTTCAGCAGAGCTGTGCTGCAGTTCTGCGATGAACTCCAGCAAGGGGGATGTTCCTCACAGCCCACCACTGGAGGCAGTGCGGTCATTCACACGGACAGTACCTATGGTTGCACACACGCTCACACAGCCCAGCCACACCACCAACCCTGGAGCACATCTTCCCTGCTTACTGGTGTGGGTTCAAGTCACAAACTACCTGGCATACAGGTGCCCACCATCAGCACCCACAAGACCGGGGCCCTGGGACAAACACAGCACATAACCAGATGCAGTGAAGCATCCTCAGGTCTGGAAGAGCATAGGGAGAATTTTCACCACAGACAACATCGTCTTTGTATCACCTTGGCTAAATGGAAGGACAAGTTTTGGAAAGCTTAGGAAGAAAAACTGCAGTCTGTCAAGTCTTCATTGTTCGGTGACCCAGTCAGCCTAACACTGTACATACGCCATGGCATCACAAACAAGCTGAAACAGTAAACGTTTGCTATTTCTGGTGCCTTTGGTGTTCCTGTATTCATCAGTCATGGCACAGAATACCTCAAAAAAGAAGCTATCGCTATTCATGCACCTTCTCCTAAATTAATAGCTTATAGATAATTATAGGCCTTTATTGTTTGACTGTTTTAGTGTTGAGCAACAAATCTCTTTTTTGCATGAAAACCTGTTTTCTGTTAAAAAGGAAAAACTGGCATGGTTAGATGTAGGGGTTTAATCCATAAAATGATTTATTTCTTACTCAACTTTTAAAAACAAACAGTAGTAAAAAACGACACATAGGACCAGCCACTCTGCAAACAGAAGAAAGCAAATAAGTCTCAATCTTCTGTTGATTTTTACCAGCTCGCCTCTGCTACCCTGCTTCCTTAGAGCACGGCTCGACCTCCTAGTAGTTCAGTGGAGACTTTTTCTCGTCGGCACAAAACTTCCAGACCGAACTTCCTCCTTGCTGACAGAATGCAGGAAGGCAGCAGGTGCAGGCAGGCTTGAGAGACAATAAAAGGTGGCGGTGGGGGAGAGATGTTTTCTGCCTGTTAGGGGTCAGCTTAGCTAGGAGGCTGTAAACAACCAGACAACACCGCTGCCAAAAATATATTAGGCAGTCCCGTAAGACCGCTTTCTCCAATGCGTGCCTGTGCGTTTCACGCCTCTCCATAGATGCCCTTTGCAATTCCATCAGGGGCACTTGTACCAGGCTGAAAAGAGACTTCTGTGCCGCCTTTCTCCACCTCTGCAGCCACAAAAGCAGTGCCTGAACGCAATGGCTTCGTAGGGAACACGCTGCATCTCCGCTCCCAAACAGCTCCCGTTCCCAAACAGCTGCCCAGAGGCGGGCAAGCACCTGAGCTGCTACTTAAGCGTGTCAAACTTTGCCGCGGCTAGCGCAACGCCGCGACTTTCTGCATCCAGCGGCAGCAGCAGCCACTTCTGGCAAGACCACGAAAAGCGCCGGGCATTGCCGGGGAAAACAGAGGGCTCCTCCGGCAGCGGCAACCAGCCCGCCCGGCGACGCCGCCCGGCTCAACCCCCGCCCGGCCCCGCCGTGCGCCTTCCCCTCGCCGAAACCCCTTCCGACCCCAAGGTTTTCCGCGGGGGACGGTGGCCCCGCTCCCCGCCCCCCCAGGGGTCCTTTGGCAGATGACAGCGACGGGACGGGCACTCCTCTCTGCCAAAGAAGCCTCCCCGCCTCGGCACCCCCCCTCCCCAGCACGCCACGCCACGCCACGCAGCCTCACCTGGTCCAGCGGGATGCCCAGCAGCCCGCTCAGCGGGTGCAGCAAGGTGGAACCGGTGGTGCGGTGCGGGGCGCCGGGCGGCTCGGCCATGCTGCATCCCCCCCACCCTCCTCCACTTCCACCGCCCGTCGGCCACGCGCCCCCGGCCCGCACCGCACCCCACGGCTTCGCTCCGCGCCGGCCGCCGCCCCGCCGCGCCGGCCGCCGGGCCGCAGGGGGCGCTCGGCCGAGGCGGGGCCGCCGCCAACGGCCGGGGGCGGGGCGGGCGCTGGCCGTGCCCCGGCGGCGGGGAGCCGGGAGCCGAGAGCCCTCGCCGTGCCCGGGGCCTCACCTGCTGCCGGCAGAAAGGAGGGGGTGGGGGTGTGCAGGCGGCCGAGCCCGCGCGTGGGGTTTGTCCGTTATAACGGTCGGATTCGAATTTGAAAAGCAACTGCTCCGTCCTGAGGGAGCCCCCCCGTCCCCGTCCCCGCGGCGTCGGGTTTGTGACGGGAAGTGAAAAACATCCTGCGCGTCCCCCGACACCCCCGGGGGTTTCCCCGGCCCCGCGGCTGCCCGGGGGCGGGAGCGGGGCGGAGCGGAGCGGTCAACGCCTCACGCCGCGGTGGCCGTGGCGGTGGCCGGCGGCGGGAGGAGCGGACGAGCTGCGGGGGTGGCACCACGGGTGGGTTGGCGGGGGCTCCTGGTGCGTGTGGTGACAACGAGTGGGCCCGGTACACGTGGTGACAGCGGGTGGGCCCCGATGTGCGTGATGACAGCGAACGGGGCCTGGTAGGGGTGCGAGGCGCCCGCTTGCAGTGGCGCCGCGCCGGCCGTGCCACTCCGGGTGGGTTGGAGCCGGCCAAGGAGGGACCGACAGTAGCAGCTCGACGTGTTTTCCCGCTTTTTGCAGCTTCTTGTCAGAAGCGTTAACTTCTCCAGACACCTGCAGGGCCAAGGTGACAGTTCACAACTGCCCCAAGCAGAGGAGAGCTGGGGTTTTCCCCCCCCAAAAAAGTTGTAGGATGTGGGGTTTTTTATTTTTAAAAATTTTTTTAAACACAGATAGGTTGTTTTCAGTCATTACTTAGAAGTACTGATGTTTTTAATGGAGAGTTACCAAGCATTCAGCTTGTGGTTCATGTCGCTGGAAACTAAGATGCGTGTGATTTGGGGAAGTGGTGACTTTTCCTTGATAGGGGAAAAAATTAAAAAAGAGTAGGAGTTTTAAGTGAAATGTTTGTCTTGTAAATGGAATACGGCCATTGAGAAGGTACCTCTGCCAAGATCGTCTATCTGCAGAAGGAGTGTTCTTACACTTGCCCCGGACAACGTTGTATTGTGTTGCAAGGAGAGCTCGGGCAATGTTGCGAAGCTTTCTGTTCCACTTATGCTGCTGATATGCTTAAAACCTGAAATACCCCATAGATTCTTCACAAGCTCAGCTGCAGGCTCTTTAATAGGCCCATCATTTTCTCTTCTTCCAATAATTGCCAAATGTGGAAGCTGAAACCGTAGTTGTGGCTTAAAACGGCAGCATGCCATGTTCCAACTGTCCTGCTTATACTGTGCAAGTGAGTGCTGGGCTGGAAAACCCAGGCAAAAATTGTTCAGTAGGGAAGGAGTTTTACAGCAACAACTTTTTCTTAATAGTATCATTTTAGTGGTGCCAGTTTGAAAATATATGTATAAAAAAATATATACATACCTACACACACACACATACTTTAAGTAGGGAAAGTAAGTGGTTTGGAAGGACTGGATAGCCATGCATGAGTTCCTAACATTTTCCATTAGAAGTCCCTCCTTACAGTTGTTTAAAATTTGTCAGCCTGAAACTATCTGGATGGAACTTTCCATGGGCTGTGTCCGCCACAAGCGGGCTGCTTGTTGAGCTTCGGCTAAAACCATTGACCTGCTTTTGAAAACAGAACAAAAATGATTTATTACACACACGGTACAGATATTCTCAAAGCTTTTTCACTGTGGAAATCTTGTACCTCTGGGATGGTGACTTCAAGTTTAGATGTGGTGGTTTTCCTGGAATCAAGGAAATGCCTTTCGTTGTCTTTGTGAAACTACTCAGAAGTGACCAATTGCCAGAGTTCTGGGGGAAAAGCCAGACATAATCCATGTGGAGACTCAGGGGGTCAGTATATAACGTCTCTGAAGACCATCAGCATTCTTCAGCCCTTCACGTTTCCTCCATGTGACTGGATTCCCTCTGTTTCTGCCACTATAGGAGCAGAGTGGGATATCACACGGCTGTCTCTCTATAGTCAGTACTCGGCCATCTGGGCTTTGTGCGCTGGTGGAAACAGCTGCTCCAGAAAACAGCTGGAAAGAGAAAAGGACAGATGGAGAAAGCCAGGAGCACAAGCACAAGAAGGTGGAAGATGGCGATTCTGGAGCGGGTTAGCACAAGAAGCCCAGTGAAGGGAGCTAGAGCAAAGTTGGCTACAGATAAAAAGGCACAGAAGCAAAGGGAGCTATGGTTAGGAGCACAGAATCGGTGAGGGAAGTGTATCAGTGAGAAGGGGGTGGGATAGAAGTTTGTTAAGAAAGGCAAGATAGTATTAAGATGAAAGCACTGGGGAGAGAGACAGGAGAAGCTGTGAGTGACAACAGGGGAGGAAAGAAAACTGTAATTATTATTAGAAAAATTATTACTGTTGAAAACTACTGTTGATGAATTTCAGTGTTCCTTTTCTTGTTTAGCTAGTAGCTTTGAAACACATAAACTCTACAGCAACACATAAACTCTACAGCTTATAGTCATGGAAGGCTGGTACAATCCCAAAGAAGGAGAAGGTAGATTCCATCTCCAAACCTGAACTGTCAGCAGGAGGGCTTGGCATGATGTCTCCTCAACGCAGTCTTTGGTTCACCTCCTTCTGGGGGAGCTTTTCTAGCTTGGTTACAGGGTGGTACAGGTATATGGAGCCAGTAGCACAGTGCATTACACAGAGTCTGTGCCCCTGGAAAGGGAAGCCCTCCTATAAGAGACACTTGGACTGGCACTGCATGGAGCCAAGGGGCATTCGACCGGGCTAAATCCAACTGAGACCACACCCCTGGACCCAGACTGGCTCAGCAAAAGTAAATTACTGATACACTGCATTTAGACTAGAAAGCTCTCCTACACCCTACCGTGCTGGAATGGACTCACCCTGAGTATCTTTGCGCCAATGCCGTATTTGATTTATAAACTAATTTGCACATGGAAATTGTATGTCACTGCCTGTTGCCCCTTTCTCCACTGGCAAGACCAAATATAAGGTGTAAAAGTAGCCATAACCTGACAGACCAAAAGGTTATTTAGGTCTGTTGTCTCTGATGGTGACAATTGTGGATGCTTGGACAAGGTATAGAAGAAACGTGGCAAATACAGAGCAATCCTTTTACTTCATACTCTCCCAGCTTCTAGCCATCAGGACTTCCCAAGATGGAAATTTCATCTGGAATATCATGTTTGATAGCCACTGATGGGACTATGTTACACGTCTGATATTTTTTTAATTCAGTTATATTTTTGACCTCTATAGTATCCCTTGAGTTCTGCTATTTAATTATGTGCTGTATGAAAAAGTACTTCCTTTGATTTGTTCTAAAGCAGGTGCCTTGTAATTACATTGGGTGCTGTCTTGTTCTTGAGCTGTGAGAAGTAAGTGAGTAATCATTGCTTAATCCCCCCCCGTGCTATTCATAACTTTGTATACCCTGAGTTGTCTCTTGTCCTCACTGAGGAGTCTAGTCAATCTCTCATTATATGTAAGTTATTGGTATCTTTGTTCTTCCTTTTCATCCTTTTCTGTTTCTGTTTTTGAAAGTGAGAGACTACAGGTATATGTGGTAACATAATGTTTTGTTCTCTATTCCTTTACCACGAATTCCTAATGTCATCCCCGGTGACTTCAAAGTCTATTATCGCAAAGGTAATAGGTGATTTACAGCCTAACATGTACGTATAATCAAGAGTTGCTTTTTCCTGTTTACATTTATCAATATTAAATGTTAACAGTCTTTAAGTTGCCCCACAATACGACACTGTGATCTGTGGAAGTTGTATCTGTCAATGCACTGCAACTCTATAATGAAACTTTGATTATCCTGAATTATTTCATATCCTTGCTGACTTCATCTTCTCATCTCATTTTCCAAAAACTTAATGTGTTCAACAGGACAGATTCCTTTGTATTAATTTCTAACTCGTCATTTATTCTCATCCTTTATTTATTTCCTTTTAAACAGCTATTAAGCCAGAAGAGAGTAGTCACTGCTATTCTGTGATTATTTAATTTCTGTGGACGTGAAACCTTACCCTCAATAACCTGGAAATACAAATATACTTTCTTGGTAGGATCACCCTTAGTATTCAGGGAACTTGAATGGATTTGTGATGTGTAACTTCTGTACAATGGCTATAGTTTCCCCATTATATCATAGTTACCTGAGTGTCTACTCATTTCATCGTTTGCTCTGCAGTTTCTACCCGTTTGCATATGGAAGTGAGTGCCACTCTGTGATTCTCTGACCCTGCCTGATTGATACGGTTCCATATGGTGAGTGTTACTCTTCTGTGGAAAGTTTTGGTTTATGATTCAAACAGTAGAAGACAACTCACGGGACAATGTGGAGAAGTCACAAAGACAGTCATTTAATAGTTAGGAAATCCAGGAATGAAGGTTGCCCGTGAAGCACCCAAGCATAGCGTAGCAACGTTGTGAGACATCTGGATTGATCTCATGAATAGAAATATTAGTCCGCCACTAAAAAGTCCCTTTTATTGTTGCACAGGTGTTTTAAACTCTGGCCTTGTCAACACTGATTTTGGAAGAATTCAGAGCAGGCTGGAAAAAGGGGGCAGCGGGGAAGAAACTCGGAATTTGATTCCACAGTTAAGGAAATAATGATGCGAAAATGCCCATAAGGCATCTTAGATGTGTGAATGAAACTCACCAGACATGAGCTTAAAATTATTCCTGTGCTCCTTTTGCTTCAGAATGAAGGGGAATGGGTTTGTTTTCTAATCGTCATTCCTTTTGACACTGGAAACTCAGGCATAGGGACCATGGTGGCCTGTGGATGAACTGCGGGTCTAGAAGATGTACGGTATTGCAAGAAACAAAGATGAGCAACTGAGAGATAAAGTGGTTGGGTATTTTTTTCTAGGTAACATCTGTACATCTGCATGGCTGTAAAGTCATAGCACTGATGTCCTTCACCAGTGTCAAAAGAGAATGTTACCTACTGAAGGAGGCTTCAGAGGTCATGGGGTAATGATTTTTAATATTTTCGAGTAATAGTGAATTAGAATCAGGATCTATTGATGCAAAATTAAAGAAAATAGAACACAATGAACAGAGGTTTACATATACTTAATAGCTTGTGATTTATTCTACCAACATGAGGCCACCTGTGTGTAGACTTTTAGAAGTCTACAATTTTCTACAAAATTGTAGAAATAATTTTGCAGCCTAGTTTCTTTTCCTGCTGCTGAGAAGGATCTCTTGACTTTAATAAAACCAGTGGTCATGAGGCAGGCACATGTAAATGTAGAAGGATTCTTTTTTACATTTACTAGTTAACTGAAAAGAAGATGGTTTATATTGGATCTTTGTGTGAGCTCCACTACTCAGGAATATTTTGAGATGTAGAAGACACTGTGTAATACAGCTTGAAACTAAAAACATGGAAAGGCATTTTGTGATTTACAAACTGAGAAACTGCAAAAATAAAAGTTTAATAAGAATTAATCATAACTAATATGGAAAAGGTAAAGATTCATGGAAATAGTTCAGGATCCTGACAGTAACTGTTGGACATGTGGAGATTTCAGTTCAACTACATTTAAGGAAATCAAGAGAAGGATTTTATAAAGAAAACAGATGATGTCCAGGCATATTGAAATAATGTTTTATATTAAAAGACTATTTAAATAATGATGTTGTATTCTTAAGAAAGGATTTGCAGAAGAGTCATGTAAGAGCAAATCGTAGTGCATGAAAGTTTTTGACAGTAACAGTCCTTCAAAATTCAAGGTTTAAGTTTACTAGGAACCATCAGTGTATCCAGCAAAAATCTTCTTACCTATGCCAAATGAAAGCAGAACACAAAGCTAATTTAATATAGCATGACTTTTCATCTTTGCATTGTACTTCACCAGCAACTTGTTTTTCTTTAGTATCATCCCAGTCTTCACAGTGCAAGTACCTTAGAGTTTGTTCTCTTCTACCATCTAGAGGGGAAACTGTACAACACAGAGAAGTCATTTTAACTTTGCCAGAAAGTTAGAGAAATAGTTCCAATTCCTTATATCATACTTGTTTCCCAGAAATCCTTTTTGCAGTAAATATAATAGGTGGGGAAAAAAAGATGTTGGAACCAGTCGAGACTTACAGTTAGCAGAAAGCTGTTCTAGTGTTTTTAAAGCTGTAGGTGTACTACTACAATTTTATATCATGAAAAATTGAACTTCTATAAGCAAAAAAGCCCTTTCAATTGTAGTTAAAATTCTCATGGAAAAGATTAAATTACATTGCAGGAATCGTTCAGTTCTGGTGCATGGATTTAGGGAGTCAAGATCTACAAAGTTTTTTGTCCACTGATACTATCGAATAACATTGTTAGCTAACTCCACTGCTCTGCAACATGCATAGCCTGAATAAGATATCCAGTAACACTAGTGCTAACTGAACACTTTGTCCTACAGTACACTGTTAAAGAGGTCTAATTGTTTGTACAACTATTCTAGTTGTGGATAGTCATGACTTTTTCAAATAAAGTCCAAAGGAAAAAAGAAAGTAGGGATAAGTATGACTTAAAGCTGATGACTGTTATTTAAGACAACCAATACATTAAATATGTAACTATAAGAAATTCGGGATTGTAAAGATTTTCTAGTCTGTTTCATAGAAATTGCCTTTTTCTACTTTAAATTGGTACTTCGTTACTCTGAGGGAATACCTGTACAGATCTAGTCAACACATGCTCATCTAAAAATCTCAACCATGCTGTCATTGTCTCTTGTTTTGATTACTGAAACATTTTTTCATACAGCATTGGTAAATTCACCCTTGTCTGATGAGAATGCTACTGTACTGCAAAGTGTATTTCCCAAATTCACCTCTTTGAACACGTCACTTCTATTTTTGCATATTCTGTTTTGCTCTGCCTTGTCTCATTCTTCCTTTTCTAGGTTGCCATTTTCTGTCCATCCACCCTAAGACAAGCGTTAGCCCTTATGTTAGATTTTTCAAACAAGCACTCCTGGGTTTTCTTCTGAACTTGCCCTTCTACAATTAGGAGTTGACCCCAATAAACATGCAAGATTAATATACTATCCTCTTTTTAATTACTTCTTAAAACTTTTTTTTTCTTATTGTTTCAAGGCGGGGGGGGGGGGCGGAATGCTTTTCCACTGAAAGCTTGTCAACAGAGAGTTGTTATGCTGAGATCACAGCATATTCGCTGATTAGTGCTGTCTTATTGTTTCCTTGGCCTCCTATGCCAGCTGGTCTATATCCAGCTTTGAATCCTGCCTCCTACTTAGATCGTTAGCCCCTTCAGCTGGGGCCGCCTGCTTTATTCTGGGCTTGTATAGCATCCAGCAAAATAGGGTCTTCCTCCATGAATACAGCTGCCTGGTGCAGTGATAATAAACGTATTACTGCTGTGATTATTATTATGTGTATAATATTTATATGCACACGGGAAAGGACTGAATTCAACGCCCAGTAAGCTCCACCAGAAAGAACATGACCCAATTAACAATGAGACCTTTAAGTGTATTTTCATCACTGGCAAAGGCAGGACCCCTGCTGGCTGATCTGTAAAACATTGATGATGATTGTTTTAAAGGCAGCCACTTAACAGACCCTCCTGGGTGAATCAGTTTGCGTCGCTGCCTCAAGCCAGGATCATCAAAGAAAGCTTGTGGATACTACAAGGAAGAGAAACTGAGACCTTCACCTTCAAAGTCTCACATGAATCACATCTGTCAGCAGATATTTTATAAACTTAACATGGATGTCGGCACACCTTCTGGCTGTCCCATAACTGCAAGGCTACTTCTGTAGGAAAAAGGAGACCTGGTTAAAGAGAACAATTTAGATGAAATTGAGCATTGTCTGCTTTAGCAGCTGCTCAGAGAGAGTACCGTGCCTATAGTATTAAGTGACTGCACATGAACAAATTCCAGGTTTCTTAGCAGTGCAGGAAAATAAAATGTAATCATCTACCCCACTATAGAGCCGGGCGTCCAAATAAGTGTTTAGTTTTATTAGCGGTCCAACTAGACCAATCTGCTAACACAGCATGCATTTTCCACAAGGCTAAGATGGTACAGATGCATAGAAAACTGGGCCTCCAAGTGCCATCGGAACAGTGCAACAGAAGAGCACACAAAGATTATTTGCACTGAGGGGCTTGATGTTACATGGATAACACAATCCCAACATGTATTGAAAAGATGTTTGAATATTACCCTGGCTGCCTCAGCCCTACCATTTGTCTCCTCTTTCAGAAGTCAGCTCTCTCACCACTAGCAGCAAGCCCTCTGCCCAAGCTGGCAGAAATGTCATGAGCTTGTCTTTGCTGGATGTTTTTCACTGCGTATTTTACAGGGTCATCTAAGAAATGGGTTGATTGGCAGTGATGCAGTCTGCTGGGTTAAGTCAGACGTTGATGAGTTTCAGCAACTGTTGTCTTGTTCAAGTGATGACTCTGTTAAATACTTCGGGGAATTTTCAAGTCCAGTGTGAAAGAAGTGATGGAAATGACTGATGTAGCTGAAAGTTCCACTCACACATTGCTGGCAGTAGAGATTCACTGAGCATAAGGCCAGAAGAGACCCTGCTGGTCACAAAGTCTGAACTAGTGTGAGAATATGATATATGAAGCTTCATTTTAGAAGGATTCAACTTCCCTTTTGTCTTCCTACTTTACTTTTCTTTCCACTAAATCAGTTTTGGACTTTATTTGGAGAATATGTATGTATTACTTTATCACTGATAGGATGAGGGGTAACAGTTTTAAACTGAAAGGGCGTAGATGTAGAGTAGGTATTAGGAAGAAATTCTTTACTGTGGGGGTGGTGAGGCACTGGAACAGGTTGCCCAGAGAAGCTGTGGATGCCCCATCCCTGGAAGTGTTCAAGGCCAGGCTGGATGGGGCTTTGAGCAGCCTGGTCTAGTGGGAGGTATCCCTGCCCATGGTAGGGGGTTGGAACTAGGTGATCTTTGAGGTCCCTTCCAACTTTGACAGTTCTATGATTCTACTTTTGGTGCTTAATCTCTAAACTATTAGATGCTTCCCTTACAGTTGAGGGGAAGTTTTGCTCAATTGCTTGATTTGTTTTACGTAGTTTCCATACATCCACGTCAGTGAGAAGCTGTTGAGTTTCACTACAAAAAGCTCTTGCCTGACTTTGTATGCAGAAGTGGCCAAGGCATCACGGACACCTGACCTCTCAGAAACTCGTTTGGTATACCTAGTAATGGAGCTTGTCTCAGAACAGAAAATTAAAAGGTTCAGAATGAAAAAGGTTGAAGATTGAAAAAAAAAAAATCCACTCTGGTGAGGTAACATAAGCTTTTTGTAACAATTATTTCTTGTTCAGACTAGAGGCTAGCTTTAAGAAAGGCAGGTACTCTAGCTTTTAAAATTGCTAGGAATAGAGTTATAATCCTAGCAAAGTTATTCTAATGGATAATTGCCCTGAGAGACAGAGAGAAAAGGGAAGAATGAATACTTAATGTAGAGGAAGACCTGATTCTCCTGTTGTCAACAGGCAAAATAGGAGTTGTAACTTCATAATTTTTGTAACCAAAAACCTGATTATCTTTAAATCAGAAGCCAAGTCTGTTATTACCTCTTATTAAAAAGGAAATTCCAACTTCAAATTGCCACCTGAAAATTTAAAATACACCAGTACCTTCCCAGTATCATTTTTTCACATAGACAGTACGTGGTGTTAACAGAAGGGTGCTGAAGCTGGTCATCTGTAGTGCTGGACAGGAAGACAGCTAGTCCTGGTTATCAGTAGCACCAGGCAGGAAGACAGCTAGTCCTGGCAACACTCTCTTTAGGTAGGTTGCAGTCCGCTCTGTAATGATAACTTTCGGAACCTTTTTTCTTGTTTTCCTTCAGCATCATTTCTTGAGGGGCAATCAGACCTGCTCCAGAGCCTCAGTTGAACACATGCCTAATGGGGGTCTGCTGTTCCCAGTTCGTTCTACAGGAATATTTTCTTTCCTTTATCCCACTGTTAGAATCCCTGGTCCAATACAGGCTTTCTTCATATGAGGTCATTGCTTCTGTCACTACACAGGCAAAACAGCTTCTTCTGAAGTAGATGACCCAATTACTGTGGTAACAGATGGGCCAGCGTACAATGCACTTGCCAGCTGACTGCTTGCAAACATGTTTTTAAACGGATATCATCATAATTCACTACACAGGAACTGACAAATTGCATTCTACTTGACAGAGTATGGTACGGATCTGCTGTAGTGACAGCCTCCTGTACAGTTAATGAAAGATCTCCTTTTCCATCCCGTGCATAGGCAAGGTTGTCAATAAGGGTGATCGCCATTACATACTTATTGAACTCCGGTAGTTTCCATTGAAGTCTGCTGCTTGCCCGAGTTATCCCTATAAGGAAGCCTTTAGGCTTCTGATATAACCTGACTTTATCTTCTCTAGCTAGGCTGCAGATACATCTTATAGATTGCTGCTCCAACTCACTGCTGAGCACCACTATGGACGCTGTATTCTGGCTATGTGGGTTTTTTCAAATGCCACTACTGATTTTAGGGGCCTGGTCTAAGATTTTTAGGGAGAGCTTCCTGATGTCTTGAAACCAAGCAGTGTAATGATCTTGGTTAAAATTCAAACCGTAGAGGATTGCAGTTTACATTTACCATGTAAACAGAGGGCTGCATCCAAGAGTTGTTTGTCCTGAAAAAGACAAAGAGTGATTCCACTCACGCCGCTGCTCCACTGTGTCTACCAAAGGGCAGCATCTTCTCCGCACCCAGGCAGTGGGATCAGTGAAATGAAGAAATAGTGGGACAGTATCTGAAAAAGAGCAATACTCAGGACTCCAGCTCCAAGCCCCCATGTATGCAAAGCCCTCTCCTCAACCGCCACAGAGGAACTTATTCAGTGACTGTGCTGCCATGGCCTGACTCTCCCTACGAGGCACTCTGACTCCTGGGACACACGGAAGAAAACAATAGGGTGCAATAGAGAATTAATACTGCTGAAAGTAAATTAACTCTGAGTGTCCCTGCTCAGCAGTCCCTGCTTCCCCTTTCCATGGGATTTGCCAGCTTTTCCACACGGCCCTACACTGCAGATTTGACACTGGGGGAGGGAAGGGAAGGAAAAGCAATGCTATTTGTCCTCTTGCATTGGCAAACCATAGCTTTGCACAGTGATTTTTCCTCCTGTAAGGTTTTTCTGGGCATGGGAGTGGAAGGGCAGGTTGGTAACAGTGCCCCAGAGTTTTACATTAGACTTTTGGAAGGCTAAAACCAGCCCATGCTGTATAGAGGATGGTAAAACATGACCTAATGTTGCAACTCCCATTCTAATTTGCGTCTGCTTAATTCAACTTGGGTTGGATGTGCAGATAATTAAGAGCTGACTGCTTGCTCAAACCGGTCCTTTGGTTTCTTACATATGCTGGTATCATGAAATAAAAAAATTAAATCACAAAGTCCAAATTTGTTGCTTTAAGATCGCTGCAGATACAGCATCCATCTTCAGTTTTATATATGGCAAAGAGTGCAAAACACACAGATAATCCTAATGTTCCCAAGGGACTTAATGGAAAGAAAACGAAAACCACTAAATGATTAAAAAATTTGTTGTGACATCAAGTTATTCCAGCTAACTAAGGTTTCTGAACAAGTAGTGGATCCTGTTCCTAAAAGCAGCGTCCTTTCAGTAGATACTAACTCTCCGTTGCATAACATACTAATTGCCTTCTGCAAATGGTAATAGTTTTACTGGCAGGAATGTTCCTTGTAGATAAACAAACAATCCTTTACCTCCGCAGGATGTGCCTGAGGCTGTCCCATGCATCAGTGAATTGCTTTCAAGTTTCTGGCACCATCTTTGGGGTTCCTCAGCCTTAGAGGCTGAGCGCAAGAAAAACCCAGCTACTGCTTCATAGTTAAAAGGAAACACCAGCAATTATTTCCTAAATATGCGACTGTACTTGAAGATTGTGTTTGGCTTACATTTTATACAGTGCAAAGTTCTGTAACTTAGGAGATCACCTAAGTTATTTACTGCTGAAAAGTAAAACTGAATGGCTTTTAGCACTTGAACTTCATTTCTGAATTCAAGACTGTGAACAGGGAAAGCAAGAAACTGCTTACTTGAAAATGCTTATTACTTATTACTCCAAGCAAATATTTCAAGAGCCTATTTAACAGCTAAAGCGTGAAGAGGAAAGTCTATTGTAAATAGAAGAGAACGTTGTATGTTATACATGGTCAGGAGTATAACGGTAGAAACTTCTAGATGGTTAGCAGGCATGCTGAGAAGCAAATAATTGACCAGCTGGGCTAATAACAAATAGAAATGGATTAGCTGTTTTTTCAAAGCTGCACTAATTGTTTATTTTGACTCTTTACACTATGTGTGTGTCTTTAGCCTAAGGAAACTTGAGAACCTTGAACTTCATGGAGGGCTCTGCTGTGTTTCATATGTCAGAACACATGAGGATAGAAGTTTTAACTTCTGCTTTACTCCAGACTTACAATCAGACTTTACTCCAGATTTACAATTAGTCACATTCATCAACTGCTACTTAGGATAAGTTGTGGGTTTTTTTCCTTTCTAATACATTGCTTTTTAGAATTAGATGGATACTTTATAAAAGACTTCCATAAGAATACAGAATTGGAGAGGCAAAAGCTTCACCACAATACTATCTGCATTTTCAAGTACAATTTTTGTTGCCAGGTTGCTCCATTTTGACATTGTCCCCTCGTAGTTCACAGTGAAACTGGCTCAGCACATTCCCTTATTAAGGCTTTTCTAGTTTTGAGAAACCACTCCATGCTCACAAAAATCTGTCCCAAAGAATATGATGCTGAAGCCTGAATGTCATCCCTAAGCATCTGAGTTATAGCAGCTCCTTAAATATATGCTGAATACTGTTTTTTTTAAAGAAAAAAAATCCCATATTATCAAGGAAATGGACAGTATTCAAAGAAATGTTTAATAAATGGAAAATGGATGAAGAGATAACAAACAAATGTAGAATAAAAATTAAATAAATAAAAAATTAGGAAATAAAGGTCACTTAATTACTGATGACAGATACTTTTGCAGAGCCTTGTTACTCTGACATCTTTATTATATTTGTGGTTATTATTAAATGAACATAGTAAAATTGTTCCAAGGCTGTAAATATCACTTCCCATAACATTTGTGGACAACACAGATTAGAGTTACATGAGCGGACAGGGCACTTGTACAGAGCGATCTGAGTCATTCTGGGATGACCTGGACCTTTTCAAACAAATTGTAGCCAAACATGCAATCGTACAAGAAGCGGAGGCTCTGCCTGGAGCACGGGAGGCTGCAGGCTGGGCAGCAGTGACTTTGGGAGGAATTGCAGGACACAGTAACTGAACAAAGTCTCCAAGTGCAACACTGAATTGGCACAGCTCAGAAAATAATGCAGAAGGGAATTGAAAACTAAGACTACACTAGAAGTCTGCATAACTTCATTGGCTATCCTTATTTAAAAGGATGTTGAAAGGGGATTTTGATACAGAAGCGAGCAGCAGTATTTATTATACAGCTGTAGAAAATGCCTTATGAACAGAGACCTGAAAACCACAATCTGTTATAAAAATCAGGTTTGATTACAGTGTATAAGTATCTTCTGAAGAAGGAAGTACTGAATGACCATAGGCCAACAGAAAAAAAAGAAAATCAACAAAAAAACAATCAGTGACTGGAAGTTGGAGCCATATACTTCAAAACAGACAGTAAGCTCAAATAATTAAGAGGAATAAATTCTCAAAAAAAGTAGGGAAATGTTCTATCTCTTTTAATATTAAAATAAAATTTTAATTTCTTTCCAGGAACTGCAGTTTAGTATTCTAATAAAAAACACAAGTCATTGGGTGAAGCAGTAGGATAGATCAGTGACATTTAGGAGTCCATAATATCCTCCAAAACAGGGTGGCCACATTCAAGTGATTTACCAGGAATGGTCCTGGGCCTGCAGCGACTCCTGAACTATGCCCAGAACTGTTTTGGGAGAATGGTGGTTAGTCTGGACCAAAACCATGCCAGCAACTGTTCTAATAATTTAAAAGTTAAAAAAAAAATAAAAATAGAAATCCACATCCAGAAGTGTTTCCTGATGCTCTTCAATTTCTTAGTAATACATAAGTCCCTGGACAGATAACCTCACTTGAGATTTTTGCTTCTAGATTTCTTTGTTTATTTCTCTCTTTCTTACAGAAGAAGGCACAAATTAGGCTATTTTTTAAATTCAGGCCTAGAAGAATTAGGGTGCAACACCACATGATTTAGTAGCACACAAAAATTAAGCTCTTCCTCAGCAAAACTATGTTAGACAAAAATCAGGGGAAAGAATTACTTAATAGAACAGTTTGTGGGTACAAAACACTGAAATTAATCCACCCACACACCTTGTCCTACCTTCTTTGGTCCCACCTCCAGCCAACCACCCCTCCACAGGGCAGGAAAGGATATGAGTTGTCTGAACCTAAATGGGTCTTGTTGAAACAAAAGATGAGGAAATATCAGAACTCAGAAACAGAGGATGATTTCTGTTCCTTAATCTGCACCCCATTCCCTGCCTGTTAACAGCAAGGTTACTTCTGCTATTCCTTTCATTTACATCGTAATTTAAACCGTTAATGCTTGCACATCAATTTGATGTAACCAGGTAACTCTGTATGAAGGGTAACTTCATTTTAACGTTGTAGGAGACTGTCTTCAGATACCTGGGAGTGAGCAGGTGTAATAACAGCTTTAAGTTGTTATAATTTCAATCAGCACAAGAAGATGCTCTTTAAACAGACAGCCCTGCTTTAGACAAAGAGCCTCAATGGCAGGGGAAAGCAAACTGTACTGCTCAGCATTGACTTTATTAACATACTCTTCTGGCATTCCTGTGAAATCAGTATTCACCAAGTTACTCACTGACCTCATACTTGTACTATCAATCACAGACGATTTTTTTAACCTTAAATCACAATCAGCCTAAATAGGCACCACCAAGGAAACCTAGCTATTAAAAAAGCTTGACTGCACTTAGTTATTAGGTTTGTAAGTATTTCTCTGTAGCAATTCTTGCTTCCCTAAATACACAATAACTTAAAACAATTGCAAACTGGCAGTGGATAGAAAGGGATTCTGAGCAACAGTTGAGAAGTCTTGGAGATATATATATATATCTATCTTTTTGTTTGATTGATGTTATTTTGCATGGGGTTTTTGTAGTAGGTGAGATGGGCTTTATAAATTGGAAGAAAACAGAGAGTTATCAGTGAACTGAGGAAGTGTGTGTGGGTAAGGCTACGACCAGTGCATCTGGATGAAAACCAAAATCTACAATTTGTTATTGGGGAGCTGAAAGCCAGGGGATTGTTCTTGCTGTCTGTCATGACGCTTCCATTTTGAGGTCATATCCAACTTCATCTGGTCGGGCAATAGTTCAGCTTCAAGCAGGAGACTGACGTGCATAACCACCACGTGTCCTGGTAGCCTTCTCTGCTTCTACAACTCTCTGCTAATTTAACAGCAGTATCCTCCATCAGCAGCATGTAAACGTGTCAGGTACATGCACACGGTGCTTGGCTCCTTGTTCTGCAGCATGGCACCCTTTCAGAGGCTTCTGGCAGTATTTAGATCAGAAAACAATCTTCAGGCTGCACATTTGATAACACTCCTCAGGCTTTTTGTGGATTTCAGTAGTAATGCACCATTCGGTAAATCAGGGGTATGCAATTATCTGTTGTCTTTGCTGCCCTTTACCTCAAAAATGAGATTTCTTGTATCTCTGAGAGATTGCATACTTGCCCATGGTGTTTCCTGGAATGCAAAGAGACATAACATTTCATACAACATTGATGAAGTTGTTGACTAGTTTATGAAGATCTCACTAATCTGAGGGCAACAGTCTCCAAAGTTTCCAAGCTCCTAAGGTTTCCCATCTGTCTCACAAGCTTAGAAATGGCATACTGCAAAATCAGATGAATACGAGATCTGAAGAAATCTGCTGTCTCCCAACTGATTTGCTGCCATCTCTTTCCCAGAAAGACAAGATCTTCCCAGATGAATCAGACATAAAAACAAATTGAGGACCAAAACAAGAATGCATTTATACCCCAGCACATCTAACTCAACTTGCATCATACATTTTCTGATATTGAAATGCTAAAATGTCTATGAAAAACAGAGCACAAGCCTCTATTTTCTTTACTGCTAACTTTAGAATTTAAATGAGACATGAATTACCTTTGTTCTGATAATAAGAAATATATTTTACACAAAATTGAAAAAAAAAACAAACCAGAACCAGAGAAGCATTTCCCTTCTGTTCACCTTGATAAATAATAATATGCTTCACAAGTACATGCTTCTTTCAACAGCTACTCTCTTTAGTCTCAGAATATTGATGTCTGGCTAATGAGGATTTTTGTGGACTTGAATCTCTCTGTTTTTGTAAAAAATGCATAGCAAGACTGATCATTTTGAGAATTGAATCCTAAAATCCTTATGCGTGACCAGATTGTGCTCGAACCTGAGGACAAATAGGGAGCGGAAAACCTGACAAGAGGTTTTCCTTGTGGACAAGGACTGCATCACAACAGACATTATTCCCTACTAGCAGTACAGAGCAATTTATATTAGTGTCTTATGTCACAACTGTCCATTCCACAAGCTTCATCATTTTCTAAGGCTTTGTCAGCCACATCATAGGTGCTTGCGCATAATGAAGTTCTCCAGAGGAAGGGAGAAAGATTTGCTCATCTTTGTGATATTACTCCGAGGCCCTCCCATCTCATCCCTGTTACTCATAACCTCAACGGCCAAGTATTCCGATATTTATAATCCTTGTCTTTGCAAGGGTACCCGCGGAGTGCAGTGACACTTGGTTATAAAGAGGTTATTTTTATTTTAAAGAGACAAAGACCGGTGAGATCAAAGCAAAGTCAGCTGCAATGAAGTGGTGGCAGGAAATGGCATGGTTTGGTGGGAGGAGGTTCTGAGAAAAGTTCTTATTTACTTCTAAGTAAATAATAAGAAAAGTAGGCAAATGGGACCTTGCCAAGCATAGGTGTGCATTAAAACTGAGATTGAAAGGCTGATCAACAGCTGCTCCTGTAGCTGTTTGTCCCAGCTGCATCTGCAGCTGGTTCTTCCCTTGAGTTCGGGGGCAGATGGTATCACTCCTATGGGCATTTTATGCAGAAGAGTCCTGGAGAGTGAGACAATGCCAGCTGGTCGCTACTATATCAGCTTTTACTGTCGGGTCTGAGGAAACTTGGGTCTGCAGCTGCGCTCTGAGAACCTAAAGGCAGCCCAGAGTCACAGCAACAAGACAAAGCATCAGCCCTGTTCGGATCCCTTCTACAGTCAGCATCGTACAGACACTGCTGTTAGGAACGAGCAATATTAAGCAGTTTGTCCAGCTGTGATTCAGCCAAGAGGAAGCCAGTGTGGGGCTGTTGTGCGGGTGGAGCAGAAGCTGTAAGGCCAAAGCTACTTGCTGAAGATCTCAAAGGTGGAAGGTGAGATCTCGTTGGTTGCAATTTTCCCTTTGACCACCAGACTCCACTGTCCTGCCTGGGATGCAGGCAGCTGTGGAAGCCACGTCTTCACTGAACTCAGTACTCCCAGCATCCCACCTTGGAAAGCAGGAGTGGTAAGAAACAGCCGGAGGAGTGGGAAGTAGTTTAGATCACCTGTTATGCGAAGATGGATGAGGAACAATTGGAACATGGCAAAACAGCAAAAATTCAACTGACATCATTAACTGAACTCCTACAAAGCACAGCCAAGAAGGCGGCTGGAGTTTCATGAACTCTTTGAGCTGGTGGCATCTCAGCTCCCTTTTTTCCAGGCACCTGGATCATCCCTGCCTCTACATTGTCCCCTCTCTTGCGTTCATGCAGAAAAATTCTGTGCCGCCCTGCAGTGAAACAGATCAGGAACTGATACAAGCTCAGAATAACCCAGCCCAAATAATAGTTGGCTCTAACTCAGATCAGTTCCCCAGCCACAAGCAAAGGGAGGGGCAGCACAGGGACAGGAACAAATGATAAGTGACAGGCAGGACTGCTTCTTCTGGTGGCAGTGACAGCTTCTGCCTGCTCAAGTGCTGCATGCAAGTACAGCCTAAGAGCAGAGGCTTCTAGGGTCAATGCTTGAGCCTGAATCAGCTACGGATGATGTTGGAGCAATGTTGGGTTGCTCTTCCTGTACCCCATGCTCATTTGTCTCCAAAAGGTACCTAATTTGAACAGCTCTGGACAAAACAGAAGGCCAGAAGTCAAAAAACAGGAATGCCCCAAATCTCTTCATTAGCATCATGCTCTGTTAGCACCTAGCTTCTGACAGGGAAGGCAGAAGAAAGTCCCACAGGGGTAGTTCTGACCACATGTGGAAACCTTGGGCTCTTGCTAACTTGGTTTCCACTGGAGCCTAAATAGAATGGGTTTCTGAAGCCTTTATATGTGGAAATAATATTCAAGCATTACTTGAAAGTATTATTATTTGTTGTAAATACTTCTGATGCCTCCAAAATGCATATCTCGCATTTACACTCCTGTGACAATGGAGTATGAGATTTTGAACAAGCTGCCAGGTATAGGCAAGTAAGATCATATTCCTCCAAAAGCTATATTGACAAAACAATTCAAACCAAAGAAAAATGCTAACTGATGTTATATCCAGGCATAAGAAAGAGGAAGATAAGGATTAATATAAGTCTACTTGTAGAAACCCCCTGTGAGGTTAAAGGTGGGTTTATTTAAGAAAAATTTAAAGTGCCCAGTAAAGAAATGCCCCTTCACAAGGCACAGGGAATTCTACCTATGATCTCAAAGTAAACTTTACAAAAATTCCTGACGAAATGTTAGGGAAGTTTGAAAGTGAAAGCGAAGGAAGAAGAGGATTTCCATCTCCAAAAATGGTGATGACTATACCTATCAAATCATAGATAATAAGAATTATGAAACAATCCAGAAAGAAAGTTGTAATTTTGGTAGCACAGTATACTTTGTGCAACTCTGTACCTTTCTAAAAGAAAGGGCTGTTGGTTTTCTGGTTAATAAATAATAAATCTAACCATTTTGCCAAAGCCTGTAAATAAAGAGTCGGTTCCAAAAGTCAGCACATTATGAGAAACAGCCTCAGTGCATAGACTCTTTAGGCAAGCATTCAAAAAAGTAAATACACCATGCGATTTATCTGATCTGGATGAATGTGAAAAGAAACCTAACAAACCTGGATTGAATTAAGACATTCCACTAGTATAACTTTCCTACAACAATCCCACTAGTTAAAGAAGGATAAAGGAGACCTTGTGTACACAGAGATGAAAATCTTCTAGTTACAGAAGAGATGGTGCCCTAATAAAGTCGTCCTTCTCCTGTCTCCTCTGATAGGAGGTAATCTCGAGCTGGATTCATGGAGGGGATATAAACTGAGCGTTGTGGTGCCTGTCTTCTGGGCCCTGACCCGGGGAAGGAAACAGTCCCCCAGCCACTCAGCCATCGATGCTCTTCCTTGCTCTCTGCCACTCACCCAACCTCATCCCCAGCCCAGGCTCCCTCCACACAGCCGTGTGCTCAGCAGACGTTCCTCTGACACCTGGGAAAACCTACAGGTCTGAACCAAACACCCAAGCTCTTCCTCTCCAGTTCATGGAGAGAAAGAGGCACCCAAGATTAAGAGCTGGCCTTCCACCCTCAAAAAAAAAAGCCCAAAATGATCAGGAAGTTCAGAGGGATCCGTGCTCCGGCTCTTCACGGCAAGTTACTTACTGACCAGAAGTTGAAAGCTTTTCTCCTTGTTTGCCCACAACAAGGGGTATTGGAGGTCTAGGTTCAAATTTTTCTTCTGCCTGCTTTGGAAAATGGTTTTGAACAAATATCTCTGTCCTAGGAGAGTGCATGTGCTGTGGGCATCTTCCAATGGAGCTATTCCACTGCCAGGCAGACCACTGTCAGAGCAACTCCTCAGCAAATGATTTCAGGTGATCGATACAGAGACCTGGATTGCAGCCCTTGTTCCGGTGAAGAAAATTGAAAAAAACTCCAGGAGAAAAAATTGAAACAGATTCCTATCCGAATGCCCTGGAACTGTCTTTCACCCAATAAGTCCCTAAATAACTTGCTCTTTAAAAAGAAAACCTTGAAGATAAAAATACACAAAAATGAACAAAACATATATTAGCAACATTATGTACCTGATCTTAATAACCTTTTGAAGCCAGTTCTTCTCCTGAAGTTAAGAGCACATGAGGTTCAGGGCCTGCATGGATTGCTGTCCCATGGACTGTTGCATGCTCCAGGGGCCAGGAGCTGAGACAAATCAATCCCCTCTGGGTGCAGAGTCTCTTCACAAACAGTTGTTTAGGCTTGATTATTACAAGAGGATCGTTTGGTCTTTCGGAAGGCAATCGGTTCACTTATACAAAGGCTGAAGAACTTAAGGATTGAAGGTCTGAGTGGTAGACTTAAGAGGGTTAGATGGCTTGAGAGCAGCTTGATTTTACGATGCTTTGTGCTCTAAATAGCACTTGATCAAGATGAAGAAGGTTTCAATTGATTGGTGTCTGAGGACATGGTGGAGGAGGCTACTGTGGACATTAACTCTTTATGTAAAGTTGAACTGAACTAACAAAAGGGTTCGGAACTGGCCATAGAGGAACAGACCCCATGTCTCTTCTCCCTCCTAGTGAAACCCCTTGCACTGGGCCGTGTTCTCAGAGGGTGAGAACTTTTCCCTCAAATGGAAAGGCGGAAATGTGCAACAAAGGACAAACAGTCTAGCAAGTAGACGATCTCCTAATCCTGCACTACACAGACACTTAAAGTCACCTTGTGATAACTAGCCTGCACAAGGTCAAGTATATGTTTCTGTCTTTCCATGATAGGGGTGTAGCACCCTTCCATCTCCTCAAGCAGATAGTCAGACTTGACGTTCCTCACTAAAATCCTCCCTAAAGCAGAACTATGCTGACATACAGAATTTATAACGTATGCATGATTTTTCTTGTATTTTCATAAGTATTATTTGCTGCAAATCAAAATTATACATTTACCAATGTATGTAGGTAAAGTATAGAAATGGAAGACATTAACAAGTTTATAGATGTATACAGGAGGAGTTTTTTAACACAAATACATGACTAAATGCAAAGAATTGAGATTCTTATGAAATATCAACAGACTGTGATGATCTTGCCAACAGTTAAAAAGAAATACTCATTAACCCTGAAAAATATGAACTGAGCAATCATTTCTCCACCACAAAGTTCTTTTGATAACCAGGATTAATGGGTGTTTCATAGGTATAATGAGGAAATGCTACTAAATGACGTTGTGTTGCTGTATGCCCTCGCTGTAGTTAGGTGGTCTGCTGATTTCCCTGGAACCACTGAATTAGGAGGGATAGCTTGTTGGTAAAAAAGGCTGTGCCCATGTCTAATTATTTTTTTACGGCCAAGTGACATTTCAAGCTTGATGCCTTTTGAAAACTAAGGGATGATACTCCTGTAAATGTTTCCAGAAACTGTTAAGTAAATACTCCCAGTAACTAGATCACATGCTGCTTATAGGAGTCATTTCACTCCTAAATTCTCTGACCACCTTCTCAGTAGAAATCACAGAATAAGAAAGTCAGTTTAGTTTGTTTAGTTTAATTTATCTGTTTTTTAAAATTTGGTCTCTACCCTAGAAAATATCATTACAATCCCTGTAGATTTTATAAGTGTAAATGTGGTTAATGAATTTGCTCAGGTTTTAGGCATTTACTTCACAAGGGTTCATTTTTTTTAGTTGGTTAGTTGGAGGAAAAGGGTCTAATGTAATCAACTGTGTTCAAAGGTTGCGGAATCATATGAGCTTATTTCCAGTAGTATCTCAAATGTCTAGCCCCTTGCACAAAAGCAGAATCTGCTATAACTTTACTGCAGCTCTGTGATCTTTATTCTCAAATTGCTCTCCAGAAGGGATACCTATATATTATTCTCTGTGAGGGTAGACATGCCTATACTTAAGGTTATCCAATATTTCTCATTCTGAGACCCAGTTTTTCAATCATCTGTTGCCTTCTAAAATCTAAATCATTTGGTCTGAAATTTGACACAGACGATGGCCTCAGCCTGACATTTTTGGCCAGAACTATTAAATTACTTGAGAAACATGAGAAAGTAACACAAACTGTCTTCAAAAAATCTGGCAGGGTTTTCTTTGAAATTTGGTCAAGGACAGCTCTAATACAATTTTTCTGAAAATTATTTTTTTCTGAAAAGTGAAACATCATAAACATCATAGTTTGCAATTGTTTAGCAGAGATCCACTAATGCTTAGTACCTGCTTCAGAAGATGTCAACCTAAGATGGCAGTCATGAGTGGACAGAGCAAGGCAAAAACTAGGATCACAACCCAGACTAGAAAAGAGCTGACTTTGGCTTTTTCAGGTATCTGCCTGGAAGAATCCCATGGGAGATTGTCCTGGAGAGAAGGTCTCCTGACCAGAAGATCAGTTGCTTTTCAGCAGCTAAAGATTGGTCCATCCCAATGAGCTGGAAATCACGCAAGGTCAGCAAGAGTCTGGCACAGATGAACAAGAAGCTCAATGAACAAAACTCGAATGTAAGAAGGAAGCATGTAAGAGGTGGAAGCAGGGACAAGTGACCAGGCAATAATATGGAGATGCTGTCCAAGCATGTATGCATAGGGTTAGGAAAGCCAAAGCCCACCTGAAGTTGAATCTGAAGTGGGATGTGAAAGGCAAGAAGAGCTTCTAGGTACATCAACAGCAAAAGGAAGATGAGGGGTAATGTGGGCCCGC
Source organism: Chroicocephalus ridibundus (assembly GCF_963924245.1). Classification (NCBI taxonomy): domain Eukaryota; kingdom Metazoa; phylum Chordata; class Aves; order Charadriiformes; family Laridae; genus Chroicocephalus; species Chroicocephalus ridibundus. The sequence goes on along the minus strand of NC_086285.1, from coordinate 70,631,960 downwards.
TGCTGAATGGGGAAAGGGACTTGGTGACAAAGGACATGGAAAAGGCTGAGGCACTGAATGCCTTCCTTGCCTCAGTTACCGGTAAGATTTGCCTTCAGGAATCTCAGGTTCCTGAGAGACTGGTAGGAAGGTCTAGAGAAATGAGGATTTACCCTAAGTAGAGGAGGATCGAGTTGGGGAACATTTAAACAAACTCGGTGTACAGAAATTCATGGGATGTGATGGGATGTACAAAGGAGTACTGAGGGAGCTGACCAACATCACTGTGGGGCCACTCTTGATAACCTGTGGAGGGTCATGGCATCTGGGAGAGGCTCCTGATGACTAGAAGAAAGCAGAAGTCAATCCTGTCTTCAAGAAGGGAGACCGGGGAACCTCAGATCTGTCAGCCTCACCTCAGTCCCTAAGAAGGTGATGGAACAAATTATCCTGGAAACCATTTCCAAGCACATGAAGGACAGGAAGGTGATTGGGAGTAGTCAGCTTGGATTTATGAAGACAAAGATACGCTTAACCAACCTAATGGCCCTTTACAGTGAGTAGTGGATGATGTTTATCTTGACTTCAGTAAGGCTTTTGGCAGTGTCTCCTGTAACATCCTCATAGACAAATGGATGAAGTGTGGGCTATGTTAAGTGGACAGTGAAGTGTACTGAAAACTGGCTGAACTGTGAGGCCCAGAGAGTTCTCATCAACAGCACGAAGTCCAGCTGGAGGCCAGTCATTAGTGGTGTCTGATAGGGGTTGATACTGAGGCCCACAGCGTTTAACATCATCTTTAATGACCTGGATGATGGGATGTCACAGTTTCAGTGACAGCAGGAAGCAGGTATCCCACCACTCTCAGTACTCCCTCCATGCTCTCATGCAAGTTGTGTTCCATATGTGTGATCACAAGCACATAATCCCACCCCTCCCTTCTCAACTCTTCCTTTGATGCTTATGAAGTCAAGTCCCAAAATTTAAGAAATTGAGTTCTTAAAGGCTAATATTTAGGGAAGTAGGTTTTTTTGTACAATCTCAGTTCTGGCCCTTGCATGCATGCATAATGATGCAGTCTTTTGTTATGTGATCGTTGTTTCTGCACAATTCTTCGTTCAGTATGAAGGATGGGCAGGTCTGATATAGTAAGTAGCTATTCAGTATTTTTTGTCCTTGTAATTATTCCGTATGCAGGGCTATACATTTATTTACTGTCTATTACTATTCAGACCCTTCTTAGTGTCAATTTTTTTAACTCAGGAACTTTTTTGCAGTCTTCGTTTTTACATTGTCCAGAATCTTCTTCATGGGAGAACTCACATTAGAATCCAGATCTCCAGGGCAGCTTTTAACCATCTTAACACCGAGACAAAGCTTAATCTCTGTTGTTGCAATAACAGTCAGAATCCAAAGAAAGCAATCCGCATTACACGGGTCCTTCCATTTTCAGGACAAATGCAGCCTTTTTCCTAAATGATACTGCGTGGGTAAAATTGCATATCATCATACAGAAAAAGACCACACTCACATGGATAGTGGTATAGTACCATAGTACCATACTCACAAGGAAAGATAAATCACAGCTGCACATCAGGCTTAGGAGATGCTGTAATCTCCTAAGCCTTTGAGTTCTGCGGGGTATTTTCTCTGCAACGGATACCTGGATGATGACATCCCAGTAGGCAGCAATTTGTTTTTTATAGACCAACAGAGGTTCTTGGGCCTGCAATTAGCTTCCTTTATGTAGCTCTCTATACACTTATGTATGTTTTACTTTCCACTTCCTTTAGGTTCCTTCCTTCCATTAGCTCTAGCAAGTGAATTAACGCGTTTAATAGGTCCCGCTGCAAAGTGAAATATCTGCCACAGAATTGTGTTTAAAGAAAAGAAATTGCACCTCTTCTCCCACAGTGTTTTCTGCACAAGGCAGTTTATGGATAAAAAAGTTGCTTTTCAGATGAACCCCATGCTTTTCTTTGAAGTTTCTCCACCAGCCTCACCACAGTCACAGCACAACTCTGCTTCCAGAAGACAGGAGCATGCGACCTTCCCATTCAGACAATATGGGAAGCATGTCCTGGCCATCCCATGCAGCTTGGGCGCGTTCCTGGGACCAGCCTTTTACAGCTGGTTACAGGGAAATGCTACCTGGCAGAGTTTCTTCTCCTGCTGGAGTAAAGATTTATTTTCTATTCTTTTTCTTATGTAAAAACAGATGCTGTCTTTCTGGATTTATTGCAGTTCTGTTAAAGTGTCCTTCTGAGCGTACCAGGGTTTTGCTTGTCTCTTGAAAACTCTTAACCTTTCTTATGCATTAAGCCAGACCCTTTTCCTTCACAATGAAAAACAACACACAAAGAAACAACATAGGATTCAACTGCTGATAGTTTAGCTTGATTTTATTTCAACTGCTTGGCTTAGGCCCTTTGCAGAGTGATGAGCTACTAGGAGCTTAGATAATGAAAGAACCAACACGTGAAAGTGAATTCTGAAGTGTACCGTGCCTTAGTCTGTGCACTGCCTCTTTTGCTCCCTCTGTTTGACTGCGGTTTGTTTCTGCTCCTGGGATCCTGGCTGTTTCTACTTTATCTGCAAGGCTCTTTCTGTATTTTAGTCTTTCTCTTTAAAGGTCGGCTCTAAGGACTCTATTTTTGCTGTTGCCACTTTGCTATGTTTGTACCTTGTTTCTTTCTTTATTCCCTTTCTTTCCTTATGATGTAAGATCATGGCCCACGTTTCTTCTCTTTAGCTTGCAGGATCTTTGATTATTTCCTTCCCCCTCCCTTTTTCTTTTTTTTTTTTTTTTGTTTTTATATACTGTTGTATCTGTCCACATTGTTTCCTAGATACCTTTTTCCTTTCTTCTCCTCTCTTTCCTGAGGAGTTCCCGTTACTCCTTTCACAGCTGCCCGTGGTTACCTTTCTTTCCTGTTTTTTCCATTCCCTTTCCTCCAGGATATGCAAAAGCAATGTAGTGTTACCATTTCCAAACATGGGAAAAAAATATTTTGAACTATCAGCAAGCTGACTGCCTGCACATTTCTCTATATCTGAACTTTTCCCTCCCCCTTCACCTGCTGTCCTCATTCCTCAGCTTCTGCCCTGCTGTGGCCCTCCGATGTGCCCCAGTAACCTTCTCCTGCCAGGAGGCAGCGAGTCCTGGCCTAGAACGCCCTGGCACGATGGGTAGTTTGCTAAAGATGGCAAAGACCATGGCAGGGGAAAACCATAAAAGATGTTCCGGAAGAAAACTGAAGATGAACTCTGCAGTAGGGAGAGATCTGCTTTTCTCCCTGCTTCTGCCGAGGATATGCCTCACCTGGCCAGCAAGGTGCTGTTATACCTGCCATGGCCAAGGCATGTTGAGTACAGCTCTCAGCTGCTTCATGCTGTGCGCGGGCAGAAAGTTGGACATTGCTGGCTGACTCCTTAAGAGCAGTCCACAGTAGCAGAACTGCAGATTTAAGTAAAATTTTAAACAATGCTAAAGTTTGCAGAAGAACATTAAATTTTTCTGCCAAGCCCTGCTCCAGCCTGGTCTGGAAGGACCATAATGAAGACTTGAAAAGGTGTTTAGACTTGGAAAGGTCCTGGATGCTGAGCCCAAACTTGCATCACCCCTAAAGGAACTCTTCCTCATCTATTAAAAAAACTCATTCAGTATCCTTGGTAGGCTGCTGCAGGGTTTCCTCACTTCAACATCTACTGATCCCCAATTATCTAGATTAAATCTAATATTGCTTAAAAAGTCTGCTACCTTTCCTATGGAGGAAGACCAATCTCTTTGAGACTTGTTGCGTATCAGATCATCACTGCCATGTCCTCTTCCCCTACTTTTCACCCCGACAAAACAAAAGTCAGCCTTTGTAGAAAGACACATTTTTCTGACCATGTTTTAATGTTCTTGTTTTCCTCTGGATTCTCTCCAGGCTCTATCTTCCCTAATGTGCAGCACCCAAAATTGTATGCAGTAGGTTAATCAAGGCCTCTCCAGTGCCAAATGGAACAAAATTTCTTCCTTTGATGGAAAACATGCCCAGAATGGAAGATGCCCTCGTTTTATGTGCAACAGCATCACACCATAGGCATCTGCTCCGTTTGAGCTGGGGTCAGACCAGGGGGAACTATAAGCAGGGCTGCAGACTTGGTGGAGCAACTTGTTCGTATGCCTGCTTGTGTTGGAATGGGGGGTGTTACCAAAGGAAAGGATCTTTGTCTGCACCGATTCAGCAGCGTGAGCCGGGATGTGCAGCCTGCAGCGCGTCTGTTAGGAGCACTGGTGGCAGGGTGTGAGGGAGGGGAAACAAAACAGGGGAAAATTGGGCATGGCTAGTGGGTGCTGGGCAGGGTCGGGGGGGTTAAGAAGTTATGGGGGCATTTAAATTTAGGGTGCATTTACTGTGTGAAGATGCTGCCCAGAAAGTGGAAAGAGCTGGTGGGCATAGTTCCACTGTGTTACTTCTTGGAGGTGATACAGATCCTAAGGGAAGGGAATATTTTGGTGGGTGGAAAAAAATAAATGCAACGTCTCAGATGGGCTGGTTCGAAGATTTATGGGGGTGCAGCAGCACGGAGACGACGGAAAGGGTTTGTCCAGCTACCGGAGCGTGAAATCCCGCCCCTCGTCTCCCTCAAGACTTCACCTTTCCCCTTTCCCGAGCAAACCAGGGCAAGAACTCAGGTGACCCCATCCAAGCGGCAGAACCGGGAACCCGGCCCAGCGGAAGGCGCCATCCCCTCGCCGCACGCACCTCCCAGCCCCTCCGGAGCGGCGGCGGGGTTTCCACACGCCGGCCGGGCCAGCGCCTTCCCGGGGAGGCGGGGTGGCTGCAAACCGGCATCCCCCGCCCCACCCCGGAGGGGAGCCCCACCGGGCCGAGGGGCTGCGGGGCCGGGGCTGGGGCTGGGGGTCGCTCCCTCTCTCCGTCCCTCCCGGCCCCCCAGCGGGGAGGCGCCGTGGGCCGTGCGGGTGCCGGCGGGGCGGGCGCAGCTGTCAGTGTCAGGGAGCCGGGCTCGGCCGGGATCCCGGCTCCTCGCCGGGGCCGGGGGGAATCCCCCAGCCCTCGCCCCCGCCGCAGCCAATCGGCGGGCGGCATGCAAATATCGTGCGGCGGCGGGCCAGTGGGAAGGGAGAGGGGCGGGGAGGCGGGCGCCCCGTTGGACGGTGGGGAGGGCGGCGGGGGCCAATGAGGCGGCGAGGCGGGCGGGGCGCGCCCCGGGGGCGGGGCTATGCAAATTTGGTTTGAAAAGAGGGCGGGAAATCCGAGTTTCGCGGGAGGCCCTTGGCGCGTAACCCGTCTCCTTTCCCTTCATTCATTGTCAGCAGCCGCCGCTTCCTGGAGCCATTTTCCAGCCGGCCCCACACAGCGGGAGCGGCCCCGCTCCATCCGCCGCATCTGCCCGCCCCGCCGCCTCCGTCCCCCCCCGGCGCCCCGCATCCTGCAGCCGGGGCCCCCCCGGCACCCGCAGCCCCCAGTATTTTGCGCGGGGCCTCGGCATCGAGGAGGAACGGAGCTGGGAAGGCCGGGGGGGGAGGGACGGGGGGAGGAGGAGGAGGAGACGCGGCTGCGGGGACAGACCCGGAGGGAAGGATGAGAAGGGGACTCCAGCCGCCGGCCCCGGCAGCGCCGCCGCCCGCACCGTCCACGGACTCCAGAGCAGCCCCCGCCGGCTTCTCGGCCCGCTTTGCCGCCGGCACCTTCATCCAGATCCGCAGCACCGGCGCGGCGGCCGTGGGGGCGCCCTGTGTTGTCTCCTCCGCCGCCGCCGCTTCCCAGGCTCCCGGTGCCTTTGCCCCGGCGGCGGATGGGGGCCAGCCCGCTGGCAGCTCGCTGTACTGCACCCCCCACGGACCCGCCGGCAGGACGGCGCTGCTGCAGCCCGCTCTCGGCGGAGGCCGCCCCCCGGTAATTCTTTTTTTCCCCCCGTCCCCGCGGGAGGGTGAAGGGGGACGGTGGGGGAATCAGCGCCAGGCAGGCCCTCTTCCTCGCCGCCGTCCGGGCCCGGGGGGCGGGCGGGCGGGGAAGAGGGGGTTGAGGTGGGGGGAAGGGGGGGGGGGCAGGAAAGGCGGAGGCAGCGCTTTGTTGCAATAAACTTTCCTGCCTCCTTTCCACCCCCCACCCCCCCGCACCCTGCTGCCGGGTCTTATTTAAAAGGAAAAAAAAAAAATTAAAAATAAAAAAAAGGCGGGGGGGAGGGGGGAATTAAACCCCCGCCACGTCCCGCCGCACGGGTGCAAGGAGCGGGGGAAGGGCCCCGCTCCCCACCCTCTTTCCACCCCCCCGCCGTCCGCCCCGGGGCTGGGGGGGGCCGGGCCGTGCCCCGCCGGTGTCTCCGCTTCACCCCCGGAGCCGCCGGTGACGTCTGGCACACGTGCGCGGAGGCCGCGGTTGTGACTGGGAGCCGGGGCGGGCGGGGAGGGGGACGCCGCTTCCTCCTCCTCCTCCCTCCTCCTCCTCCTCCTCCTCCCTCTGGCCTGGGACAGCCCGACCGCCGGCCGGCCGCCCCCCCCCTTCCCCCGGTCCCCGCCGCTCTCGGAAATGCCCCTGCAGCAGGTCAGTGACTCGTGGGGTGGCGGCGCGTATCGACACCCCCCCGCCCCCCGCCGTTCCCCAAATTCCACCCCCCTTAAAATTTCCACGCACCCCTCCAGAAAGAAAAAAAAATAATCCGCCCCCCACTCGTGGGGTTTTCTTTGTCCTCGCTGTTTTCGGGTGCTCGCTTGGCCCTCGTGGGCTCCGATGAGTTGGGGGGGTGCGGGGCATCCCTGCTGGGCGGGGGTAGTGAGCGGCGGCGGTGGTGGTGGTGGGGGGGTCACCTGCCTGCCTCCGGCGGCCGCTCACCTGCCCCCCCGCCGCCCACGACCCCCGCCCGGCGGCGTGGGATCTCTTAAACTCCTTCCCACCTCACCCCTTCCCGCCCCGCTGCGCCCCTGCCCGGGCAAAAGGGGTTTTAACACCACCCCCTTCCCCCCGCCCTCCCATTCCCCCCCCCCCCCCCCCCCCCCCCCCCGCATCCAGTCGGTGGTGATCCAGGTATGGGATGCTGCTGCTGTGAATTCTGAAATACTTTTGCAAGAGCTCGGGAGCAAGCGCTTCACCTCTTGGTGCGGCTGGGAGAGGGTGAGGATGGGCTGGAGCTGCCTCGCGCGTGGGTTTCTGCAGGTGTTAGTTGCTGAGGTGGTGGTGGAAGTTTCAAGGCTCGCCAAATCCCATCCAAACCTTATTTTTTTTTTTTTTAAATAAGAATATTTGCTGTAAAATATAATTGATTTTCAATGCCCCTGGCCTTCAGCATATCCTAATGGTGATAGGTGTCAAGCAGGTTGGTTCAAGCAGCTTTGTAAAGCTGTCCTATGCGAAGGTTTGATTCCTAGAAGGTGGTGGTAAGCAAATACAAAGAGAAGCATATGTAACGGGATGATTCTGGGAGAATAATTGTACAGGTTTTTTTCATCTTTGTGGGAGGGATGTTGGTGTCATAGGCAACTCTTAAAATTTCTCCTTAATGGGTGCTACAAGATCTTTAAATATGAATTTAGTGCATTTTTCTTGGTATAGCATTCACCTCTCTAATGGGAGGAACTCCTGGCCATAAAAGCCTAGGAAGGCTTCTTCTACCCCTTAAAGGTTTGGAAGCCGGAAGGTGATTTTGGGCTCCACCTGCTGAAAAAGTCTGAAGTTTGTTGTATGCCTTCAGCCCTCCACATTTACTTTGGGGAAGAGATGTGGGATGGGGGAGGAATGAAGCGGTCAGGCCGGTGGTATCTATAGGCTGGGGCTGGCACCCTCCCAGGGCGATAAGCCATCCGTGGCACGTGCCAGGAAAGGGGCTGCGCATCCTGACAGCTGTGCCCCTCTCGCAGCCGCGCTGGTTTGCAGCAGACCCGATTTTTTGGGACAGTAAGGCTGAAGCACCTTATTGCTCTGCAAACCCTTTGGTGGGGAGACAATCCAGCCCCTTCTGCAGTTCTCCATCTCCCACCTAGTTTTCCCCAAAACTCACGGAGGATTTTTCTGGGACTGGGAGGCGAGGGTATTTTCCCGGTTGGCTCCTGGCTGAGCATTTTTGAGAAAGTGCTGTCAAAGCCTGGTAAGAGGAGAGAGAAAATGCTGGGTGGTTGAGGCAGTGAGCTGAGGTGAGCAGCACCAATGTAAATTTAGCGCTTGATTAGTTGAGTCGCAAGTAGTGTGTGAAGACTGAGACCCCCCCCAGCTGAAAACAAGGCCCCGCTATGCAAAAGACTGTAGGGATCAGCCTGAAATTTGTCCAGCACACCTGCACTGGTTAGGGTTATGAAAATGCTCTATCTTTGCAGATGTAACTGCACTGGCAACCCACCCATCACTTCCAAATATAAACTATGGTATGACTGGAAAAGAATCAGTATAGCAGTATAGTTTAGGCTGTTCAGGGAGGTGTTTGATTATACCGGCAAACAAAGTTTCTTTTGCCAAAGCCTAATGCTTCTCCCCGCCTGGGAATTCAGTAGTTACTTTATCTGTGGTTGTGTAAGCATAACCGTGCTGGAAAAGCCTTGAAAGGTGGCCTGGTCCATAACAACAGGCGGCTCCAGGCCCAAGAGAGAGGAGAGTCTGCACACTCCTCCATCTCCCAAGCAGGTGTCTTGATACTGTCCAAAACCTGTTCCTCACCGTGTCGTGGCCTGTCGTGGTGGCTCCTGTGTCCGAGGGTTGCTAACTGGGCTGTTGTACCCTGGTCAGCCCAGGCTCCGGGAGGCTGTGACCCAGGCTGCCCGCCCTTTCAACTTGAGGAGCCTTTTCACAATTCCTGTGGAGTTAATAGAAAGAGTTACTGGGCAGATCTGAACCCCTGCCATGGCTTAAACACAAGCGGTAATGAAGAATTAACCCTTGCAAAGCAACCATCAGCCTGCACTGCTGGGGAAAGCCTGAGCAACCAGAGATGGGGTCAGTGCTGCCTCAAGGAGCAGGCGGTCCTGTGTCCTCCCCTGCCCTCCTGCACCCTGCCGGCCACTGGTGCCGCTTCCCTTCTGGAAGCTCAGGCCTCCCAGGATGGAAAACTAATCCTGGCTGAAATAAATAAAGGTTTTCTGCTGGGCAGGCAGGTTGAACCAGTTAATGGAAGGCCTGGTAAGTGCCAGGGACCATCAAAGGAAGGTGGTAGCCAAAGAGAAGGCACAGGTGTAGTGACACCGTGCCGTTTTGGTGGTAGTGAGCTTGCGGATCAACTTGGTTCCTCATGAAAAAGTGTGAGAAATTAGTGTTTGACGAGGTACCCCAAAAGCATTCTTGCTGGTGTTGGCTTCTCGCTTGGTGTGAGAAAGTCACTACCATTTGCAAATCCCAGTACTCAAAAATGGGGCTGCTACACAAGCAAGCTGCTCAAAATGTTTCTAATTCAAATAGTGGAGAATTTCTTACTGTCTTCGGGTTATAAAGATAAGCCTTTAAGAAGAGGGCCATTTTCTTAGCCATGAGAAAATGCTTAAATGGAGACACCACCCACATGTTAAGTCCTTTTTAAAAGGGGCTAAATCCTCTTAACAAGAATATCTTTAGAGAACTCCTGTGGCCTTTAGATGACATGAGCTGTGGAGAGGCTGGTTCGGCATACTTCAGAAGGGGGCGGGAGGATTTACATTTCCAAACTGAATACTTAGCACCTCTCTCATTTTTCTGGTGGTTTAGAAAGTACCTCTTCCTCCTCCTCAGCAAGGCACAGCTGGAAGGGGAGAAGAAAAATGGGGTAGCGCACAATCTTTCTCCTAGGTGTTAGGTAAGGGGGCAGGCCAAATAGGACATAAATACTGAAAAAGGATTTAAGGTCGGGGAGAAAAAACCTGTGCGTTGCATAAAAGAAGTGGGTAGTTAACTACTAGCTTGTCTTTATTTTGTAGGATGAAAAGTTTTGTCTGTGTAGAAGACATAGGTGTTTTCATAGTCAGAGCTGTTTTCGTATTTCTTTGCCTGATAGTTTGTCTTAATAGGAATGAATGCTAGCCTGAGTTGGGGCCTTTGCTTTTTGAATAGCTTTTAAGGGAGTTTCTTTGGTTTAAATCCATCTCCTCCAGCGACAGGCTGCTGCTGAGCCCAAGGAGGTACCACATGGTCCTTTGGCAAGGCTGTATGAGGAGAGTTCAAAGAGGTATAAATCCCGATTGCCCTAACCGTGCCAACAAACTTCTAGTGGAAAGCAGGCATCCTAATAAAAACCTACAGGAATAGCCCGTAGCTTGCTGATGGTGGCTTTGCTATCCTCAGGCAGAGTCCAGCTACGCTGATGTGGCTCCATCTGCACCAGAACTACTGAAGTAGGGTAGGTTTCTTTCTGCACGATGATAAGGGCTTCTGGCAGGTTTCCATGAGCAGCTGAGCCACTCAAAGTCTTTACTGTTGCTGGAAGGAGCAGGCTTGCTTCTCCCTCGCCATCTTTTCCGTAGCACCTCCTTCACCCTTCCCTTGGCCTGGCAGTGCTCTTCCCTCCCCTCTGTGCTTGGGGAGCATCCAGCTGTGCTGGTGGGTTGGTTTTCTGCTGCTTTAACAAGGTAAAATAGCTGTGTCTGATAAGCAATAAGGTCTGGCACTGATAGGTATTGGGTGTGCATGGCCCAAGATGGTATGAGTGAAACGAAGGAAGGAGATGGGAGCTTTTCCACGCAGTGGTGTCAAGGTGTTAAATTGGCTTGCCCGGCCTCAGTTTTCAGAAGTTGTTCTTGCTGTGAAGTTCTCTCCCTTCTGCCACCAGCCTGCTTGCCAAAGGCTGGGTATGGGTGGCTTTAGGGCCATTTTATTTTTCTGTAAAGGTTGCTTCAACTGATTGTGCAATTAAAGGCATTTTCTTTCCCTTCATCCCAGGTATGTTGGTGCGGCTCTCTTAATTTTTACAGCGTGCTCATTTGTGAGTATGTGCGAGCATTTAAAAAACAAAAGTCTTTAAACTTAGGAACCGCTGTATTTTGCAAGGTGAAATGTTCTCCTGCTACTTCTCTGACTACGACTGTGGCAAACGTTTGAGGAAGGAACACAAGAAGGGGCTTGCACAGGACAGCCCTTCTCCTACTGGCTCAGGGGTTACAATGAGTTTTATAGCTACCAATGGCCTGTGATTATTTTTTTTTTGTCTGATCGCTGTTTGAATCTAGTTGTAGTTCTGACCTTGCATAGCAGCAAGTTCTATCTAGGACTTAGTTATCTTGTGCAGAAGAAAAAATAATCTTGCATCTGCCTTTTTTTTTTCCTTTTTGAACTTGCTGTCTATAGGGTCGTTGGTTGATCCTAGATATTGCGGTAGGGGAAAATGATTTCCTCATACGTATTTCTCAACGCAGTTTATGATACACTATCTTCTGTCCTCAGTTGTCTTCTCCAAGCTAAAGAGCGAGAGACCATGTAATTTCTCCTGAAAGGAAAGCCATCAGTGTTGAAATAGAAGCGTCCTTTTATAAAGGAATCTTATGATTCTTGAAAAAAACCATGTCTATTAGTCAAGATTTTTTCACTTGTCGAGCTTTTGGGGATTGGTGGCTTCAGAAGATGTTTTGAAGACATGGTGGACCCACTTTGCAGGCTAAGCAGGAGCCAGAGACCCTTTCAGAGCCAGCTTGTTTCACCAGGTCTTAACCTGGCCCTGGGTGGGAAACAGGAGGTGTGGAGTAGAGGGGCCAAGCTTGCTTGGCTGCTGTGGGAACAGGTCGTTACAAAGTATAGGTTGCAAAAAGGAAAACAAAGTAGCACCGCTCTTCTTTGGAGCCCCTGTCCTGTGCAGGTCCAGTGGGTCTGGTGTGTCTGTGTGAGGAGAATTCAGCCCACCCCTCCTGCCCGGAGCACCAAGAGGGCAGTTGGGTGAGAAATGAAGATGTGAGCTTTTCTTAGTAGCTTTGAGTAGACACCTTTCAAACCTGCAGGCTTCACTTCTGAAGATGTGTGCCGGGCTGATGGCCGTGGCTCTGGTGACAGCATTGGTCCTGCTGTGGAGGGGTGGGAAGGTGCCTCAGGCTTTAATCCTGGCTTGAGGAGGAGCCACCTGCTAAGGATGGGTTGGAGGCCGTGACTTCAGTTCAGATGGACTTCTTGCACTGGTGGTGGTAATGTAGATCCAGCCGTGCCCGGAGCGAGCCTTCAGCAGATAGAAAGCTCCTCTTAGTGTAACTAAACCTCCGGGTTGTACAGTCTCTGCAAATAATCTCATTTACAGCTGGCAGCACTGAGTGTGTGTATGTATGGTGGCAACTCTCCTCCTTAAAAAATGACTAAGTTGGACTTCAGGCTCTTGTTTTGGCTGGCAGAGTTAATCACTTCTTGCATTATTTTTCAAGAGCAGAACTGTCTGCTGATTTGGGGAGAGGAAACCCGCTCTGTGTACCCGGGGCAGTGGTGTGCGGTGGGAGGGAGGGTGCCGGTGCCACCAGGACGGGGCTGTTGCAGTGCTTGAGGTGCTGCTGCTGAAGTATTTGGACTTGGTTTCAATTTCAGTTCTGTTGCCTGTTTGAAGACAGGCTTGGCAAAATTGCCCAATTTATCACATCTTTAAAAGGGAACTATTTCACTTCTGTTTTCCTCAAGTAAGTTGGTCCAAAACCACACTTGGAAGTGCAGTGCCTGGCATGGGTGTCTCCTGAAGTACTATGCTGTCTGCTTGGATGGCGCTGCTATTTGCTGGATCTCGCAGAGTTTGTGGATTTCTTAATACCTTGTGGGCTCAGAGTGAGCCCTGGTAAATATTTCCATCTGCAAGCCCTGTAAAGGGAGAAGACAAGAGTTGGACTAGGTGTTGATGAAGCTGGAGCGTACTGAAAATGGCCTCTGCTATGTGGTAGGAGTGTTCTACTTCATGCATTTCAGCCTTCCTTTTATTCATATAGGAATACATGGCAAATGTGTTGGTAGTTGTTTCCAAACTGAACTTACCTAAGGTTCCTGGAGTGTGTTGTGTCTCTGCTGTTCTGTTTTTGAACGTGAACAGTTGTTGACCTGACCTGTTACAGGGTGAGAACTAACACATGAACTCTGCCACCTGCATGCCCTGTGGCTTTCAGGCTTTTGTGCCCAAGGTCTTTTGCCTAGGACTAAGCTAGGAAGGGAAGGTGGAGCACTGAAGATCGCCGTTTCAGAATCAGCTGGCATCTTTTCTGTCACTGCGCTGAGTTATGTGGGCAAGTATGGCTTTTGTTTATTCCTACCTCTAGAAGTAAAACCAGTACCCCATTTCGTCGCTTCATTTAAGTCAGAGACTTAACTTGATCACCTGCATCTACTTTCAAGATTTCATCCGACTTGTATGTGGCTGCATCTAGGCCCAGAAGTGTCCGCTACCTAAGGCTGACAGCATTTTTGGGTGCCCTACTTCAAGGGTCTAAGACCTGATTTTTAGGAAGATATTGGGTGCTTCCTGTGATGTTAAATTGCAATACTGCAGATGTTGGGTCCTTGGTATCTCAAGCTTTATATGAACAAGCCACTGTCAAAAGCAGAGGCTGCTATTATTTTGGCTTTCATTTCTCTGTCTTTACAGTGGGATTTTAGAGTCTCTTCACGTAGACATTGTGAGCTACTAGTTGTTTTGCAAAGATCTGTGAAAACTCATAGAAAACATGCAAACAACAATAGTTATTTGGTAAAAAAAAAAATAATAAAAATAATTGTATTGGGAAACTGGATAACAAGAGGTGTCTGCTTAGCCTTGGCTGCCTCAGCTCCAGCATTCCTGCTCCAAGTTGTGGTATGTGTGTGTTGGTTAATGTATGCATAGATTCTAGAAGTAATTTTCATTAATGAACTTCTTGAAAGACATTCTCCTCTTTCCAATGCTCTTCTGGTTTGGGGTTTTTTGGTTGTTGTACAGCTGTTGGTTCAAAGGTTGTTGCTTATTGCATAATTTTCCGCTAGAAAGCGGGGTGGGGGAAGAAAATCATTGGCAAACTTCCTTCCCTGTTAATTAAGGTGACATTAAAAGTCTCTGGTTTAGGACTCAATGGTGTCCGTTGCCATGCAGTGCAAGAGTCGAATTCTTATATATTGTGTCAGGCTTATTGATCCCCTCTACTTGTTCTCTATGAGTATGACTTTCTCTTAATTTTAGTTCTACCCGTTAGTCGCAAAATCTCACTAAAACTGGAGTGCAGTAATAGTTGTTATTTTTTTCTGCAAGCCACTGAATCTGCACTGTAGGATTTCATGATTTTTACACTTTTTTTAAAGTACAGATGTAATTTTAGAGTGAAACACTTCTTAGAGTGAGTGTACTGTACTGTCTATAAAGCTTAGCTTTCAAATTTGCCTTGTGTGTTGTTCAGAAACAAACTGGCATGTAGACTTCCTTACATCCCTCCTACCTAGACTCCCATTTAAGGGGTGTCATCTGGCAAATTTCAGGTCTAGAAGTAAAAAATAGTAATCTCTTAGCCCGGCATTTTTGTTGGTACGGTCCACTTATGTTGACAGCAGGCTTCTGGCTTTTTGGGTGCTACCACAGTGTGAGCAGGTAATTATGTAAAAACATAAAACTGTGTGCAGAAAGGGTCTCAGCTTGTACCATACGTGGAATGGTGGTGCCTGTGGGTCAGGTCGTCTATAGTGTACTGGAAAATACATGCTTTAAGGAGCAGGCCTGAAGGGTTTGCTGCATTCTCTGACTGCTTCTGTAGTGGAAACTGGGCTTTCCTTCAGTCTTTGCTTGGGCTTTTTTAACATCTGCTGGTTTTAAGGTCGTTCTTCCAACCATCAATGTTAGAAGTGGAATTATATGGAATTATAATGTCTTGAGTGATGCTAGTAACGCAATAGTACCTTCAGTACGTGTTTTCTTGTGCTGCTAACTCTGCAATTAAATGGCAATTACCATGTATATATGCTGGTATTATTTTGCCTTGCCAATGCTGTGTTTTTAGGCAGTGTTGGTCCCACACACTGACAGTCTTTTGTCCCCGTACAGTAAGCTAGTTCACACTTTGTCTAATGTCTTTGCATAGCGGGAATTGATGTTGGTTGCAGCTCTCACAGAAGGCTTTTGTGTGGTGATATCTGAAAGCTGTCTTGTTGGAGCTCTTATCAAGGCGATTGCAATGGGGCCATTATCCCCACTCGTGGCGAACATAGATATTCGCAGAAATTTTTATAATAATGCTTAGTAAGTGGCACAGTGGTGACGAGCGACAATGCTGGAGTGGTACAGAAATAATACCCGAGGTGGCAGCCGTGCCGCGGCGGGGGGTTATCTGTCCTTGCAGACCGGGGACGGGGTGGGAAGGGAACCCCGCGCGGGGCAGACGGAGGGTGGTGATCGGGGCTATCGCAAGCACGAATAATCCTGGCCGTCGGCTCAGCAGAATAAAGTTTTATTTTTCATGGTAAGGCTTTTATCGAGCGGCTCCAAGTAACCCAGATCCAAATTGCTGTATAATAGTTCTGCACCTCATTTGTTCTTTTTTTTTTTTTCAGCTGCGTAGTATCTGTAGCCTAAAAATGTCTTTTGGGGGTTATGTAAAACTTAGAGTTGGGTGAGAGGAAGGCGAAACTTCACAGCTCCAGTGTAGTACTCTTTTTAAGCACAAACCTCTTGAGCCAGTAGAAAAGACAACTTACTACTTGAGTTGGGGGCAGGGAGGGCTTTAAAAATTATAATAGCATTTTCACCGGCTGCTTTGTCTCGACACTGGGTATTTCACTGGGCTTATTCTTTTTTCTTTTTTTTTTTTTTTTCCCCCTCAGGAACTGGGGTTAGAAAAAGCTCTTTTTGTAAAAGATAGTGTCCTGAAAGCATAAGCAAGTTGCTAATTTTTTTTCCTCTGGTTCTTAATCATAAGAGCTGCCTTGATGATTTTTTCCCACCTCAAATTAGCAATTTATTTATAACATGCTAATGTTCTGCATGCCTGTCGGTATTACTGTTCTGTCGTGCTGAGCTGAGAATTGTTCTCTCGAAAACTGACACTGTGAAGATGACACAAATGAACATGGGAAATTGCGTATAATAGAGGAATATTCAGGTGGCTTTTGGTATGACTTTAGTTTACACTTCTTTGCATAAAATCAATTCAATTTCCTTTCTGATTTCAATTGCCAGTCACATTTTTGTTGCTTGTTTTTATTTGTGACTTAAGAAAAATGCAGACCACTGCCTTATGGCATCCTTTGCTACCCTTTCATTCCTGTTGGCAAACTTCTCTGTCATCGTCTTCTGCGTGCTGCCACCGTCTGCCTTCTTGGATTGCCGGCAGGGGAGTGAGGAACTTCAGTGGGTATTTCCCCCTTCTCAAGGCCCTCGCAGCAACCGCTTTGCAACCCAGAGCCTGCAGGGAGGCTCTTCCAGATCTAGGGATTAGAAGCATCCTTCCCAGCGGTGCTCTGCTTCAGAGCCTCCACAGAAAGACCGGGGAGCATTCAAAGTCCAGACTATGCAACACAGGCTGTCCTTGTGCAAGGAAAAGGAAACGGCAAAATAAAACCATGTCCCATGAGTTGCTGTACTTAGAGCCATGTGCTTTGTAGGTGTTTACGAGAGAGGTGATAAAGAAAGGTGCAAGGTCATTTGAAGGCCTCCAACATTGTTTGCTTGTGACCTGTTCTCTAAAGATGCTTTACACATTACTGCTGGCCTTGGGGCGCTGAACTCCTTCCCTTTTCTCGTCTTGGTAACATCGTGCTTTTGCTGAATATGTGGGAAGTGAATGCAACAGTAGTGAACAGGTTCTGTGCTTTTGGCTAGATATTAAGCTTAGGTACAGGCTTCTGTGGACACAAATAAGTTAATACTTACAAAGCTTTTCTTGTGGGTTGTGTTTTTTTTGGGGGGGGTGGGGGGGAGGCACAGAAACCACTTTGCTGTGAAGGGGAATGTGTAGGGGATTCCAGAGACTGACATGTTTAATTAAATAAAAAAAAAAAAAAGAGAGAGAGAAAAGAAAAGCAAGCTTGTAGGCAGGCAAATTCCCCTTATTCAGAGAAAGCCATATGTTCAGGATACTATCCTTAGTGTGAATTATTTGCTTCTGAATTAGGATAGAGGGTTGCTAGGAAAAGTAAGATGCATTCACTTCTTTCACCTTAAAGAATTTTGTAAGGGTGATTACCATCTCGCTCCTTTCTCCCTCTTTCCCAGTCCTGGAGAACAATCAATTTGGCAATAAGTCGGAGGAAGCAAAAATGTGATTGTTCTCACATCTGCAATGCAGAGACTAAGATGGACTCCACCTTTAAGGCCAAAATCAGGTATTCCTGCCTCAAAATGAATCAGGAGTTATCAAATCATTCCGTGTTCAGTAAGAAAGGATCAGAATTTCAGTCTTCGTATTTTTCCCCTTCAGATTTGTCTAGTTTTTGTGTTCTTGACTACCCTTTAGCTCTTTCAATGTCCTCAGTGCCTTTTTGAACACATTTCTCTACTTCTTCCAAGGGAAAGAAGCAGCACCCGTTGTACCAGACGGGCATTATATGTGTTGCTAGTACTTCACTTGAAGTGGAGAAACATGACTTTCCCAGCCATTTGAAGAGCTCAGTTGCCTCAGTGTGTGAAGAACAACTCCCAAACTCTGCTTGACTGGCAGCTGAGAAGAGAGGGATCTCCCTGAGAGCTTGCAGGAAGAAAACTCTAGGCATCTGTGAGATGCTATAGTATATCTAGCCAAAAATATCAGATACTTGAGCTTGCCTATTGACTTGTTCGATGGTGATGCCTTGTTGAAATGGAAAAAGCCAACAGATCTGGAACAATTTTAAACTTCTTGAACTTCCCCCTCTACTCAGTGCTTATCAGGCCACACCTGGAATACTGTGTTCAGTTTTGGTCCCTGCTGCACAAAAAAGATGTGGACAGGCTGAAAAGGGTCCAGAGAAGGGCCACAAAGATGATGAAAGGACGGGGAAGCCTGCTGTGGGAGGAAAGGCTGAGAGAACTGGGTTTGTTCAGCCTTGGAAAAAGGAAGGCTTTGGGGAGACCTTATCACCATGGTCTGGTGTTAAAGGTAGCTACAAAGAAGATGGAGACTTCCTTTTTACGGTCACATGGGAAAGATGAAGGGTAATGGGTATAAATTATTCCTGGGTAGATTCCGATTGGACACAAGAGGAAAATTTGTCCCAGTGAGAATAATTAGCCATTGGAATAGTCTTGCCAGGGAAGCAGGGTATTCCCGAACAATGGACACTTTAAAGATTCAGCTGGACGGGGTGCTGGGCCGTCTTGCCTAGACTGTGCTTTTGCTAAGAAAGGTCAGACCAGATGATCTTTAAAGTCCTTTCCATCCTGGTATTCTGTGATTCTATGGTGATGATCCTATGAATTTTGTGCAAGAGGGGCAGCATAAAGATCCCAGCAAATGTGCTTGCCCACCAGGGCAGCCCCGGCTCTTTCACTGGTCGTGCAGGCGTGGAATGCCTAGAAGATCAGGGGCAGCCTGCCTGCCAGGGGCTGTAATGGTCCTGGAAGGCTTGCTTTCCTCCTGAAAAGCTGGTGTCAGATACTTTGTCTAGATTCAGCCCCAGACCCTTTGGTTAATGTTGCGCAAATTGTACAAAAATGTATCATTCCTTCCACGGCAAAGTACCGCTGAATGCCTTCTGCAAGGATTTTGCCTCTCCCTGAATGCCTGAGGTGATGTTTTATTTTTGTCCTCTCTGCCGCTTTGTCTCCTGTTCGAGTGCCCCTCCATGGCATTGGAGGCATGAGCCCCAGCATGGAGCAGGTGCAGTGAGCTTCCCAGCTAGAACCTTGAACTTAGAGTATCTTGCATTAAGAGCGTGGGAAGGTACAGGGTCCACTCTTCTCTGGTGAAAAATGTGGAGTGTAACTTAGTAGGTGTATTCGTCTGAACCGAGGTGGGTGTGCAGGTCAGGACTGATGCAGTGGTGCACTTACATAGGGGACATCTTTATGCACCTGTCGCTACAGGTCCACTGGTTTGGGCATCCTCACCCCACACAGGTCAGACTGGAATTTTTTTGGATGGTAATATTGATCAGGGCCATGACTATTTGCTTGCTTGTTCCTGTGTGTAACTGCATAGTGTGGAGAAACTTCAGCTTTCACTTAGCTTCCTATCACTTTCAGAGGCAGAGTTGAAAGTGAATTTCTTAGGTCTACTTTGACCTAAGGCATTCTGGTTGTGGTATCCTGATCTGATTTTTCTTTTCAGAAACAGGGTCCAAAAACCAGCGTGTTTCACTGTCCGTTTTGCAATGAGCTGATCCTTTTTTCAAGACAAACTTAGGAGCTTCTCATGTGAGAAGCTACGCTTACCAGCAGATGCTTGGACTACCTGTGAGTTTGTGGAAATTGCATCGTCTTCACACTTGCTTTCTCGGGGGACAAGCTGCTAGTCCTGCTGACGAATCAGCCAGCTGCATTTTGGCTACAGCTGGGATTAGACTATTGATCTCAGTGATGTGAGCTTCAAATTGTGAAAGAACTGATGAAGGCTTTTGACTGCTCGAACAAAAAGACGGGACATGTACATTTACATCCTTGGGGCGTGTGAGGGCTGAGCAGGAGTCCTTCTCGAGAGCAATGGAAGGAGATGTGTGCTGGGGATCCTGAGGAGTTGGGCTTCTGCTTCTCCAGTTTAACTAGCTGCTTGCATCTCCCCTGGTATGGTGAAATTGCGTCAGTCCCTTCACTAAGTGCTTTTATCCAGACTACCAATGTCAACAAAGTTATTTTTATTTTTTTTTAAAGTTTGGTATTAAGATCTTTAAGAAGGCAGACGGGCGAGGGGATTTGGGTAAGAACTTTTTACAGTCACAGTATGGAATTTTTTTCACCTTAACAAGCGAAGGCAGTGGTTTGAGCATACGCCAGTATGCCTTTCCAGAGCTGTGATACGGCTGAACCACAGTGGAAATCTGGAACCGTAACGACACTGCTTATAGGAAGTTTGACTCCCTGCGTTTAACCACAAATGCGGTCAATCTTAGGAGAGGCAATAACGGAGAGGAAGAAAGGTGGTATTATTTGATTAGCTTTGTTCTCCTTGTTTTCTGCAGTACATCTGATGGATGCAGCTCTGGCTGTGAGAAAAGAGTGATAATATTACTGACTGATGGTTCCAGTTTCTTCCTTGTTACACTTTGAAGATACTCTTTTGGTGTAGAGATAACAGGACTTGCTTTCTGCATATTAAATTCAGTAGTCGTGTGCTGTTATTAAACAGTTGTGCTGCTTGTTAAACTACTCAGTATTTCTGAAGACAATCATAGAATCGTTTTGGTTGGAAGAGATCTTTAAGATCGAGTCCAACTGTTAGCCTGGCACTGCCAAGTTATCACTAAACCATGTCCCTCAGCGCTACATCTGCAGGTCTTTGAAATACCTCCAGGGATGGTGATTCAGCCACTTCCCTGGGCAGCCTGTTCCAATGCTTGACAACCCTTTCAGTGAAGAGATTTTTCCTAATATCCCATCTAAACCTCTCCTGGTGCAACTTGAGGCCATTTCCTTCTGTCCTATCGCTTGTGACTTGGGAGAAGAGACTGACCCCCACCTCTCTACAGCCTTCTCTCGGGTAGTTGTAGAAAGCGATGAGGTCTCCCCTCAGCCCCCTTTTCTCCAGGCTAAACAACCCCACTTCCCTCAGCCATATAGAAGCGGATTAAATACCATGTCACGATCCCTCAGGTGGTCACTAGCTGCATGCAGGGACTGAAACACAAAGCAATCTAGTCGTGACAGGTATCTGCAGTGGGTGAGTGAGGGGGGGAAAAGGTCTTCCCGTTGCTCCTCACCATCGTGCCCCAGACCAATATGTTAGATCCATTTGGTTCAGCAGCCTGGGAATGGCTTTTTGTCTTAGGAAGCAGGAGGATATTTTGGTTTCCATCTGCATGTTCTTGGAAACGAAATGTAATCCTCTCGTAGCGAGGCTAACCTTAATTGCCTGCTGGGGTGGGAAGGAAAAGGTATGGATTGCATCTGTGCTACGAGGAGTGCTTCCCGTGGTGGAGGGGATTTCTTGGGACCATCCTGGGAGATGTCAGCTTTGGGGATGTTGTTTCACAGTCAACTTATGGTGATTCTAGGCAGCGCCACCACAAAGGGGGTCGAGCTGCCCTCCTGGCTCACGCAGTCTCACCACCTTCCTGCACTGGCGCCCGGCTTGGCCAGACCAGGTACCTACCCCAGCTGAAAGCTAACACTGGCCAAGCGATTAGTTTTCAGCCCAGCAAGCCTTCCTGGCCAGGCTGGGGCGGCTGGCGAGGGCTGTCCCTGATGGTGGCAGGGGGGTTCCCGAGGTGCAGGTGGGATGCCTTGTGGCCTCAGCATCTCCTAGAAGCAGGCAGAGTTGTGCGTAATGAAAACCTAACAGATGGCTGTGTAAAGAAATCAGCACCTTTTGTGCTGTTACTTACCACTTAGGTTACCGAGCGGCTGCCGGTGCCTTGCCAGCAGCACCCAAGGGCTGAAGGGACCTCGCAGGCTCTCCCCATCTCTGGCATTCAGCCTTTTAAAGGCTTGGGGGTGGTTTTAGGGGTTTTGTGAGCACATGGAGGAGAAAACATGGCTGAAAATATTCTCAGTTTGCAGAGGAAAATCCACAGTCCCTTAAGCTGCGTCATCTCAGCACTGCGTTTGCACCGTGCCTCGTACACTCGGCTTCCAGTCCCTGACCGAGGCTCCCAGGCTACGTGTAATTTAATTACAGTCTAGCAGCTGGCATTGAAGTAGGTGAAGATATAAATGTAACTTGTGCCTAGAAGTTATGTCTGTAGCGAGCTTGTAATCCTGGAGGCCTTCTCGGAGATCATTGCTATCGGGAAATCCCTCCTGAGGCCAGGCTGGCCGTGCTGCTTGGACAGGTAACATTGCTCGGAGCAGGGCTTTAATGTGACTGATTTTTAACAGATGGAAGCAAAGGCATCACGGTCTTGCCCAAGAGGTCATGGAATCCCTGGAGATAACAACTGAGATGGCTTTCACTGCCAATAGCCACGGCTGAGAGGCTTATCTTGCGTGGGTTGTCAACGTGGGAAGGCTCCTAGAGCATCCGGTCAGATGAATGGTGATGAATGCTGGTCATATGCAAAGTTCATCAAGAAAGGTTGAGTTCCATGACTGCACTCGTAGCAGTGCCTCCTTTCTGCCCCTCAAGTGGAGAGGTGAAGCCAGCCAGCCTGGTGGCGAGAGCACCCAGGGCCCTGCTCATTCCACGCCGCTGCAGGATTCGGCTCTTGTGACCAAAATACACTGCTGAATTTCGTCTTCAGCTTAAAAGGAGGTATATTATTGGGGTTGTAAAAGAAACCTCCACATACAAACTCAACTAGTGCAGTACTAACTAACTTTGGAGACAGCCTGTAACTAATAGGACTGCAAAAATAAGAGTTACCACTTCAATCTGCTGCCTAATTTTGAACATAACTGTTTCGTTATTGATTACTTCAGCAAAAAACTTCAGATATGTGTTTATCTCCCAGCCCTTCCCAGAAGGGCCACTGCCAGAAGCCTCAGGTCTCCCCACAGCAGTTGCCAAAACTTCCATCTTTCTCCCGATACTTTCTTTAGCATCATTGTGCATTGAAATATTTGCAGGATAGTAAAATGTGAAAGCTGTGTAGCATTCCTATTTATTTTGGAATTCAGTTTTTTTACACAAGGAACGCTGTAACTCTGCCATATTTACTTTCTTGTATTTAATTCAATAAAATGTATTTACCTGAAGCGGACACGAAATTTCCAGTTTACTGTGGAAAGCATAGGGCTGCACTGCAGAACTTGTTCCAAGTTAGTGCGGAGTGTGTGAGGGCTTCTTGCCAGTGCAAAGCGTGGAAGTCAGGAGTAAGAAGAGTCTTGCTGCTGTCATCCACAGGCGCCTGCTGAGAGAGTAGAAGTTATGGATGTCAAGGCAAGATGACAGGTTTTTTGTCTTTTTGTGGTTTTTTTTTTTTTTTGAGCTTTATACTTCCAAGACAAACCAGTGACTGGCAAAGCAGGTTTCTTCCAAGACTGTCTTTAAAGTACTTTTGCTTCACCTTGGATAATAACCTGCAACCTCAGATAGCGAAATGTAGTTGAGTTTTCTTGGGTAATCTTGGGTTTGCAGTTTGATATAGTTTGTAATCAGGGTTGGGAAAACAGTGTAGAAAAAGAGGATTTTTTTTTTTTTTTTTTTTTTTTTGAGAATCTACCAAGCTCTAGACTTCTTAGCAATCTGGGAAGCTACAGGGTGGTGGGGGGTTCCTGTGACTGCTGAGTCGTCTTACCCTTGCCCCTGCTGCTAAGAGAATAAGGCTGTTCTTCCTATCCACATACTGTTGAGAAAGGCCATCATACATGGGCTATTTTTGATCCTATTCCTTTCCCTAATTATATGTAGCTCTTATAAATCTGTCTGGATGGGAAGATCCTGTGTACTTTGAAAGGGTTCACTTGATCTAAATTTAAGGATGTCTCATGTCCAGTTGTGAAACTTGCTATTTTAGTTTGCCCTACCTACAGCTTTTACTAAAACAAGAGGAAAAGGAAGAAAAGGATAGACTGAAAAATGTGTGTGAGAGGAGGGAACGATGACTCATCAGTGGGACTGCATTTGAAAATGAAAAGGATCAAGGTGTACTGATCATAACAGAGAAAGTTATGGTTTTTGTGAAGAAGGCACGATTAAATCATGTGGTCATTTATCTTCTGAACAGATCAAGGTACACTTGTGGAAGAGCCCATGAGCCTGAATTGAGAAGATAATTTTGAAGAGAGAAGAAATCTATTTAAAGAAAGGAATTTTTAGTGCAGCATTTAATAGGTGATATTTTAGTGATAGATTCCACTGGAAGACTTCTCCAGCCTTCTGGGAAATCCCATTTATCTGTCTGTTGCTAATAGAGGATAGTTCTAATAACTGCAAGGGAAAGAGAGGGAAGGCAGCAGTGCAAGAAGCCTAATAGGCTTTCTCTGAACTTTAGGCTGCAATGAACAGAAACTAAAGCTCATGAATAGACACCTGAGATTCTGCCTTCATCCTAGGTGTTGTCTCTTTTACCTCTCTGCTAATTTTCTGCTCTTCCAGTCTCATTCTGGAATCCATAAAACTTCCCTAAAACCTGGGATGTGCAACAGTCTTGAAATAACCCTTTCTGTAGGGTTTAAGTAGTGTGCAATTATAAGGATGGAGTTCTGTACACAGCACTGCAAGAAGGGCTTGTGGTGTTTCCTAAAACGTTTACCAGCAACAGCCAGCTTTTCCCATCTTCAGCCTTTTTCTTTTCCCAACTTTCCTCCCCACAAACCAAAAGCTAAAAGATAATGAAGGTGTAGTTGTCTGACCCGTGAATGAGGCTGATAGAAAGGACATTTAATATTGTAAAGGATTTTCCTTAAGAAAAATAACTGTCAGTAGGGCATGGGATTAAAAATTGGCTAAGCGACAGATCAGGAAAAGCATCCTTTTGATTGATTCCAGCGCGTATTTGCACTAATCCCTATACTGCGGAGTGCTTTCATTATTGTCACAGAAGTAAACGAAAAAAACCTGTTAGTGATAGTAATTGCTAGCAGAACAGTAAGTGATAATGGAGCGCTCACAACTTGCTCTGTAGGCACATTCAAGCACACTCCATCTTTAATACAGCCAAAGGCAAAGTTGTGTGCCAGAGAACAGGGAATGCAAGCTATGCCTTATGAAAGAGGGCCTGTATCCTGGAAAGCAGCACTTTGGAGAAGCCTGTAGTGGACAAGCAACTCCTCGCCAGCTTCCAGAGCAATGCCAAGGAGTGGTGGCACTGAGGCTTGCATCCTGGCATGTACTAAAAAGGAACAGGATGGGGAGAAACTTTTGCCTCAGTGAACAGGCTTGGTGCAGCTGATAGTTGAAATAACGTACACCGTTCACTGCTAGCGCCTGTAAAGGGAAAACGTTGGAAATGGAAGATGATGTTAAATAAGGCAGCAAAAATCATTTGAGGTCTGAAGGAAATGCACTACAGTGCAACTTACTTAAGCAATATTTTGTTTATGGAATTAATATTGATGATGATTTGATTGATATACAAGATACGGTATTGGGAGGGGTGGTTGATGCAGCTGATGGTTGTGCTGCCATCCAGCAGGACCTTGACAAGCTGTAGAAATGAGCTGACAGCAACATCATGAAGTTCAGCAAAGGAAAGTGCAAAGTCCTGCCTCTGGGGAGGAATAACTCCAGGCACCGGGATGGGCTGAGGCAAACCTGATGGAAAGCAGCTTTGCAGGAAAAGCCCTGGGAGTCCTGGTGGACCAGCAATGCACCTTTATGGCAAAGACCACTGATAATCTCCTAGGCCACACATTACCAGCAGGTCAAAGGAGATGATCCTTCCCCTCTGCTAAGCTCTGGTGAGACACATCTGGAGTGCTGGGTCCAGTTCTGGGCTCCCCAGTACAGGTGAGACATGGACATATTGGAGCAGGTCCAGTGAAGGGCCATGAAAGTAGTTAAGACCTCGGAGCATCCCATATGTAAGGAGAGGCATAGAGAGCTGGGACCTTTTAGCCTGGAGGACAGAAGGTGTATAGACACTCGATGGGAGTAAGCGAAGAAGATGGAACCAGGCTTTTCTCGGTGATGGCCACTGACAGGACAAAAGGCAGTGGGCACAAATTGAAATGCAAGAAATTCCATTTAAACATAAGATTTTACAGCAAGGATGATCAAATGCCGGAATAGAGCTCTTAGGTTGTGGAGTCTTCATCGTTGGAGATATTAAAAACCCAACTGGACACAGCACTGAGCATCCTTCTCTAGTAGCCCCTGCTTTGAGCAGTGGGGGGTTGACCAGATGATCTCCAGAGGTCCTTTTCCACCTCAGCCACTCTGTGAGATGTTTCTTGTGTCAAAAGTCTTCTTAAGTTGTTAAGCTTGAGCATATCAAGAGCTTACTATTGAAAGCTGAAACAATGCAAACTCAGTGGAAATTAGACTTTTTTTTTTAAGTGAGGGGAAAATAATCATGAGTGGATATCTTCAAGTTTTGACAGAATTAATGTTTTGTTGTGTAATTTCTCTGCAGAGTTATGCTCTGTAATTTCAGCTCTGAACAGCCTTGAGGTTAGCAAGTCCATCTGCCTGCTTTCGGGTGTCAGCAACCATATTTATGGTCGTTCTTGACAGGTGCTTGCTCATTTAACTTTCTCATAACTGAGATTCTACAATTGCATGGCCGTCTTTCCTACCCTTGGCTACAAGATAGTTTAATGTTGCTAATTGCATAGCAACTAGGGGAAAGGTAGTGGTATGTGATATGTAGGAGGTCATATTCGTAAGTTAGATTCTTTTCTTTGATCAAAGACTGGATTAAAGAGAAAATATCAATTAACTTAATCTTAAAATTTCAGACTTAAAGATAGTATACATTTTTTCTGGAGAAGTCATCTCAAGTTATTTAGTTTAGGGAATAGATAGTAAAGAAGACAAAGTGGAATGGAAAGATTGTGTCTGGTGTGGGCCAATTTTGATCTGCGGTCAAGTCCTTTGATGACTCTGTGACCTGAGATGTTCTGCTTCACCAAAGCCAAACCAGCAACTTTCTCTTTTTTTTCCCTAGAAATTTATTCTCTGTGATGACACATCTGTTTTGGATGTTGTCTTGTAAATAAGGCTATCACATGAGCTTTTTAGATTGCCCTGTTCCTGGCATGACAGAGTTTACCCAGATGTGAAAAAGAAAATTATTTAGTCTACCAAGGCTTGTTTGCTTTTTTTCATGAACTGTTGTTTGTCGTCTTGTCTTGTTTTTATTCCCCCTCTGCCACTGGGAATAAGACAATTTTGCCTTTTGAACCAAATAATTTATCTTAATTTTGCCAGTACTACCAGGTTGTTCTGCTCCTTGGTGTGGCCGATGGAGTGATAAAATACTGCCAAGGTAGGATGTGCATCACAGTGAGAGCTCAGTGGATTAGTTGTTCGTTGTGACATTACACGGCATTTAAAGCACTAAGAACTCAGCTATCTTTGTGCCGTTTCAGCCACATAAGCTGTCTGCTGCCAAACCGATTGGTGAAATAAGAGTATATGCAACAGCTGTCCACCTTGACGTGGGGAGGGAGGAAATCATCAGTTCCTAGAGTTTAGCAACCCGGGCTGGGTGAAAACCAAGTTCAGTTTGTAGTCAAAGAGATGTGCTGTGAAGAAAACTTCTGATGGCAGTACTGGCTCCTGATCTAGGATGGAGGGGGCTGTCAGCCACAATTGGGGTCTCTAGGTCCCTGCTATCTGTGATTCTCTCCCTTGTCTCGTCTTCCACGCTTTTATCTACTACTTTGACTTTCTGCTGATTTGGAGCCTCCTTTCTGACTGCTTCTAGGAATAGTTGCTTTTGGATATGTAAACCACGTTTCCTGTTTCTTGGGCACTTGCTATTTATTTTTGTTACTCTGAGGTTTGGTATGTGGAGGAGGCTATTGTGTTAACTTCGTCAAGGTTACTTTCAGATTTTTTTTTTTATGTGATACTAGTAATTTCATTTTCAAAACTGTACCTTATTAACTTTTTGCAAATAATAAATCAGTCTCTCTATGCAAAGTAAGCATTATAGATATTGTAGGTGCAGAAACAACTTCTCAGGGTTAATCTGTTTGGACAGTGTTGTGACTTCCTTGAAGTGAACTAAAACCCCCCCAGTTTACATAATGTACCGAACTATCCTGTATTACAGCAAGTGCTTAGGACCCTATGTTATTTCTTAACTGGCTCTGTAAGTGCAAATCATTGCATCTCATCTGGGTCTGGTTGTCTCCTGAAAGTTTTTTGTCAACTTTCACAATGTTCTTTGGAGTCTATATAATATTTTTATCACCATAAATGGATTTAAAGTACACTTATTACTTTTGGCGAATCCAGCTGTATGTCTTTATACTTGTACGGAACTAGGTTAAGGAAGTACTTCAAAATTAAAGATTTACTACTTTAGATCTGACTTCATATAACTAATTACATTAATTCAACAAATAGATGTAAGAACCATCTTGCCTCAGGCAGTGAATTAAAAATACAGAGTCAAGATTGGTGTCGACTTTTTTCACGACAGGATTCTCCTTTGGGGGCCTGAATACCCAACGCTAAAACTCATGTGCACCTGAGGATTTTTAAAACTGCATGCCTTCTAGTTTGTAGCTCTATGCTATAGTTTCTGAAGTGTTTGCATATGGATCCTCTTTGTCATTAATTTTTGAAAGAATGTACAGAATCACAGAATGGTTGGGGTTGGAAGGGACCTCTGGAGATCATCTAGTCCAACCCCCCTGCCAGAGCAGGGTCACCTAGAGCAGGTTGCACAGGAACACGTCCAGGTGGATTTTGAGTGTCTCCAGAGAAGGAGACTCCACCACCTCCCTGGGCAGCCTGTTCCAGTGCTCTGCCACCCTCAAAGTAAAGAAGTTCCTCCTCATGTTTAGGTGGAACTTCCTATGCTCAAGTTTGTGCCCGTTACCTCTTGTCCCGTCACTGGGCACCACTGAACAGAGCATGGAACAAGTTAGGTGGTTCCCTGTGAATCACCTGTCAGTAAGTAAAGCGATGCAGTCCCTTGGTATTGCACTGATTTAACTCGGTATGGGTATTTTGCGTGGAGTGTAGGAAGATTTGGGGTGCCAGGGTGGAAAAATCCTGAACCACAGACCTGTGCAGACAAGAAAACTTGCACTCCAGAAACTTCATTGGTGTAATTCCACAGATGCCAGCCTTTCTTGTTAGGAGTCCTTTATCCAAGGAAAACAAAGCTCGAGATGCTGTGGCTTAGGCTGGCAATTTAGTGAGCAAACTTTGTGATGCAAGCCCAATCTTGCATCATTACTGTGCACCTACACTGAGATAGCACCAGCGTGGCTTTGTGAGTGCTCCTCCTTCTCCTCCTTTTTGACTTCATACATATCAAATCCTATTAATTCCATCTTTCTAGAGAGTTTTATGACTATATTCTGCGTGTTCTGTAAGTAAGGAATAACTGTCCTCCTGATTTCTATGCCGATATATATGCCCAACATACTACTACTTTAATTTTTAACCTGCGTATCTGATACTTTATGGCATTTACTGGAATTTCCTCCAAGGAAGTTCATCCTATCGCATTCTCCAGCTCCTTTAATGTCCTTCCTCCCCCCTCCCAGGCCTTGTTTGTTTAGTAGACGATTTGGCAGACAACTGACAGTGTTTGAAAATTTTTCTTTTTTTAAGTAGCTGTGCTAATTTCTCCTTGTAGAGTGGAAGCCACTCAGTGGAACTAATCCAATCACAATCTTATTTTGAAGCTAATGACTTTTAAAAGAGTACTTTTAAGAATAGTCCTTAAATAAAAAAGGACAAAATAATCTCTAGAATGTATTTTGAGACTAACTGCTTTGTGATGTTTTCCCTTTGGGACCAACCCTAAAATGATACGGAAGTTTTATTTCCCTCGTTCCGGTTCAGTTTTAGCCTCGCCAGTCAAGAGGCTGAAACGCAGCCAGGAGCTCTGCTGACACATGAAGAGGTGGTGCCCTGTCACGCACCGTGTGGATTTAAGCTATCACTTTCTTATTTGGCGTACTTTGATCTCCATGGGTAACGTTAAAAGTGGACCTGTGTCAGTATAATTATTACACGTATATGCAACACAGAAATTACAATGCGAAGTCTCTTATGCAGCCACTCTGTTGTCACACCCCGCCCGCCCCCCCACCCGCTTGCCATCGGTTTGAAAGTTCAGCGTCAGGCCTCTTTTATGACAGTCTCCTTTTCTTCAAAGGATGTCTGTGGTGAGAAATTACTGACGTGAACCGCAACTGAAAACCCCCGAGCTTTGCTCTGGGGACAGCAGCCTCGCTGGAAGTGGTATCTTTGGGAACGGGGCTGGGCGAACGGCCGGTAGCTTTGACACCAGTTTGCAGGACCAGGCTGGTGTGAAAGCCTGCTGGTGGCAGGGCTAGCCTTGACACCTTGGCCCTTGTTGTGCTCACTGGGGAGAGAAACTCTCCTGCCACCCCAAAAACCCACAGCCAGGATTCCTCCCCTCAGATGCTGGTTGGTCTGTCTGTGCTTCTGCATGCAAGTCTTAGCTGTCTCTCGGTATGTTTTGCGGAAGTTTTGTCCTCCAGAGCTTCAACCAGGCAGGTGCAGCTCAGCTTCCAGCAGCTGCTGGGATGGGGGAGTAGCCGCTGCATGGAGGTGTTTTCTGGACTGCTCAGAGGCACGTGTGTGCTTCTCACCTTGGGCAGTTCAGCAGTTGAGATGAAAACTTGGGTGCAGTTTCCTGAAAATAACTTTTCATATTTCAACATGAAGTGGTAACTGGAACCTTCAAGTACAGTGCAAAGCCACTGCTTCCAGTAAGAAGTTAATTGTTTCATATTTGGTGGAAAAAATTGCAATAGCAAGATCTCAGATGATTCATTTCCTATGCAGCATAGGTGTAATTCTGTTGGTTTGAGGCCTGAAACGTGGCTTGTGCTTTGGTTTATTTCTTGCACAACCATTGTAATGTCCTTCCCCTTCTAGCACAAAGCAAATATGAAGTACTGCACCAGCGCAGGAGAATACATAAGTTGCACGTTTTAGCAGTGGCTACTATACTGAGTGCAAGCTTGACAGGGTGTAGGCTGATCCCATGGCATCCACGTAGACCGATGAGCAGAAAATGGAGTAACATCAAGCGGGCTGTCCGCTTACCTCAGTGTCTGAGCTACGTTAGGGGTGGTGACTGTGAGATACTCTGACCTTCTGGCAGGTCAGCTCCCCACGAGATATCAGGATGAAAATCAAAAAGGGAATTAGTACCTTGAGATTATAATCCCCCTTCAGTATAAACGACCTGCCGCAGGTCTAGGAAGAAACCACCATTTTTCATTGTTCCGTTTCGCTGCTTTCTTGGTTTGGTTCAGGCCACTGTGTTTCATTGAAAAGCGGTTGAAAACGTCCTTCTGTTCAGACAGGAGGGAGATGAGAGAAGTGTGAACTGTCGCAGGGGGGTGAGGTGCTGGCCATCGATGCCCAGCGCTGCTAACAGGGGAACGAGCCCTCCCCCCTCAAACTGTTGAGCGTATCTGGAAGCTAATGTATGCCTTTCAGTGGGTGTTAAAAATGGCATCGTGTGATGTTCTGCAGTAATGACTGGGAGGCACTCGTGACGCTTGCATTACTTCTTCCTGCATATTCAACCTGAGAAGGGAAAGCCATCGCTAGGTTCCTCTGGCTTGGGTCCTACTTTCAAGCAAGAATCTGCTGCTGAAACTTGGCCGCCCACATTTTAACTGTTTTGAGCTAAATATAAGTCTTACGGTTTGATATTTAAGCGCTTACAGTTCATGGCTTCCTTGACACTCCTGATACTTCTGAGGGAATTGTGAAAATGGAAAATCGATGGAAATAGGATGGTTTAATTAGGCCTTGAAAGAAACTTCACCAGAGTAACACTGTCAGCCTTCAGCTTTCAGGGTCAAATGCCTGATGAGGAGGGGCTGCAGATGATCACAACGCAGTTTATTTTGATAATTGTGAGGGCTTCTTATTGAGTGATAAACCCAACTAAGACACACAAAGGGGACTTTCTTTTAATATTCATCTGTATTAAAAACAAGCAATTTGACTGTAACTGAATGAATAATTTCAATATAGGAGCTAGAGAAGAAGTTCCCTCAGTCAAAACTATAAAAAGCTGATGCCTGATAAGTTGAAAAATAAGCTGATAGTTCAGGAAACACAGATTCATATAGTGTAAAGGATTTTTTTGTCCCCTTTTTACAACAGTTGCCATTTTCTGAGAAGAAAATTTGGGGCTTTTGTGTTGGAGTAGGTTGATCAAGATGATTTCTGTAAGCTGTGTTTTCATTTGCTTTAAAATGCTTCTTTAAATGTTACTTTAAATACCAGCTGCTTGTCACTCAACTAATAATCCTGACTAATAAGTACTGATATTTCAGACTACTGTTCTTCTTTTTGTTGGTTTTACAATTTATTCAGTTTTCAAGGTGCTATTTTTTGTATACCTTTTTATATGCTCTTACCTCAGTCTAATGAAGGAGCTACATGGAAAACTTTATTTTGAGGTCACATTTTCACTAAAGTGCCATTCCTGGTCTTGTTCCTCTGTGTAGGGTAGTAGGAGAATGCATACTTTTGACAGAGTAGTAGTATTTTTGGGAAGAGTTGAGAGGGACTTTTAGAAACCCGCCTCTTAAGAACATACTTAGTCTATTGACTTTTACATGCAAGTAGTTTAAGCCCCAGCTATTTCTTTGTCTTCGTATTCTTTTCTTAAACCCCCTTTTTATACTGTCAGAATTAACTACTTAAAACCAAGGGTAGTGTGGTACAAGTTATTGGTATCTGTGTGTAGACCGCGGGGGTAAATCATTCCTCATGGAAAACTGAAATCTCTTGCCCTTCCAGGAGTTTGGATTGCAAATTTATCTCCTTGTTGCTCAACAGAAATAGGCGTATGAGGAGTTGTCACTCAGAGTCCGAAGGCAGCAACCCTGGTAGTCCTCTTGCATCCTTTTGCTGACCTCGAGTGTTCCCTCACTTGTGAGCTGACCTGCAGAGCTCAGCCCCATCCCTGCTGGGATCTCCTCTGCGTTCCTCCCTGCACCTCTCCTCATTTTTTGGTCCCTCCTGGTGTTGGCTGTAGTGTTTGCCATGCCCTCAGCTGGGTACAGCCCTCTGGCTGGCATATACCAGGCTCTCCACATACCAGAGTTTGTTCATTTGAGCATGTTCAAAAGGCACGGCCTGTATCGCCTCGATCAGTGGAGAAATTTCCCTAACACATGAATGTTTCTGTGCCTTCACCCCAAGGTGTCTTTTTTCTTCTGCTGCTTCTCTTGTATTCCTCCCTCGTCAAGCTCCAGCTTAATTTACCCTTTCATGTAAGGTGCTTGCTTTCTTTTCTGCAGCTCCTGACCTCCAGAACAGCTTTCTAGAGTTCATGCCTCAGAAACTTGGCTTTTAAATTGTATTTTTAAGCGACTGCTTAATTTTGAAAACCTGGAGGAAAGCCTATGGAAAGTGCGTGGATACTGTTAAAGTGTCAGTGATCCGGCTTCCTCGCTGCGGTCAAAATTTATCTGTGCTCTCTGGCTAGGCTTGTATCCCCTCCCCGGTAATATCAGCGTTGTGGTGACATACAGAAAAGCTGCCATTTTATCTGCCCCTAGCAATTGTAATATCTTCCAGAGACTACACCAGACTTAGTCATCTGCCCTTGCTTAACTTGCCCAACTTATTCATTGCTCGGAGACACAGTTGAGCGCTAAGACACATTTCTCTGGCTTGCTGCTTGGTTCACCGTCAGCTATCACTTAATACACACAATTTATTCCTTGCTATGCTTGGTCATTTCCAATCTTCCTATTTTCTCTGTTTAGTCAACCCTAAACAGGAATTGCTTTCCAACTCCTCATCCCCCCCCCCTTTTTTTTTTTTTTTTGAATCAGTTATTTTATCTTCTGTCCCCATCTCAGCAGACTTTGTCCCAGTTTACTTTCACTCTCATTCTGAGTTCGACTTTCCTCCCTTTGTATTTAAATCGGGCTGCTGCTGCTCTAATATGCCCTGAACGCCTGCTAGGGGAGCAGGGGACTTAGACGTGTCTCATCCTGGACGGGACCTCCTAGGAGATGGCACCTGCATGGCCTGGGCAGGCCCGAGAGCTGTGCTGCTTGCAGTTTGAAATGGAATTTGGCTGTTGATGTTTATATTGAAAATGCACCCGCTGCGCTTTTCCAAGTGTTTTTAAATTTGGAATTTTGAGGGAATAGAAAGGCACATGCCCGACTCAGATCGTCCTTCTGTCAAATTTTACGTGCCTGCTAAAGCATCATGCAGTGCAGCAATATTTCAGACAAAGGGTTTCCAGAAAGTAGCACAGGTAATGTAATTTTTCTTAGGTCTGTCTCTTGCAAACAGTGCAACTGTCTTGCATCCAGTAATAAAGCTGAGGGAGACATCTAGCAGGAAAAATTTCAAATGCGTATAGTTTGGCAGAGTTACGCTCCATGGTTTTATCACTGGAAAGAATTAGAGGATGTTTTACTGCTGCTTCTTCCCTCAAACTTAGAAATATAAGCCTGATAGAAAATGAGGCTTTGGTTTGACACAGCGCTGGCTGTCCCCCACCACGGCGCTTCCCTCCCCGTGCTCTTGACAAAACCCTGTGCAGGCTGTTACCTCACGCTTAGACCTTGCCATCTGCTATGCTCTTACAAGGTAATGCTCTGACTTTTTTTTTCTTTTTTTTTTTTTTTTTTTTTTATTGGTGCCAGTTTCTTTCCCCCAAACCTGAAGTTGATTGCTCTGTGACATGAAAGCAAAGCCACTCAAATGCCAACTAATGCTCCAAGGGGGATGGAGAGTTGTCCTGCTGCTCCTGCTCGGCAGCCAAGTTACCTGGCAAGGGATAACCCAGCAGAAAACTCCTCACTTGTGTTTTGGAGAAGGGTTAGGTTTCTGCTGGTTGTGACCCTTTAAGCCAGCTCCCTGCATGGTCCGATGAGGACCCATCGGTCAGGCACTGCCCACACCAAGGGGTGGCTCAGGGAGGGAGGGAAGGATACAGGAGAAGCGGTGGTGGCAGCAACCTGTTAGACCCAGGCAGCTGTGAGGTCAAACCAGCTCATCAAGAGAGATGGGCTATAATTTCCTGCTTGCACATTTTCCACCCCTTTTTTCCATTATGATAAACTACATTTGCTCTTTTTCTAGTCTTCTGTAAGCATACCTGCCTCCAACCTCTTCTTAAAAGTTAATCACTGAGACTGTGTATTAGAAAGTGAATTTCATCTTGGAATTCATACTTTCATACTTGTGAATTTCATACTTGAAAATACTTAGCTTATCCTGGTAGATTTTAAACTATTTTCCTATAGAGACAAGTGTTCTTATGAAGACATTCTTGTGAGTTTGCCTCTAGTGTTAATTTTGGTAGCTATCTGGCTTTTTCTTTTTTTTTTCTTTAAAAAAAATGGATTGAGGCTAAAAGGGCATAACTACCCAGGATTCAAGGTGACACCTGTTTTTTAGTGGTCTGCACTGAACAGTGGATCCATAGTTGTGTCTATATCAGCAGTTGCTTATGGTATTAAAAGAGAAAACGGAGTCAAAAAAGTTGATGCCAAATATCTTAGGTCCTCACCAAGGGGTTAGGTAGGTGTCTGGTTCAGATCAATAGGACGCTTTCCTGTCACTTCTGTGTCCCTTGCTGGATGTGTCAGTTTGTGGCTTTACCCGTCTCATTGCCCTGTGTGCTTTATGATCCTTTCACGATCCTCCTGAGGAATTTGACTTCCATTTATTGCACTCAAGTTTCAAGTTGCTGAGAAGTTCTTAGTGTCTATGATTCCTGTCTTTCTCAGTCATTGGGATGCTTTGTGCTGGTGTCCTTTGGCTTGCTGCTTCTTAGCAGGTCCCACATACTGTGTCAGAAGATTCTGCATGCTATGATTGGTCAAATAATGCAAATAAAGACAATACGGAATTTGTATAAAAACTTGTACAAATACTGCAAATGATGATTATAGGGCTGTAGCAGAAATAAGTTATGCAAATCAAGATATTTTTTTTTTTGAAGAGTGTTACTGATTCTACTGATTGCTGAACACGGATCTTGAGTTTTCTGAAGGGAAGTCTGATAACAGGAAGCACTGTGAATAATTTTGGAGCTGGGAGGGAGAAACTGTGAGTCACCCAGGATTTCTAGCTCAAAGCAAAAGGCACTAGAAAATCTTTGGTCTGTAAGTCAGGGAAGAAGAAATTGAGAGAATATACCACTTCAGTCCTGCATCTTGTTGTGAAGTTTGTAAAACAGGAAGGGGAAGAAAGCACTTGCTGAATGACATGTAACATCTGGCCAGAAATTAAACATTCCCCAGGGTTTGCTAAAATTGCTTCTCTGAACTTCAGAGCTCTGAACTTCGCTGAGCTCTTTTAAACCCTTCTGAAATATTTTGCTCTGTTCTCTCTCTCTCTCTTGCAGGTTTTCTGTATGCTTCATGCCCCGCAACATAAGTATTTTGTAGCACTCTTTTGCCGTTTGGTATTTTTCCAGAAGCCAGTCCTTAGGCTCGTAGTGCCCGAAGGGACAGTACGCTGGAGGGACCCCCAAGAGCGTGTTGTTTGTAACACCCCCTGACACACACGGGCAGGCTTGCGCTGCTGCGCGCAGCCAAAGGATGCTGTTTATGTTCTCTCGCTACCAAACCTGATTATTTGAAGTTCACAGGAGAAAGTTGTAAGTGTTTAACCACAAAAGTAGGGGCAAAATACCATTGTTTGTGTCTGGCAAACAAGTTCAGGCAAAAAGTTTTGATGTGTCGTCCAAACCAGGGTTTCTGTTCTGACGGAGAGAGCCGCTGCAAATCTCTGGATTTTAAGTCTTTAGCATTTCTCCTTCTCCTCACACCTGGTTTTGAGATTCTCTTTTATCTTTAATTGTATCCCTTTGGCCTAGTCTTCCCACGCCCTGAATTGTTCCCTTTTCACCCCTCCTTCCTTTTCTCTTATAGTTCTCCAGGGTGGAAAACCACTTACTTAAAAAAAAGTGCGAAATGTATTTCTCCCTCTGGAATAGCTGTAATCTTAATTTAATCCAATTACGTTGGCTAAACATATTAGCTGGATGCTTTTGTTAACGGTTGACCTTTTTGAAGTCTGTGTCCTTGGATTACAGAGCTGATGTCTCGGGGAGAGGACCAAAGGTGTTTCACCGTTAGAAGCTGCCAGCGATGGGCTGCTGGGCGCCCGCTGGCTGCCTTGCTTAGAAGGATGCAGTTAGTTCAGTTTTGCTCTCGATTCAGTCACAGATGAATTAGTGCCTCACCCCTTCACACAAAATACGGAGAAGTGTGGCTTGAGCACTCTGCACATGCTGTTACACCGTGGGCTTATACAAGTTTCATTTGCTTTAACTCGCCTTTTAATAAGCTTGAGGTTTGCAAGTGGAGTCCGGCACAAAGGTGTTAGTTAGCTATCCGTAAATAAATGCGTAAAAATTCATTTATCTGGAGCCATTTGTAGGTCGCAGACCCAAAGTAAAACACATAAGGTAAATCCACAACACAGAAATATCTGTCTACAACTCCATAGCAGAATGTATTATTTTGTCTTGGTTCACTGAGGAGCAGAATATGATGGAACCCTTTGGGGCAAGTCTAAAGAGCAAGCAAATACAATACTCTGAATTATTCAACCTAATTGGATAAACAGCATTCTTTAGAAACAGCTATTTGGCTAAACTTCATTAGACATAAAACTTCTTTTTCTTCTTTTCCTGTGTCTTCCCAGGTAATGTTCTTTCTATTGTTAGGATAACAAACATCCCCAGATTAAATTTCAGTAACTTGAGTAGTATGGCAGGGTATAGAATTGTTTCCAAAGATAGTAGATTGTGTTTCTGTTTAGGAATAAAATTCATATTGGTGGTGGTTTTCATTGCAGTTTGTGTTGCATAGTTTAACAGTTTCGTTCATTATTTTTATTATGCAAGTATACACAGCTTTTTTCTTGATCTGAATGGAACATTTATAGCTGATTTTCAGGCATCACCTTTTTGACAGTACTTTTGCTCCACCTTGCTTTTATGTAGGCAGCTTTAATGCAAATGTGCTAGTTAATGTGAAATGGATGTAGTGGTTGTTCTTTCAATGAGGACAAAAATTACTGAGAAGCAGAGGAGAACAGTTGTCCCATGCAGCTCTTGATGTCATGTCTCATATTTCATTGATGGAAGTGGAAGTTGCTGGTTCTCAGAGCCATCCTTTCAAATGGTGAAGGAAAAACGTAACTTGCACTAATACTACCTGTGCACAAACTGAGATGGGTATAAAGAGTTTTTCAGAAGAAATGTAGCTTTGTGGGCTCGTATGTGTGTGTGCTTGAGATGCTCTTTGCTGTTGATAGCTGAAAAGTTCTGAACTTGAGTGAGGGTAGAAATCTTTCATATGTATTTAAGAAGGTCCAGACTAGACTGAAGTAGATCATACAGCTGCCGCTCGGCTTTTCCAATTAAAAAAATTGCTGAATTTTCAAATAAAACCCCCGTCACCCTAGCCTTTGAGAGTGACATATCTAAGTCCACCTTGGGATTCCAGTAAATATTCAGATTCCCTTGTGATGAATATGGGGTATGAAGCTGTACTGTATACCTTGCTGGGAAAAGTTCACTGCTGTCTGCCTTTCCTATAGCCCCAATATTGTGTTTGATAAAGTGAAATACACTTCTTAACATCCATCAATTAAAAAAAAAATATGTTTTTTTTAACAGGCAAAGCGAAGGCTGGAGCTAGGAGAAAGTGGCCACCAGTATCTTGCCGAAGGACTAAAGACTCCAAAGGGGAAAGGAAGAGCTGCGACAAGAAGTCCAGATAGCCCCAAAAGTAAGGGAACTAGTAACACACTGTATGGCACAGAGGTGGTTGTTTTTTTTTTTATTTTACCAGCTTGAGACCAGAGAAAACCAGTGCAACGGGCTGCATTGCCTAGCTAAAGGAACGTGTTCATTACTCTCCTCACCTGGATGTTCATGGAACATTCTCAACCCCACAGCCAGGCAGAGTACAACAAGTTTGCAGCCTTCATCGCTTGGTGTGGAGCTGCTGAGCGGATGCTGAAGGTCCTGGCTGGGAGGTCTGTCCCTCTGCCTGCTGGGCAGCCTGCAGCCTCTCCCTCCAGGACCTCCTCTTCAGCCAAGGACACGGAGTTGGGGATGCTTAGGAGAGGTAGATGCGGAGGAATCAGGATATTCTGATGGGATCAAATGCACAGTTATTAGGCAAGGCTAATCAGGCCAGCCTCCTCCTCCTGCTAAAGTTACAGCAGCCGATGGGCAGGGCTCCTTCCCCTGGGCAGGGATTTGCAAAGAGCTGTAGCTGTTCCCCAGCAGCATTGCACGCTAAATGCTTTTTTTGTGGGCTCTGATCTTCCTTCCCTCCCTGCAATAGGACTGGATTATTGCTGCCACTGCTCAGTTGCTGCAAGTATTCATTTTTGCACACATCTGTATTGCCTCGGGCAGTAGGTTTCTTGCAGCTGGGGCTGGGGGGTAGCCTTGCCATCTTGTTTGGGGGATTTCAGCAGAATTAGGCTTGCAGAGGGAGGGGAATGGGGAAAGGGGAGGACTGAGTCAGCAGTGGTAGTGATGGGAGAGCAAGAGACAAGAAGGCGTGCTTGTCCCTCCTCACCAGACTAAGTCTTGTTTCTATTGAGGCAGATGGGAAAAGTGAGATTAGCTGAAGATATGAACTTAAAGTGGACAAGTCAACCAACCACAGTTGTTTTAATTAAACTGAACTTCATGAGGCTAAACAAAGTCTGTTTTAAATTGAAGTGTGTTCTCATGGAAGTTCAGTACCATTCAGAGCGTAGGATGCTGCTGTGGTGTTGTTGATAAGGCTGTACAGAGAACATCTTGCTGCATGACCAGGAGCACAGGCCAGTTTAGGTGCGGGTCAAGTAGCCTTTTGTCCTTCTCACTCTGATCCTCTTACTCTTTGCTAAAACTCAAAGGAAAAACAAACAAACAAACAGAAACCACCCTGCTCTAAATTCAGAAGGTCACCTAACTGATACGGATATTCCTCCATGTCCCAGTGCAGACAAGCCCGGAATCTACCAAAAAATGAGATACAGCAGGTTCTCTTTGCAAACAGGCAATGACTTGGTTTTCATTGAAAAGCCATCATATCCTGTGAAATATTTCAGGGTAATCTAAAGGTTCACTTTCAGGTAGGATTTCAGTTTTGACTGGCTTCTGCAATTAAGTGTGGGACCTTGAAAACAACCACCCGAAAACTTGAAAATGACTACCGATCAGCCTAAGAACCATCCTGCATAATGTTTGACCTCACCTGAAGCAAAGGAATGGTTTGAGACATACAGTAAAGGTTTTGCTAACAGGGAAGCTTTCAACCCAGCAGACTTCTAATAAAGCCCTTGACACAAAGGCTTTGAACATTGAGAATTAGAAATTGTTCTGATCTATGTATTTAAACTTTTAAGAGCTCATCTGTTAGGAACATAGTTGCTACATTTGTGCATGAAAACAGCGAGTTGTCTAGTAAGGTCCAAGCTGTTTGTTGACAGCTGATTTAAAAGAAGTGGATACTCTTGCCTGGTTTGAGGATTGCTTGGTTATGGAGAAATGATGATTATAAATTGTATCTTACGTCAATCTCCTCTAATTCACTTGAGTTTTCCCTACGCCGTGGAGTCTGGCGCTGATGGAATCTGTCATTGTGTTCACCCACTGAAGTACACCAAAGTCCTGCTTAATTGCATGTGAAACACTTACCTGACAAGAGGGGAAAGTCAAACCCTGATGAAAGCTGGATATCAGCCTGATGAAGGAGCATCATAGGGGAATTTTTGGTATCGCTGCCAGGATAAATAGATACTAAAAATACTATTAAGAATTCACATAGTGAAAGCCTAAGTAGAATATTGCTATATGTATCCGTCAGACTAATGGAAATATTTGCGTTTAAAAAAATGTATGTATTTGCTCATGTACCTGTGACTTCTGGAAAAGTACATCTTGAAATACAAATAAATACCTAATGGTAAGCTGTGTCTTAATGCAGAGGTTTGAGAGATTTCTTTAGTAAAAATGAAAGAAATATCTGTAACATGTGTCCTTTCATTTCTGGATGCTGCTTTCGGAACCAAAGGGAGAAAATTGATTTATCTGGGTTTGGTTTTTTTTTTTTTTTTCCTTCCTTTCCAAGCCCCAAAATCTCCTTCAGAAAAGACTCGGTATGATACATCACTTGGCCTTCTTACAAAGAAGTTCATTCAGTTGCTGAGCCAATCTCCTGATGGGGTCTTAGATTTGAACAGAGCGGCTGAGGTCCTCAAGGTGCAAAAAAGGAGGATTTACGATATCACCAATGTACTGGAAGGCAT
This sequence comes from Chroicocephalus ridibundus, assembly GCF_963924245.1. NCBI lineage: Eukaryota > Metazoa > Chordata > Aves > Charadriiformes > Laridae > Chroicocephalus > Chroicocephalus ridibundus. Next base: position 70,591,174 of record NC_086285.1, on the reverse strand, counting down.
ACATCTCATTAAGAAAAAATCCAAAAACAACATTCAGTGGATGTGAGTATTCATTATCCTTTTCCATTCCTGCTGGCTGATTTCACTGTCACAGAGCAGCAGTGTTTTTCTTCTCCCACCTTCCATTCTAACACTTTGCTCCAAGCAATCACCCACAATGCCTTCTATCAGGATAAAGCTTTCTTTTTGCGTTAAGACAGGTTTTCAGGGTATAAATAGCATTTGTCAGGGAAATTAGAAACTGGCATTTTGTCTGAATACTGGATTAACTCATTTGCTTCTGCAAGTGGAGTAAGTTTTTGGGTACACATCTCTACCTACTGCCTCTCTTGGTCTTTTTCAGGGTGTTAGAGGAGAGGGGAGTTAAAAGCAAGATTTTGTAAGCACTTTGAAATATTCCACTTTTCCATCTTGGTGGCAGTTCCAAAATGTGTTTTTATGATAAAAAGATGCTTTTTCTGGAAATCATAGCGTATGTTGACTCGCTACAGGCAGGAGTATGGAGAAGGGGCTAAGGGCTCGATCTGCAGTGTGAAACCCCTGCTTCTTCCCTTTCCCATAGCACAGGGTCAAGTTTTACAAAGGCTAAAATGCTGAAAGGGTGTCTTCCTTCTTTGTATCGGCAGGGGCTGCAGTCTGTCAGAGGACGGTGGCATGCTGGCACAGCGTCAAGGCCTCACGAAGGAGGTGACCGAACTGACTCAGGAAGAGAAGAAACTGGATGAGCTAATCCAAAGCTGCACCCTGGACCTCAAGCTGCTCACAGAGGACTCAGAGAATCAGAGATATCCTTTTTGCCAAAACCTGAAAGGTGGTCAGTCATCTTGCCGTGCTCTGTAACGCTAAGAGAATTCCTCTAAGTAACATGATACGAAGCGCCAGAAATTTCCAGCAGTGGGAATAATGGGTTTTAATGTAGTTCTATATAAAAGTTACTTAAGCCACTTGCACCTGTAATGCATCTGGAATGCCAAAAAAAAAAAAAAGGTGGTGTATGAAGGAGCTGATTAATTAACATCCATGTTCACATAGAGTAGAACCAAGAATTTAGCTGATTAATGAGTGGTAACATCAAAAACCTGTGCTTTTTTCAACTCTTGAGCCCAGAACAAACTCATTTTTATGTGTGCAGTAATTATAAAGGCATGTAGACAAAGTCTTTACTAAGGTAACAAAGACTTGTGTATGTACTCATTACTTAATTTTTTTTTTTTTACATTTAACTAACATATATATAAATTACAGACACAGAGAGGAAAATAAAGTTGGCAGTCAGTTTAGTCTGAGACTTGCAACAAATTTTTAGATTCCTGATTAGAGAATCTATAATAGAATATCACAGATAAAGGTTTTATGAGCTCTCGAAATGTCTATTTTAGACTTAATTATTTGATGTAATAGCAAAGCTCAGTTGCATAAGGTTCATATGACTTCCTGGTATTTCGTCTGCTAATACCCCTTGTAAGTAACCAATTCTCATTTTCACTAGATTTCCCACCTATTAGCAAGAGAAGAGGGCATTTTATTAAATGCTGACGTGAAAACGTTTGTTACTTTCAATAGCCGGTCGTTCTTAAAGAGCCATCTAATAAGGTGGACTTATTCTCTATTTTGAAGGATAGGAAAGAACTGTGGGAGTGTCAGTGAAATGTAATGTGAACTATGTCATTATTGTCTTTTGATTGTGCTTGCATCTCAGTGGGTATGAAAGCAAGACCAGCGAGTGGCATAGGGAGTAGGGTCAGCACTGCCTTGATCCACAAAGAGATTAAAGAAAAACAAAACTGAGCATTAAAATTCTCTCTTTTTCTAGCACGGTTTGCTGTGGTAGAGCTGCCTGCCTGGAGTTTGCTGCCTCCCCTGGGGGTGGGCAAGGAGGGAGCAGCGTGAGCAGCGTCTTGGCCTCATGCTTTTGGGTTTAGGAGAGCGTATCCCCCGAATCCTTCTGTGACTCTAATGATAATACTAGTGATTACTGAGGAAGGAATGTGGAAGTGGGAAACCTGGGGACGAATCCGAGTGCGTCCCAGTATGGCCTTTCGCTCACCTCACTGCAGTGTGACATGAGGTGTCCTCCTGAGCACTCACAGAGCTGAGAAGCCCCTTCCTTTGCTTAATCTCTGAGGGCAAACTTTCTGCTTTTGAAAGTGTTTTTCTTCTCCCTCATGAGTAGGTAGTGCCAAAACACTGTGTCTCAGCTGTGTGCTTCCTCCTTATAAATAGAATCAGAGAGTAACTGATCACTACCTTGAACGTTTTGGGATATGCCCGGCATTAGCATGGGGAGCTTTTAGCTACAGCAAGGAAGATTGGTTTTGTGTACGAAAACCACGTGATCCTTTCCTTTGTCCACATAGCGACAGCCACTGTTGCTGTAGTGTGTACTCTGCCTTTGCAAACCTTACTAAACCTTAGTTTAGGAGTGGTGGAAGCCTTGATGAAAGCCATTTGCCTGAAAGCTGACCCGTCGTTTTGCCCCCTGACCTGTTACTTTGCATCTGGTCCGAGTCAGATGTGAGATGTATTGGCGTTTTGACCTCAGGCAGTTTGTCTTACCCTGTGGTAGCAGTAGGCATTTACCAAAATTGTTCACATTTACACCCCCCAAAAAGCGTAATAATAAATTAGGATCTTTATTTCTTTGGCATGAATATTATGCTAGATGCCTCATGGATGACAAAACTAAAGAGCTGGAAGCGCTTGTGTGTGATTGCGGCTGTTTTATATTTTGTGACCAAAAGCTCTGTGACACCACAGGTCAGTAAGTGAGGCGCCATCGTGCAGTAACCCACCAAAATGCTCACGTTGATTTGGAAAAAAAATCACGTTGAACAGCAAAATAGTTTTGTTCGTTCTGTGCTTATGCAGAAATCAACTTTCTGCACTGTCAAGTTGTTTGAAGTAGTTGTGTAAACAGTATTTTGAAATAATTTCATATAATATAAATGAATAAGTAAATATACATATGTTTACAATGCCCCAAATGAAAATTGCAATTATTATTTTATTGATGACTTCAAAAAGATACTGTGTATGCACATCTAAAACACGCATCTGTAAATTCCTTTACATTTTTTCTGTGATTTCCAGTTCTCTGCATTTTCATAGCAAGTTTGTAAAAAATTTGGCTTTGCGCAGTCTGCGAGTAATTGCGCGTTGTTGAGCTTTAGCGTATGTAGCTTTACGCCTGTGAAGGAGAAGAGAGAGAAGGACTCAGCACGGAGAATCCCTTTTCTCACTTGGTAGTGGCCCCAGCTGTTAGATCAAAGGGGAATTCCCACACAGTTTCACTGCAATCATAACCAGTGTAGAGAATAGAAAACTTTGGCCTAAGAACAACGTAGCCATGAGAAAATGGAAAAATAATTTAAAGAATTCTGTGTCTTCTAATAGTCTGAATATATCATAACCTGGCTTGGAAAATTCCTTAACGGTGATTACATTAGCTTATGTGACGTATCAAGATATTCGAAAAATTAGTGGCCTTAAAGACCAAACTGTTATAGTTGTGAAAGCTCCTCCAGAAACAAGACTTGAAGTGCCTGACCCAGTGGAGGTAAGGAGAACCTGGCTTTTCCTGCCGGGTTGTATATCATTTTTCTACAGATGGAGGAAGTGTGCTGTGAGTTTTACTGTGGTAACCGATGCCCAAGTTGGATTATATTGGCGTACAGTCCTATATTCATGTTTTTACAAACTTTGGAGGTGTGGGTTTTTTTTAAAAAAAAAAAAGGGAAGGGGAATCTTTACAAATCATTTTACACAAAGCAATCATTTTTTGTTCCTTTTCTCTCAATTCCAGCTGTCCTTCAGAGTAATCCACACTATTTACAGATTATTCTCTTTTGCCATAATTTATGGCAAAAGAAGAGCTTTTCCTTGACAGTTGAAACTTCCTGTTTGTAACCATGTAAAATCTTTCTCTTAAGAGATTCAGCTCCTTTTTTTTTTTTTTTTTTTTTTTTAGCTTTATGTAGTTTTAGTTATGAAGTTCATGGATAACTGAAAGCCGTAAGCATCTTGATGACTCATACTACTGATATCCTAATTTATTGAGACATATGTTTTCATGTAGGATTTTCTTTTCTGAAGTATGACAGTTATTGCAGAAACTTGTGTTTTACTCCTAGAATCCATTCTTGCCCTTCCTTCTTCCATCATCATCTTTGCTTCATTGACACTGATTTTACACGCCTGTGTAAAACTTTGTATGTTCAGCTAGTCCACTTCTTGTTTGCTATTGTGAAGTCTGTAGGGATGGAGATTTCCTTTCCTATTTTATAATAAGTACTTCTATTTCTGAAGCTGGCTGTGTTCAGCTGTGTCCCTCTTCTTTTGCCCCTTGCTGTTCAAGCCACAGTCTCTCCCTAAGTGCCAGCTTTTGTATATGAGATGCCTGGCTTTCGTTCTTTTATCCTCATTTTGTTTCTTTTCCTTAGCCCAGGTAGATGTCTAGGGTAGCTTAGGTGCTTCTCCCTTTTCTTACCTGATGTCACAGTTGCAGAGAAAAATGCTTTAGGTGGCTTTTCTTTGAAGATATCCTCAGGGAGTAGCTTTACTTTTTGTCATTCCTCTCATGGTTTATGAACCGCATGGTTCAGCTGTTCCTGGGATTTTACCTCTCAGTGGCAAAAGTGAGCTGCTTTGCAATTCCCAGTTGCTATGACAGACCCAAGTATGTTGGGCAAGCGCAAATAATTTGCACGAGCCACTGCTGTAGAGATTCAAAAACGTACCTAATTTTGTCTCTCAAGGAGCAATTAGACATAGGGCTAAACCCCAGAAACCTCCGTGCTGTATTCATATTCCTACGTTATTCCTTCATACCTGCTCTTGGGCTGGTTCTGCTGAGCCAGGGCCACCTGCTGCCGGGCGGGCAGGAACAGACTCCAGATGCTCTGTCATTTCTTTTACTAACATTATTCTTCGCTTGCTTAGGCCCATTATGGTTTATATCCTTTTTTTCCACCCTACCTTTGTCGTTAATTCCCCCTTTGAACATAGGTGCAGGTTTTGGAAGAATAAGTAATTTTGCTGCTGTGAGGAAGGGGATATCTTTCATCAGTATCCATAAATATGTACCGTTATCACTGCCTGCTTTCCTGTTTGTTTCCCTAGGCATTACGCTTCATTTTTTTTTATTCAGTGAAATCAGGCGGGTAGAGAGAGACGCGCGCAGTCATTAAAGCTAGCGCCTAGACCTCCCTTACCCGCTATGCCCAACTTATACATTTAATGTTCAGCTTCAGGCAGTAGAAGTCCTATTTCTTTCTCTCACTTGCAGTTATGTTTCAGTGTCTTTTTTTGCATACCTCAGTCACTCAGCAGTACCTTCCCCAATTCCTGCTCTTCCCATCTCCTTATTTCTAATTATCTTTAGCATTGCCCTAAGTACTCTTAACTGTTTTCTCTGCCCTGGGGTATCCCTGTTCAGTTGTTGTTTCTCTGTACTTGTAAATGCTGACTATTATGCTACATAACCATCAGAACGCAAATAATATGAGGAGCTTTTTGTCAGAGGGCACAATAAAATGTATTTGAAACAAGCCTGTGAAGAGGTATATAAAGCCTGTATTCATACTTTTAAAAACCGCTAATGCAATACAGCTGGAGCGGGTTTATTTTTGACTGGAGTCATTTATGATTTTCCATCATAAAACTAAGAGCAAGTTTGCACATTTTCTATCTGTCTATATATGTCATCTTGTTGTATTGCATCAATGTGTGAAAGTTAAGAAAAGGTAATTTCTTGAGACGAATTAGGAGTTACTGTTATTCAGAAACACCATCAAAATTAGAGTTGCTGCCTTGAGGGGGCAGAAGGACTTATATAAACAGGGTGGGGTGAAGAAAATGGCATGTTCTTTCTTTTTTTGTTATTTGGAAAAACTTCCCTGATAAGCAGAGGAACTTACATACAGCTACTTGAGTTCAGCGTGAACTAGCGCTGAAGGTTTTGGGGTGAGTGAGAAGGATGTCTTGGCATTCTTTTAAAGCAGAAACATTTACACAAATAAATCCAATAACATTGTTATGAATAATAATAAAACCTGTGACTTGCATCCCATGGTTTTCTTCCATCAGAATGCTCCAGGTTATTGTGTTTATAAGAAAATTATAGGAGTTCAAGCCTTTATGTCTCTCTGGTTATGATACAACATATAAAATGGGTGGGCTTCCGACATTTGTGCACTGCAGACAGTGGGAAAAGCTTTCACGTTCTCTTCCAGTCTACAGGGTACATTAGCCAAGCATTTCACATCTTCAAAAAAAAAAAAGCAGGGGGGATTTCAGGTTCTCTTGGTTAGTAAAAAATGTATTCAAACACACCTCAGTAAGAATTTACTCTGTATTGTCAATATTCTGTCATGTTCATTGGTGTAACGCCTTACTGATGTTTGTTTTGTTAGCAGAGTGCATTGATACATTTATCTAGTACTCAAGGACCTATTGAAGTTTATCTGTGCCCAGAGGAAAACGATGCCCTCAGTCCGATGAAAACCTATAGTCAGGACCACAACGGAAATATTTCCAAAACCTTTTCCAAAGGTAAAATTATTTCTTGGTAATACTAATGGCCTTCCTTCATGTTTTCGTTCAAGATTTCATTTTGAACTTCGGATATCCAGCGCTTCTTTTTTCGGCTTTATTTTTCTAAGAAGGGAAAAGCTACGGCATCCATTTTCCACCGTGTCCTTCTGGTTTATATAGCGGGAAATATGTTTTCTTTGGCACCAGTTGTTTAAAATAAGTTTCATATTTGCATATCATATGGAACTATGTAACATAAGTTTATGCAATATTGAAGAAACAAACAATTTTCTTCCTTTTGCTTTTTAAAATAGGACAGTAGCAGCAAAGCTTCGTCTCAACACAAGATGCAGAAATCTCTGTGTATTGGTATATGCAGCCACAGTGTCACTGATGACATCTGTTGAATTCACTTTGACTATGAATTCCATGGAAAAATGGGCATCTCTCACTATGCTTATTTTTTTCCCAGTAGTTGTTTAAACCTTGTAAAATAATTTTTTAGTAGAAAAGTCAGTAGTGATAGCAACATGAGTATTTTTGAGAAGCCCTTTGTAACAGATCAGAAACAAGCTAGAAATTATATGGAGGCCATTTTTTCTTGAAATGATGCTTTATGAAAAACCCTTTATGCAGCGATTACTTTGTTTCATCTGTGTCTAGTATTTCTAATGAGATAAAATGTGTCCTCTTTATTTTGTCCCTCCCTCCTCTTACAGAAGTGGCTTCTGCTAACTCAGGACAAGGTGACTGCTCAGTAAATATGGCAACAATCTCTCCACTGGCTTCTCCAGCCAACCTTCTCCAGCAGACAGAGGACCAAATTCCCTCAAACTTTGAAGGACCATTTGTGAATTTGCTGCCTCCTCTGCTTCAGGAAGATTATTTGCTGAGCCTTGGGGATGAAGAAGGCATCAGTGACCTCTTTGATGCTTACGATTTAGAGAAGCTTCCTTCATTGGTGGATGAATTTATATACAGCTGATTCTCTTAAACGCTGTCCATATCTAAATCATGTTTTTAATGGAATCAAAAAACCTGCCGTCATTGAATTGTCCCCTACTTACTATAAAATAGCATTATTAAATAACCTAGGCTCTCGAACAGTGCTGATATTTTAAATAAATACTCCCTAAAATACCATAAACAAGAAGTGAAGGCTTTTACAGCAAGGCCTTCTCCTTGACCCTGAGCTCCGGCGCCTTGTAAGTCCGCAAGTGCAAGCAGGTGACCATAAAGGTTTTGTCTTCACACTCCCCCAGTCTCTGCTTCCCGTGACCAGTGGGCTTTTACGGAGAAGGGCTCAATGAACTGGTTTAGTCCTAAATAACAATTTTATAATAGTATTTCAGGCTGTGCCTTCTGTCGAGAATGCATGTCTTTTGGGTGTCACAACATGGGTTCTACCTGCGGTGAACATAAATATGAAGTAATGCAAAAGGGTGAAATGGGGTTCTTCAGCTACTTGTGGGAATGTTTAAATTGCTGTCATAATGCTCATTTTGAGCTGTGTATATGTCTCATTATGAGGTCAAATACTTAGGTCCTTAAAAGCTTTTAATAAAAAAAAAAATACACTGTAAATGTAGTGTATATTGCAAATATTGAAAAGTATGAAGTTCTGCCACTTCTCATAGTAATTGCAGATTTTTAAAAATGCTTGTGTGTGCGCGTGTGTGTGAAAGTAGTTTTTTGTTGGTTGTTTTTTTAAACTAGAACGAAGATGCACAGTTCAATTTTACTGCCCCCGATGTGCATTAGAACTGGTACATAAATTTTTGTGGTACTAAGTGGGGCTTTGTGTTAAGTGCCTACTAGAGATGCACTGTGGGTTTTTCCCTCTATGGAAAACACTTATGCCAAGCTTCGTTTGTTCGATATATCATATTTATCTCAGTGGGTTAGCTTCCTCCGCTTACAGCTTTTTATAATTCTCTTCGCCAGCAAAATGGAACTAATTTTTTTCCAAAGTACATAACTGTAAGTACCACATCAAATGAATTGCATTTATTTTTTGAAGATCTTTGGTAGTATAGTATAGTACCAATATTTATTTTTTGAACGTGAGAGGAATTCTAAGAAGTCTTAAATAATTTTTTTTTTTTAAGTGTAAAATATGTTGCCATGTTCTGGGCTAAATTAATGTAATGTTGATTAGATGACGCCCATATAATCCTTTTGTTTGCATTACTGTTGTACTTATCTGACATACTCAGAAAATTAGTACTATTTGTACTGTAGTAGAATATTACGTATGCAGGTTTTCTGGTACCATTGAGTTGCTGCTATGAAAGCTCACACACGAAAAGGCAAGAAGTCACAGTACTAATAAGAACACTGTATGACTGTGTGAGTTTTGGAATATAACATGTATAAAGGGCAACACATAAAGAACTGTTAAACAGTGTTAAGTGTGTGTTTATATGTACAAATGTGTGCATAGATCATTCAGCAGTTGTATTTAAGTTGATATATGTTCTCAACTCACACTTTAGTTATCTAGCAGTTTTGTACAATAGAATTAATTTGTAAACACTGCCAGAATATTTTCTAGCTGGTTTGTAATTTTTTAAGAGTTTTTTTAGATGTGGATCTGTAAATAAAATTGTAGTATTTAAAGTTTTTGTCTTGTGGAAGAGGAAAGTAAAAGTTGTGTGAGCATGAAGATTTGCGAGACAAAGGGGCACTTTTGCGGGGGAAGAGAAAATGAAGACTAACGCAGACCATCTTTTTTTGTACAAATTAAACACTTATCCCAATGTGCGTGGGCAAAATACTAATCTAATTTAGCTTTGCATTGTACGCTAGTTTAAAAAAAAAACCCTCTGTAAAATACTGTAAAAAAACCAAAAACAACAAAAAAAGCTTTTATGGTGAGTTTTGTAAATAGATTTATTAAAGGATGACCTGTTCTCTAGCTGTGATCTTACCACTTCAAATGGATGTAATTTGAATAAATTTTGTATGGTAATGAATCAATAAAAAGGATTTTTTAAAGAGTTTAGATTTGTATACAGCTTTTTAAATTCTTCTTACTCTTGGTGCCTACCATGCTGCTTCTTGGAACCTAGCTGTTACTATTTTCATTATTAGTGCTCACACTCACTTGACACCAGATAAGTTTCAATCCCACTTTTTTATTATGCTAACAATAAGTTCAGTGGTTTTTCTTTTAAGCCAGAGTGAAACAAGAATAAGAGACACACATAAAGAGACATAGTTGGAGATCCAGAGGTTGGGATAACACAGGTTTATTTTTATTTTTTCTCCCCTGTATGAATTATGAACATGGAAATTCGTCTATTCTAGGATTAAAGGACATGAACGCAATTCTTGACCTGTTTAACCTTTCTACTGATAATTCTCCAAAAGTCTCCCAATAGCTTTGAAAAGTTGTTCTGCTTACTTGAGTCATCTCTAACTGCCTCTTGAACCAGCTATGCATTTACAAACTTGTACTCCCTTTCTGGTTTTGGTGCTGTGCCTTTCTAGATGCACGGCAATCAATTACTAAAAAAAAACCTATCAGGATAATACAAGCACAGTAATACGGTTGTTTGCTTAAATGTTATACTTCTGAGCAAGTGATAGGTGTCTTGTGATCTTCCCTGCACACAGGAAGACAACTATTTTATCTGTTTATGCACCTAACTTCTGCACACAGCAGTACTGAAAGGAAGATTACAGAAAAGATCCTCTGTTCTTCAATATTCCCAATAAATAATAAAGGAGGGCTAGAGGACTGTGTTCTCTGATCTCCCTTTGAAGCAGAGATGACAATAAATGTCCTCTTTCTGTCTCCTATCTGTCATAGCCTCCTGGCCTGTTCTCAGTTTCTCTCTTCTACGGCTGCCATAAGCACTTTTATATTCGCCCCTAGAATCTGCTACTGATTGCCAGGTTTCATGTCATTTTCTGTCCTCTTCCTTCTGCTTTCTGTATCTGCTTTGTAAACTTTGGGTGTGCTGCATTGTAGGAGGAAAATACCCAGTCAGTTAAAATACTTAATTCTGCTCCCCTGAGCTAGTACAGTGTGGTTCAGCATTATTCAGCATACAAATACTAGTTTCAGGGAGGTTTTATTGGGGCCCATATGTGCTGCCTTCCTTGGCTGCCAGCAGATGGAAAAGGATTCTGAGAAATCTGTCAAAACTGGCCTGAGCGACAAGCAACTACATGCTCCTTTACTTATGGGAATTGAAAAACAGGGGGGTTCCTGCCCTTCAACCTACAGTGAGAACTCGTCCACTTACAAATGACAGACACCATCACTTTCCATTCTTTTTGACTTACATCTGAAAGAGTAAACTACATCACTAGCATGATGGACATTTTTGTTGTAGAAAGAAATTATGAAAGATATGTAAGTTACTTTTTGTAGCATGAGATATTGCTACATGTTTATACGCACCAAATTTAGTAGTATATGCCTTTTTTTTCTGTAACACAGTTAATGCATAATGCCATTGGTGCTCTAATGCCAACAATTCTCAAGATCAAGTGAACAAAAAGCGTGTAGAGCAAAATCAATGGAGTGATATTAACAAAAGCATAAACAAGTAAAATTCATCTCCCCATTTTACTTTTCTTGCTGAAGCAAGATCTGCCTGCATATTACCCTACAGCTAAGTAAAGACCAGCAGAACGCTTTGCCTTTATTAATTTGGGAGTTTCTATATCAACTTTTTCCTCTCTAAAACTTGACAGGGAGAAAGTGTCATATCTAACATAGATATCTATCTGTATTTTCCAACTACCTACTCCTACAAAACCTTTAATGACTTAACATGGTGACCCAGCCTGAGACTGGTGTCTTTGACCACTCCTGAAGTACAGTATGCAGGCAACTTAAAAAGGATGTATTCTAAAGCTGTTGTTTGGACATTCAAGGAACTGGGACGTGTATATTGCCAGTCTATAAAAGGCTGGTAGTGCGAGTTGTACTGCCAGCCACTATCTCTTAAAACGCAGTTTTCCCAGGTAGGTATAGATAAGCTCTCTTCCTGCAGTCAGGAGGTGGTAGGGAATCATCTGCTTCCTTTGCTACATGCTGCACTATCAGTAGTCTGAGTGCAGCTTCATTTGTTATTACGAATATGCTACAAAGCTATTTAGATTTATGAGCTCCAAAAGCACTGAAAGGGTGCCTTCTGTGGTGTGGCTACATCCTAGAACTGAACAGGACTGTGCTGGCACAAGGGCTGCTTGATACTATGAATTCTTGGCAGTGGGACAAAGTAAGGACTCTGCCGGATCATGCTGAAACTGATCAGCGTGGCCTATTTATGTCATCAGGTATGGGACTCATGGGTTATTCCTGCCTGGGAGCTACTCTTGGAGCTCACCGCCTCCCCTTAGCAAGTAGTGGTTTATCAATCATGGCCATCTGGAGATTTTTGGATATGTCTAGCCGGCTAGCTGTGCTTCGCTTTTTTAGTCAACCATAAACCAGCACTGATGTCTGCCCAGTTTTTTTTAACCAGAGAGGTAACACTTGGCTAGTCAAGATAACTGTGGTGTAGTGCAGTGCAAGTGCTCTCAGAACAGAGAAGTTTAATTCAAGGACTGCATGTGAAATACTTAGAAAACAGAATTCGGGAAACTGAAAAGAAAAGGGAAGAGAATCACTAAACTTATCAGGAAGCAGTTAAAATACTGATTGGTAATATATATGTCATTACTTACACACTAAGCACTACTGAAGGAAGATGTCTAAAACAGATTAATGTGACTACTGATTTTAAGATGTTTTCCTCCATTTTCTTCTGGGCTAAAAATGCTGCAAAAAAAATGGATTACGCACCACTCACTGTCCCACTGAGAGTATCTCTGAAAAGTACTTGTGTGCTTAAACAAAGACAAATCACAAAGGCAAACGTATCTTAAGCTGTAACAGTGATTCTATCATGAGGCCAGAGTGATATTAATAGTGCTTAGTCCTGCCTAGAATAATTTGTTCTTTAAGACCGATCTAAATGAAGTGCTTGTTTCTTTCTGTCCCAATTTTCCTCTTCAAGTCTCTCCTGTTACTTTGTTCTCATTGTTATCCTTTTTTTTGCCAGTGAACACTGTCAGATAAGTGTGACATAAAATAAGCACCAGTTTTTAAGAAACAGGAGAGGGAGGGGAAGCGATATTCATAGGTAGAAGTTGCCAGGTTTTATCTGCTAGCAGACCAATAGGCCTATTACAGAATACACTCAGGGCTTTCATTCGCTTTCCCTCCAGTTCAAGGGAGACTATAATCTGCTATCTGGAGAATAAAATAAGGATTCCAAAGGCTCCTTTTAAAGAGAGTAACTTAATGGTTGAAATCCAATTACAAGACATGGTGAATTTTATATTACAAAGCAGGCTGCCCCAAAATAAAAAAAAATATTTTAAAGATGCAATATAAATAACCTTTTTAGGTTAGTTGTGTATATTAAAAACAATGCAATAATATTATGCTCACCCTCTATAACATTTTGATCAACAAGGAAACTATACACTTAATCTGTCTGCTTAGAGCCCTAGCTTTAGCCATCCAAGTTTAAACACCCAGACTAACGTCTAAATCTTAATCTGAAAAGTTGGTACTAGCCCTCCATCGGAGGAAAAGCAATGCCAGAAACTTCAGTCATCTAATATTAAATATTTTGACCAATGACTTCCAGAGTAAACAGAAAAGTTGCTACTAGCATTTTGAGGAAATTACTGATTAAAAAAAAAAAAGTGTTGTGGCCACAACAGGAATAAATAGCTCGTCATTTGTTTCAGATACATCTGAATCCAACTGTTTTCACCGGACACATATTCCTGGACTTAATTTTCAATTAAAATAAAGGTGAGTCTCCAGGCATCTGGGGAAACTTGAGCAGAGGACATGTGGCCTTGGTGCTCAGCAGGCTCTCCCGCACTGGTCACAGCCACTGATGGAGGAAATCCCACTTTCAACTCAACGAATTCACCTTCAGTCTCACAATATCTGATGTTTCCAGTACAACGCCAGCACCAGCCTGGCAACTCGAAGCCGTTGCGGATCCCAGCTCCTTACAGCCACGGCCTCAAAAAGCGACCCGAGGGCTCAGGGGCAAAGCAGCAGGGCTCTAATGGGCAGCCTCTTATTGCTGAGGGCGGGGAGGACGGGGAGCCCGCAGCCGTTTTCAACCGCCGCCGTCCGAAGAGAAGATGCCGGGCGACCTCCCGCCCGCTGCTCTGGGCCCCGCGGCCGGCAGCGGGGGCCCTCCCCCGCAAAACCCGAGAGCCGGCCCCTAACGGCTTCCAGGGGACGAAGGCAGGGTCGCCCCATTTTTTTTTCCCGAAGCGGTGGAAGCGACGCCGCTCCCCGTTTCTCTCCCACTTCCCCACTGAGGGCCGGGACGGCCTAGCGCGCGAGGAGCCGTTAGGGGCTCCAACGGCCCTAACGGCCGCCGCCCCCAGCTCCGGACAGGCCTCAGCTCTGCTCTTCCCCCCACGTACGGCAGTCCACCGGAGAAAGAAGGAGGAGGAGGAGGAGGAGGAGGAGGAGGAGGGAGGGCCAGCCATGGCTCTCGAGCATCCCGGCGCTCTCGCGGCGGGACCCGTCAGGTCCGGACCGCCCCGCTGCCACCGCTCCGCTCCGCCCCGGCTCTGGCGAGGCTGCGCCGCTGAGCCCCGTGGAGGAGTTTGGCCGCTGCCGGCCGCCGTCGCGGCGCTGTTGCGCGCGCGGTGGGGCTTGGGGCGGGGCGAGGCGGGCGTGATGGCGGAGCCCAGCAGAGGTGGCGGTGAGTGACGGGGCTTGCCGGTGAGCCCTCCTCCCCCTTTCCCGCTGGTTATGGTGATAACGGCCGAGTCATCTCCCTCTCCCCAGCTCGGCTCTGCCGGTGTCCCGCCTCCGCGACGCTCCCGTCCCCTGCGGGGCCTCCCCTGGGCTCAGCGTTAAAGGCGGGGGAGGGGGATGGCCCGTCTGGCGGGAGCCTCCAGAGGTTTTGGCGGCTGGATTGCCATCAACCCCTGTGCCCTCAGCGGGACGGGAGCCCGGTGTGGGCGAGGGGGCCGAGCCGCAGCCGGGCTCCGGGACCTCTTTGCTGCAGGCCGGGTCAGGCCGGCGGCCCGGTTGCCGCTTGCCCGCGGGCACGGAAAAAGGTTGCCCTGGGAGCTCTGAAGTGGGCCGCGGTGGGTCGGTTTTATTTTATATTAACGCTAATTTTCTTCTGCTCTGTGCAAGCCTGGGGATAAAAGGCCGGGGCTTTACCGGAGACACCTGTTGGTAAATGGAGGAAAGAGCAGTCCGCTTCCACCTGGATGGAAGTTTTCTCTGTGGAAAGAAGTACTTTGTTGGTATATGTAAGAAGATCAAGGAGGGATGACTGAAATAGACCAGGGTCGAGGGAAGTTCTGTTTGTGTCAAGACACTAAAAACGCTTTTATGGGCTTTTATTTATTAACATTCATTTTTTAAAAGAGAAATGTAAATTCTGTAGATACAACTTCACAGTATAAGAAGAACACATTAGCTTCTAGTTTTATTATTGCCTCTTATTTCAGTCAATCTGTCAGAGTAACTGCAGAAATCTATATTTATTTGCTTGTGAAGAAGAGATCTCATGCTTGCATATGGAACCAGTGCAGATGTCAAATAATCTGTTCTAAAAAAGACTTGACAAGTGTTTGTAATAATAATAATAAAAAAATACTGTCTTTAGCTAAAATTTACTGTTAATCACACTCTTGAAGGAAATTAAACTTATGAAATTGTATTCTCCTTGTCAGTCAGTCTTTTTCCTTTTTTTCATTCAAAATTTTAAACTCGTAATTGAAGATAGAAATCTGGAGGAGGAGAAGACTGAAATAATTTAAATACAGAGTCTTTTTTTGTCAAAGTCTAATGTAAAAGAAGGACAAAAAGATACTTCTGCTTGGGGAAGGACAGGGAAAGTGTGGCTACTGTTCCACCCAGTCAGCCAGTCAGCACGTGTAACTAGTCTTAACGAGGTCAAACTGAGCAAGAAACAGATTTCTGCAGATGAAAGATGAATGCTTGTTGGACAATAACATGAACTCATGGTTTTCTGTCTTTTAGTTATGCTTGTTCATGCTATATCTTTTCTTTTTCTTTTTTCCCCAGGATTATTATCCAAGAGGATTTAGACCAAGCTTAAAAAGGTATGAACTTTATTTGGCTATATTCTTTCTTTTAAGGGCCACTGAAATAAACTAAGCTTATTTGGTTTGCCAGCTGCTCCATTATGTCAGATATTTTTCTGGAAGGGAGAAAAAACAAGTCGAAACCTTTTTTTTCCTTCCCTGTATTGAGTTGATAACTTCAGCTATTTATACATACTGTTAGTGGTATAAAGTATTGTAAGGTATGTAACTTCCCTACCAATATTTTTTTATTGCTAGACTTTTCACAGCTTTTTATTTTTGTTGATCCTCTGCTGCATTTTTTTATAGATCCTGGGATTTTTGAGCTAGAAGAATGCTAAATGCTTAAGCATTTTTGTCAAGTGCATCTTTTCTGTGACATCATTTGTATTCCTTTTTAAGTTAAATGCAGATGTGTAATTGTTCAGATTATATTAAGTTTTATTTCAAAGACTATTTTGCAAGATTGACTGAAGCACTCATACTGGGAAAATGCACAGGTGTTTAACTTCTTATGTTCTTGAATAATTCAACTGCAACATCTGAAAGTATTTTGTACGCCAGTAGCCTGAATTTTCTGTTCCTGAAATCTGGTTTTAAAGAAATTAAAGCCTAGTTTGTTTTGTTCTTCACTGGGAGTTAGGAACATTTTGTATTTTCCCTGTAAACTCTGTGAAATGCCCTTATGTGATTGCCTTAGTAAACTGTTGAGACATATATAAACCCAAATTTCCAATGGTAAATCAGACTTTATTCTGATTAAGGATTACACGCAGCACGGTGTGAGGTGTGTAATTAATGGTATTCCTTTTGCTTTATAGGCTCCTTTAGCAAATAATCTTGAGATCTGCTGGGAGATATATATTTACTTTCTTGTGGAAAATATAATTAGCTTTTAATGATCTTCTAATATATTATTTAAGCCAAATGATACTCTAGCTATTTTGTGTTAGCTAGGTACAGTTGTTTAACATCTTGTACCTGAGGACAGGAATTCTTACTTTGCTGTCTGATGAATGAAGTAATTCAAATGAAAAGCCTGTGGGATCTGGAATTCTAGGAATAGTTTGATTTGTTTTCAAAAGAACTATGAAGACATATTGTACTACTGTGTACCTGTTTTCAACACACAAATAAAAGAGCTAGAACAGCCTCTGAAGCAGGCACTTGAATGCTGTATCTTTCATTCTTCTCCTGTGATGTGAGTGGAAGCATATCTATCACATAACATGAACTCATTATTTCATTATGATGCCTGACATGATTAAGAACACTTGGATCTTGGATATGTCACGTCAGAGGTGCTGCAGGGTTTTTGAATTAGAAGATGACAAGGTACAGATTATTAAAAAAACACCACAAAACTATCGTTTGTGTCTTTCTCCCTGCCTGTGTTTGAGGGATCTTGGGGGAAGAGGGCATCAGGAAATATCTCTGGATAGTTGATTGTTTTTCTGTGCTCAATATCCCTCAGATGTATGATATATTGCAGGTATATGTAGAAATATATCTGACTTTATGAGAACATATGCAGTAGATACTAGGCCTTGCTTTTATATTCAAATGCTTGCTAATACCAGTCTTCTCTAAGGCTTCTTGAAGATGCCTGCTGCCTGTGATTCAGTGCTTGAAGATATTGAAGATATTGTGTCAGCAGAAGATTTGAAACCACATGATCGGCAGTTTGTAAGAAAGAATGTTTTTCCAAAAGTGCGAAAACGCAATTCACAAAAAAATACTCAGACAGATGATGATCCCCCAAGTGACAGGTAAATTCTTCCATCAGTCCTATCTTGTTGCTTTTCTCATATCTTGTGTGCACTGTCAGCTTCTAAAAATAAGGTCAAAGTTCTTATTATCTCATAATGTAAAATCTGAGTACAAGGTAAAAATTAGTAAAATAGTGTTTATAAAATCTAGTGATAATGACTAATAAATCCTAAGCAAATTTCTTGTCCTAGGCACGTTTGCTGTAGAAATAAGTTATGACTGAGATATTGATTAATGGAGTAATCAGACTGGAAAAATGGTTCCTGTTATGTAAGCTTTTGTGTGTAAAACATTTTTGAAAAATTGTCTGCTTCACCTTAATTACTTACATAGAAGCTGAGCTCTTCAAAATGCAGTCCTAGAGGCATTTTGGCATCTGGAACAAGAAATATAAACGAAATCCTGAAAATCAAAAAAGGGTTGAGGTTGGAAGGGATGTCCGAAGGTCATCTTGTCCAAACCCCTGCTCAAGGAGGGCCACCGAGAACCAGTTGGCCAGGACTGTGCCTAGTTTTTTAATTTCTCCTCCCTGGGTAACCTGTGCCGGCCACACAGTGAAAATGTGTTTCCTGATGTTCAGAGTGAGCCTCCACTGTTTTATTTTGTGCCCATTGCCTCTGGTCCTGTCACTGGGCACTGCTGAAAAGAGCCTGGCTCTGTCCTCTTTGCCCCCTCCCTTCAGGTATTTATACACATTGATGAGATCCCCCTGAGCCTTCTCTTCCCCAGGCTGAACAGCTCTCTCAGCCTCTCCTCTTATGAGAAGAGATGCTCTAGTCTTTTAATAATCTACATGCCCTTTGAACTCTCTCCAGTATGTCTGTATCTCTCTTGTGGGTATGTGCTATCAGGGCACAGGGACTTATATATGTCTGGTTTACTGAAGTATTCCCTGACCCGATGCTCTTCCACGAGGGGTATGTCTTCCTTGCTTCAGTTTTTCCACCTGGTTTCTGGAACTTGGGATTTCAAAGGCTGTACTTTTTGTATGTACATCCTGCAAGTGATATAGTGAAACTTCTTTTAAACTTACTGTTTTATTTCAGTGGAAATAGTATGCAATAATTACAGAATGTATATAGCATAAGAACAGAATGAATTTTCTCCTTCAGTGAAACTGATTAAAGTATAGGTAACTCAGTTACTGATTCTAGTTTCTGCTGCAGTTCAGAGATCTGGATTTTGTTTTGGTCACACTAGCACTTCATTCTCCCGAGTATTCAGGTACTATAAAGATAGATACAAGCTGTATTTTAGTGGTTTTGACCCAAGAAAGCACATTGAATGTATGTTGCTTAGACAGTAGGAAGTCTAAATACATTGTAACCATGCAACACGTGTTGCACATGTCTACTTAATGACCATTAATCTTCCATTAACAGATTTCTATTTCTAGCTAGGGGAAGTATCTTTTAAAAAAAGAAGTGTGGGAGGAGAAAAAATACATGGACGGGCAAGGGATTGTGTTCTAGGATGTGTGTCATTCTTGTACTTTACTTTAGTTCATTGGCACAATTATCCCTGGAGTTTCAGTGAGACCTTCTTGCAGAATTTTTTTGTTAGTTCTTAAACCATTGTATGTGCTAGCTCCATGGTGCAGTATCTCCCATGCTGCGTCTATAGCCCAGAAAGGTTGGAATATGAGCTTTCAGATTTTAATGTGGCTGGTGGCAGGCTTAAGTTAAGGATTAATAAAGACTTATATGGAGGGAACTACAATGAAGGGGTGTAATAATATCAAAAGGTTGCAGTTTAGCTCTGTTTGCTGGTGGCCTAATTTCAGTGCAGTCACTTGGAGGTCATTTGTTAATGATACAATTTTCAGAAAGTTAGTTTGTATACTGAAGTTTGTGAACCTCTGTGTAGCAAATCTCCTCTCAGCCTACCACTCTTCTCCATTATCCACCATTATCCTACAGTTCCTTCTTCATTCTAAAACTCTTTTCTTGCCACTTGTGGTGGACTGGCCATGGCCAACAACTGAGCAGCCACCCGGCCACTTGCTCAACCCTCCTCCAAGTAGGTTGCAGGAGAGAATTGGAAGAGCAAAAGTAAGAAAACTTGTGGGTTCGGATAAAGACAGTTTAAGTGAAGGAAAGAGGAGGGGAAAAACGCAAAGGATGCAAAAGCAATCACTTACCACCTCCCATGAGCAGACTGATGCTCAACCCAGTCTCAGAACAATGGCTGCTTTGGAAGGACCAAACCCCCAGTTTTTATTGCTGAGCATGATGCCATCTAGTATGGATTATCCCCGTGGTCGATTTGGGTCAACTATTCTGGCTCTGTTCCCTCCCAACCTGTTGTCCACCCCCAGCCTACTTGTGGCAGTGTAGAGCATAGTGGGAAACAGAAGGTTTTGGTGCTGTGCAAGCACTGTTCAGCCATAGCTGTAACAAAGGTGTGTTATCAACACTGTTACAGTCGCAAATACAAAACACAGCATCGTGCAGGTTTCTGTGGAGAAAGTTAACTCCATGCCAGCCAGACCTAATACCCACTACACTAAAATCACATAACCATGATGTTCTTCCCCAGCTGTTTTGGAGTTGTTACTGTTTGTGTTGCTTGTTTTATATTTGGAGAATTACAATTAATTGAATCTGTTCAATGGGCTTAAAGAGGAAGCTTGTTCATCTTTTAACTTGCCTTTTTCATTCATTGTTTACTTAACAGCATTATTCCTGGTGCTCAGAAAATCTGGATTCGTACATGGGGATGTTCTCACAATAATTCTGATGGCGAATATATGGCTGGACAACTGGCTGCATATGGGTACAAAATTACAGGTAACAATATCAGACAAGTCACATAATTCAGATTTTTTGGGTGAATGTTCAGAGCTGCCAAGCTGTCATCAAATGTTTTAAATCTTAATTACACTTTTTCAAATCCGCCTTTCATCTGTTTCTAGTTTGAAGGTGAGGAGGTAAAGTGTTTTCCTGGGATTAAGCAGAACGATTACAAGAGGAGTGCTTTGAGAATGGCTAGGTTTTCCTGACAGGGCAGCTATCTAATAGGTGTCATACAGTGCCTTTTGTGGGTGCTTTGCTTGCTAAAGTTAATTGAAAAGTTTTCATAAGAGTAGAAGGGAAAGATTTTAATTCTTGGCCAGAATCTAGCTGGTTGTCTGATTGCAAGTGGTGGAACCCAAGTGAGAGAGAGGAAGGATGTACGGTGTTGCTTAGTGACGTTTGTGTGTTTACCGGTGCAGCAGAGTTGAACTAAAAGGGAACGATCCTTTGTTTTGGGAGGGACGATCAGTGTTGATGGAGGTGGGATGGTACAGGATTGTATTTTGGACACTTGAAAAAGCTGAAAATACTATTTCTCCTTTTCTTCAAGTACTTTAAAATACTCCCTGTCATCTTGTTCCACCCCTCCCTACTCCCCAACCCTAAACAATATACCTGAACCTGTGGTTGCGCTGGCCGCGTTTAATCTCCTTAATGCAAAACGTGTTGAAAGAAAAGCTGTAGAAAGCTGAAAACATACATTGATGTCATATTTCAATGGAGAATTATTTGAATACTTTTGTGTTTTGACTATGACTAGTGAAAAATTTAAATTTTATTCATTAATTCAAGTTTTGGTCTGTCTTGCATTTAAACTTGCATCCTGCTTGTACTGAAAGACTGCAAAGCTGTCTTTCCTGAGCCATTTTGCTAGAAATATTTTATTCCTGATTTTACAAAATGCTTGTTTCTTTTCTTGAACATCTGATGATACTGTTAACCAGTTACATCTCATTTTCCTCCTTTGCAGTTGATTTTTCTGTATTTTTTAAGTGGAAGCTAGGTACTGAATTTTTCAAGTGCTGAACTATTTTAGGGAACCCAGGTGATTCTTTAATTAGAAGTTCAGCTTTGGAGTAGGTAAGCTCTTTTAGCAGACAAGTGGAGTGATGGTCCACAGAACCTTATTTGTGACAGCTGTTTGTGTCATTCTACAAGTGAGTTCTGAGTTTTGCTTTGTTATGGCTTTCTTAAATTTAATGTCTCTTTACCTTAATTTCTCTCATGCATAGTAGCCAGAAGCTACATCTTGCTGGTCAAGGTTTGGATGGCTGTTCTGTGCTTTTGGAATTTTATTGGGAGAAACGTAGGAAAGACGGAATGCAGCAAATGAAGGAACTACCTAAAATTTTTGATACCTTCTTGCCATGATTTAACTCCATCTGGCAACTAGGACCATGCAGCTGTTCATTCATCCCCCCCATTCCTCTGGTAGGGTAGGGAGAAGAGGGAGAAAAAGGAAGGATTAAAAAAACCCTCTTGGGTTGAGATAAAAGCAGTTTAATAGAACAGTAATGGAAGAGGGGAAAAAAAAAAGACGGTTAAAAAAAAAATAATATGCAAAATAAAGTGATGTAATACAATTGCTCTCACCACCTAATAATCAATTGCCCAGCCCTTCCTAGGCAGTGATTGCAGATTCCTGCCCCCTGGCCAGCCACCATTTATATACTGAGCATGACATCTATGGTGTGGATTATTCCTTTGGCCAGCTTCTCCTGTCTGTGCTCCCCCTCAGCTTCTATGGGAGACTGAAAAAGTCCTTGGCTTAACATAAGCATTACTTGGCAACAACTAAAACAATGTATGTTATCAACATTATTCTCATACTAAATCCAGAACACAGCAGCTACTAGGAAGAAAATTAACTCTATCCCAGTTGAAACCAGGACACTTCTCTTTCTAAAAAGTGTTCATAACTTTAGAATAGAAGTAAATCTACATCTAGAATCTGAAACTGAGGACTAAAAACTGTATAAAAGTTGCAGTAGCTGGGGCAGAAATACCTGCAGAGTAATTTTGGTAACTGTATATGAAATTGCTAGTTTCTGGTCATTATTAATTGATGTCTTGATTTAATTTATTTGTATATTTGTATAAATATATATATTAAATCAATCAAATAAACAAACCCCCAATGCTGAGATGGTAGGCAGAAATTACCGAGTGTGGGTTTCTTTTTTTGTGAAATTAGGTAACTTTGTAAGCTGATATATGTAAGGACCTCTGGAAATTTCATTTTTGTTCAACAGAACAAAAATATTGGCTACAAATTCTGGCTAAAGTAAATTTTTACAAATCCATTTGTTGAATGTTCTCCTTTATAGGCTGTTAATGAAGCTGGAACTGAGTGCAAGTATTGCAAGTATGGTAGCTGTGTGTGAGAATATGAGGTGGTGAAGAGGGCAATTGCCTTTTTGCCCAGTATAGTGATGCTTCTAGTGACAAGTGCGTATGAAAGTGCTCTATTACTGCTTGAATTACTGATAATGTTTCTCAGGGTTTCACACTGGGACTGATCCATTTAATCATAGAATCATAGAATCTTCATGGTTGGAAAGGACCTTTGAGATCATTGAGTCCAACTGAACAACCTACAATCTCTGCCACTAGAGCATGCATGTCTTTAATGTCTTTCATGGACTTAGAAGACAGGATTGTAATGTACCTTCAGCAAGTTTGCAGACTGTGCTGAACTGGGGGGAAGTGGTTGGTAGGCTGGAAACCAGTGCTGTGGTTCAGAGGGACCTTAAGAGACTAGAAAAAGGGAAACCATATGACATTTAGCAAAGGCAAATGCAAAATCCTACAGTTGGTGTAACCCCAGCTAGTGGTAAAGGTGGGGGTGGGCCGACTGACTAAAAAGCAGCTTTGCAGAAAATTATTTTGGGTTGGAGGTAGACACGAAGTTGAACATGAATCAGCAATGTGTTCTTGTAGCGAAAAATGCAAATTGCATCCTGGGCTGTGTTAGCAAGAGCGTAGCCAGCAGATCGGCAAAAGTGATCCTTTGGCTCTGTGTGGTACTTGTGAGACAATGTTTGTACTGCTGTGTCCAGTGATCCAACCTGGGCCCAGCTTTGGGCTCCCCAGAAAAGAGAGAGATTGCTGTAGTGGGGGGACACTGAGATAGTTAGCAAGCACATGATGTATGAGGAGGGTTTCTTCAGCCTTAAGAAGAGAAGGCATATGGAAGATCCTAGTTGCAGACAGCGGTACCTAGGAGGAAGGTGCAGGGAAAATGGAGTCACTCACTTGTCAAAGGTGTGCAGGGAGACAAAAGACAACAGAGTCTTGCTGTTGATAAAGTGGCAGTTAAGATCTTTAGCATTTGGTGCATAACTTATTGGTCATGCTGTTCATCTTTCTGTAGAGGAAATGCCAATATAGAAAGCTTCCCAACTCTTCTTGAGTCTCTCTCATCAATCCCTTTTTAAGGAAGCATGTTATTTTCTTTTTTTTAAAGTCAGTCATCCAGGAAGTTCAGATAGAATTTCAAGAAGGGACTTAATCTCTTTTTGTCCTATACAGCAAAGCAGTTACTCAGTAAGTATTGCGTAGCATAATCCAAATTTCAAACATTTCTTGAAATTAAACTTAGTAGTGTTTACACTGTGCAAAAAATAATAAAAAAACGTTTTGCAAGAGCTGGTTTATAAGTCAGTTCCTCTTTCTGTTGCTAGAATTTGTTAGTTTAATGTAAAACTGTTATCAACTTGAGGAAAATACAGAAATATTCACTAAGGTGAACGATTATCTGTTGTCACAGCATCTTTGACAGCTATTAAAGTGTTTGAGTTAGCAGTTTTCATACATGTTCCTAAGCTTCTGAGTCAACAACACTTATTGAAGAGATGCTGGAACAAGGTTCTAGTTCTTGGAGATAAAATGTGACTTTTACTTGCATTTCTTGCTCCATTATAAGGGAAATGGTCAAGCACTGTTTCTAGTGTCTTCTATCTAATTGCAAGTTTAAAAAAATTAGAAGGAAGAAAAGCAGCATCAGACAGACTTTTATTGTTAACTAGAAGTTGTAACAATGCAACCTGCCGTATAAGTTGACTTAGCTGAAACTGAACATGAATATAATGATGACTTATGATTATAGAAATAATTCTTTATGACTTGTTTCAAGAATCTTATTCCAATACTATTCCTTATCCCTGTTTATTGCATGGATTCTTCCCTGTTCTTGATTTGAACTGCGTTCAGGTGATGCAGAAGTCTTTCTCCTCTCCTCCCCCCCACCCCTGCCCCCCGCATTTCATTGGTTTTGAAAATGTTCTTTCTGTACAAGTATCCTTTGTTGCTTACAGAGTGGCTTTATCCAAGGGTGAAAACTGAGGGCTGTGCTCCAGTTTTTCACAGCAAAGACTACTTCTGTCTGGGGAGGCAGCACAGTATGAATGGGCAATATACAGATACTGCAATAACAGCAATGTTCATTAAAAATCAGGAACTGCATCAGCTTAAAAAAAGGCAAAGGGAAACCAGCAGAAGAGCTGAACCTATTTGTGTATGTCCTTTTAGAATGTGAAGATGGAGACAGTATTCTGAACAAATCTTGCATGCTATCCTGTGAGAACACAAAGCTCCTTTGTTAGTCTGAGCTACACAGAAATGTGTGTCCCAGCTGCTATCAGCATAGGGCTGTACCACGGTCCTTGTTCGTGTTCTGAAAACAGTATAGCTGATGGAGGCTTTACTGGTTCTAGAGCTGGTTTTGGTTTCTTGGTAGCGTGACTCGCCGTACAGTTTAGATATGCCTGCAGACCTACTAGAGTGCTCCCTCTGAGATACACCCTGAAGGAAGAAACTCTCATGGTACAAACAAGTAATTCCTACTGTGAAAAATAGGGAGTGGGTGAGCTATGAGCTCTGAAAATACTGTGAGCCAGATGTTTGGGAAGGGAATTCAGTTAGTGTGCCACTTAACGGCACCTTCTTTCTGAAAAATGGAACTGAGTATGTATAGTCAGACATAGAAGGAATTGACTTCAGAAGCAGGTAGTAGTACTAGCATTCATTGGCATCTGTAGGTTTCTGGTTCTGTGGAATGAACGGTTTTTGGCCCAGCCTTCTTGAATGCATTTTGATGGATCAAGCACTTAGGTATGCTTGTTTTTTTTGTGATAATTGCTTTTGGCTTGAGGCTGTTCAGGAGCAAAGCATTCCCTCCTCTGTCATTGTAAAACATGCTGGGGGGGGAAGATACTACTAATGACTTACAAATACCAGAAGAATGAACAGTAACTCTTCCTTTTATGAAGAGGAAGCAAAAACTAGTATTAACAAACATTCAGCAAAACTAAACCAGTAACAGCTTATCTGCACTACTTTTTTTTTTTTCTTTTCTTTTTTTTTTTTATTAGAAATAAATTCTAGCATGGAACCTTCTTCCTCTTGTAGTATTGGATTCCAGAAGCAAAAAGGGGTGGAATTGCTTTGTTGCTAATTCAGTGGGATTGACCTTGGTTTAGCACATAGAATCCAGTTGTATTAAGACGTTCAACTTTACTTGAGCAGTTTTAGACTAGTCTTTGTTCAGGCATCTTTTTTACTATCTTGCCCAATTAGTCTGCAAATTTGTATGGAAAGATGCTGTATTTTTCATGGGTTCTGCCCTGTAGTTCTTGAAGAGCTCATTCCATTACTGTGATTATGGTATTTGTTGGTGAGATTTGTCAATTCCTATTGAAGCTGAATTTTTGTAGTCCATATTATACATCTTAAAACTCTGAAATTCGCTGTGCAGAGAACCTACATATTTCTCTAAAGCAAATCTCAAATAATATTTTGAAATACTGTTAGAGAAAATATCTGGGTTTTATTACCTCTTCTACTTGTTAATTTTCTAAACACTTGCCAGTTTTGTTTACCAGTGGATATAGCTGAGGTGTCCTTAAGACTGTCCATTTGCAGAAACAGTAAATTTGATTAGAAGAAGGAAAAAAGACAAGGAAGAACAAATGCTCGGATCTACCTAAGACCTCATGTTGAAAAGGAGACAGATGTAGAAGGAAACACGCTTAGTCTGCTGTTGAAAAAGCAGATGAAGTGCTACAAACTAATACAGGCTTCAGTGTTCAAAGGCACTGCCTCGTGTTTGCTGTGTTGCTTAAACCGTGCTTCCTTAGACTTTGTCCGTTCCCATGCAGATACAGCAAAATGTGGTGAAGCGTCTGTTTTCTTCATCCAAGTGGAAGATAAAGAAAATGACTAAGATTGTATAGGTATTGACTCTTGGGTCCCGAATCACAATTCAGAATCTGGTACTTTAAGTGTTGTTTTAAAAGTACTTTTCTACAGCACAATAAAACTTTAATAATTCTAGATTTTGATTTATTTTGTTGTCCTAAAGTAGAGAACTCTTGAACAGGTTATTGTATTGTATACATCTATTAACATAAAATTAACTCTGCAACCTGCGTAGTGGTTGATGAAGTATTTTAACTAAAGTTTCTGCTGGTTTGTGGTGTATGCTTTTAGTTGCTCAGAATTAGCAGTTGGTCTTTCCATTTTTCTCTCTCCGCCCTGCTGATAATACTTCTCTGTTGCTTCCTAAGTGTCATGTAAAACAAACAGTAGTGATTGCTGTGTAATCTTGGGGTGCTATGAACCATCCTCATTGTGAGATATTTTTAGTATTCTTTTTTTAAGCTTAAAAGTCGAATCTTTATTACCTGCTCCTAAAGTGCTTGATATTTAGTCTTACCAATCAGAGAATTCAAGCTTAGGCTTTGCTTTTAGATTTGACTTTTCAAATGATTGTGATTGCAGTGCCATTTTAGAGAAAAAGATACTTTACAACCCTATTTTTTGGGGGGGAGATATCACAAAATAAACCAAACTGCTTTTCTGGTGATGAGAGATGTTTCTGTTTTGTGTGACAGCACTGCAGTCATGAAACTGTCATTCTCTGTGAAGCAGCTGGGCAATGGACAAAAGCGAACCAAGGTGGAAATCCTGTGGTGTTTTGTACCCTTGCTGAAGAATTTCCCCGTTGTCTATAATTTGTAGAGTCAGAATCCTGTATGATTTTTGCATTGTTTGATAACCTTACACACCTGCATGACTACTCCTTCATCAGCTTTTTCTTTTTTTCAGATTCAAACTGGCTGATAATCTGGACATAAAAGCTTTTGGTAGTTGATACTGAGAGAGGCAGTGAAGTAACTTATTTCTGTACCTCTTGTTAAAGTGAGATAATTGTCTTAATAGTTCCAGTGATATGGTCTCCTGCTTGCATGAGGTCGGCCTTGCTTCTTGTCACAAGTTTGCTTTGTGTTTTGGTTCTGGTGCTCTGGCCTGAAAACTCTGCTCTGTCACGCACAGCTAGTATGTGAATACTTGGACGTGGTGTGGTGTTTGTTTGTTTTTTTTTTTAACATTTATTCTCCTTTCACTGCTGCTGAAATAATTGTTAGAGTTGGGCATATCAAGCACCATCTTCCAAGGAGCTATAAGTTCTCTTGTCATCTGCTTAGAATCCGAAACTCTTGTGGTGAGAAGGTTAAGAGGATGAGGAGAGAGGATGAAAAGGGACAAAAAAAAGAAGAAAAATGAAAGGAGATGTTCATAGGATGGAACAGATGGGATTGCATGAATGTAGATGACAAAGATTTCAGAGTTCTTTGGGAGGAGCACAGATATTCCTAGTTCAGCCTGAAGTGTCCAATAAAGCAATGAGTGGGATGATGGGTCTGGATATTGTTGGGGTGCTTTCTTGCAGTGTAGAGTTGATACAACATGCTGTGACTTATCTGCAGCAGCGCATGTTCCCCAGGTCCCTGTAAACTAATGTATAATTGTTGTTTTAGCAGCTGTGTATTACTCCATTACTGCTCTTGTGTTCCCTGTAAAACTTCCTAGCATGTGTGTGGCTAGAGTTCTGTTACTTGCCACCTCTGACTTGTCATGTGTCTTGCACTGTGCTACCTCTTTGTGGTGAGTTTTTCCTACCTCAGCTTCCTCAGCATCAACTTCTTACTCCTGTTAGGCAACTTGCTGTTAAGTGGGGTATCTGGCTTTGAGGATGTTGTCTCGGTTACAAGATAGAACTACTCTAATACTCAAACTGGGAAGGGTTTTCCCAGTTTATAGGGGAACTAGAAAGAACTAATGTGTGTTTTTCCCCTCATAACAGCTTCCTGTATCGCTGCCATTAGAGCTTGATCTGACAAGTGCGTACAGTTTTCTTTATCCCACTTAAGATCACCTATTTTACAGTTCATCTAAATTGAATTGATTTCTTCTTTTTTCCACAGTCATGGAAGTGACAACTGAAAGTTGGGAGCAGGCCTGAGAGTCTAAATAAATCCTACATGCGCAGTGTCTTCAGGGACACTTGTAGAGAGCTTATGTAGGTAAATTTAAGCATGCATACATGCTTAGGGTTCATTCTAGTGGCAGAGCAATTGGCTGCGTGCTCAAGTGGTTGGGCAGTAGTGCTTAGTTCTGGCAATACTGGTATAATCCAGAAGAATGAGTTTGAAAAGCATTGGACCATGAAAAGTAAATTTCAACCTCTGGTAACGTGCATCCTCGTATCTGGAATGTGTCCCTGTAGTAGATGGTTAAGCAATAAGTAAATGAAGCATGAATAGCAGTGATGAAGTGAGTTCAACATAGACGTATGGGTGATGTAGAGCTTTGTAGAGTGCTCTACTGAGACATTAATTCTATGTGGTTCTTTGGTATAAGTAACAATTTATAGAAGATTTATAAAAGCTAGTGGGAGAACAGACCAAATTTTTATATCCTGAAGAGATTTTTGACCATGTAGTCTCAGAGGTAGGAGTGAGATCATCTTTTGATCAGACCATTTGTAGGAACACCTGAAAAAGACTTGGCCATTACCCTAGGTGACTGGGAACAGCGGAGGAGGGTTGATGTTTAGTGCAGGTTTTTGCTGTAATTTGTCTACAGTTTCATTTGCTAGGAAAGATGAAGCTTAGCTGTGAGTTCCTTGTTTTTGAGAAATTGCTGGGTAGGACAAAGTTCTCTAAACTTGAGATGGTCTTTGCTGTGCAACTTCGCATTAAGATGCTTTTAATGCGTTTTGGGAATGCTTTTTTGACAGTTGTGGTGTGTCTGCCTGTGCATGTGTGAGCTGCTGTTGCTTTATATTACTACGGAGGCAAGGCAAGCCTGAGTGACTTAGTTTCTGGCCTGTTGCTGATAAGAATTTTGAACGTAGCACAACTAATCTTGAACTGTGATGTGTCTCCAAATACAGAGCATTAACCTATATTGTTATCCTTCTCTCAGGCCTGAGGGTATTTTAAGAGACGAGACTGCCATGTGATTATGGAGGCTGGCTGGAGACAGTAGAAATACACTACACAGATAACAGACACAAATTGGTTTGTGTGTTTTTCCTCATTGATGGGAGCAAATAAAGTACTTATTTCTCTTTTTTCCGTGCCTAACAGAGCTGAGTGTAATTTCTATTTCCTTCTTCATGGCCAACTTGGGCTATGTTCATGTAAGCGTGTTAAGTGTTTCTGTCTCCCAGCTGTAAAAACAGGTCCTGTCACCGGGCAAAGAAGTCAAAATGGATGTAGATGGTTTTTATCTCTCCCAGAGTGCCATCCTATCCTTGGAGTATATCTGCTGCTACCTTAGTTTGTCTGTGCTTTTCATTTATGCCTCTTTCTTTCTTTTTTTTTTTTTTTTTTTTTTTTGGCAACGATACAGTGTTGTGTCTGCCCAGGGCTGGGTGACATGAGCAAGTTCAGACATCCCCTTCCGCTTTCTTTCTATCAAAATGTTTTACAGTTGCGAAGTAGAATAAAAAATAATAATCAGGATATGCTAATGTTTGAAGCAGTTTACACTTTTTCGGTTGAGGATGGTTTGAAATTCGTTTATGTTCAAACGGAAGTCAGGGCTGTGCGTGTAGGGGTGGGAGCCGAGAGGTGGCAGCATCGTCCCGGCAGAGGGGGCTGGGCCGGGCCGGGCCGCTCGCTGCCCCGGCAGCCGCCGCCTGCGCGTCCCTCAGCGGGGCGGTGAACCCTGTCATTTCTGCTGAGCTGCGTTACTGACTCGATGTAGGGATACCGCATTATCATTCAAATCTGAAGTGCAGTCGTATGCACTTAATTAAATCGGCTTTAATTATTTTCTGTCATTCTGATCTTATGTCCCTCTAGTTTGCAGCATTGCTGTTGTATGTTAGGAGGCTCTGTGTTTTGTACTTCTATTTTGTCTCAGTTACTACTTTTTAGTTTGTTTGGTTTTGTGTTGGACCTATTAGTTCCCCTTCCAAGGAGTCTGTGTTATGGGTTTGGGATTCATAAAATATCGTAGTTGCTAAAATCACCTTTTTGAGAAACTGTTCCATTTGGGTGCCCCTTTCTGCTTCATGTTTGTTTGGTTTGGTAGGTTCATTTAATTTACATAAGGACTTCTGTTTGAAGCATTAATTGAGAATTTTGCTTATAATGGTCAACATGACCCCCTGCTTGTATTCATTAAGGGATGATTTTAATTTTTTCTTATATTTTAATAATCTTACATACACTGTCTTAGGTGTGTATTATACTAAGACACTGAAGCTTCTAGGGACTGCTGAGCAAATGCTATCTGTTGAAATACATGACTACAGCATAAATAAAACCATGAGTTTAGCTAATAGTGTAAAGGCAAATGGTGTTCAACTTGGACATTAGTAATTAATTATGTTACACCTTATTAAGGCTAGCATTTCAAATAGGTGGCCACTACTCTTATCAGTGTAGTGCTATCCTAAGTTTCCCAAACTAGGTTTTTCATCTGTTTAAGCAAATTCTAAATAACCTATAGGATTTGATTTAATGTTTGTGTTGGTTTTTTTGAGGAAAAGTGCCACTTGGTGTGAATTAACATCCTCAGTTGAATGTGGGTGAGGCCTAGCTACATACTGAGCTTGTGAATTTTGTATGGTTAACTTGGGGATTATGAAAATATGTTTTTTTTATTTGCCACTCATATGACTTTTCTTGAGCTTATCTTCAGGAACTTCAAGGTTGTATATTTTTTTTTTTTTTCAGATGAATATTTTAAAATTTAGTTTTGTAAAATCTTTTGTAAGTGATGTTTAAAATAGGGGAGATGAGTAAGCTGTCAAAAGGCAATCTTTCCCTCGTACATTTTGGGTGCAGCAAAGCTGTGCACTGGGAATTGTCCAAGTTTGCAGGGAAGGAGCTCTTCTGAAGCAGCGTTGGAGCAGTCTCCCATGCTGTTTATGTCCTTGTGGTGGATATGGAATAACTATTTAATCTTTTTGGTCCTTCTGTTCTTCCCTGTGGCCTGGCTCAAGAGCCTATTTTGAAATTAAGCAAGTTATGCAGAGGCTTTTAATCTTTCCAGAAACTGAGTAATTTTTTGGTCTCTGGAACACTATAGACAGAGATACCTTTCACCCGAAGAGAAGTGATAAGCTGCTTGTATCTCAGAGATGCAAAGAAACATCTTTATTGCATCATGAAGCTGTGTTTTGGAATGTTTCATATTGTCATAACCTATTTCTGCAGTTCTTAGGAAATTTCAATGTCGTCCTAGCCGGTTTCTGTGACTTTTGTGCTCATTTTGAACGCTTACAGAAAGAAGGATAGTTGCTGTGACCAAACATCCTAGCACTCATGGGGACCTTAAGTTGACTTAGCTGGTGCAGTCTTTACAATAGTCATGCTTAGCTGGGGGGACGATGTGTCTGCAGAAATGCACGTCCGTGAATCTTGTAGCATTTGTGTGCTACCAGTTGGAGTTAACACATTAAGTGTTGGGGCTAAGGAAGAGGCTTCATCTGTTTAAGCAGAAGACATTGGCATTTTTCTTGTGTGTCAAATCCCTGGCTTTGGAATTTGCTTACAGAAAGAAACTAAGCAGAAACTTTGTCTTGGATGACTATAAATAGGCTTTGAGTTAATCATGCCAAAACTGAATTGCTGTTGATTGGTACAAGACACTGGTGTATAGAGAAGTGAGTTTTTTGGCTTGCAATATAATAGAAGACAGATCACTTGGCTGCTGATTTTATTAGGCATTTTGGACCCTCAGCTTTTCTTGGCTGGGCTTTAAGGGTAAAAGTGTGCTTGTTTGTAATTGATTCCCTAAGTGATCATTGACTTTTGAAATTCTGTTGTTTGTTTAAGGGGTGGCATTTTTCTGTTTGTCTTCATGATGCTTTGAAAAATTGACTTGCCATTGGTAAATGTTAATCTTCCTTGGTAAATGTAAAGATGTAGACCATCAGATGAAGGTAAATATGAACATGTAGTATTTATTTGACTAGAAGTTAGATTCTTACAATTGGTAGTGATGAAAGGAGAATATAAACTGAATATGCTTTAAAAGTCTAATAACGAGAAGATAAAAAAATTAAGAAGTTTAAGTGTGAGACAATCACCTTGATGTTTCCTTAAGAGTTACAAATATTTTTTGCAACATTGCTATTGAATAGGAACAACACTAATAGAATTTTTTGTTAAAGGAGAAAAATGTCATTGTTAAAGTTTTGGTTGGTGTTTTTTGTTGTTGGAGTTTTGGGTTTTTTTTTGTTTTTTTTTGATTTTTAGAAAGCCCCAAACAAAAAAACCTGGGAAAGTTGTGGGAGGGAGGAGGAGTTTCTCCACAAACTTACCGCCATGTTTCAGTATTTAAAGGGTAGCTACAAAGAATATGGAAACTCCTTTTTTACAAGGAGTCGCATGGAAAAGATGAGGGGTAATGGGTTTAAGTTTTTCCTGGGGAGATTCCGATTGGACCCAAGAGGAAAATTTGTCCCAATGAGAACAATCAGCTATTGGAATAATCTCCCCAGGGAAGTGGGGAATTCCACAACATTGGACACTTTAAAGATTCAGCTGGACAGGGTGCTGGGTCCTCTTTTCTAGACTGTGTTTTTGTCAAGAAAGGTTGGACCAGATGGTCCTTGAGGTTCCTTCCAACCCAGTATTCTATGATTCTATAGAACTATTTAAAACTATTTTGCTGTGAAGCTTATGTCTTTTTGAAAAAAAAAAAAAAAAGGCTTATTGGAAGACGAATGTGTTTTCTGAATTATCTTTGTATTTATCCATGGTTTTCCAAATACAAATACAGCAGAGCAGAGAAACAACATTTTCTTCTATAGGTGGCTGATAGTTCATTTACAGCTGTAGCTTTTCAGTGCTGTCAGTGGTTTCTCACTTGACCGAGGCAGAAGTACATCTAAATGGAGGGAGCCGTCTGCTTCACCTCTGCTGTTCAGTGAGTTGGGGAGAAATTCTCATAGTTTAACAGCACCTCAGTGTGATGTTGCTCACCTGCTGGCAGGCACTCCAGGCACTGGGTAAGGGAGAGGAGTTTATTTCTGGAGTGTAAACTGATGCAGAGGAGGACTGGGAGAGGAATTTTAAGTAAGATTGTTTTCCCTGACCATCTGTAGGAAATAGGTTGTAAGTTTGTGTCCGTGAGTGGCAGAGCCTCCTCTCAGACTGCTGCAGTCTGTCATAGATCATAGGCCAAAAGTCACCTGGGTGGTTGAGCTTTCCTTCGGGGGGCTGAGCCGTTCATTGACATTTGTTTTAGCTGGTTGTCGAAAACCTCCAATGATGGAGAATGCATAACCCCTTTTGGATGATTAACTGCCTTTCTGGTTGAAAACTGTTTCCGAATGTGTAACCTAAATCTTTTAGCACAGTTCAAGCCTATAGCTGCCTGTGTTTTCTTTAATGGGTATGGAGAACATCTGACTCTTTTCTTCTTCATAGCATATTTGAATGCTGTTATCACTTCTCCCTATAGGCATCTTGTGTGTAGGCTAAATGGACCTAATTCCTAAAAGCTTCTCTCATAGGTCATGTTCTCTAAATCTCTCTGACCTTTCTTGTTCCTTTCCTCTGGACATGATCCAGTTTATTTGCATAAATCTTCAAGTGTGTTAGTCAGTTTATGTAGCATGTACAATTCTGATAAATGGGCAGGAGGCATATTTTTGATGCCTTATTTGAAATATGGTTTAGGAAACTTTCAAACTGAGGTCCCAGGACAGCTGAAATCTGGATCAAAGTCTATTGTAGAATAGCTCTGTTATAATTGACATTTTTTTTTTTTTAAGTGAAGTGGGAACTACTGAAATATACTTAATGTAAAAGAATATTTATGGGAGATATTTTTTTAGAATAAAACTGTTCAAGATGGGGAAGCTGAAGTTTTGGTGCTAGCTTGTATACTATCCTGATTGGAATGCCTTGCATTCTTCTCTGCGTCCTTTTTTTAATGTATCTGAACTGAATGCTATTGATTTATAGAGCTTCATAGTTTCTTAAGAATTTACTTTTGTCACTCATTTAGGGACACTGCTGTTGTTCATAATGGCATTACAGATTTTTTAAATAATACAAAGTCTGAATTGCTGAGCCAAAGATTGTCATTGCAGTTCTGTTGTTTGCCTGTATTTTTTCCACTGTAACTTCAAAAATGCTCTGGCACCATTTTTTATTTTTTGGCCATTTCAGTCTGAAATGAGATTAGTTCCGTGGTTTTGTTTACTGCAAAGTTGGACAAGTCTTTGGAAGTATCTATGCATATATATGAAGACATTGTGAAAGAAAGTGCAGAGCATTAACAGGACTGAGCGTGCAAGAAATGGCGCACAAGAGATGGCTTATCTTTCATTTAGCACTAGGGCTTACTTATTCTAAGTAAAAGTATGTGCTTGGGAAACTAGAGCGTTAGACTTGGAACGCTTTATTTTAGTGTTTTGTGCGGTGATTGATTTCTGCAGGTATTTTGTGCAACTTAATCTGGTAAAGAATCCATCTTAATACCAATCTTTTGGGCCTTAAAGTATCATTTTCTTTATTTTTTTTTTCTTTCCTTTCCCTCAATATATTAGAAAACTTGCATGTGTTGGTGTATGCAATTTCAGATGTGTCAACAGTTTTAGTCATGACAAGCAGAGAAAACTTGGCCACTTGAATTTAATGAAGAAAAAACTTTAGAGAAACCTTAGATCAAAATTTAATTTTTGATATCAGATCTGCAAGAAGAGGTATACAGGGCTCCATTATAATAAGAGTTCTGCTAATGCTTATTTAGCTTCTCCAGAACGTTTTTAGAAAGCTTTTTTTGCAGAAGTAATAAGCTGTTAAAGATAGGTGCTGTAAACACCTTCTCCCCCTCTTTTATGAGGCCGGTTTAGGTCAATGGAAAGAGAATTGTAGTAGTTGGTGTAGATTCAATCTGTGAAGTGTCAGCTTCAGGTTTCCTTGTTGCAATTGTATGGGTTACTTCAGTGCTTTCTTTGAATCTACTTAAATGAGTAAGGATTTTACAAACTTTTTAATGTGTCAAACTTAATATCATAGTAACTGCCGTGCTCTAAATTGCTGCTAGATGGCACTGTGTAACTGTGTTTTCACCAAAATTATCATTGAAACCTATTTTTGAGAACCGTTTAAATTAACATTTAGGTTATAAATGACATCTTATTGAATTTTATTTTCAATTTAGTCACTTAATTGATCACACTACAAATGATCTCTTGGCTCAGGGACTTATTTTGCACTGTTTGAAAAAGTTCAGAGGCAGCCCTAGAAAGTGAGGTAAAATTTTCTTGCGTTTCCCACACAATTATTAATAATGCAGAGGCACTGCGTACATTAGGCTTGTGTAAATATCCTAGAAGATTATTTGGGAAGAAAAGAGATCCATTGTCAGTTCGAATATGGTCACAAAGGAAATGAAGCAGTGATTAGTGTAAAAGTCTTTTGAGATTAGAGGGATTTGTATGACTTTTCTTAATTGATCGTCATCCATGTATGTCCATGCTACTTATGTGAACTCTTTATTTTCAGAATCTTAGCTAGGAAATCTTAAAATTGTTGTAACTTTTTTCTCTCTAAAATTGGATTTTTGGCTTCAGAGCAACGGTGCCATATTATTGTAAGCTCAGTAGTTGTTCATTCATGGAAAAGATCATATCCAAATAGAGCTTATGGGTGTGGTACTAAGACGCTTGCAATGTGATGCAGCTGGGGTTTTCTGTGTCCAATCAGGATGGCGTAAGGTTTTTTCATAATCATCAGCGTTAGCAAGTGGTTTTCACTGTGCGGAAAGTACAATATACTAAGCAGTCCATTTCCTTTACTGTAATGGTTAAATACATTTTAGAAATTTTGCCAAGGCAGATTTTCATGGTTCTCAGGTACGTACATCAGGAAAGTTTGCATTTCTTAAAGATGCGGATTCTTCCAACAAAAGAATAAAGTTTGTTTCAGCTGCAGTTTATGCTATGTATCATTTAAAAAAACCCCAAACTCCAAAGGGTCTGTGAAGTGCAAGTGACGTTTATGTTACCAGACTGCATGTTTTCTGTGTGCATGTATGAAATTTTTTTTGTATCGTTAAGTTTATTTTACTTGTTTTTTGGGAAGGGGGAACAGATGTAGTTGCTGAATGCTGTAGTTGTCTCTCACTGTAATAATTATGTGGATTTATTTAATTATTAGGGTATATTCTTCATTTACTTCCTGAGATCTTGCTGATTACTCTCTTTGTTCACACCTGTACTAGTGTATCGGTGATTATTTGCATTATGCGTGTACAACATTTCTAGTTTGACTCATCTTCCTGGGACTAATTGAAAT
The DNA here is from genome assembly GCF_963924245.1 of Chroicocephalus ridibundus. Lineage (NCBI taxonomy): Eukaryota > Metazoa > Chordata > Aves > Charadriiformes > Laridae > Chroicocephalus > Chroicocephalus ridibundus. Next base: position 70,554,354 of record NC_086285.1, on the reverse strand, counting down.
CACTTGATGAATTTATACTCGGAGTTCCAGGTGTGCTTCCTAGCACACACTAAAGGAAAAAATGGAAGATTTGGTGTAACACTTAACTCTTTTAAAAAACAAACAAAAATATTAGCAGATATTGGCCCAGGGACTTCTCTTAAAGGAAGACTGTGGAAATATTGAGCAGTTACTTTTGCTTTCTTTAGCTGCAAAACTTTATTAAAACCAATTTTTTCACTGAGTTTTTGGGGAAACCTCATTTGTGTTGAAGAAGCATTCTTGCAAAGACTGTATACCAGAAGGAAATGGAAAATGATTTCTAGCCATATATAATTTTCAAGACATTGAAATCATGGCGATCTGAATTAGTTTGTTATGTGAGGCTGGATGGTAAAAGTAAGATGTTTGTGTCTGGGAACAATGGAAAAGCTAAGATGATCTGTTACTTAGGTGTAAGTTTTCTCAGTTTAGAAAAAATACCTGTAGTATATATATCCATAGCGGCTGATCCCTGATCATGATGCAGTGATTCTAAAGTACTTAAGTTTCAGTTTAAAATGTGAAGGAATTAGTTTAATATAACTCTTTTTCTTATTTTGCAGGTTTTCACAGCCTTTGGTTTGAAGCAGTAAGGCAGCTTCTAGGATGAATTAGTAACATGTAGTTGGTTCAAGTTGAGATCTTTCCTCCTGTATCTCGATTAATTTGGTTCTGCAAGAAAGGAGTTTAATAATGAAAATAATGTTTTTGTATGAACTGACTTATAGGTTCTTATTCCTTTGGGAGAGCAACCTGTTGAAGTATCTTTTTTTTTTTTTTTTTTTTTTCTAGAGACCTGTGCCCAAATTGTGATTCAAGATGGTATTTGTAATTTAAGGGGTCTCTCATTCTCATACTTACTGTTAATGGACAGTCAAAGAATGAAAGTTAGTACGAACTGGATACATTTTTCTAAGCTTCAGTGGAAAAAAAAAAAAAGTTGAAAACTCATGTGAGCTAGGGTTGGGTTTGTTGTTTTTATAAGATCCGAGACACTGAGAAATACCTGCTAATCAGCAACTCGGCCCTGTAAAACTTAGTTTTAAGCTTTCATAGATGTATTTTTTCCTTTTCATTAATAAAATCGAGCTTTTTGTAAAAGCAGTTTCCGTTAACATCTACTGCGGGTACCAGGAACTAAATCAAGAATACACTTTGATGTATAGAAATTGTGGAACTAGTTAATGACGTGCCAACATCAAGGAGTGTGTGACTTAAGAAACAAACTGTGTGGTATTTGATACCAAATTGTACCCAATTACTTTAGACACGTTTCAGTATTGAAAACACGTGCCATCTATGTTGCAAACCATATTCTCAATAAAGTGATTCCTAAAATGAAAGATTTAAAGCCTGATTAATGAGGTGGGTTTAAGATGTGTGTTAAATGGAGCTATTCATATATCTTTCTATATGCTAAAATGCATTTCTTTAACCTCTACGGAGTCTACTGCCACTTTCTGTAGCATTGTTCCACAAGTATTTTCATAGTTATCCCTTGAAAATAGTGTCTTTTAAAGTGTCATTCTGAAATAAACAATGAAGAGACTTTGGCAAAAAACCTCCGAGCAAGCAGCTGTTAAAAGGGGACTTTCCATCCTTGTTTAGAGATACATTTTAGCTGCTACATCAAAGTGATGATAAGCAAAGGACTACCTAGGGAATGCTGAAATATCTATCAAGATAGGTGTTCGAAAAGTGGTTTTACCATACATCTTTAGATATATACTTTAGGCTCCTAAGTTAAATCTAATTAGCTAAGTGAAAAGAGACTTGCTTTCCTGAAGCACCCTCTGGAGGTAAGGAGTTCAATAGTGTTGGCTTTTTTCCTTTGATTAGACAGGGAGTTCTGCTCCTAACTCAGATGCCCAAGAGATGCATTGTAGTTGGTATGAACGCCTTTGTTCTTTCCACCTTAGTTATTAACACAGTAAGACCAAGTATCTTTTTTTTTTTTTTTAACCTTATCTTCCCTCAAATTGCATAAATCCCTTCAATGTTTAGTCAGCCTTACAGTTCTTCAGGGTCTTTGTGTGTATAGCTAAGCATGTGAAGTGTGTTAATAAGTTACAATGGCAAGTCACATGGTCAGGCAACAATATAATTTCAAGTTAAGTTGAACTTTCAAGTTTTGTATTTGTTGGGAGGGCTCAGGATTTTGTTTCAAGTTCAGTGCTTCTACAATGTACTTAGCTAACGATGAATTAGTTGATAAAAATGGTCCTTGTTCCAGTTCTCTTTTAGCAAGTGTAATTGCTATGCTTTTCTGACATGCCCCGTGTGATAATTTTATCTTTGGGTCTACAGATCACCATTATAGCAGAGAAGCAGGTATGCAGTTCTTTGACACATTCTATAAACTTTGCTGCAGAGCTGTCCGTGCTTCTGACAATAGGTGGTAACTACTTATTGGACTGTCTTCCCAGCTACTGCCAAAACACTGTCTTTGTCTGGAAAGTTGTGAATTCAGTCCCGTTCTGTAATAATATTTATACACTGAGTAGTATCCTATATGCTAAAAGAAACAAAACAGAAGTTGCAAGAACTACTTGGTGGGATGACATCGATCTCATATCCTTGGATGCTATGTGATGGAGTTGTGGCCATGTTTGTCTAGTAAAACAGTGCTTTGTTTTGCTGAATTCAATCCAGGATGACAAAATTCACAAATGCTTTTTCTTTGTGTGTTGTGTCTTGACTACAAATGCAAAAACCCTCTCCCAAAAGTGTAATACAAAAATGTTAAGTTAAAAAAACCAAACCACGCACAAGTTCATGTTTACCCTAAAACTGTGACTAAATCAATGTCTTATCAGGTAATCTGGGCTGAGGCTACCTTGGCTTTGTTTGCACTGTTCTCAGATGTATCACTTGTGAAAGGCATTCAGCTTCTGAAGTGACCAGAGACAAATATCCAACAGGGAACGAGTTTAGCTTTTTTCATTACTTTAATATTGAAATGTGAGATTATTTTGAAGAAGTATTTTGGTATGTTTCTTAGTATGTAACCCTAGGTTTTGAAATCGTAGGTGGGCTGCCTTGAAAAATCGGTTGGTAGGATGAAAAAGTAGAAGTTGTTCAGAAAGGGACATGATTGGTGGTTTTTGTGAGGAGCAGCTCGGTTCTCTTCAGACTCAAGGAAAGGTGGTCTAAGTATTTAGGTTGCTGTGATGTTTCTGTATGGGAGCTGTTCAGGATAGATAGCCCCTTGTGAACTTTTTAATATAGATTTTAATTAGCATGCTGTTCCTACCACCTGCTGAAGTAGAGTTGGAACGTCTACTGACCTGAAATGAATGCACGTGTTCAGTATTAATACTGCATGTCTGGGTTCAGACAGCAGTCTTTCATTTTGACGTGCACATAGTCAAAGTAAATTAATGTTTAAAATGTGAATGCTTGAAGTTCAGCCAGAGCGTGCATTCATAATTATCTTCGGGCTAGCTTAAATAGAAAGGCATAGTGCTTTTTTTTATTCTTTATTTACAGTATTTACAGGTAAAATTTGCGATATTAGTAGATAAGTTAGTTAACTTGTTTTCCTCCTGCTTGTGAACAGTCTTTATTAAAAGCTTTTAAAACATTTCAGTTCAGTGTGCACTGTGTGTTTTTTCATGTCTTGAACAATCGATTTAAATTTTGTATTTTCTAGTTGAGTGTATACATGCGATTAGTCTTAGAAATTATTATGTTGTTAGAGGAATGTCTAAATCATTGTAGATTTTGTGGTCAGACAGAAAACTGCTTTTCTGTCTCAGAAGAAATGTTTTCCAATGAGCGGCATCGTGACCTTTCAGAGATTTGGTTCTGAGCACAATACCCTCTCCCTTAATTTAAGCTATGTATGCTTAAAGCTTCCAGAAGATTATTAGTGTAAATACTGCCATTCAATCCAACCCTGCTTACGCTACAGCAAAATTATTTTAACTTGTATATTTAAAATAGAGCGCAGTCCTACGGACAGCTGTAGCTCTAGCAGCACAAACATTTTTATACTCCATTTTCGTTTGATTGTAAGTGAAGTAAAGTTCAAGCACCGAAGTACTTCTCAATCAGGACAAAGAACTTTAAAATATTGTAATACTGCAGTAATACATATGTTTGTAATGATGACAGTTATTAGCAAGAAAGCTAAGTGATAAATACTTTTGATATACTGCTGTGTTGATTACTTTTTGCAATAACACGACAACAGAAAAATCTTCCCAGTGATTCTTTTCTTTTTGTTTGTTAAAAATTAATAAATAACCCTGATGATTAACGGAGGTCACGTTCACTGATTATAAGACTGAAAAGCCTACTGATACATCATCTATCTTATTTCTCATGTTGAGACTATAATGAACGTAGGTCCAAAGCTGTTACCTGTAGAGCTGTGTTCAGCTCTGGTTCAGATAAGCAGTCAGCGTTTTTAAATCTGAAACTCATTGAGGACATAAACTTGCAAAAATCAATCAAACAAAAAAAGACTACCTCCCCCCCCCCCCCCCATACCCCAATGTGTGTAAAATTATAAATGAGTATAGAAATGTTGGTGTGACTGCATCTGCATGTGGATTGTGTTTGAGAGGTGTCATCTTGATACTGGTCTTTGTTGGTAAGTGTCTTACTGGTAGATTCACAGAAGAAATGTAAACACTGATAACCTGTAATTGCTGAACTCTGAATAGGGAATTTTGCTGATGACCAGTGAAGAATTTTTTTTTTTTTTTTTACTTCTTTTGAACTCGTGATTGATGACTGCTGGCTAAACAAAGAATGAGCAAATAGATTTCTCGTACTTCTTAATCTTTCCTCCATTAGATAACTTTTAGCTTGAATTCAAGTTTTGCTGTCTAATCATAGAATTTCTTGAGTACAGAGATTTATTATTAAATAATCTGTTCCAGTCTCTTACTGTGAGGTATTTATAGTGTTTGTGGGTTCATCTGATAACCCTCCTTCCAGAAAGATTCAGCTGTGGTGAATCTTGCAGTACTTCTTGTTTCATGTTTGACTATGAATCTGTTTTTAAGCTATCTGCAGGGCAAAAGGAGGTTCCTTACTTTTTCTCTTGTCTTACCTTCCTCTAGAAAGAAAGACACACTGCTTTGTCTCCCTGATTTTATAGCAGGAGATGCATACGTGCGATTGCAGTGCCAAGTATTTTTGAGTAACGTCCTTTTCATTGTATTGTGCTTTGAAATACTTATTTTTTAACTGTGTAATTTTTAGGTCTTCAGGTGAAAAGCTAGCTGCATTTCTAATCTGCTGACCCTCTTCATTGACAGGAGTTTTTCTTAAAATCATACGATCTTTTTTCTATGTTACTTGTGCAGATAAAAGAAAAAAAAAAAAGCCAGGGATCAGGCTATCGGTACGAGTACTTCCATTATGCTGTCTCACGTTCTCATGTGTCATCTGGATCCACATCTTAAGTTATTAAACGGTCTTTTTCTATGGGACTTTAGTTCTAGCAAAAAAATACCAGACTCAGACTGAAAACGTGAATCAAGTAAAGAGAACACTTCAGATATCTGGAGTAATAATACTCAAGATTTTAACTATTTCTCACCTCAGTAGTTAGGTAATTCAAGTCTTCAGCTTAATATCGCATAAATCAGCAGAAATTACTGTTTCAAATCACCTTCTTTACCAGCTTTTCCTCTGCCCCCCCAACCCCCGGTGTAAAACAAACATCAGATTTAAACAGAATTTTTTTCTTGTGTGACAACTTCATGAAGTGAAAAGCATGTAAAGTGTTACAAGGAATGTTTTATGACTCTTATTCTTAAATTCAATACAGCTATCCTCTGTGCAGATTTTCCTTCTTGTTCCTCTCAAGCATCAGGTAGTGATCATCACAAATATGTAACTATTAGTGTCTGCCCACAGAGTAAATTTTTGTGTGCAAGAATAACTCAGGGTTCTCTTCAGCAAATGTTACTGTGCCTTTTGCTATGGTCTGACAGACATGACCTACATTTAAGAAAGCCCTCTGGGTCTGTCTGGTTCATTACTGTCTACTTGCAGATGCTTCTTCATAGTTGGTTAGTTGAGATGCTTTTGCCAACCTCTAGGTTTTTTTGCAACATTTTGGTATAGTGGTTTTGCAAATTCATGCTCTCCAGTAGTAAGAGCCTGACTTGCTTAATAGAATTTATGTGGAGCTTAGTTTTAAGCATCTTTCTGTCCATCTAATAGTAATATTGAGAGCATTTTGATGTTTGTCACTGAACTTCAGGTTGCTCTGGGTTGTTAGATGAAAGAAAATGTCTGTTTACATATGAAATGTCCAGTCTCTATTCCGAACTCCGCTTGAGTCTGTTTTCAGTAGACTGTTGGAAATGGTTTTGAATATAATTTAAAGGCATTTCCCAAACTAGTGGGTGTGTATTTTCCTCTTTAGTAGTAAGAGGCTGGTTGCTGTAACTGGCATAACTTTTAAAGGTAGTAATGATCTTTAAATTAACCAATACTGCTTGTGTTTGAAATGCTAATCCAACAGACTGTATGGTTTGTACAATTATTAATACTCTTTGTCTATGTTGCTTAGTAGTTAAGAGGTTAAGCAGTTCACGAGGCGGGCTGGGGGGAACAAGAGCAGTTTGTGTTTTGTCAATTTTCAACTTCAGATATCAGTAAATCATTGCAGCAGCCTTCCTTATCAGTTGTTTGCACACACAAAAAAAAGTGGAACGGGGGGAGTGGAGAAAACCTGTTAGAGTTGTGTCTGAGGAGACCATCTGCTGTGGTTCCCAGTGTTGTCAGTGTGATAAGGGATAAGCTGTGTAAACAGAGGTACCATAAAAAAAAGGCAGGCCCCGTTCTGGGAGGCATATGTATGATTTGGATTTGGGTTGATAACGGCCTTAGAAAGTCAGGGGACTTAGAGTAAAAGTCTGTTAAGCAGAGGAGTGATGTATTTAATCTGAAACTCCAGATGTAGCTTATTAGCATGAGTTTGCCTTTGGACTAGCTTCTGTAGCTTTCTTCTGATTTGTTGGAACTTCTACAAACAGAAAAGATGCATGAGTTGTAATGTATTTATGTAATACTGACACTTTTTTCTTGTTTTGGAAACCTTCACTAGCTGTTTGAATTAGTGCTTAATCAGGAAAAATAGATAAAGATTTGAAGAATGACTAGCATAGATATTAAGTGTTTGATTTGGGGGGGAAGGAAGAGCCAGGTGGTCACTTGGCAGAATAAGTGGGCCCATATGAACAGAAACAGTCAGAGAAAATTGGTGAGTATTCACCTGGCCACAGGTGTCCCTAGCAGAGCTTAATTTGATGTGTCTATCTCAGACCTTTGGAAAAAATGTGGAATAGAAACAGATTGCCCCTTGAAGTAGGGAGGGGGTTTCCTGAGCCTCTGTTAGTCACACGTTGGATGCTCATTACAGCAGGGTGGGGGGCGGGTGTGTTTCGCTGGCTGCTGGTTCCATCTGCAGCGTAGAGCATGCTGCATGTATCAAAGACCTTTAGATCTGTTTGGACTAACAGGCATCTGTTACCAAAGCCCCTATAAGTAGCTAATTCCAGTTGAAATTTCAGTATTAGGGCCACTGATGAGTCTGGTTTTATGGTGACTGAAGTACTGGAAAATGGGGAGGAGGTTTGCATTAAAAATAAAGTTAAACTTTTCACTAGTTGTGGCTACTTATGATAGTGGTTTAGGGGAAATATATGCACAACTTGGAATTTTTTTTGGTTAATGTTATGAGGCTTTTGCTACTAAGATTTCTGCAGCCATCTATAACAGCTACTAGGGATGGATTCTTTGGGAAGATGGCATGTAGAATAATGTTCTGAGGGAAAAAGAGTATGAGAAGCTGCCTACTACTCGTCCAGGACTGTCTCCCTTTCCATCACACAAACTCTCCTCTCTAGTAGCTATATCAAGAAGGTAATGACTTCTCTCAGTCAGTGATGATGTGTGGAAACTGAAGAGGTGCCAATACCTTTGCCTTGCTAACTGCTGGAATGTGATATGCCACATTTGGGGAGACTTAGCGTGAGTGGATGTTGGCCAGCGGGTATGTGGTATTACTCCTTTGGGGAGGAATAGTTGCTATGAACTATTACCCTCCGTGAGGGGGCTGGTGCCTGGAGTTTGAGGTAGAGAGGTTTGGAACAGGCTGGAAGCTGGCGTCTGTATGTGGGAAGAGAAAGTGGAGGCAGGAGCTCTCAAACCGTTACAGAAAAGAAGGGGATTGTCAAATTAAAAAAAATAAATTTTGAGCGTGGCTGACCTATAGATCAGTTTACATTCTGGTGGCTATATGAGATGTGAATATTTATATTGCTTATTAGTGAGCCAGTAACAGTATAAATGTAATATTTTCCTGACTCTGGGATCTGGCAACAGGTTTATAATAGCCCTGTTTAAAATATATATGCTGCTTTCTCTGATGAATGCTCACAGACCTTTCTGTGCTGGGCTTGACTGATGTCCCTGCTGCACGTGCAAGTAAATATTGTCAGTATATGATAAGATTTATGTGTAACTCTTCTCCATGGTGCCCAGTGACAGGACAAGAGGCAATCAGCACAAATTGAAATACAATACATGTCTGAACATAAGAAAGAGACCTTTAAGACGTTAAGACGTAAGAAATTTTTTTTTTTTTTTTTTTTTTTTTTTAGTGAGCTTGATCAAATGCGTAACATGTCTGTTAAGGTCTGGAGTCTCCATCTCTGAAGACATTCAAAACCCAACTCGCCACAGCCCTGAGCAACCTACTCTAGTTGCCCCTGCTTTGAGGATGGGGGTTGGACTAGATGATCTCCAGAGGCCCCTTCCCACCCCAGCCACTCTGTGATTCTACAAAAATCTTTAATCTTCCAAAGCTGTTCTAGATAAGAAGGAGAAAGATGTTGGGAAGGGGAAGAAAGACTTTTTTCTTGTTATATGAAGTCAGCTGAGTCGCTGGCTGTTTTTCTTCTGGTTAGCTTCTTGACAAAACTGTCTATATTGCTTTTCTGTCTGTTGGTCTGCACTCAGGTTACTAGGGTTTGACAAGGTGTCTGTACCTCTATTGTGGAGGAGGAAGGAAGGTTTTTCTTGCAGGTGGGGGAAGGCAGAGGAGAATTTCATATCACTTTCCTTTGTCCCATGGAAGGTGTTTTCCAACTCATTTTTAGGTAGTTCTTACAAGGATGAATTCTGGACTAACATAGTGCTATTGTTTTTATCACCTTTTTTACTTTTTTTTGAATTAATGAAACTGCCTGAGTACCAGTAATAGTAAGGGGAAATGTAATTCTGTTACCATTTCCTATAGTGGAAACTATGACCAAAACTTTAGAAATAACATACTGGTTGGATGAGTTGCTTCAATTTTTTCACTCTTTGAGTTCAGGCTCAGATATTGATTATGTGTGAAATACTATGGAGGGATGAGAAAGAACTCGAAGTGAAGATAAAGTGCCTCTTAAAAATAAATTTTCAAGACTCTGAATGCAACACTTTCTCTTTATTTAACCAGTTGATATTTCTTTTATACTGTTTTCAGTTTGTGAAGGTTTTCCTCTTTTCCTGACAGCCTTTTTCCTTCTTTCTATAGGGACCTTCACATTTTTGTTGTCAGGGCTTAGTTATACTTTTATCGATTCTCATCTTGGTGGAATATTATACTTTGCAGAAAGAGTTTTATATGTAAGGTTATCCACACAAGACTTTGACTGAAATTAATGGGACACTTGCTAGATGGTAGAAGTTGCTGTGTTTTCTTGGATATCGTAAAAAGAAGTTATAAAGACCTTGTCTTTGTTGTAGAAGATGTGTAGGAAATAGCTCACTGCTGGTCTTATCCCTGTAAAAAAAAAAAAAAAAAAAAAAAAGTAAGGTTAGATCAGGTGCAGAAAATGGGACCCAGAGAATTTAAGTGGGTACCTCTTCATCATCTGGACAAGCTGAATTATGTGAATGTATTTCTACATTTTGCTTAATGCTGATTTAGCATATTTTCTTACTGGTCAGCAAACACCTGGTATGCTACAATAAACCACTCTCCTTAGGATACAAAAAAAATGTAAGTGCTTTAAATTATTGAGATTCTGCTTAACTACATATAAATACTTTTGAATAAATTGGTGATTTAATTAATGATGTTTTAATAATTCTTATACAGTTAGATTAAGTGATAGAAAGCACTTGCAAGCTGAATTAACTATGGAGTTATTTTACAGGTTGTGCCTGCATCATAGAACCACAGAATCATGGAATAGGTTGGGTTGGAAGGGGCCTTCTAAAAGTCATCTAGTCCAACCCCCCTGCAATGACCAGGGACATCTTCAACTAGACCGGGCTGCTCAGAGCCCTGTCCAACTTGACGTTGAATGTTGCCAAGGATGGGGCATCTACTACCTCTCTGGGCAACCTGTTCCAGTGTTTCACCACCCTCATTGAAAAAAAATTTTCTTCCTTCTATCTAGTCTAAATGTACCCTCTTTCAGTTTAAAACCATTACCCCTTGTCCTATTGCAACAGGCCCTGCTGTTCATCCCCATCTTTCTTATAAGCCCCTTTTTCAGTACTGAGAGGCTGCTATAAGATCTCCCCGAAGCCTTCGCTTTTCCAGACTGAACAACCCCACCTCTCAGCCTTTCATCATAGGAGAAGTGTTCCATCCCTCTGATCATTTTTGTGGCCTTCCTCTGGACCCACTCCAATAGGTCCATGTCTTTCCTGTGCTGAGGGCTCCAAAGCTAGACACAGTACTCCAGGTGGGGTCTCGCAAGAGCAGAGTAGAGGGGCAGGATCACCTCCCTCGACCTGCTGGCAACGCTTCTTTTGACACAGCCCAGGATACGGTTGGCTTTCTGGGCTGTGAACACACATTGTTGGCTCATGTCTAGCTTTTCATCCACCAGTACCTCCCAAGTCCATCTCGGCAGGGCTACTCTCAATCCCTTCATCCCACAGCCTGTACTGATACTGGGGGTTGCCCCAACCCAGGTGCAGGACCTTGCGCTTGGTCTTGTTGAACCTCATGATGTTCATATGGGCCCACTTCTCGAGCTTGTCCAGGTCCCCCTTGGTGGCATCCTGTCCCTCAGGCATGTCAACCTCACCACTCAGCTTGGTGTTGTCCACAAACTTTCCGAGAGTGCACTGGATCCCACTGCCTACGTCACTGATGAAGATATTGAACATCACTGGTCCCAGTACAGACCACTGAGGGACACCACTTTTCACCAGTCTCCATCTGGACTTTGAGCCATTGACCACTACCCTCTGGATGTGCCCATCCAACCAATTCCTCATCCGCTGAACAGTCCACCCATCAAATCCATCTCTCTCCAATTTAGAGGGAAGGGTGTTGTGGGGGACTGCCTTACAGAAGTCCAGATAGACGGCATCCGTAGCTCTTTCCTTGTCCACTGATGTACTCACTCCCATCATAGAAGGCCACTAGGTTGGTCAGGCAGGACTTGCCCTCGGTGAAGCCATACTGCCTGTCTCGAATCACCTCCCTGTCCTCTATGTGCCTTAGCATAGCTTCTAGGAGGATCTGTTCCACGATCTTTCCAGGCACAGAGGGGAGGCTGGCAGGTCGGTAGTTCCCAGGGTCTTCCTTTCTGCCCTTTTTTAAATGGGTGCAATATTTCCCTTTTTGCAGTTACTGAGGTCTTCACCTGACTGCCATGAAGTTTCAAATATCATGGGGAGTGCCTTGGCAACTACCCCAGCCAATTCCCTCAGGACTCTGAGATGCATCTCATCAGGTCCCATGGACTTCTGTATGTTCAGGTTTCTCAGGTGGTCACGAACCCGATCTTCTCTTAGAGTGAGAGGGACTTTGCTCCCCCAGTCCCTGCCTTGCGGTCCATCCACTCAAGAGTTGTGTCATCTACTGCATGTGTTTCTCAGTGCTTTCTTTTTCTGTAATTTCATCTTCACTTAGTATTTCCTTATTATTTACTTTAAATTCCACACACTATGAAACAATGGATTCTGTTTCCTATAGATATGAGAACAATATTTAAAATCCTCTCTTCGGTCTGGTGCGTTAAAGCATTAAGTGCTAGAGGAAAATGTGGGTCAGATGCAGAATTTTTTTCATCTGATCTGCTGTGGACTCTTAAGCTTTTGTAGTGGGTTTGAAAGTCTGTTTACCTCCAATAGCATATGTTAGATGCTTGTTTCTTCTTAAACACATCTGTCCTAATTATGCTGTAGTCTTTTCATGTTTTGAAACAAAATATTGGAAGCTCGTGTATTAGCCAAAACCTGCACTCAAGCTTCTGTCTGCTTTTTCTCACTCGAAGCAATGAAGTTAACCTTTCCAGGCATTATTTAATGTGTTGGAGACCTTCAGATAGTTTCAACATTGAGTTTAGCTTTCTGTTTGCCCCTTTCCACAGTTTCTGCAGGTGTTCTGAGATTTGCTGCTTCAACTAAAAAAACTAAGTAAGGTTTGACGAGTGTGGCTTTTGCTTTTACAACTGCTTCATTTAGTTTCCATTGAAAGTAACTTCCAAATGAGTGGTATCTGTCAGCCTGCTCTACACGCAGAATATTCTGACAGTATAAGTTGTCTTAAAGATGTATCATGTGTGTGGGGAGAGACCACATGTCCTTGCCTGTTTTGGCTGGTGGAGAGGTGTACAGCTAGAAGGGAATGCAGACTGATGGAGAAATAATCTCTAGGGTGACTCATTTTTTTTTAATATTCTTTTTCTTTATAAATCATCTTTTATTTGTGCTGACTTTAAAAATTGGTGTTTGAAAGATATCACCAAATGTTATTAATTGGCTTCTTTAATAAGACAGGCTAAAGAAGCTTTTATAGATAGAACAATTTGAAAGGAGTAATGATTATCAAAGTGAAATGTCTTCTTGAATTTTGATCTGTTTCATAATTGGTTTAGGTTACTCAATTACTGTATGCTGACATAAGTAGCATATTGCAAGATTTGGCACAAATGATCAAATATTGAAAATGTGCAGTCTTAAACTTTCCTTCACTGCTGTTCCAAACTGTGGCCTTATGATTTCTGCTGGTGGTGGATTGAAAGGAGGAGGTGATTGGCACATGGATCCTTTCTTTGTGGTCGCACAGCTCCAGTTTTCGGTACAAAGGTAAAGAGCGGTGTGGCATGCTGGGGTGAGTGTGGAGGAATTGAGTGGTGCAGGGGGGCAGGCAGCCCCTGCCCGGTGCTGGGGCTCGGCACCGCCTGTGAAAGGTTGGTTGAGTGTGAGCTGGTGCTGTGAGTCACAGCTCCCTGGCCTTACAGAATCATAGAATTGCCTAGGTTGGGAGGGACCTTTCAGATCATCTAGTCCAACTGTCAACCTAACTTGGACAAAAAACATCACTAAACCGTATCTCTAAGCATTATGTCTACCCATCTTTTGAATACCTCCAGCGGTGGTGCCTCAACCACTTCCCTCGGCAGCCTGTTCCAGTGCTTAATAACCCTTTAGTGTAAAATTTTTTCCTAATATCCAATCTAAACTTCTCCTGCTGCAACTTGAGGCCGTTTCCTCTTGTCCTCTTGCCTGCTGTTACTTGGGAGAAGAGACTGATTCCCACCACTCTACAACCTCCTTACAGGTAGCTGTAGAGAGCGATAAGGTCTCCCCTCAGCCGTCTTTTCTCTCGGCAGCTCATTTGTGTATCGGCCCCCAAAAAGCTAGGAAGAAGTGCTTATTTTTAAACATGGGTCCTGTATCTTCAGTCTTCTTGGAATACAAAGAAGGCTCCTTGGAAATATATTTTTGTTCTAAAATATAGGTCTCTGCTTCTGTGTTCTCTGAGGCAGATAGATCAACAGGGCACATAAGGTCCCATGACCTTGATTAAAACACATGGAAGCAGTTTTGCTATTCCTTTTAAGGTTTAAAGCAGCTTCTCCCGTTTGCTTATGTTTAACTTACAAATTGTAGACAAGCTTTGGAATGCGTTGCTGGGGAATCTGGAAAACCATTTATCATTTGTTTTTTGGTTGATTGGTTGTTTTTTTTTCTGCTGTGTCTTAATTAAATAGTAGTACATAGAACACATTTAATCCTTTATCCACAGTGTACCACAGTGGGCAGTTTCCTAAAACAAAATTTAGTAATGTTTGAGTAGAAATTTTATTTTATGTGTACAAAAAAAAAAAAGGCAAAGCGGGATTCTTCTTTTTAAATGTTCCTTGCTTTTGTGGGAGCGTGAGGGTGAGTGTGGTAACTGCTGTTCACAGTTGAAAATAGATGGCAGCTCTGTACTGGCTAGCAGTTCGCGAGTAGACTATTTGTGGGTGTCTGGATGGAGAGAGCTGGCTCCATGTGGAGGAGAGGCAGGTAGACCCTATACATGGGCAGTGGCATTTATCTGAATCGGGGAACAGGAGGAAATGGGAGGGATGACAGTGGCTGTGACTAGGGAATGGAAGAGCAGGATCTGGGGTATGTTACTTGGAGTGCCCCAGTGTTTAAACTGTGAGCTGTGTGATGCCAAAAGCCATAGCTGTAGATACTACTGTATCAGAATGTACCGATTCTTAAAAAGTGTGGCATAACTAATTTGTTCACATTTTGAATGATACAGGGTTTTAACAGTAATGACAGCATTGTGGTCTGGATCCTTCATTTCATGCCACATGTCACACTTGTAATTTAATTCTGAAAAGTGCTTGCATAATGATGTAAAAGTGCTTTAAGTACTCGACGGCACATCATCAGTGGGGGAGAAGTCAGTTACTGTCTGCGTGAATTCCCTTCTAGCCCTTTTGACTAGATTATTCAGCACCTTGTTTTAAAGACAGATGATATGTAAGTGTCTTCTGAAAGTCAATTGTATAACTTGAAATCAGAAAGTAGTACATAAGTATTAATGATACCAGACAGAACATCGTGATGCATGGCGCAGCGTGAAAGACTTGTGCCTCCTGCATACTCACCTTGCCACAGGGCCTTCACAGTGTCACAACTCCATGGTTAATACCCATCAGTCACATCCAGTCTCACAATCTCTAATCCCTATAGCCTCAGCTGAGCTCCTAAGGCCAACACACAGAAAAAGCCCAGTGAGTTTTTGGACATTGATGTGCACTCTCCTAAGCTTACCAGCCACACTGGGAGGGCAGAGGTGGTGACAACTGTAATTAAACGTGGTCTTTGAATGAGGCACTGGATGGGGCTTTGAGCAGCCTGGTCTGGTGGGAGGTGTCCCTGCCCATGGCGGGGGGTTGGAACTACATGATCTTTATGGTCCCTTCCAACCTGAACCATTCTGTGATTCTAAATAAAGTGCGGGGGCGGGAAAAATATTTCAGTGATCTAATGAGGGGATTTCTTTCGATCATGAAGCTGTGGATTGCACAAAGCTAAGCCTGCAGGGACCTATTAAAGCATTTTTTGAAAGATAAGGCATACACACATCTTGCACACTTTTATTTCTAGCTTTTGAAGGCATCTGCCTCAGGTGTTTCCTCTGTATAGCATGAGCTTGGATTTAAAACAAACAAAAACCCAAACAGAAAACCCACCCAAATCCACTGTCACTGTTACAGATCCCAGTTGGTTTGGAGATCATCCTGGGACTGGAAGTTTTTATGGGAGCTGAGCACTGTTTAAGAGGGGAGACTTCAGTTAAAGATTTTTCACTTGTGTATTTATATATAATATATGACAAGTGTCTTTTGAAATAGCACAATTTTTATCAATTATGCACCAAACCTTAGATTATGCCACAGGACTTGCTTCCTTCCAGTTAATGCCTTAGGCAGCTTAGTGGGGAGTCTGTCTTTAGCAATGCCATGCAAAGGATTAAATGTATTTTTTATAAATGTATAACAAATTAACTTCTTTATTTGAAAAACGCCATTACTTAAATAACAACGCAGCATGGGGGGGAACTTACTATTTTGGAGAGTTCATTTTTAGCATGTGTTGCCTGAACTTTACTTTTTGAATAGCTAAATAATGAATGGCTCTAAAATCAGATGACGATTGTTGTTATGAAAATTTCATTCTTGTAATTTCCAGTTCTGAAAGCATTTGCTATTTAAGTTGTGTGAATTTTGAATGCATTTTCTAAGGTTTAATCAAATAAATCTTAATGGACTATTGAAAATTTGGTTTGCTAATGCACTAACAATTCAGGAGAAAAAATCATATTTCTAGATTTTCAGTTATCAAAGTTATTAATTACTGAAGAAATTCTGCCTATCCTCTGAATTTTGAAGCAAGTATTTATTGCTTTTTGGAGATCTTCAGGTTTTTCCGTGACTAGATGGCTTTTGTTTCTTTGTGTCAAGTAAAAGGGACAGAGGCATAGCTAATATTCTCAGAAATTTTGGATGTTAACATTCAAACATTTTACATTGCAGATTTTACTGTGAGATTCTGTCTCTCCAGAAGTTGGCACAAGCCAGTTTTATATTGCTATATTAAATCATTTGAGTTCTAAAATAACTCATTTTGTGTATCTTAAAAAAAAAAATAAAATAAATCCCACTATTTATTCTATCGTAAGTAGATGCTCTTTATTTGCTATTATTCACCACTTTTTTTGTTATTAAACAAAACTGTTGTTTATCTGCAGGATTTTTCCTGCAAGGTGTCCTAAGCACAAGAGAGTTTTACTTGATTTGTTTTCTTCTGGATTAATAAGCCCTGAGGTAGCAGGGTAAAATGTGTCTTCCCTTCATAGTTAAGGCATCTGAATACTAAGTAGTAATAACGAGAGAATAGTTGCCCCCCCTGCCTGCCATCTGTGATAGCCAGCTGCTGGATTGCAGGGCTTTGTATTGGAGGAAAGGCACGTGTCTGGCTTGAGATGAAAAGCTGGCGTTGGGAACCTGCTCTCCAGGAACATGCGGCCTGTGTTGGTGTGGGGCAGGTATCCTCTAATAAAAACCTACAGGATGTGAGGAGTTAAATACGTGGTGTTTACACTGACCTGAGAGAGGGGGTAGATTGCCCGAGGAGGGGGAACGAATGCCGGAAGGAAATAGCGCTTTCCATCTATGTCCCCTTGGTTCTAGTGTTCAGAACCAAGTAAGTGGCTGTCACTCATGCACGTGTAAAGGCTTTTCCACGTGTGTTTGTAGAGCTTGCATGTGGTGTCCAAAACCAACGCTTCAATTCTCACATCTTTGGGCAAGATGGTCCAACAGTGGCCTTCAGGACCATCCACCTGACCTGCTGGCTTGCCTGAGCAGAGCTGCTCTGTTCCTGACAGAGCTCTCTGCTGCGTGGGGCATCTGACCAGCAAGTAGGAGCACTGAAATAGTCATCCACCAAAGGTGGCTTAGATGTCATCATATTACATCTCATGGTGCGGAGTAAAAAGAAAAGGAGAAAGGGAGTGGGTGTGGAAAATCACATGTGATCCATTGGCTTTCTGTGAAGACTGGGATCTCCTGCTGAGGTACAGTAATGAATAGTTGGAGGCAGTAATATCTTAATTTGTTCTAGGTAAATTCTAAAGACAGTGAAGTCCTAGGTTTTTGTTTTTGGGGTTTTTTTGGGTTTTTTTAAACAACTTTTATTGTTGATGGATGGTTTCCTTAGTATATTCAGGCAGAAGTTGCACAGGCAACACGTCAGGGCTAGCTCCAAAGAAAGTTATGGGATTGCTGGGGAGGCGCAGAGGGAGGAGAGACAGGAGGAGTGTGCTGAAGAGGGGCGTTCACTTCATACTGATCAAGAATTTGAAAATGCTTGATTTTGTGTGGAATGTGTCTGTTTTGAAAGATGGTGAAAGAAAAAGAGCAAAGCTTTCTTGAAAGTTGCCTTTTTTTTTCTTTCTCCTAATAGAATCACAAGGACCAGGATTACCAAAACTAAAAAGCTAGTTTTTCCTTCTCTTTAAAATAATAATAGTAATCATCATCATAATAAAATCAGGTTTATCATTATGGTGATTTGTGTGTGGTCATTTGCATTGATAGTTTGATTGCATTTTATTATTTTCTGTTAGTGCACGTGGCTCCGTCTGGGTGAGAAATGACCATGTCTTTTGCACTTTTTGCAGTCCTATGAATGCTCTTATTTTTAGTTTAAAGTGGTTCCTATTATTAAAGTGGTGGTATGAGTGGTGTTTTCTGAGTTCCTGGACAGACACAGCTAATTTAAGGGAGCTGTGAAAATAAAGTGATTGATGTAGGGAATGACCAGTGAGGAAAATGCTCAAAATGAGGGTTTTACCTCATACTATGTCAGAAACATTGGAAGGAATATGACTTCTTACACAATTGTGTTGCTACTGCTGTGGCAGGCAACTAAGATAAACCCACAAAAAGCTAACAAATAAAATACAATGCTTTTGTACATGCTGTAAACTTAGCTCCTGCAATTCGTTGCTGCAAGTATTTTCAGGGCCAAAGATTCAGGAGTGAATTCTGTGTTCATATATGACAAAGTGTTTTCCCACCTCACAAGTTAGGTGAGGCGTCTTTACTTATGGGTCTGGAAGCATCTTCTTTTGTAACTCACTTGCTCTTACGTTTCTGACAGCGCCTTCTAAAAAGGCCTGTGTGCCCCTCTGCCAAACTGCTAGGCAAGAGAGACTGGCTGTGACCAGCACGTCAGTGATACGGGAATTGCTGAGTGAAAAGAGCTTATCCTACTAACATTTTTTTGCATCAGCTGAGTGTCCAAAGAGTATGTGGAAGAAGTTGTAAGGACTATCTGTTACTCAAATAATATTCTTACAGTTTTTGCAGCTTTAACTGTTGGAGGACAAAGAAATGCTGCCTATTTCATCAGATCACTGGGTTTTAACAAACAGCAATAATATCAAGTAACAAAATACTGTGTTTTCTTTTGTAAAAATTCAGAAAATGTATTTTCTTCATGCAGAGTAAGTTTTTGTTGGACAGGTTCAGAATGATTTCTGTAACTTCCATATATGTAGCACAAGGCTGTTGAGAAGAAGTTAATTTATTCATAATGTTTAATATTTGCCAGCTGTACACAACCCTCTGTTTTATACTGTAGTACTTTTTCTTTCTTCATTCAACAAATAGAAATTGGACTGAAATTTTTGACCTCTGTATTCCTAAAAACATATAACTCTATGTGGAATACAATAGACTTATATTGCCACTGCCTGATCCCAAAGCCCTCTAGAGAAAGAGATTTGCAGATCTCTTTCATTGTGTTCTCTGTACCTTGAATGAAAATAATATTAAGTAAAACTTAAGGTAAGCGTTGCCTATGTTTGGTATAGAAGTAACTTCAAACTGACACATGGTCTAATGTAGAGAAATGGGGCTGTGCTATCTAGCGTGAAAACCCTAATGTCATGTATAGTTTCTAAACTTTTAAAAAGTATGTTGGTAATGCCAAACAAGACTGTTGATACTTTTCGGTGGACCAAAAGTTTAAGGAAGAAAGGGCGGGAACACCACCTGTGTAGGTCCTCTTCCTAGAACTTCTGGGGTGAAGGGAGGAGGAAGTGGAGGTTTTTCCATGTGTACTCCTGAGTAGCTTCCTTTGGTTTCCATCTGAAATACAGATTTACATAAACGACAAATGAAATGTTAACCATTAATTACTTGGTAAACAAAAATAGTTAGCAATGATTCTTAATGCATGAAAATGTAGAAAATCAAGAATCTGCAAAAGTCTGTGTTAAAGTTGAACAACTATTTAAGTATATAAAGAAGTATATTTTGTGTTTGGCAAAGAAGGATTTTGGTATAGAGGTTATAATTTCATTGAGACTGAAGTTTAAAGCAGGCTATGATTTTATTACACGAGTTAGAAGTTTAATTATTTTAATTGCACTTCTCCACTACAGTAAAATAGAAAGCAAGTAGCTTTATATAACTGTGCTTAACCTTGAATCCTTGCTGTCTGTCTCTTCAAACCAAGCTGATATCCAAAGCTGTTTCAAAGCAGCAGAGTTATCCTAAAGATAACATTAAATGCTTGCAAGTGTTGAAGTGGTAACATGTTTTGTGGTTAGTGTTGTTGAAAGACTGTAATGGTTAAGATTTTGCTACTATTTCTGTGGTAACATAAACTTCAGCATGTTACTTTATCCTACTTTGTCAGAAACTACTGGTCACAATTAAGATTATTTAAAGAAAAACTGATTTAATTCTTAGCATTTTTTTCTTCTTACTGAAATATTCTGTTACGTCAAATGTTACGACTTGGTTGGAATAGAAATACAGGCTTTGATCAAAGGAGGAAAATATCCATTCTTCTTCAATGAAGTGTTAGTTTAAGTGTTTACTGTGTTTTGGGACATTCTTCAGCTTCATCAAGCTGCTAGTCCCAAATTAATAGGATGTTAAGATTGGAATGGAAGATAGTTCCAGTTAGGGATGAAGTAGAAAAATATTTTTTTTTCTACAAAATAAAATAGTAACTTGCAACATTTCCACTGATGTTTAGTGAGAATTTTTTAAAACATTTTGTATTGCTTATAACATAAAAGGGGAAAACAGGTCTTCTATTTAGTAGCCATTGAAAGTATAGTTCATAACACTGTAAGGGTCTCTCTCACTTTTTTGGGAAGTGATATTTAATTAAATATTAAGTGTTTCTCTTGCTGTATTTTTTTTCAAATGGAAGCTAGATTTTCTGTTGAGCTGCAGTGTTGATGTGTTTGAAATATGTTAGCACTGAATTTGACATTGAAACAATTTGAAACTTAAGTAGATTTTTTTGAAGTAAAGGAAAATTAAACTTACAATACAAAGAGGTAAGCAATTTGCTAGTGCAGACTTGATAGCAATTGATTTGAATGGCTTATCCTGCCAGCTGATGGACGAGGTGGTTCTTGTACTCAAAGGTCTGCTAAAGTCACTGTGCTTTAATGACTTACTGTTGGAAGCTGAGCTATAGTAACGTGCCTGCACGTTTGCCTGCAGCAAACATATTTAAAACAACGGCTTGAGCTGTAATGGCACACTAGCTAGGGATCACGTCCATGCTGCCTGTTGACGTGCAGCTTTATTGCCAATAATCTACTTCTGTGTATCAGTTCTTTGTAAATGGCATTGAAGCTGAGATGGTACCTTCTGAAGATCAGTTATCATGGGAGAGGGTGGATAGTAAGTCTGAAAAGTTTCAAGTGCAGGTTTGAGATTGCCTTTTCACATTAAGTTACAACAGATGTTGGATTTATGCCAAATCCTTAATAAGAGACAGGGCTTATAGTTTCCACTTGGCAAGTTACCAGCCTACAGAAAAGGGCTTCTATTCATGCTGTTATAATGGAAACTATTCTCTTTACCTTAGTCTTCCACAAATGCAGCTCATTTAGTGGATAAAAATATCTCCTCTTATTCATAGATTTCAGTCTCCTGGTTATTCATAGCTAGACTGATTTGTTGCACTTTCAGAGGTCTTGGGCAATACTGGCAGATTTATATACAACAGGGAGAAAGCCTCCTTTGAGGCTTGACTGATACCTCTTGTGAAGTAAAAGGAGCTGCAGTGAAGAGAAATCTGGTAGTGGACTTAGTCATTTGTCCTTTAAGCAGGAGGACAGACTTCATCTTGCAGCATCACCTGCTCTATTTGGCTAACAGGGGCAGCTACAGGATGGCAGCTCTCGTGCCTGTGTTATGGCTTCTGGGCTGCTCGGTTTGTGCAGTGAGGCCAGGTTACTGGAATGTTAAGAAGGGCAAGACACACTATTCTTCTTGGCAACTTCATTGACAACAATTGTTTTTAATTCTGTATGTCTATTTTTGTTTTTTCGGAGGAAAGCCCTCTGACGGCTAAACTAGGCTTGCTTGGGGCAGCAGGATTTTGGTGAGAATATTGTTGCTTCCTCCGTAGGTGATGGAGATGTAGATCTTTTATTATGATGTTGAATAGCAGGCAGAGACATACGTGTTCTTCAAGCATGTTTATTTTATGTATCTCATGCCTTTTCTCAAGTCAGAAAAGTACTCAGATACCAGTGAGGTGTAGGTGTCTCTAAGAGTATTTTGAAAATTTTGTTTGCTTTTGATGGCGATGGTTTAGGCTTTGCTATTGAACATGGCCAGATTTTATCTGACTGGTGTGAAGGTCAGCTGGGCCTATTAAGTATCAAAAATAAAGAATGAAAGACGTTCAAAACTTTGTTAGTAAATGAGTTAAATTTATCTTGAGTGGAGATTGGGACTCCAAGCTGTTTACGCTTTGTACTCCTCAGTAGCTTAGAAATGGAAAAACAAACAAAACTCCAATGAACAAACCAAACCAAAACAAAAAAAAAAACAAACCCAAAATGTTTAAGCATGCATCAAGTAAGTTTGTGATAAAGTATTACTGGTATTCCTAATTAGTTGGTACTAAACAGTAAGTATGCGGACAAACAAAAGTATGTGCATACAGCATCCTGAAAGCAAATTAAATTTGCTCATTTCTGTTTTGGAACCGCATGCATTAGCAGGAAGGAGATCATTAAAGATGAGATACAGATCTGAATTACAGCCTTCTAACAATCGCAGTTAAGCGAAATTCAGTGTAGAATGACACAGAAAGCAGAAGAGCCTTTGAGCTATTGGTTATGGGGCAGTTGAGTATCAGAGTTTATTTCAAACTTTACGGTCCAGTGCACTTTTGCGGAGACCAATATTCGCCTCGGCACTGAAACTTCACAGTACTATAGTTGATAAAACCTTCGTGATCTTTACACCAGTGACTAAAAGTAGGTCACCATTTAAAAAACAACGATACACTTGCAGCCTACATTATTTATAACTGCATCGCATTGCCTGCGTAGCACATCTTGGCAAAACGAAAGCCAGTAATGACAGATCTCTCATGTCGTGGAAGAAGGCAAATGTGAAGTGAATTTGAAATGTGTAAGAAACCCATAATAGAAAATGCATGACTTCAGTATTAATCTGTAAAAACTGGTGGAAATGATTCGTATACAAATCTTTTTGATTTTTAAGTTTTCATCAATTTTCAGGTTTTAAACTTTATTCGGTCAGTTCGGTTTGTTCTATTAGATGTTAAACATACATGCTCTCACTTTCTGACTTTTTAATAATACTGGAAGGCAATTGCATTATTCCTCTGAAGTAGGAGATGAAAAAGGGGCACGGCAAGTGTAAGGAAAAATTAGTAAAATCAGAGTCTGTAATTCTGTTTTGTTTTTTTTTCCCCTCCTGAAAGCTAGTTAAAAGAAGTCTTCTGTTTTCTTAGTCATAGCGTGATTATTCTCCTTTTGGTGAGAATATGTTATTGTATGTTGAGTTTCATTAAACACTTCTGCTTCATTACAGTTCCATCCTTCTTTTTCAATATTTACTGAATAAGTCCCAGTTACACATTTGTAATTGCTTAAAGCAGAAATGATTTTTTTATATTTGTTAACGTATGGGGACTGTGATACTGAACGCCTAATAAAAAATTATAAATAGATTTAATTTATCTAAAAAGGCATGGCATTTGAGAAAATTATTCATTCTCTGATATTTCAGCAACTCTGCAATGCTACCTGGTGCCACAGTAAGCCTACTAATTTGAGGCTACTGTGTACCACTTACTGCACTGTGTACTCAATTTGCATTGTTTGCAAGGACATCAGGAAGTGATGTTACATGTGCTTATTTTGAGGAAAATTACGTGTTCAGTGAAAACAGTCTTAACAAACCTATCTTAATTCCAGCATGAGTAGGTTCTTATGGAGGAAGCATCCTTTCTGAGTGTTTCGGTTTGACCCAGCCCATGCAAACTCACATTCATATGCAAACAGTCTGTGTGTTATATAAATATGACCTTTATTGTTGTTTGATGTTTCTCAAAGCATTTTTTAGAATTTGCCTAATCGCTTGACTCACTTAATATTTTGTATTGTCAGGAGCGCAGATGTTACAGATATGAAAAATATCACAATGTGCACAAAACAGAGAAAGGTAGAGTGACAGGCAGTGTTCCCAGGTTAAAATCCTTCATAGATATTTGCATGCATTTTGAATATTGAATATTCCCAGGTTAAAATCTTTCACAGGTATTTGCATGGATTTTGCACAGTGAACCATTCATGTGCTTATTAGTACCACACTATACTTGCAGTTAAGAAATTTGCATATGATTTGCTTTGTGTTCAGTGAAATAGGCTTTATGCAGAATTCAGTGTATTAACTCTTTTTATGCATGACCTATTACTGGGCAGAAGGCACTTGAACAAAAAATCTGGTACTACTTAGCATTTAGTAACAAATGCAAGAATTAAAAGGGGAACACGACTATGAAGTGTTTCCGTCAGTAGGACCTTTCAGTAACACATGCGTGTGGTGGGTGGCATGTTTCCAGATTTCATGTCATTTGTACCCTACAAAGGACTTAAATTTGAAGCTTAATCCTCATAGCAGATGCAGAAAAAGAGGTGTAGGGGGATAGATTGTTTTGTTGTGTTTTTTTTCTGGGTTTGTTTTTTTTTTTTTCTTCCTGTCAGTTCTGTTATTCGTTTGTTGCAGAAGCAGTAATTTTTTGCCACTTTCATGATTGATAGCATAAGTTGTTGATTTGTTGTGTTCCTGACAGTAAATTGCCATTTGTGTTCAGAATATTTCCTGGTGTATTAGTTTTGGCTTCCTTCTGAAGCGTAATCAATATTCATTGTTCTTTCAGATATACAAGCTTGAATTGAGATTACTCAAATCCTTGAAAAATTGGTAAAATCCTACGCTTTTTCAAATACAAGAGGAAAATAATTATACTCAAAGCCTGACTGTCAGTAGCCACTAACAATTTTTACTGTGAGGTGCTCTGTATTTCCACAGCATGTGTGATAAAATCCCACCTCCACGTATCAAAGTAATGCAACCGTGTGTTTGACTAGTTGTCTTTTTGAACTGGGATTGCTTTCAGGGAATTTTAATTGTGGTAACTTTATTACTTTGGTAATTGCAGGTACGCTTGCTAAACAGTAACTACTTTACCTATTAGCATATGCATGCAGGACAATCAACTTTTTGGAACATTTTTATAGGTCCTAATGTCCTGACCTGCTGCATCTTCGTGGCATTGGAAAGTGATTTCCACTGCGTTGGCTGCTTGTCTTGCACCATGATAAGAGCAAGGCAAGGCAAGGGTGCTGTGCAAAGATAAAATTGTAATTTCTGAGAGCAGACATTACAATACCCACCCCTGCCTTGATTTATTTATGAAATAAAATTGTCACTCTGCTAGTTTTATGCCACCACTAAGTATCAGATGTCTCTTCAGTGCTGCCTGATAGTTTTCTTCATCTGTAAAATGGAAGAATGAAAAAAAAAAAGTGATGTAAGGTAGAAGTATTTAGTGGCCTGAGAAATCCAGAACGCCGGATTTGCACTGCAAAATATCATAGAATCATAGAATGGTTTGAGTTGGAAGGGACCTTAGAGATCGTCTAGTTCCAACCCCCTGCCATGGGCAGGGACACCTCCCACTAGACCAGGTTTGAATATGGATAGCAGCAGACCAGTGCTAAGGAAAGAGAACCTGCAGATCTTCCTTCTTCATTCTTGAAACTTGAAGATGGTCCCAGTTGCGTTCCATTTTGGGCACTAAATCACTAAATACTGCGTAGTGCAGACTGCAGCACCGGCGTGAGCAGTGTCCCCTGTGTTCCTCTTGCGTGCCTCACCTGGACCAGTGCAGATGTGCTGCCTGAAGCAGTTCAGTTCCAAAACAGGCTAATTTTTTTGCCTGGTGCCTTTTTTTTTTTTTTTTTTTTTTTTTAAATCACAGGTCACTTATCTGGCTAATTTTGTAGCCACAAGCAGTTATATCGTTCCAGTGAAAGGATCCTACAAGAAAGGGGAAAGCTGCTAAAGCATGGACTGCTGCTAAAGGGAAGCTTTGTAAGGCCATAAGTGCCTTAATCTGTTCCCTGTGTTAATTAGCTGTAACTTGTGTCTGCATGCCAGAACTGGCCTGCCGCTGCGCTACTAGGACAGGACTGAAGAACTTCTGTAATGAATGAAATTGCTGGTTTTTCACAATGGTTTACTGCTGTTGGTCACGGTTTCGTAATTCTTTAGTTTAACACACCGCACTAGGCAGAACAATAAGCTGTGTTTGTAAGCCTGAGTTTTGTCTGCGGTTTGCATATTCTGTCTTTGAAAGCGTACTTGGGAGTTCATAAGACTAAGTTAGAAGAAAGTAACTTCTGGGTTTTTTCACAGGCTGATCTTGAAATATTATGAATTTATTTTCCCTATTTAAGTGATTAACAGAAAAAAAATAGTAGCATTTTCATTACATTGGTTGATGTCAACACTGTATGAACATCAGACATTCAAAGTAGATCTGATTATGCAGGAGAAGTATATTATGTAGTGTACCTTGAAGGGAAAAAGTGTTTTGAAACTCATTACAAAACAGATAAATATGCATTTTCTCCAAGAAATATTCTTTAACTTCTGTATCTAAAAGTGATTGTTAATGATTTAGAATGAGGTTTCATAATGTAGTAAAAAAGCTTTGTGAATAAGTCTGAAATTTAACTACTGAGATTTAAGAATTGCTGTGGTACAGATTGATAGCCATTTTCAGTGATTGGGTAGCAGTGTTTCTGGTCACATGAAGACAGTATGTATGAAAGATGTTCTTTAAAAGGGGTGTTCAACAACATTTCATTGTCTTGGTTGTACTAAAAATAATAGCAACAGTGAACGAGAAAGCTGACCAAAAATCATCAAAGCCTTTTTGTTGTTCCATTTCTACTGATTTCCTTAACTGACTCCTGCTAGTAACCACGGCCGGGCTGCTTTGCTATCCATTCTGTGAGATAGTGGGAGAAGTGCCATACCCAGAAGAGCTGGATTCTACACATTTGGTGGAATTATTTGTTTAGTTGGGGACAGTTGCATTTGCACGGTATCTTTAAATAGAGGCAGATTGAATGGTGTCACAGAAGGCAAAATATGACAACAGCAGGATTAGCATAAACACAAAACTCTGTCTTTTGAAATGAGGGTATTGTTTGGGATAGACTTTAGTTTAAATTTCTTCTCCTCAGATACCTGTACGTTTTGTGTTTAAAGCCTCTGGACATCACACCTGTATTCAGGTAGTGTTTTGGGAGCTGGTTCATGCTTCTTTTCATATGCTTGGCATTCTTGAACTCATTCCACAGTGGTGCAGAGAGTCAACAGAAAGTGACGGATAAAGACTCTGTTCCAGTCTTCCCTATACACTTTCGTGTCTGGATACTGTATTTAGGAATTTTTAATTCCTGTCTCACCTTTTAGAAAATGTGGAAGGCTCTCTTTTATCCTCCTGCACTGTGTGAAAATTTGTATCTGCTGGAAGAGAAGCTGAGAAGGGTTTTTAAGTTAATCACATAGGTGACTTCATCTTCACCGCATAGACCAAACATGTATTGTGCATTTTAGCGTTACACCTCATCTCTATCGTAGAGTGAAAAAGATACAAGTAATCATCTCCTGTTTCCTGCTGTGGCTGAACATGGCTTTACACCTCAGTCTACTTAGGAGTGTCTGGTTTTTGGCTGATGGATCTGGCGCAAGAGCAGATCCAGCTTAAGTTCTGTTTGTAGCTAGTTTTGTTTAAAAATATTGGGCTGTCCGGGATCTGTTTCACAAACAACTTGGACATCCAGACTGTGGGAAGAGGGTAACAATACCCTTGAAGGCTGTCTCCGTATAAGGTATCTGTATGAGTCAGAGCCCTATGACTGAGATTACTTTTTTTTTTTCCCCCTGTGTGTTTAGCATCTGCTGCTTGAGACTTAAGTAGCTGTTCCGTTTTTCATTATAGGTATATAATTGCAATGATCTCTTAATCAGTTCTATAGCTTTTTAAGGCTTATTTTGCATTATAGAGATGTAACTGAAAACATTTTTTAAGTATTACTCTAACCAGTCGTGCTTATAAACCCTCTAATGTATAGGTAATGAGTTTAATAGCTTCTTAAGTGGATTTTAAGGTATGGCTTAAGTTAGCACAACTTAATCTATGGTCAGATGAGTTTCTGCAACTTAGGCGTTTTACTGTTGGCTAGTGCTGTCGCTCCAACCTTAATGAAGGGCAAGAAGGAGGACTCAGGGAACTACAGGCCGGTCAGCCGCACCTTGATGGAGTGATGGAGCAGCTACTCCTGGAAACCATTTTCAGACACACGAGGGATAAAGAGGTGACTGGGAGCAGTCAGTGTGGCTTCACCAGGGGAAAAGGCATGCTTGAGCAACCTGATAATCTTCTACAATGAAATGACTGGCTTGGTAGATGAAGGAAAAGAGTTGAAATTGTCTACCTGGACTTCAGTAAGGCTTTCGAGACCCCTTATAGAGAAGCTGATGAAGTATGGGCTAAATATGCAGACAGTGAAGTGGATTTAAAACTGGCAGAATGGCTGTGCAAAGGACATAGGGGTCCTTTGCTGCAATGTACCCTTGCAGCAAAGATGGCTAATGGTATCCTGGGCTGCATTAGCCAAAATGTTGTCAGCAGGTTGAGGGAGGTGATCCTTCCCCTCTGCTCAGCACTGGTGAGGCCGCAGTCCAGTTCTGGGCTCCCCAGTACAAGAAGAGACACGGAAATTGGAGACAGTCCAGGAAAGGACCACAAAGACCACAAAGATGGTTACAGGACTGGAGCAGCTCTCCTATGGGGAAAAGCTGAGAGAGCTGGGACTGTTCAGCCTCATGAAGTGAAGTCTCGGGGGAATCTCATCAATGTGTATTAAGTACCTGAAGGGAGAGCACAAAGAGGACAGGGACAGGGCCAGGCTCTTTTTGGTGTTGCCCAGTGACAGGCTAGGAGGCAGCAGGCACAGACTGTCACACAGAAGGTTCCCCCTGAACATCAGGAAACACTTTTTGACTGTGAGGGTGACCGAGTGCTGGCACGGGTTGCCCAGGGAGGTTGTGGAGTCTCCATCCCTGGAGTACTCAAAAGCCATCTCAACATGATCTTGGCAACTGGCCCAGGTGGCCCTCCTTGAGTGTGGAGGTTGGAACAGATGACCTCCAGACATCTCTTCCAGCCTCAGCCCTCTGTTGATTTTTAGCCACGAGGAAAGTTCTTGGGCTGCTTCTTCCATGCATTGCTTTGTAACATGGATTTCAGATCGGAGGATGTGTTTATGCTGTATCAAAGTAACCACCTTAAACCAGTCCAAGTATTGTGTGGTAAACAAGCTCCTGGTGAGTTCTGTGATGGTGTGGCTAGCCTCTTCAAGTGTCTGAAGTAGTTAGTTTAATGGTAGTTCAGAGGTCTGTACAGCCCTGCACTTAGTCTTACCTAGAGCAATACAAGATCTTGTCGGGTTCATCGTGAGCTGTGGTCATGCTCATCGTGAAAGCAATTTTCTCTGAATCTTTTAGCAGTGTATTATAATAAAGTGAAAATAGTTCTGCAAAACATGTTGAAAACATCCTACAGGAGATATATCCTACAGCAGAAAGTAAATATTGTTTGTTTCAGCAAAACTTCCCATTTTGCCCATTCCTTTCAAGCCTTAGCACTGATCAGTGTTTTTTGTTAGGCTCCCCATTACTGCAGACTTAGTTTTTGATTCTCTTCTCTTGTGATGTTTTAAGTATGCTTTAAAAACCTGCATGTTTTCATCAACTGGTTTGAAGTGTGCATTTTGCAGTCCTTGTGCTATTTTGGAGCAGTTCACACTACAGCAGCAGTCACCAGCCAGTGACAATCTTTTGATTTCCTATACTGATCAGTTTTCACTGATGTACAGATATTGGTTACTTAACCCCTTAGATGTTCTCACTGTGTCGGAACACCATCAGAAATATTGCCTGTAGAAGGGCTATATTTCTAATGGGGTGCATGTGGGAGCATTTGTGTGGTTTCTTTCACAAAAATCTTAGTCAGCAGGGAGGCTCTTCACTAACTACCAAGTGTTTCCGTGTATTGTTAGTATGCTAAGCCTATCCTGGGATCTTTGATAAGTGTTCAAACCAGGAATGGACTATCTCTATATGACTGCTATGGGAAAGAAAGAAGGAAGATTGATGAAGAATATTTACCTAGTAAAAGGGAACTTGAATTTTAGTATTCAGCGTAGTTTTGGTTTGAATCTAAGAGTTTACTTTACTTTTTTTCAGTTTGCTGTAGAGTTGGTATGCACGTATGTGATACAAGCTCAGTATACATGACTTAGAAATCTTTTCATTTTTATTTTGGTTCCGAGGTGGTTAATCGCCTTTGACGTGCAAGTAGTAGATTTGCAAAATACACCCCATAAAAGTCTCTGTAATCTGTACAACACTTATGAATAAGACTGATATTGTTTTATTAGATAATCAAGTGTAGTTGAAGAAGTAGATGTGCTTTTGGATACACACAGACATAAGCTCTGAAATAGAAACAGCTGACTTCAAAGGTCCCTACAGGATGAGAACTGCTGCTCGGTCACCTATCCCTGAAGAAAAAGGACATCTGGTACTGATGGTGTGGACAGTGATAAGGATGACAAAATCATTATCTTTGAGGGAAGGGGCGAAGCTTTAGCTTGTTTCTCATAGGTGATAATTTGAAGCTCTTGTACAGAGTGAAAGGTGCAGTGGCATGAAGGCTCACCTTTCTGTGGGGCGGGTGGTAGCTGATCGGGCTTCCAAAGCTGCTGAGTTGTCTCACCTGGGTGATTACAAGGTGTATTGGGGTGACTGATTTGGCTTTTCTGGTGTGTGCAGGGATACTCGGTTAGGTAGGCATCACTGGGCAATGGTTCTGTTTTTAAATATCTAGAAATATTCCTGGATGCTAGGTAGCTCAGGGTCCTGATGCAATGAAGTTTTAGGGCTTTTTGGGAGAGTCTGCTAGTCTTTAAGGTAGTCTTAAAGATTTGTCAGAAACTTGCTTGCTTCCTGAGGGAATTCCTGCAAATTACTATTTTTGAGTATGTTTTCAGTAATCTATATCTTGCCATTTCTCCGTGTAATATTCCCCCTAATAAGGTGGTAGTTATATTTTTGAAACCTGCGTGCTTTATATTAGTTTGTGTTTATTTGGTTTCTTGAGAGGGCTGGTGGGCAATGAGTTAGTTTCCCGGTTGCGTGCAGATCTTCCTGTATCTCTTAGTATACCCTCGATGGCAGGACCATTTTTGCAAATGCATTTATTTATTCCTTAGGTCAAATTCACTGCCAGTCTTGTATAATTTAAACACTACCACTTTCAATTTTTCATCATTAGTTCTTAACCACAGCGAGAATGCATTTGCAAGGCTCCTGTGGTTGCCCATATATTTGTAGTGTAGCTCTGCAAAGTAATTATGGTATTGCTTTGTGTTATGAGGCTGGGAACACTAGACTTAACACTGCATGTTTGGATACCCTTTGAGCAAAACCGGTGTACTGAAAAATATAAAATGCACAAATTTTCAATCTTTTTACAGGATTATTGAATGCATCAGAAAATAATATAAAAAACCCTAAAGATAATACTCTGGCTAATGACTGTCTGTCTTGTGGCAATACAAGCATAAAAAATGAGGGATTTTAGGACTTTGTCTATAATTTTTCTTTTAAAAGCAGTGGCAGTTTCTTTGTGGGGATTAAAAAAAACAAACAACACAAAACCAACCCAACCCAAAACAACCTTACAGCTCACATTGGAGTTAACCTGTGTTGATTATTTGTACTTATATTAATTATTTTTTTCCATTTATGGGCAACAAATATCAAATAATTGCTGGCTAGGATTATTTCTGCTAGTAAAATTCCTTTAACATTTTCGTGCATGATAAAAACCACTGGATGTGCAATTCCCACATAAATAGGGAAACAAAAACACTGGAAGACTTGGGTACCATTTTATTTGCAGTGTATTGTTAAAATAAAGTAGTGAACGTTTATGAATAGGGACTTTTTAAAGGAACGATATACACTCTGTTTTCACAAAGGCATTGATGTTAAATATGCACCTGCTTGAAAGAGGCATAATAAATTTTTTTATTTGAGGTAGTCATCCTAAGATGTATATCAAATTTGCTTCTGTAATATAACAGAGACCACCTAAATGCATATGTTGAAACTGAAATCTTCCTGTGAAACTGAGGGCATGATGTACAGAATATCTGCATTTGACAGAGATCTTATGGGTTTCAGTTTCCTAGAAAATACTCAACTCTTCATATTTCACACACGACTCCTGTGTGTCAGTGGGAGGGAGATGTTGTGCTTGGCTTTTCCTTGCTTTACTAAATGGATTTAAGTAATTAAATTTTACCACGTAACAATTTCACTAATAGTCTGTTTCAAATGGATTGATCAGTAAGCATGCCTGTTTATATATTCTAGTGGCACTTTTTATAGTAATTAATTTTGTACAGATTTTATTATGGATAGTAATATATTGAAAGCAGTGTACCCTTCTGTGGTTTTATTGTGTGCTTCCTAAACATGGTCTTAGGCTGAGCTGTCTTCCTAATCTCAAACAGAGGCCCTATGAAAATTCAGAAGCCGTTGGTGTCATCTTTGATGTATTTTTGACACACAGTTACGGCTCATACTTAATTTAAATCTTCAGTCTGAACGTAATGATGAAGGATCTGTACCTTTTTAGTGTATGCTTTAACTTTGAGTAGTTTAGGCCTTGCAAGGATTTCTTGAAGTTAAGGCCTGCCTGAAAGAAAGAGGCCTTCGATCAACTTCCTCAAATAGCTACATCTTTTGATTAGCCATTAAGTGTCCAGAAATAATGTTTAAAAGTGCACAGGAAGCACATCTGTAGTAATTACTGATAGGAATTAAAAAAATGCTGTGCGTCAGACAGTGAAACAAAAGTGAGTCTGCTGGGAGTTTTTTTATGACACCTAATAAGGCTCTAACTTTAATATTAATTTGTATTTTTAAAGAAAAAAGTTAAATATATATTATACTGTAAAAAGAGAGTGGGCAACAGAAAGAGGGAGTCAGTCAAAGTTTTGAACAGTCTAATAATTTATTTGTCATAAATGCTTAATACTGCTTTTGAAAGTAAGTGTAATGCTGAATCTCAAGTTCCTCAGCAAAAATTGATGATGTTGTAAGAATCTTGACTGTGCTAGGAGCTGCAAATATTTGATTTTAAGTTGCTTTTTACAGTGTTCAAAAAAACTGGTTTCTTCAGTCTATCTGCTGTAGAATAATCTTGTTTCTACTTCATAACATGGGCTTACTTGTAAATAATTAATGTGTTTTCAGGCAGGACATTTTTCAGGAAATTGTGCCTGTTATCTTGAGTGTTTGCTTTGATCCAAGGATTTAATTGTGCTTGATGTAAGTAATCACATTTGTTGGGGAGTTTGGACTGTATGTGCCGTTTAAAATCAAATACAGCAACTGTAGTAATTATTTTGATGATCCTGTACCGATTGAGAATTTAAGGATGATACAGAATGTGACAAAGATACATGGCACAGCATGAGGAATACAAATAAAATCCAGTTCATTTTAAACCAAAACATAGCAATTGACTAAAATCAGCATTTGTAGTGCTGTGAAAATGGACCTGCTGTAGATCATTCCCTGTTTGTAAGAACGGTAAAAGAAAAATCCTACTTGGTTTGGACACAGTTGGGGCAAAAGCTACTTTTTCAATTTTTTTTTTCCTCCAAGTAATGCGGAAATTAAGGAAACGTTGTTCAGAAAACAGCACTATGGGGTGATTCTGAAATAAGGGGTTACATGGGACTCACAGCTTTGGTGTGAAATCAGGGAATTCCTTTTGTTGCCCAGATGGGGGTCCCCAGTCTCCCTGGCGGTGGCCAGGCTGCATGAATGGTCCCAGGCTGGGCAGGGCTTCTGGATTTGAGGGCAGCTGGTGGCTTTACCTGCTGACGGGGGATACAGGCAGGGCAGAGTGCCAGCCGGCTGGGAGTCCAGAAGAGCTGAAGTCACCTCATCTGGGGCAGTCTCAGAGCTGTAGATGTTTGGGATGTATCTCAGGGCTCTGAAGATCTGAGTTGTGGACATGGAGCTTGGACTCGAAGTTCTCAAAGTCTGCTGACAGTCTTGGAGCTGAAAGTGGGTTTTCTTACCAAGAGATGCTGGGAGCCCTGGCATGGTTGGGTTCTTCTAGGGTGGTGGACCCTGCACTCACCTGAGTTGCAGGTGGGGGACCTGATAAAGGAGCTTTGGCATGGCAAGTACAGGAACCTCTGCAGTGAAGTGTGTGCTTTCTCAGTTTTACAGCCAGTAAGTTTTGTCAAAATATGTCTGTTCAAAGCCACTTCCAACATTGTGTGTTAAGTGCCAGATGATTAATGGAAAATACATTGCATGTGTTTGCAAGGCCCAGCGATGATAAATAGCTACTAAAAGCCTGTAACAAATAAAGTGCTGTAGTGTCTATTTTGTGAATATACTATTAACCTAGGTTTGAGTACAGATTTTTCTTTTTTCTTTAAGCCATGCTTGGTGGAAACTAGGGAATTTGAACCAAAATTTGAACCAAACTTTACTTTTTTTTTTCTTTTGGTGATAAAAGGTCTGTTGTCTTTAACAAGAAACACTGACAGATTATATCCAGGGTGTAACAAATACTGTGTTTTTCAAACAGGAAAAGGTACAATTGGAAATTGTCCTGGGGTGGTAGTGCTTTTGGTGATTTTTATTTCCTGAGTTTTCTTTGTCATTCTGTATACTGCTTTTGTTCCCTCTCCGTTACAGTTGCCTCTTCCCCACTACTGTTACAGGTATATCCCCTCTCTCTCCCTTATGGTTTCAGTTTTAACTGTGGAGGTCAGTGCTTATACTCTCCGTTTGGTTTCTGAAATAAATTGTCAAAAGTGACTCTAAACATCTATTGATGGAAGACTGTGGTTAACATTTTAAAATACCATCAGACACTTCTTTCTGTGTGGGTATTAGTCAGTTGTCCATACACTGCATGTAGCTCGCTCTGGCCTCGGAGGTTCCTCGGCTGGGAGAGGAGGAGCGTTCTCTTAACTGCATCTGTCTGAAAGCATCACTATGGTTCCCAGAGTACGTGCTGTCAGATGAAATGCTATGGTAACTGTAAAGGTTTTTCACATAACGGAGTTGGGGTTAAATCAAAATAAAGGATGTTGTGAGGTTTCTTATCTGTGGCATTTGGAAGACATTTAACTTTAAATTTTGTTTACAAGTGTGTACTTTTTTTATTCTCTGAACTTACCTTTAAAAGAAAGTAATGCCACAGCCATTTTTTTTCCACAGTTAGAAGAAGAGTAGGTGCTGGATATTGGAAGTACTTGTAACTTTACAGTAATAATTTATTTTCAGTAAGAGAAGGGCCATTAGACCAGTAGGCAGGGTGCTATATGTATTGCCATACATACTAAACATTAAAAAGGAACTTAGCTGTGTAGCGATTATGC
This sequence comes from Chroicocephalus ridibundus, assembly GCF_963924245.1. Taxonomy (NCBI): domain Eukaryota; kingdom Metazoa; phylum Chordata; class Aves; order Charadriiformes; family Laridae; genus Chroicocephalus; species Chroicocephalus ridibundus. Next base: position 70,519,133 of record NC_086285.1, on the reverse strand, counting down.
ATATAGAGCTTAAGTTCAATCCAAACTGCAGCCTTGGTGGCTAAACACCTATATTGGCAGAGCTTTAAAGAGATGCTAGCAGAGGGCTGGTGCGACTGAGGAAGAGGGCAAGGTGAAAATGTGAACTTAAAGTGGTTGTCTCAAGGTGACTTTGTTTTCCTGGTTTTATAAGTAGAACAGTAGTAAACACTTTAATCTGAGTTTAATTTTAATTGGAAGAGTTTAGAGCAGGACCGTTAGTTTAAATGCAAGGGGTTAAGCACTTTGTGGCTGTCAGCTTTTGTGCTTTATACAGGTTGAACATGTGGATGAACCTGAAATGGTAAGTGAGGCACTTTCAAAGACAGGAAGCCTTCTGCTCTCCTGCGCTTGCTGGAGAACTCAGTGGTTCCATGTTGTTTGTAGCAGGGACTCTCCGATGCATGATCCGTGCTGCGTTGATAGGCTGAATTACCAGCTGTATTTCAATTTAGAAAGATCCTGACTGCTAAGCTGTGCTGATAACCCTAAAGCTGAGACAATAACGTGTATTTCTCTGTCTTGCTGGACATGTCCTGACAAGGTGTCACTTACAGATGACTTCTGTTTTTCTCTCATTACCTAGCGAGGTCTGTTAATGCACTTGTAGGTTATACTGTTTTCTTAGGGTTATTGTTTCAAGGCCAGTTGAAATAGATAAAGACTAATTACAAACCAATACCGTGTAACTTTATGAACTGAAGGTAGGTAGTCTAGGCTTTCCATGTGGTCATGGACCTTCTGGTGCTCTCGGTTGCCACTGTACCACTTCCCTTGATTTCTAGCAATGTTTTATTCATTTCTATTAGGCCTTGATCATTTGAAATGTTGAAAAGACCAAAGGTGTGGTAACAAAAACGGCTTATGTCTTCTCCTGCTAGAAGTGATCGTTACCCTTTAGCAAAGGGTGGTTATGACCATAAGCATTTTTACCTTCATATATTAGAAGTATTAAAAAAAAAGTTGTTGCTTTTGGGGTTTGGCTTTTTCTTTTTTTCTTTTTTTTCTTCTTCTTGGTTTAAGGTTTACCACTAGGGTTCACCAAAAGCTTTTTAAAAAATGTCAGTATCAAGCAGTTGAGTGGATAATGTGCCAGAATGGGGTGGGTTGTACGACTTGTAGGAACTTGATATGCTATTTTAAAATTCGTCTTTGAAAGCAAAGAAAAGGTAAATTAAGAGAACATGTGCTGAATGAAAACAGCTGTAAAGACTGTGAAGTCATAAGATATAAATGTACAAAGGAAGATAGTGATCATGGGAGATACCAGATTAAACTTCATCCGTCAACATGGAAAAAGGAATTTGCATAAAGATCCCTCTCACAATAGAAAATGTAAAATAAATTGTGGATAACTACAGTTCTTGAAGTGTTGAAAGGAAGAAAGTGAAGTATTTTCAATTTATTGAAAGGAGAAAGGTGAAAATGGCTTCTGAAATATCTTGGATACCTTGAGCTCTGCAGTGAAATGTAGGTTTTTTTGTTGTTACTCCTTACCTCGCCTTCAAAGTAGGAGAGTCAAAGGCAAACCCAGCCAAAAGAAAGACACTCCCAGTGTGGAGCCTGAGGCAGGGGAGGAGAAGACAGCCCAAAAAACCTTGACTCCTTATGTCATCGGCCTATGGAGCTCTTCCAGAACATCTCCTGCCTTTTTCTTGAAGTAAATGGAGAATGACTAGACAACACTGTGTGCTCTGAAAGTGCAGTTCACTCTGCTGTAATACATCAACATCACTTCTTTTGACAGTGCTCGATATCTTGAGATATTGCTTCCAAATAAGATGAGAAAATGAATCCTCACACACACCCACCTTCTCTTGTTTGTCAAAATGATTTCCTTTTTATTTTTGGGAGCTGCTGCTCCACCAAACAATACATGCACAGTGCCTCAAACTAGTGTTTGACTGGTTTGTGCTTGATGAAATTGGACCACTCTGGGACTGTAAAGCCACAATTCTCTATGCAAAACTGGCATACTTGAACTTTTGGCACTTGTAAATGTTGTTGAAAGTTTCCAAACAGGCTTGTCTTATTGTAAGCAGCTTTATTAGTACTGGAAGAATATCTTCTGTTTGGGTTTTTTTTTGTTGTTTGTTTGTTGATTGGTTGTTTGTTTTTTTTTTTTTTTATACAAATGATAGGAACCTAGGAAAACTGGCTTTCTCATGAGAATATTAATTAAAACTTCAATCAAGATTGGGAAGAGATGGCATAGAGAAATCATGTGTGAGGCTGTAACGAATATCTCTGTATTGGTACAGAAATATTCAACCTTTTTAAGGGACTGCTTTGAGTGTCCAGTGTCTTGTTTTACTTCTGTCCTCATCTGTTCATTTAGTTAGATGCCGTTCGATCCTTCAGTTGCACGGGCGAGTAAAGTGTTGGAGGAACGGTCTGAATGGGTAGTGAGACCGCAGAGGGGGCATGTAACTGCTGTAGTAGCTGCATGGGCTGGTGGGTCTGTTCAGCCCATCTCTGTTCTTTCACAGTGCATCTTTGCTCTTCTGCCATGAGTAGAGTTCCTTACTAGTCTGGATAAATGGGCAGAGAAGTACCACTGCTGCTTTGTCCTGAAGGTTTGGAGACAAAACATAATCGAAACCCGTTGGTGGGATTTTGTGAAGAAGCTCGTGCTGCCGATGGCTGCGCTGTGTCTATTGGTCGTGTGTGTAAAGAGTGAACTTTAATTTCAGACTGTGCTCAGTCTGGAGCTTTCACAAGCGCTAAATTCTGCTGATAGTTTGAACTGGGGATGATGGCTGGGAATTAACCACGGCAAAGGCTTATCTGGCTGCAGGGTATGGTACCTTAAGCCCATATCTCCTGCTTTTCAGAAAACTGATAAAGTAGCAAATAGATGAGGTGTGAAGGTAGTTCTGAGAAAGTCAATAAATAGCCGGAAGCTACAATTTAATAAGTGTTTGGACATATCTGGCTCAAATAGCTTATATATTTTAACTCTTTTAAAAGTGGTAGATGGAACCTAAATCCATATTCCCTGTGGCGTTAGGTATCAGGAGAAATAAGTGGAAGCAAGGCATTTGAAATCAATAAATTGCTTCTAGGTACAACTTAATGCAGACAGAATTTAGAGAAAAAAAGATTGTGAACTAGATATAGGAATAAAATTTAGCTTTAATTTACAGTCTACAGCAAACCCCGAATCCTGGCTCTTGTGAAAATAAAGGGAGATTTGGAAGTTACAGAAGCGAGGAAGTTTGGTGCCGTGGGCCAACTTGTACGAATAGTGTACTGAAAAAGTAAGAAATCTGTGAAGTAAAGCTGTTTTCCAGATTAACATTGTGCATTTTATGGTCTCATTTAAGGCATTTAATCATCAAAGATCTATTTTATATTACACTTGAAATGAAACAAGGATCCTTCCTCATTTGCTTGGGAATTTTGCTGTACATGAGAATCTTCTACTTTGCTGCTTTGAGCTTCCTTTTGTTGGACCTGTGGCTTGCAGGGATTAGAAGTGTGAGAGGCTTCATCAAGTAGGTAATTCAAGTGATGCCATTGCGTTTTATAAAGGCCTTTGGTTTCTGTCTGCTGCACCTAGCCTGGCAAGTTGTTACCTGGGTGCATGATAGGTATGAAGCAATCCTCAATTTATATTTTCTTCTTTCTCCTTCCTAGACATAGTGAGGGAAAGCTGTTAACATTTCATTAGCTCTGCAGATAGAAGCATTTGTTTAAGTGAGGCTTGTCAGAGCGTTACACCTAAGGGATATTAAAATGATCTTCCTGGGGCAGATTACAGTCAATCTTTCTTGATTCTGAAATATTTATTACTGTTTACAGCAAATTCATATGGAATCATATGACGTGTACAGAAAACCATAAAATTTTCATTTTCCTTCACCTGTGGCTTTGCTGCCTGTATATGAAATTAGCTGCTTATGCTCGACTACAGTGGTTTTTGTACCTTAAAAAACATCACAGTATGTGATATTTCCAAATAAATAGTTTAGACAGCACTTCTGACTTGCATTTTGTGTCTTGCAGGTTTCAACATCATCCACCAGTTTTACTTAGATTTTACCAGTTGTTTAGAAACTCTGATCTGTAAAACATAATCAAATCCTCTTCATCACTCTTACTTAGTAAACGTTCTTCTGAGACCACAGGTAAAGCAAGTGGAGATTTCTAAAATGTTGTACCAGAAAATATGAATGCAGTTGTTTTTCAGTGAGCCCCATGAAAGCTAGAGATTCTTTCAGAGCTTACATGTCAGCTGTCATCCTTCTAAGGCATGCGGTAGATGCTCTAAGACAGTTGGTAACACATCTGCAAGAGTTGTGTTATTGAGCACTCATGGGGAGTTAGTAGAACTATTGTAATCTGGTTTTGTTTTGGGGTGTTTTGTTTGTTTGTTTGTTTTTTACCTTGTCCCGTAGAAAATACTCAGTTTAATGTGCTGTTCAGTGTTTTCTGTTGATTTGCTATGCTACTGAAGTTACTGAAGAGCTGTTTTTTGGGGATGCCGTAAAACTTGATGTCAAAAAGTTATTGGATATCACTGATATGGCCTGTAAATGATGTAGACTGAAATAGCTTGTGCATATGAGTCTAGGCAGTGGCTTTGTGTTGAGGAACAGACCTGAAGTCGGGGACAACTCGGTGAAGATCTTGTCTTATTTGTGTAGACATCCTGTCTGGCTTGATCAAGTTATAGAAACTCTGAAACTACTTGTCTACATTTATAAGATGAAAAGGAATTGGTGTAGGGCTGGGTGCATATTTAATATGTGGGTGTTGAAGGTAAATCAGTTAATATTTGCAATGTGTTTTGAAACTTTAGTTGCATGGTATTATGCAAGACTTCTTTTGTTGATGGTTGACTTCAGACTGTTAGTGACTCAGGTAGAAGTAATCAGTCTGTATTTGCTCATTTGAATAACTTGTGTTTTGTATGTGTAGCTGTATGTAGAGAGTACAAAGAGACAAAAAAGCACTGAATCATACTGTGTGTGTTATTTGTGGATGACCAAGCAGGCTTAAGACTTAGAGGAGGAGTTGTTCCTGGGATTTTTCCAAATTCTGTCAACAAAACAAATTTTACCCGCATTAATCATCAGAATGAGTCATTGGAGTTACTTGTATGTCATTGTAGCGTGGCCTGGCTAAAACAGGCTACTTGACCTTGTTTCTGATGTAGTGGGACTTTCCCAGCGAGATTGATAAATCACTCAATAGTACTCTTCATATTGAAATTATTAACACTGATCATTAAGTTAAGTGAGGTGAAAGGAGCAGTTGGTTCTTGGAATGCATTGAGATTGTGCTTGTGCTCAAGAGCAGGAAGAAATGCCCACCTTAGAGCACCATGCTATGGTACCTGCATCTGCTGGTGCCCAGGATAATTCGGGTGCCTTAACATTAGGTGGTACTGGTCTGATCAGACCCTGGCTATGCTCAGGCTTTCTGCCAACACACCTCTTAGCTAGCAATGAGATTTCTCCGATCTTGTTTTGTGCAAGGAATAGTTGTGTGATCCACTCTTCTCAAAGTAGTGAAGTCTTTATTTTGAAGGAATGAGCTAAAATTCAGGCTGCTTTTTCCACCTTTGGCATATAACACCGTGTGCAGAGAGACCTTTTGACTATTGGGTATCAACAAAGAGCCACAAGAAAAAGTTAGATTATAAACTCATGTCATGTTGTAAGAAGCTTTGTTTGGCTTCATGGTCATGGATGGGGTACCTTTCCTTTAAGGTGTCTGTCTTGGAGCCGTTTGACAAGAAAAGTGGAAATGTAGAATAAAATCCAGCACAAATTCAAATGTTTATGGCACACAGCACTGCTCCCAGAGTTGAAGATGGACGTAACTGAGCTATGTATTTTGTTCTGATCAACAAAGATAGCAAGCAGATAAGGTGTGGAAATGATCGGTGCCTTTCTTGATTGGGAGAAGGATGAGATGTTCAATGGCTGCAGATGTCGTGGTAGCTGTGGGCTTAGGAAAGTTAACATTCAAATGGGGAAAAAATTGAAAGGAAATTAATGAAATGACCTATGGGTACTGCAATTCTACAATGTAATTACCTGCTGCTTTCAAAAAGAAACATTTCTAGGTTTAGCTTCTTTAAACATAATTTTTTTTTTTACAACCTCAAGTATCCTTAGGTGCCTTAATGCATGGAAAATTTAGTGAGTTAGAGAAGGTGGACAAAAACAGCAAAGTAACTGTCGATTCCTGTTGCCTGGGCTGGGTAAACAGGCAGAAAATCAGCTGGACGTTGCAGGAGTTGAAATTAAAGTTATAATCTGATTGGACTCTTGACATTGTTACAAGGTAAACCTTTAAAGTATACTTAATTCTCTTGTTCGTGATTTTGTGCAGCTTAGGTGTCACCAAGGTTGGATGTGCTAAAGCCTCCCTACCCAGCTCCGTGTGTCTGGGTGCTGCAGTGCAGACCCTGGGCTGCTCCAAGCTGGAGGAGCCTCTAAATCTGACTTAAGCGTGTAGAAAGTGGCAGAAAAAGGTGGCTTACTCCAAGGATCGGCTAGGACCCAGGCTGCAGCCTGTGCTGTGTCTAGAGCAGAGATGGAAGGTATTTAGAGAATGGATTACTCGCTTCAGAATCCCTGTGTAAATAAGACTGTGTGCTACTGATGGTCGTGCAGTAGAAGGGGAATGTAAAGTTTATCATCGTTGATGTTTCGATGCAAAATTTGTTCTTTCATGTGCCTTTTCTGTGCTGTGTCCTGTGTTCAGTATGCCAGGCCAAGCCTGAAGGATTCTGTTGACATGCACGCTCTGAAACACACATTATTTTGTCTATGCTATTTATAAATATATTATTGTTAGTTCAAGTGTTCTGCTATAGTATTTTTTCAAGTTCTTGTTAAAAGATATCTTCTGACTAACCTCAAAGTTGCCCTTAGTTTTAGTGATAACAGCAGAATCCATAAGCTGTTCTGCTGGCCCTGGCCAACTCCAGCCACAAACTTACTATATTTTGAAGGAGTTTGTTTGGAGGGAGCGATAAAGCAAAGTTCCTGGTCATGAACAGGTTGAATGGGACACCATCTGGTAGTTCAGTAGTTTTTCCCAGTAGCTGCACGCTACCACCTAAACAGCTGAAAAGAGCGAGGTGTGTTACAGTACACTTCTTATTTGGGAATGGGCTTTCAGAGGTGACTGGAAGCGTAACGGTATTTTTTTTAGAAACATCACAGACAGACCTGAAAGTATGCATGAGTAAAGAAAATTGAGTTTTTGGTCTATCATACTGAAATGAAGAGAGGCAAGGATTTAACAGGTAGTATTTTAAATCCAGTAAATAGTGTTATTGGTTTTCATTTTTTTTTCCCCTCCCCTTAGTTGATCTATCTAGACATTATGTATTCAAACCTGCGCAGTTCCTACTCATTTGATGTCTTCAGTGAACAGTCCCTGTGCACCTCTCTTTTGGTCCTGGGCAGAGAGAAATGTCCTTTGGTAGCAGACACAGCATCCTGATTTGCAATGCTTTATAAATCCTGTCTGTAGTCCAGCAGTAGCTGCTGTTGAGATGTCTACCCACTCCAGAATGAATTTTTTAAAAATGTTCAACTTCTTAAAACCATGAGAAAATGGAGAAGCTTACTTGCGCAATTAGCTCAGTAATGGAAATGTTAATGGAGAATAAAAATAGCAACTTTGCATATTTGCAGTTTAAATTAGGGCAAGAGGCGTGATGGGAGAACTATTTTTCTAATGAAGACCTGTCCGCATTACCTGATTTGATAAGCAGCCTGTCTTTCCTTGTGGAGCTTTAAATAACATATTCACAGGGTGAACCAAGTTGTTATATTTTCATTAATGGGGAAGTAATTTGTTATGACCAGAGTATCTCAGAAATAAAATGAGAAAACAGAAGTCGTGTTGCAATCAAGTTGACCCTTTTGTATTTTCATCCTAATACTGCTGATAAGAGACGAGGGGGGCTGTTTTGAAAGACATTTGCAATCTGCAAAGTTGAGTACTTTGAGTGTGGATTTTAAGTGTTTTGTATCATTGGTAAATGCATAGTAGGTCTTCATGGTTGGGAACTGATAAATGTGGCTCTGAGATTTCAAACAAATGCCATCTGGAAGTTCATGATAACTTGTGGTTTTGATTTGTAGTTGCCATTGAGGGAGCAGACGAAGGGAAAGTGCTTGTTTGTTTGGAATCTTTTCTGTAAGACAGAATCATAGAATGGTTTGGATTGGAAGGGTTATATGAAAGTTGATAACAATATCTGATACGAAATATTGAGAGTTAACAAATGGTAACTAAGTATTTTGTGTGCCAAGAAAAGGTCTGGAAAGCAAAAAGCAAAAAAAAAAATAAAATTGCATTCTCCTGTTCTTCTCAACCTTTTGTATTTTTCCTCTCTTGAGCAAACCCTATTGTCTAGAAACAAATAACTGAACTTCATGTCCCCAGAGGAAGATGTACCTTCCTTCTGCGCTGATGACTTGCAGCATTTCTGAACTAATATTTATGAAAGAGATTCTTTCTCAACACTTGCTGAGGTCCCTCAATGCCCAGTGGCCCAAGAAATCATTAAATTAACCAGCACCTAATTTCAGTAACCCAGGGCGTAAGAATTGGGTTTCTGTGACACAGGGATGTTGAAAGAAAATAAGAAGTTTGGTAACTTTTTTCCAGTCAAGATGCTGGATGACTCTTGTAATTAGCCGTGAGATGTCCTCACGCGTAGATTTTTGTGTCTTTTAGGGGGAGATGATTCACATGGAGTCCAGTTGTGAGCACATGCTCCAGATACATAACTTGGGTGTTACTGCATCTGGCTTCAGAGCATAAAATGCCAAGCAGGGGATCGAGGGAAGGGGGCAGAGCTGTTTTGGCAGTGAGAATGCACAGGACAGAGCATTACAGAGGAGGTCCATAAATGGGAACTGAGGCTAGAATACAGCACATGAAACCAAGAGAACCTGGAGGTGTATCTGCTCTGAAAGAGAGTTAGAAGTAAAGGAAAATCATAAAGGGCAAGAAGGAAAACTCACAGAGGACAAGGAGAGCTAGAGGAAAAGGCCGTGGAAGAATCTTCTGTGATTGTAGGCAAAGATCTTTCAGATTGAAGTTATACAGATTGATGTACAGGATTTAAAAGGATGTCATGCAAATTGAGTCATGCTTTTTGAGCAATCAGCGCTGAGCAAATTTGGTAGGAGTTTCAGTGCAGAGAGGAGTGATGTGCTGAAGAAAGTAAAGAAGAGCTGTTCTTGTAGGGCTTCACTGTCTGTGTTTCTTCTCCTTCAGTGCTTTGTGTGTGTTTTGATTTTTCAAGGAGATGTGGTTTGGGGAGGACTGGAAGAAAACAAAGTTTTGGAAAAAGAATTGAAGGAAAAAAGACTTAAGTTAAAACACCAGGACAAAACCAAGTCAATTGTTTAATTTTCAACTGATAGTATTACTACAGTCTTCTTAAGATGTTCTGCTGATTTATGATTTCTAAAATGATAACAAACCCAAAAATGCGAGTTAGAAAAGAATTGTAAATATTGTTTTCCTCTGTAGGTATACTGATGTTTCAGACTCTTGCCATTTTATCCTCTTAGTATTGCTTAATGCAGCCAATTCATGTTTTCCAGAGCTTCCCAATTAAGTTAAGTGTTCAGAAGTTTCCATGACCTTTAGGTTTCTTTGTACTCTATGTTGTTTTGCAGAGAGTGTGATAGACTTTGTGGTTTACTTCCAGTGTAGCCGTTCTTTTATGGAAAAGATGTCACAATGAAAAAAGGCCATGTTTTTGAGTTGTGTTTCTGAGCATTTAATACAGTGCTGATTTGGCATAACTTTTTTCTAAAAATGTCTTAACATACAGGAAACTGTATAAGTAGTTCATCCAAACATGGTCAGCAGCAAAAATATAATTTAAAAAGTATCATTAGGCTGAATATATGGAAAAAACAAGTTGAAGAAAGAGGATCCCCGTAGTGAAGTTTGTTGCAGGATATAGAAAAGGGCACCTGTATCTCATATTCACTACCGTAATTGATGTTTATTTTGCTTATGGTTCTTGCTTCAGTTCTGCCTGCCGCAGTATGTATGACTTGCTGGAAACCCTTCTGAAAAGGTTAGATTGTCCTCTTCAGTCAGATCTGTGAGAGTTCCCAAACACAAGCCTCTGTTCTGCACTGAAATTTTGGAGGTTTCTCCATCACCTTACGGCCAAATGGAGGTTTCTGAGGATGATCGGCATCAACCTGCTGAATGAACGAATCCCAGCTTCACTGTGACCATACAGGGTGGAGGCTGGAGTTGGAAAAGGTGGCAGGTGGAGACCTTCCAAGGAAGGGTACACGGGCTGCCGCGTAGGCATGGTGCTTCATTCATAATGCTGTTTACCATCCAGATCTGAATACTTCAAGCTTCCTGGAGTATAAACAGAGAAACCTCAGGACTGTCTTTCCCTGCCCATGTAGGCATGTACTTCGAAGCCTGTGAGCTTATTTGTCAGGGCTGTTCTAGTCTTCTTTGGTCACACACTGAACGCTAGCAACTAGTCATGTAGAATGCTGATTAATATACATATATATATATATAGCTGTGTATACGTATAGCCAGTCCCTCTAATCCCCGTGCCCAGAATAAAGAACCTTTACCCCCAGTGTTGCTTAATATTTAGTAATTGTGAAGCCTCAAGGTCTTGTTTTTATGTGCCAACTCTGATCTGGTGTTTTGGTCTGTGTTTGTTTCCGCATGTCCGTCGAGGCCTTGCATTTAGCCTAAGCGCATCAAAAGTTCTGAAGGCAAAATATGACCACTGACAAGTTGCCCCCGCAATGTTGTAAAAGCACATGTTTTCCTGCAACCTGATACAAAAATGCCCTGTTAGTGAATAAGGTGTTTTTTTTAAACTGCAGTTTGCTTGAGAAAATACAGTAAATCACAGTGAATCTACACTAGTACATGTAATTCTTTTACGTATGAACAGTGCAGTAAAGAACTAGGAAAATTCAGCTATCATTTTGAAGAGTTGTAGTGTGAACTCTTATTAAGAAATACACATAACTCATAAATGTGTGTGTATATTTATATATATGCATAATCAAAACTTGTATGTAAACATAGAATAAGAGTTAATATGAAAAAGGATTAAAAATAAATACAGAAATAGAACAACTAAATATGATAAAATAATACGTTGATGTAAGGAGAGGACAAGCCTCTGCTACACTTCTATTTTTCTTAGCTGCTTTTTAGATGTATACCTTAATGAGACTCCTTTTCCCGAAACTGCTCAGAAGGTTCTGTTCTGCAGAAGCTTTTATTCTGCACCTTCTGTTCTGCAGAGGGTGAAACTTGTGAGGGAACGAATTTGAGCGTATTTGGGAGACTTTTTTTTTCTCTGTGTAAAATATGTGCAAGTGTTGCAGTCGTCTGTCGGACTCCCAGTCAAGGAGCTAATATATTAATAGCCCGGAATCCAAATTGCTGTGTGAAATGATTCCTGTTGGGTTGGTGTGTAAGGTCTTTCTGAACTTGTGTGCGTTAGTTTTTTCCAGTGCTGTTTGGAAGAAAGGGATTTTATTTTAGCTTTAGGGGAGAAGTATTGTCACAGTGAGGCTCCCTCCTCCTTCACGTGTGGAAAACCATGGTACAAGGTGGAACTGAAACCAAGCCCAGAACTGGTGTTCTCTGCGTTAGGGCATCTCTCCTCTGAATGAAGACATCTGGTGAAAGTTGTTACTCTCTACAGTGATGTATGGCTGCTGCTGAAACTCCTGTCTGTTAAATGTATTCCCAGCTTTCTGTCTGACTTACAGAGTCAGCCTCTTGTTATTTAGTCCCCCCTCAATTCTCTAGCCTGGGAAAGAGGAGGCTGAGGGGAGACCTTATCACCCTCTACAACTACCTGAAAGGAGGTCGTAGAGAGATGGGGGCTGACCTCTTCTCCCTGGTGACAAGTGATAGGACGAGGGGAAACGGGTTCAAGTTACGTCAGGGGAGGTTTAGATTAGATATTAGGAGACATTTTTTCACTGAAAGGGTTATTAAACATTGGAATAGGCTGCCCAGGGAGGTGGTGGATTCACCATCTCTGGAGGTGTCTAAAAAAAGGGTAGATGGGGCACTCAGGGACATGGTTTAGAAGTGGCTCTTGTCAGGGTAGGCTAAAGGTTGGACTCGATGATCTTAAAGGTCCCTTCCAACCTCAACAATTCTATGATTCTATGATTTATAAACATTTTAGACTGCTGAAAAGAATAAGAAATAAAACGTTTTGGCAGTGGTATTGGAAAACTGCTTTAAAAATGTGTTTGTTTTCATACTTGGTGAATTTGACTAGGCCAAGAGCTCACCCCTTTTCTGATTTTGAAATTTCTTTGCTTTTCTGTACATCATTCCCAATCAATTTTTTACCTACAATTATCTTTCTAACTGTAATAGTACGTTCATTAGTCTGAAACCGTTGTTTTCATGCAGCCTGAGTTGGAGGAGGGATTCCTTGGCTTGTTCCGTTTTTGTTTTGACTTCTGTATAGATTAAAATGGAACTTCATCATCTTTTCCTGTCAAGACAGGGTCAGATCTCAGTACGTTCATTTTATGTTTAAAATTGCTAGAGGTCTGAATGTTATTTTTGATGGCTCCTTGGTAGCCTTTCCCTGTCACGGAAGAGGCTGGTGTTTGATCCACGTTATCGGTGTAATCTTTATCAACAAAGATTAGAAACCTTCTGAATGTTTTCTCTTATTTAACATAAGTATGTCATTTGGTTGCTATTTTCTGTTATTTTCATTTTAGCTGCTTCCTAGCTTAAGTGACTAATAATTAATTGGAAAGGATCATTTCTTTGGAGAAAATGGCAGTGAGACAGAAGGAAAGATTTTTCACTTTTAGGATTTAGTCATAAGTATGTGTATGGGGGAAAAAGATATTCACGCCTGTGTGGATATATTCATGATGAGTGCATACGTAAACACGCTGAAATCTTTGCAAGCTTTCTTCTGCTTTAGTAGGATGTCAATTCAAATAAAGCAGCCTAAAAATCATGTTTTAGCTCTATTCTTTGTTCATTGGTTTATGTTATTTAAAGATACCTCATTCAATACTTCAATACTCAGGATGTACTGAATAGTAGCACAACTGACACAAATTTTCTTATCCAAACTGACACAAACTATTCTGATGAATGCTAGAGCACTTGGATATTTGAGATGGATTATCTTCGTTCTTTTGTTTGAAAAGAGAAGCTCTAACTTCACAAGAAAAATAACTATGTTAGTAATTCTGTACTATAGGTTATGTTTTACAGGATTAGAGTTTATATATGTGCTTCCACAGATAATTCTGGGATTCAGTTCTGTTAATGCATTTAGACATCAATAGGTTGTGAACATACAGAAAGGTTTGGGTCTTGAAGAAAATCGTATGCTTATCTGAATGGAGGCAGATAATCCTTATATGAATATCTTTTGTTGAAAATTGCTGAACTATAATTATACCATAACTAATATATAATGTGAACTAGAAATATGCATGTTTCTTGCCAAACTAGCTACACTGACTTTTCTCTTATACGTGTTTTATAATTCTGATTTTTCTGTTCTGTTGTACTGATTCACAGCAGAGCTGAAGCAAGCATTTTGTTTTGGTAGTAAAACCTGCTTTTATTGGCCACCTAATTAATTTAAAAAGCACCTTTATGCATTTTGGTGATCTTTTTGCCTTTGTGTAGGCCAGATTTTTCTAGGGAGTATGCTTTTTTGGGAGTAGCAACCGTTTTTCTTAACTTTGTTTTCCACGATGTCCAACCTGTTCATTCTTCCTTTGCGGGGGTGGCGGGGGGGGGGGAGAAGGATTACAATGGAAATGCTGGTGTGTGTGTTTGTTTTGGGGTTTTTTTAGGTTTTTTTCCCCCTAAAACACAAAACAATGAACAAACAAAAAAATGCTTCCGATAATGTAATTGTTTTAAATGTTGAGTATAAAGTCATTTTGCAAATAGTCAATTTATTGATAATGGCTAAGCTTGGTCTTTTTTTTCTTTTCTATCCTATAAAGCAGGATTTGACGGGTTGGATAATTCTTAACACAGATTTGTATCTTTGTCTTCTAGACAACTCTGCTGAAGCAGATTTATGGTTGCTGAACAGTTGTACAGTAAAAAATCCTGCTGAGGACCACTTCAGAAACTCAATCAAGTAAGTTGTTTCCCTAAAAAGATACTTAATTATCAATGAATATTGCATATTTTCATTTTAAAAGCTTTGCATTTTCAATCTAGAAGTAATTTTGGGTTTTAAAGCAAGTGTGCTGAGTTTTAGCATTACAATGATGAATTCTCTAGAATAGGTTTGTAAGGTGCAGTGTATTTTTTTTTTTTTTATTAGCTTTCACTTGCAAGTGATTATCGGTATACTTATTTAGGAGAACTGTTGACTTATTTAGATGTGGCTTCCATATAATTTTTTAAGACAATATTATAATATTCTTCTGAAGAGTTGAATATTTGTTTTTTCAAAAGTGTGAATTGTTAGGCTGTTTCTTTCTTCCTCTACTTAAATTTTACATAATCAGGCCCTTCTAATTAAAAGGGTATCAGGTACATACTTAAAAGTAATTATTTCACTGCACACTTTCTTAAAAGGTGAACTCATTAGCCTGTAATAGAAGTCTTGTGAAGAATGTGTTTTATTTCTTGGTAACATTTTGACGATGTTGAAAAATATGACATGGTAGGGACTTCTGCCTCTGACTTCTCCAGAAGTATAGTTTTGATGAGAATAACTGGAAAACCTGTACACTTACAGCTGTCATTGCCCAGTATAAATAAATATTCTGGTATGTTTCTTGTAGATTTTACATTTAGTAAACAAGTGTGGCTGTTTACGCAGTCATTTGTTTATGTGGTGCACTGGGGATGAACTGTTTGTTGAAATCCGTTTTGATTAGAAAAACACAGTTCTTAGTAAGCAGTTGGCATGTTCAGGAAGGTAGAGAGGAGGGAGAAGATGGATATAAATTATGCGCTTGCAGTGCTGGAGTTACTAATGGCGTCCTGGGGCCAAAACCTGGAACAGAAACAGTTTGCCTGTAGTAGGTAGCACAGCAGAAGCTTCCTCCACCCCTCCGAGGGCTTCACTTGCTGGCTGCTGGTGTTGCATTTGGTTATGTTGCCAAAAAAAATTTTAAAAAATTAAGAAGCTGTTCCCAGCATACTTCCAGTTAGTGTGTGTTGGCCAACAGAACTGATGACAAGATCTTTTCCAGTTCAGTTGTGGCCATCTCTCTGTTTTACTAATCCTATGCCAGAATTGATGTGGTATGGTGTGTGTCCTTTAACCAGTAGAATGGAGTTGGTTGAGAAAGAGGGTCTAACTAAAAGCAAATGACCAAAAATATTTCTTTGAACTTCGTGTTTCTGTTGCTGCTCTAACAATGAGCCTGGTGTTATTTGAAGTCTTGGTTTATTCCTCTTTTTCCTTACATCTTCCTATACTCTTTCTGTTCTGACACATGGATACTCTGATTGTTCTCCATTTCTTCTCTTAGGTGAGAGTCACGCCTTTCCTGTAGCGTGCATCATTTGTTCTCTGCTTTCAGATCCTAGCAGTGCCTAATTATGGAGAAAGACAACTTTTGTTGCTGTTTCTGACCATTTTTTTATAATGTTCATTAAATATAGGGGAGAGAACCGTATGTGGGTGCTTTTTCATGGGACTTGGAGCTGAAAGATTAGATGTCCTCCTGCTCAGAAAAGAGCAACTGTTACTGTATTTGGGTTTTACAATAGTGCGACAAACCCAACGCATGAAGTTTGGGTGATACAAAACTAACTGCCATTCTGTCCTATCATAACAGCTTGTTATGGAGATCTTTGTTTTTCTCAGTTGAGTAACAAATTAAACATTTAGTATTTGGATTGTCAAAGAAAACATACTTTGGGTGGAAAAATTAATACTCAGCACAGTAAGATTCTTCTTTCAAATTAAAGATCAGGCTGAAAGTGTTACATAGCATTATAAATGTCATGTGGGACAAGTATTTCAGTTTTGTTTGTTCTCTGCCCTTTGCAACAGTTTCTGCTACAGAACTTTCCTTGCATATATGACTTTAAAATGCCCTGATTCAGACCAGCAGTTGTGTGTTCACACTGGTGATTGAAGAATGACTGTCTGAGTAGCTGATCCCTCACTAATAATGCCATGTACCAAAGGATGTGTCAGGACCCAACAGGTCCTGGAGGTTCAACCTTTTTTCGCCTGATGTTCTTTTAAAAACAAAACCGCTCACAAACTCTCTGAACCTTTGCGTTGGAAGTGCAGATGCGTATACAGCTGATACAAGCCAACTGACAGTATAATCTCGTGCCTTTTTGCATAACTTTTAGAAGTAGTCTGCTGCTTTTTAGTATTAATAAAGTTGAAGCTGTTGAGCTGGGGTGATAATATGGAGGGCAAAGAGTTAGCTCATGGGTGGGAACTGAGAGCTTTTTGTGTTCAGATTTTGTTTTCAGTTGGTTAATTTTAAAATAGTTTAAAATTAAAGGCAGAAGTAGGTAATAATAATAAAGAATTCCCAGTATAGTTAAGTAGGTGGGGTTTAAAAAAATAATAGCTAGTATCCTTCAACAAAAAATAAAGGTTAAGGAGAAGTAATTCAGTGAAAAGTAGGAAATAGAGTAAACTAAAGCAGATAACTTCCATCAAGCCATTTATGTTTATGAAGACTAAGGTGACTCTGTAAAGCAAATAGCTAGGCAAAGAAAAAGAACCCCTTGAACAAGTGAAAAGAAGCAAAAGAAGGAAAAAACTAACATTGAGAAGTAAGGCAAAGAACACCATGGAGAAACAGTCCCCATTTGGTAAAGGAGAGCTTAGTTATGTTGCAGTTACTCTGTTCTTCTGTTTTAACCCATTGCTAAACATCACAGAATATGCCTTATCTCCAGCCCTAGCTCCCCAGAATTCACAAGTGCGTATAACCCCATGTCTGAAAACACTTGTGATGAAACCCCCAGACATCGGGTTCAGACCCCGTGTCTGAACACTTGTGTGCCAGTAGCTGGTTTTGGCAGGATGCTACCTTAGGATAGGAGGAGTAGGAGGTAGTCTGTTGTTTAAACAGCTCCAATTTGCAGCCAATACGAAATGAGAACATGCGCTTCTGGGAAGGGGGGAGAGAGAGCATGGAGTATGGGGGGAGAGGGAGACAAGGGCACGGGAGCTAGTGTGGGTGTATGGTATTACCTGTGCAGTTGATAAGAAACCACTTATCACATGGCATATGTAGAGATGGATGAATTATGTCCCTTTCTGTATCCCTACTAACAGCGTAGTATAGATAGAACTACATACGCAGAACCAGAGAATGGCTGAGGTTGTTGGGGACCTCTGGAGATGTCTTGTTCAATCCCGCCGGGATGACTAGAGCAGGTGGCTGAGGGCTGCGTGCAGGCGGGTGTTGAGTGTCTTCAAGAAACTCTGCAAGTGCTCTGGGCAACCTGTTCCAGCGTTTGACCACCCTCTTAGGTTTAAACTTTGTATCTCGTATTTCAGTTTGTTTGTTGCCTTTTGTCCTGTCACTGGACATCACTGTGAAATATTGGCTCTGTTATCCCCTCTCTCTCCCATCCCCCTCCCCATCAGGTGTTTATACACATTGATGGGATTCCCTAGATCCTTGCTTCTCCAGGCTGAACAGTCCCAGCTCTCTCAGCCTCTGCTTGTAAGTCAGATGCTCCGAACCTTTGATTACCTTTGTGGCCCTTCCCTGGACCCCTTCCAGCTTGTCCCTGTCTCACCTATATTGAGGAGCCCAGCACTGGACCCAGTGCTCCGGTCGTGGCTCTCTCCAGGGCTGAGCAGAGGGGAAGGATTACCTCCCTCCATCTGCTGGTGATGCAATGCCTAATGCAGCCCAGGGGTTGTTGATGGTCTTTGCCGCAAGGACTCATCACTGGCTCCTGGTCAACTTGGTGTCCACCAGGACCCTCAGGGCCTTTCCTGCCAAGCTGCTTTCCTGTCCTGGTGCATGGGGCTGTTCCTCCACAGGGCAGGACTTTGCACTATCCATTTGTTCAACTTCACAAGGCTTACACATACATTAGTTTAAGAAAATCTCATTTTCATTAAAATTGATATTAAGATAAGCTCTATAAAGAAAATAATACATTTAACTCAGTGTTTATTGGGAGTGATCTGGTTGTCCACCTAAAGATGTGACTGTTCTTGGGTGCGTTGCGTAGGCTTTTAGAAATACATTCCTGCAATGGATTTCTTCTCTGCAAGAAAAAGAAGCGCTTTTGGTCTGTCAAAGGCTTGTGTTTTGGTTGGTGATGGATATACCTATTGTGCTTTAATAAAGTAGTTGCTGGGCATTAGCAGCGTTTGGAAAGATCCAGGAGCGTTGAATCCCCCTGATCAGTGGTATTGAACTCTTGTTAAAGTGGTGGGTTCCCCTGGCAGGGAAAGCATGCCATGGAAAATACCTCTCTACCCTGGTCTGTTCTTACAGTCTTAAGTATCTGTAAATGGCTGCAATCCCAGATAAGGTATTAGTTTATTGGTCCTTCTGCTTTTTAATTGGCCAGTGTACACTGACTCAAGCAGAAGGATTTTTGAATTTTAAGTTACAGTTCAGAAAAGCCTAACAAACCTGAAGCACCAACATTAGTATTTTTGCTATACTATTTATACAGAAAGTGCTCCCAAAACCACGTTGTTCAAGGTGTCTTGTTGAACAGAATGACTGTGATGCTTTTAAAGCCTATAATGACATAGTACCTTTTTGGAACCAAGTGTGTTGAGGTGGGTTGGATTCAAGGACCTTTATTCTACCTGGAGGTAGTTGTGGGGGGGTTTTTTGTGTGCTACTACAACTGGTTCTCTCAGTGCTGCGTTTTTTCATTGTGTAGCTCAGTTAATCAGAAGTTAAAGATATTTTATGGAATGGGATATGTTTTCCCTTTCATGTTATTTCTTTTTATAGTGGCAGGTATTTTCTTTCTCCAGTTACCAGTCAGATACAATATAGCCAGATTCCTTCGGAGAATGCATTCCTGCACTAAAGGCAGCAAAGCGCTTGGGATATTTCCTTGATGGAGTTTGTCCTTGTAGGACATCCCTGCCTCAAACTCCTCACCCTGCCCTGCGATCCGAGCTGCCTTTACGCTTGAGATGGACAGAGCTAGGATATGGTTCTGTTTTGAAATCCTGTAATAACGTTAAAGTGACTTTAAAACCGTCTTAAATATTTGCTTATAACATTTTGTGAAGTGGACTTTATGTTGTTTTAGAATTTCAAAATATTTTTTTTAAAGGTAGCCTACAACGTGCATTTAAGTCCATCGTATCTTTTTTTTTTTGCTGATAATATTTGATATTTTTGCTCTGGACCTGTTCTTCTGCCAGTGTAACCAACTCATACAAGTTAAGTGTATATGTATATAGGTGTCTTATAAATAAGCGGTATAAGTAATAAAGAATAAGTAAAATATCATTAATATCCTTCCAGAAGATGTTACTGGTTTTATTTATTTTTCAGGATGTTGGGTGGTTCTGTGATGGTTTACTTCAGGGTCTCTCCTTAGTGTGTTTTTTTCCAATGGCAGAATGTCATTGACTAACGTTTTCTGCTATCATTTATTCTATTTAAGGGTATCTTAGCTAAATCTTGGCTGTTAGCACCAGCAAGAATAAGCATTTCATAAGCTGCTAACCTTAAATTTTTAAACCACAGTAAATCTAGTGAGGTTTTTTTGAAGAGAATTAAGCATGAGAGCATGTTCTAGAGGAGCTTGGTTCCTTCAAAATAAATAAAGTTACTTTGTTCTTTGGGCTCATGCTTCCCTGATCTGCGTGGGATCTGATGCTCTTTTTTTTGACTGTTACATCTTGAATATGAAAACCGCTTTTCCTAATGACCTCTGGAAATTCAGAGACCGTTGTGTGTTCCTAGCCAGCTGTCTTCCCCTTTGCTTGATCCTTTCCTGGGTGCTGTTAGAAGCCATTCATGCATTCAGGGACTTTGGCTTTTCCTAAGGAGTTCTCTTGCTGATTGAAGTATTATGGGTAGGAATGGCAGGGGGGCTATCTTATTGAAACAGTCAGAATGGTGCCATTTGGGAAGTATGATATGTGCTGTTGAGGTGTTCATGGCTTGTCTCATGGCGTGGAGTAAGTTTGACCACTATAATCATCTTCGGTATTGAATGCAATATATATAATTAATATACCACATTAACATATATTGTCTTATGTATGCATTACTGCATTCACTTGAAGGCACGCTCCTCTGGTGTGTATTCAGCCCTTTCTTTTGATAGCTATGACTTGTGACAGAAATGAGAAGGCTTTTAGCACTGAAGTAGCAGTGTGCGGCTTCCAGTTCTCTCCTTGCTTCGGCTTTCACCAATTCATGAATAAACACTATGTGTGGGATCTCACTTTTATGCTAGAAGGAGCATCAAAAACTGAAGAACCTATTGAAATGCTAGTTTAAGAGGACTTTGATCTTAGACCATGCAAATTGCTTGTGACTCTGAGGACCAAGTGGACTAATTTGAAGAGTAAAAGGCACAAGTACCTCTGGATGCTACAGAATTTCTGTTTGCCAAACGTAATTGTTTTGATGTTAAGTGCAGGTTATTCTTTAAGAAATACAAAAGCTTGTTCAGAGATAAGAAGAACTTTCTACTGCTTGTCATCTTTGCAAATGAAAACAACCCTGGAAGAAGGTTTTTTGTTTCTTTGTTAACATTGGCAAATGTAATTTATATGATGCATTTTGCAAACTAAGCGAAAAACCAAAATCCCTGTTTTAAAGTGGAAAAAAAGTGTTACCACTTTCTTTAAAGCAGCTTTAAGCCTTTTGCTTTTACTAATACATTTCCAGTGTAAAAGTAGACTGTGATTTACACTTGTTTATACGGGAGAGTTTAAGTTGTGAAGTACCTCTGGAAGAGGAAACATAAGTATTTCAAAGCTATTTATTTTGCAGATCCTGTTAGCATAAGAAGATCACTTCCACTGCATTTGAGATGAGTGTTATAACCTTGCATTTTATTGTCATAACCTTGCATTTACTGCATTTTATAGAAATCATATGTTGCTGTGACTTTCAATGTTTGTGTCACAGTACTTACGGTAACAGGACAGCTCTAAAAACTGCATCTAGGAGTACTGCTATTTTCCGCAGCTCTTGTATTGAAGAAATCTGGGGAAGAGCTGGATTGTTTGAAGTAAAAATAGCTGTGGAACAAGCTTGTTTGGGTGGGAGGAAACTTGGCACTTGAATTTTTATTTTTTTTTTTTTTTAAGAGAAGTTGCCAATAATACTCTTTCTTGCTTAGATCCCCTAAAATAGTCCAGATAACATGGTTTAAAATCTGTCATTTTTCCATGTTGAAAACGTGCTCACAGACTGAGGAAATGCTTGTGTTCAAGATATGAGATATTTGCTGTGCAAGAGAAACATCTTCCCCAGATAGCAGGAGTTACTAAGTTTTGACCGGAGGCTACAAATCTGTTAACTAGAATGTTAAATCACAGTTCTTTTCTAAGAATGACCGGAGAAGCTTATGAGACTGCTGCACTCCAGCTTTATCAAAGCCTTGATTGGGATAGATTTATGCACAGTGCTTACATATTTATGGTCATGGGAGATCTGTAAAGATCTCACCAGTCACACACCATTAACCAAAATCAGTTTTAAAATTAGTTTTGTAGCATAACATAGCTCATTCTGTTCAATAATATATGGTTTGTTTTTTTAAAATAGCACTCTAATCTTTGATGAGAAAGTGTACAAATTAACTAGTTGAAAACACTAAATACTCTTCTTGTATTCAAGAGATGATTTTTTTTTTTTTTTGAGGCTCAGCATTTTTTGGACAAAGATTTCTAGAAGGAAGAGTTTTCTACTTCATAATTTGAGATTTCTGGTTTCCTATAGCTGTGCTCATCCATATTGCAAATCATTTCAATGAATTTTATTTTTATGTTTATTTTGTTAGTTAAAGTTTCTCAGCTTGAGCAATACCAGTTTCACTGCTGTATAGTTGGTTAAGCTTTACTATGGAGCATAGTGTTGTGCTCTCTGGCTTACAAGTGCTGCAAGAAAGATTTTGTATGCTTAGAACATAAATTTTATTGAACTCGAAGTCTTCATTTAAAAACTTAGTGTTTGAGTAAGTTTGTGGGGTTTTTTAAAGGCTTACTGAACAGTGTCATCCATGCTTTTATTATCTTAGGTTGATGGAAAACATAGCTGTTGTTGAAGGATTCTGTGATTTAAATTATGTTTTTTAGCGGAAGGTATTTTGCTGCATTTGAGTGCATTCCTTTTCTTGCACACATCTCTGCTGTAAAAGAGAACGTTAAAAGCTGTTTGACATGATGTTATAAAACGCAGAGAAAAAGCAGACCGTATAGAACTGAGTGTTTTCCATTGTACAGTGTTTAGAAGATAAAAGGATTATGGACTGCTTGTGATTACATGTGTTACATGGCCGCATTTTGCAAAGGAGATTTACAAAAGCCTAGGTTATAAACTTGTGTGTGCTTGAGCTTAACATTTCACACGGTCAGAAAAAAAAAACCAAACAGTACAGGGCCTGTTAAAATCAACTTTTAAACGCTGTTCTAGAAATCTTTCTATCTTTAACATGAACACATTTGGGGCTATTTAGGTACTCCATGATACCGGTGCTCTGAGAGGTGAGGTAGTGCATCGGCCTTAGTTCTACACTGGTTATTAAGCCTCTGATGCTTTAGGGGGCTAATTAGCTTTTAGATACTCTTTAAGCCTTGAGCCAGATCATTAGGGACTGATGTACATTTGATTGCCATTTTAAAGAAGAAAATATTACCCGGGCATGAGAGGCCAACTCTGTTTCATGAGTTCATGTGTCTCTATTTGAACTTTTTGATTGGGCTGTAGCTACAGGTCCCCAGCAGTGTGGGCTCCTGGAGCACTGGTGCGTCACAAGCAGTGTTTACAGACATTTGAAAATCAGTGTAGTTCATCACTAAACATACAAGATACACTTTTCTTTGCAAACAAATGCAAATCTATTCCATTTCGGTGATATGGGTAAACAAGGAAGGCTTCTGATTTGGCAAGTACAGCTGCCTGGGTAGTTGATGGAGTAACACTTCCACCTTTCCCCCTCATCAACCAAAATGGGCACACAGTTATACTCCATCTTTTTTCAGCATTTTAGAACAAGAACTTGCATGTGTGTATAACCGTTTGAAACCTGTTTCAAGAAAATGAGCAACGCTTAAAAGGGGATCTAATTCTCTTTAGACTGCTTTGCTGATGTTACCTTTAGTTGAAAGGCCAAACAGTTCTTCTTCCCCCTCCCCTCTGACTTGGTCAAATTGCATAATTTTAGGAACCCTCTTCAACCAAACAGATTTAATAAAATTAGCAAAAGCAAGTATCAGCCTTTCTCAGTGTTTCTCATGCTGTTCTGCTGTGTGCTTGCTTCGTCGATGTGATGTTCCTGTTGGGCTCTTAGTGCTGGCTGCCCCCTCTTTGCCCAGACCAGGGTCAGATGCAAGAGAAATGGTCAGGAATATGGAGGCACCATTTTAGGCTAGAAGTTTCAGCTTTGTTTTGTTACTTAATCGAAAGCTTTAAAGAAGAGGCTTTTTGAGGGATGGGAGAAATTTGGACAAAACTATGCTTGATCTCGCATTATGGGCATTTGCATGAAAAGCATGTTAAAACCTATTTGAAAATGCCTTGCCTGTTTTAGCAGGATGAAGGCAATCATTTCTCTTCACCAGAGGGGGCCTCGTCCTGAAACACTAGTGCTAAATTTTGAACACATTGGTTAAAGTTCCTCCCTCGATTAAACTCACACTTCAGGTTAGCAGGTTAACCTCTGGTTTGTCCTTCCTAGTGAGAGTGTTTTCTGTTTGTTTGCACTTCAAAAAGCAGGCTACTAAATAAAAATGTAAAAAATCCAGTTTGTGTTATGGTGTGGAATAGAATAAAATCAGCCTCTGTGTATGTGAATTTAAGGAGTGTGAATGGTGGAATGGGATTAGAAAACTACCAGTTTGTAATTAAGCATGGCTGCGGGTGGAAAATACTTCTGGTAATTTGCTAAAGCAAAGAAAGCTGGTGATGGTTCATTAAAATGTTGTGGTTCACGCAGTGGTGAGATAGCGGAGGACTACTGGAAATAGAAGCAGTCTGAGACATTGTAGTTTGCTTTTGTATGACTTCAGACAGTAGGCTAGGTGTACCTTCTTTTCCTTGGAAAAATATCTGAGTTATCCAAGCACACTGTGACCAGTAGTGGACTACTTTTGCTGAACTTTCTGATTGCAATTAATTTGAGGGTGTGGGGTTGGGGTCCTTGCTGCCTCTGCCACCTGACATTCATCTCCCTTCTCTTGGGAGATTTGTTTTTTCTTTCTCATGGGAGGTAACAGAATTCATTGCTTCAGCACTAAAAAGTGTGTGAGAGACAAAGGCGTTTTAGATTTGCCTCAAATATGTAATAGCATGACTGAGAGAAGACATAACAGTAATTGAGGTCCGTGGAAACAATGTGGGACAGGATCAAGACAGAGCTTGATTGGTTTGGTTTGCTCTGCCTGCATACAGAAAGTACAGTCGTAAGAGGTGAAAAAGGCTTTGGCATGTTTTGGTGGCTTTTGGTGGTTTTGGTTTTGTGTTTTTTTTTTTTTTTTTTTTCTTTTCTTGCTTTTTGGAGTGTGTGTCTGGCACATCAGATTATTTTCAACAAGCTGCTGAAGAAGAGAACAGCAAATTGATTCTGCTTCACTTTTAAGAAGGTTTATTGGTGCCAGCAAGGCTAACTTTTAACTTTTCAATGGGGCAGGTGGTGGGCTAAGGTGAAAATAAAACTTTCCACACTAAGTGATCACTGCTGTTTTGAAAGTTTCGTTATGAAAGTCCTAGTAAGAAGTAGAGATTGGGAGTTCTTTTTAAGATGGGGGAAAAAGAGAAATCTTTTGCCCATATGTCTATTAAAAAAAAAAAAAGGTATGGTTCAATAATATGAAGCGGAGCTCTTGTTAGCTGTTTTTAAGATGGGTTATGTGAGCCTTACAGAGTCAGTGTTTTGCGTATTATATGACCCCCTATGTTAACAGGTGTTTCGTTTTACCATTTCAAGGTGGATGAAGCGAGCAGAAAAGGTTAATGTCTTGAGTGCTGGAAGCAAGTGGCTGATCACTTTGAATATTTATCTAATTAGGGCACGTTGGCTGTTGTTCTAGCAGGCCTGACTTTTCCTAGGGAGGGAGCACAGGAAAGCCTGCAGAAACTTGCTGTAGCAGGATAAATGCAGAGGTCAATGTGGTCTAAACTTGTCCTTACTGACAGGTGTTGGGTTTGTTTGTTTTTGGTTCAAAAGACCGTCTACTAATACTTAGTGTGTGTTTGTCCTAAAACAGAAAATGCTTGCTTGTCTGGGTGAGCTTGAGTGGAAAAAGCATCCTCTTTCATACTTTTGCAAGGGTGTCATCGCACGGTTATGTTATAAGCTAACTTAAGAAGGGCGAAAATAATGCTGCTTTTTTTCTATTTCGTCTGTGTTCAATAAAACTCTTGCTTTTTACACTGAGTTTTGTTGAAGTCTGTGACTCTCTGTCTAATGCATATCCGTAAAGACTGTGATGGTGTACTGTGATTTTATTTTGGCATATTTAATCAGGGCAAGTTGGGATATTGCCAGTGCAATACAGCAGTTCACATTTAGCGTTGAATACCTCAGCTGCTCTCTTGACCCTTGGTGCACACCTCTTGTGTGAGGGACAAGAACATGGACAACTATTTCTTTTGATTTTGACTTTTTAGCCAACATTTCCTCTGACCTGTAAACTTCTTTTAACTTTTGTGAAGAAACAGTAGAAGCAGAGGCCAGCAGCAAGAAACAGTTGACCATAGAATTGTTTTACTCCAAGTATGTGTTTGAATTTGAAACTTTCCTAAGAGATAATGTCTGATAACTGCTTTTAACAGGATAAATAATCAACTTGTTCATGTATTGGTTTTACAGCCCACAGCACAATGGAAACTGACCTTCCTTAGTGCCTCCAGCTACCAACGTAACACAAATACTGACCAACAAACTGCATACACATTTGCTCCAAATAGGAAAAAGCCTATTGTTTTTCTTTGGATGTATTGCAGTTTATTAGCATGATTTGAGGACATTAAGGTTGGAGGCACCCTAGGTTGTAGTGGTCATGAAATGATAGAGTTCAGGATCATGGGTACTACACACAAAACATCAAGAAGTAAAATTACAACCTTGGATTTCAGGAGGGCTAACTTCGACCTCTTCAAGAAACTGCTTGGAGAGATCCTGTGGGCTAGGGCTCTGGAAGGCAAAGGGGCTCAAGAAAGCTGGTTGGTATTCAACGACTACTTCCTCCAAGCTCAGGATTAGTGCATCCCTAAGAGAAAGAAATCAACCAAGGGACGCAGGAGACCTGCATGGTTGAGCAGGGAGCTTCTGAAAAAGCTCAAGTGGAAGAAGGAAGTTTACAATAAGTGGAAGAAGGGACTGACCCCTTGGGAGGATTACAAGAATGCTGCCAGAGCGTGCAGGGATGAAACAAGGAAAGCCAAGGCCGCCTTGGAATTAAGCCTGGCTAGGGATGTCAAGCTCAACAAGAAGGGCTTCTACAAGTATATTGGAAGCAAAAGGAAGACCAGAGAAGTTGTAGGCCCACTGCTGAATGAGGCAGGAGCCATGGTGATGGAGGATGTGGAGAAGGCGGAGTTACTGAATGCCTGCTTTGCTTCGGTCTTTACTGCTCGGCCCAGCCCTCGGGAGTCCCAGGCATTGGGGGAAGTAACGGGGAAAGAAGACGACTCCCCTTGGGTTGAGGAGGATCGAGTGAGGGATCAATTAGATATTCACAAGTCCATGGGCCCCGATGGGATGCACCCAAGAGTGCTGAGGGAGCTGGTGGAAGTCATTGCTTGGCCGCTCTCCATCATCTTTGAAAGGTCCTGGAGAACAGGTGAGGTGCCTGAGGACTGGAGGAAAGCCAGTGTCACTCCAGT
The DNA here is from genome assembly GCF_963924245.1 of Chroicocephalus ridibundus. Lineage (NCBI taxonomy): Eukaryota > Metazoa > Chordata > Aves > Charadriiformes > Laridae > Chroicocephalus > Chroicocephalus ridibundus. Next base: position 70,492,107 of record NC_086285.1, on the reverse strand, counting down.
CTTCAAAAAAGGCAAGAAGGAGGAGCCGGGGAACTACAGGCCGGTCAGCCTCACCTCCATCCCTGGAAAGATGATGGAAGAGCTTGTTCTGGGCGTCATCTCAAGGCATGTGGAGGGAAAGAAAGCTATCAGAAGTACTCAACATGGATTCACCAAGGGGAAATCATGTCTGACTAATCTGATAGCCTTCTATGATGGCATGACTGGATGGATAGATGAGGGGAGGGCGGTAGATGTGGTCTACCTTGACTTAAGCAAGGCATTCAATACGGTCTCCCACAGCATCCTCATAGGGAAGCTTAGGAAGAGTGGGCTTGATGAAAGGACAGTAAGGTGGATAGAAAACTGGTTGCAAGACAGAGCTCAGAGGGTAGTGATTAGGGGCACGGAGTCTAGTTGGAGGTCAGTGACGAGTGGTGTTCCCCAGGGGTCAGTACTGGGTCCGGTCCTCTTCAATATATTCATCAATGACCTGGATGAGGGGGTAGAGTGCACCCTCAGCAAGTTTGCTGATGACACAAAGCTGGGTGGGGTGGCTGACACACCGGAAGGCTGTGCTGCCATCCAGCGAGTCCTGGACAGGTTGGAGATCTGGGCAAAGAGGAACCTTATGAAATTCAAGAAGGGCAAGTGTAGGGTGCTGCCCCTGGGGAGGAATAACCCCATGCACCAGTACAGGATGGGGGCTGACCTGCTGGAGAGCAACTGTGTGGAAAGAGACGTGGGAGTCCTGGTGGACAACAGGATGACCATGAGGCAGCAACGTGCCCTTGTGGCCAAGAAGGAAAAATGGCATGCTGGGGTGTATCAAGAAGAGTGTGGTCAGCAGGTCGAGGGAGGTCATGCTCCCCCTCTGCTCTGCCCTGGTGAGGCCGCATCTGGAGTGGTGTGTCCAGTTCTGGGCTCCCTAGTTCAAGAAGGACACAGGGAGCTGCTGGTGCAGCAAAGGGCTACAAAGATGATGAGGGAACTGGAACACTTCTCTTAGGAAGAAAGGCTGAATGATTTGGGTCTCTTCAGTCTGGAAAAAAGACGACTGAGGGGGGATCTTATCAACACTTATAAATACTTAAAGGGTGGGTGTCAGGAGGATGGGGCCAGGCTCTTTTGAGTGGTGCCCAGTGACAGGACAAGAGGTAACGGGCACAAACTTGAGCATAGGAAGTTCCACCTAAACGTGAGGAGGAACTTCTTTACTTTGAGGGTGACAGAGCACTGGCACAGGCTGCCCAGAGAGGTGGTGGGGTCTCCGTCTCTGGAGACATTCAAAACCCGCCTGGATGCGTTCCTGTGCAACCTGCTGTAGGTGACCCTGCTCTGGCAGGGGGGTTGGACTAGATGATCTCCAGAGGTCCCTTCCAACCCTACGATTCTATGATTTCAAGGGAAATTTAGTCGTGGAGATGCAGAAGCTCATTTTTTACAGAAGGACAATGTCAAAAGAAATTGTCCAAAATATAGCAAAACTCATTGTATTCACAAGTTGCTTCTACCTCATATCATAGTGGGTACCATGGATTTTTCTCATAAAAATTAAATATGCCTACAGCTTTTATTTTGTCTTTGCTTGTGGGGTTTTTCTTGAACTTTTCTTGAAGTAGCCTGTTTCTGTTCTTTTCTTAATTTTCTTAACATAGCCTGTTTCTGTGATAGACTTCTGGCTTGCAGGCAGTTACCTTATACCAGGCATCAAACAACATATTTTTGTCTGTGGAGCTGTTGATTATGATACCTGTAACTCAAAAAAAATGAAGGAGAATCACAAATGTCATTTAGAGTCAGAAAAGATTCAACCATGGATGTTTCCTAAGTACAATGAAAATTTCTCTTTCACATCATTCCAGAAAACAAATACCATGTTTAACTTGAAACCTGAATCCAGGATATGTAATTTCTTATGCCAGGACAGTAGCAGAAAATGGGATTTTGACTTCAGGTCATCCTCAGTTTCAGATGCTGCCACTTTTAGCTTTAATATCTGAACTTACACTTCCTGAGATTTCCTAGTTTTGTATTTTATTTCTCACTGTTAGTAGCATGTCTCGTGTTTAGGCGGTCAACACATTTGCTAGCTTAGTTACATGAACCATGTTGGACTTAGCCAGCAAAGACATTTGATACAGGAAGTTCTTTCAAGATAGAGACCATAAAATTTAAGGATTTGTGAAACACAAATTATAATTGCTGAACTTTCAGATGGGAAGTGGAAGCTATGGTTATTTTGTTTCTATACATGTAGAGTTATATAGCCTCTTTTGGTCCTGTTGCATGTAATTGCATTTGTGGCCTGTGAATTTGACTGCATACGTATTGCGTACATGTACCATGCCTATACCGAAGCATTCTAGAAAACAGGTTAATAGGTGCTTTTGCAAAGGCTTTGTTTTGACCTTCCTTCTATGGTTTAGCAGAGTTGCTTCTGATTTAGTCCTGAACTAATATAAATCTAATGTATTGGTAAACCTGGAGCTTCAGAGTGTGATAACTTTGTAGGATTCACTGTTCATTGACGTGCTGAAATTTATCTTTTGAAATGTGGATAAATGCAGTCTCAGTTTGGACTGTGTATAATGATGTGAGCTGAGGTGCTTGTTGCCAACACATGTTCAAGACAAGCCCGTGGTGGTGTGGAACGCTTGGTGTAGTTACGGTGTTTGGTAATTCATGAACATCCCTTGAAACGGAGATTGGATTGAGGGGCCGAGGGGAAAAATCAACATCGTTTCTAAATGTTATTGCAATGGGAAAAGGTTCCTTGTATTTACTATGGAAATAGCATGCAGTCGTGATGGTAACATCTCCCCAACATAACTTTAGATAAAAATCTCTTAAGGATCCAGAGGATTAGAAAATGACACTGATAGCGATCTTGACCTATTGTAGACATTAAGAAAGAAACCCCCAAATTTGTCAGGCTTTTGTCTAATGATGTTGACATGTCTCATTTTTTTTATAATGTAGAAACTGAAATGGCAGCTCAATTCTTATTGGCTTTATTCCTATGTTCTAACTAGTGGGCTCAAGAGGAAGAAGATTATTTGCTTCACGTTTGAAATATATTGGTTTTCAGTGCTAATGGCATAATATGAGTCAAATAAGGTGTTAAAATATCTCTTGAGCAACATGTTTTTTAAGTCAACAGCTCATAGTTTTTACAGCAAGCAGTGCATGCTCTTTAGTTTGTGGTTTCCACTTCTGTTTCACAAAAGATACCAGTTAAGTATGTTTGTTGCAAAATTTTTAAGTTAAGCTGTTGTGAAATGCTACTCAGCGTTTTATGATTATCGGAGGAAGGACATTTAATTAGAAGAAGCAAGGTATTGCTCACTCTGTTGTTGTCATTATTTACTGATGCTGTGGTTGAGATGCAGTGTGCCTTGCTTGAATTTCTTCTGCCTATTGCTCAGAAACCACATGCTAAGATGACATTGTCATATTCTAAGAAAATTGTCAGCGAGTATGTTCTTGAGTAGATTTCTGTAACTGTTTGCTGTAACTGATTTCTCCTAACATCCTAAATTATATTACTTACCTAATGAGGTTTCCAGCTGGAATCCATTGCTTGTTGCAATATTTCCATGTGAAGAGAGGAAAACAGATCGACTTGCTGCGTTTCTCTTCTCTTTCCCCTGCTCCCTGCTGGAAATGTCCTGGTGGCGCAGCTGCCACCAGCTTCACCCACTGCCAAAGATCCAGCGTTGCCTTGTGGTTTCAGGAGCAAATAGCAAATAGCAGGTGGCAGGATAGAGGACGCAGCTTCATTTTGTCTTCTTGATATTCAAGAAGTCTTGAAGAATATCAAGTGGTCTTGATATTCAAAGACCACTTCCTCCAAGCTCAGGATCGGTGCATCCCTTAGAGAAAGAAATCGGCCAAGGGACGCAGGAGACCTGCATGGTTGAGCAGGGAGCTTCAGAAAAAGCTCAAGTGGAAGAAGGAAGTTTATAATAAGTGGAAGAAGGGACTGACCCCTTGGGAGGATTACAAGAATGCTGCCAGAGCGTGCAGGGATGAAACAAGGAAAGCCAAGGCCGCCTTGGAATTAGACCTGGCTAGGGACATCAAGCACAACAAAAAGAGCTTCTACAAGTATATTGGAAGCAAAAGGAAGACCAGAGAAGTTGTAGGCCCACTGCTGAATGAGGCAGGAGTCATGGTGACGGAGGATGTGGAGAAGGCAGAGTTACTGAATGCCTTCTTTGCTTCGGTCTTTTCTGCTCGGCCCAGCCCTCAGGAGTCCCAGGCATTGAATAAAGTAACAGGGAAAGAAGACGACTTCCCTTGGGTTGAGGAGGAGCGAGTGAGGGACCAATTAGATCATCTAGATATTCACAAGTCCATGGGCCCTGATGGGATGCACCCGAGAGTGCTGAGGGAGCTGGCGGAAGTCATTGCTGGGCCACTCTCCATCATCTTTGAAAAGTCCTGGAGAACAGGCGAGGTGCCTGCGGACTGGAGGAAAGCCAGTGTCACTCCAGTCTTCAAAAAAGGCAAGAAGGAGGAGCCGGGGAACTACAGGCCGGTCAGCCTCACCTCCATCCCTGGAAAGATGATGGAACAGCTCGTTCTGGGTGTCATCTCAAGGCACGTGGAGGAAAGGAAAGCTATCAGAAGTACTCAACATGGATTCACCAAGGGGAAATCATGTCTGACTAACCTGATAGCCTTCTACGATGGCATGACTAGATGGATAGATGAGGGGAGGGCAGTAGATGTGGTCTACCTTGACTTAAGCAAGGCGTTTGACACGGTCTCCCACAGCATCCTCATAGGGAAGCTTAGGAAGTGTGGGTTAGATGAATGGACAGTGGGGTGGATAGAAAACTCGTTGAAAGATAGAGCTCAGAGGGTTGTGATTAGGGGCACAGAGTCTACTTGGAGGTCAGTGACGAGTGGTGTTCCCCAGGGGTCAGTACTGGGTCCGGTCCTCTTCAACATATTCATCAATGACCTGGATGAGGGGATAGGGTGCACCCTCAGCAAGTTTGCTGATGACACCAAGCTGGGTGGGGTGGCTGACACACCGGAAGGCTGTGCCACCATACAGAGAGACCTGGACAGGTTGGAGATCTGGGCAGAGAGAAACCTTATGAAGTTCAACAAGGGCAAGTGTAGGGTGCTGCACCTGGGGAGGAACAACCCCATGCACCAGTACAGGTTGGGTGCTGACCTGCTGGAGAGCAACTGTGTGGAAAGAGACGTGGGAGTCCTGGTGGACAACAGGATGACCATGAGGCAGCAACGTGCCCTTGTGGCCAAGAAGGCCAATGGCATCCTGGGGTGCATCAAGAAGAGCGTGGCCAGCAGGTCAAGGGAGGTCATGCTCCCCCTCTACTCTGCCTTGGTGAGGCCGCACCTGGAGTACTGTGTCCAGTTCTGGGCTCCCCGGTTCAAGAGGGACAGGGAACTGCTGGAAAGGGTGCAGCAGAGGGCTACGAGGATGATTGGGGGACTGGGACACCTCTCTTATGAGGAAAGGCTGAGGGATTTGGGTCTCTTCAGTCTGGAAAAAAGACGTCTGAGGGGTGACCTTATCAACGCTTATAAATACTTAAAGGGTGGGTGTCAGGAGGATGGGGCCAGGCTCTTTTCAGTGGTGCCCGGGGACAGGACAAGAGGCAATGGGCACAAACTTGAACATAGGAAGTTCCACCTAAACATGAGGAGGAACTTCTTTACCCTGAGGGTGGCAGAGCACTGGCACAGGCTGCCCAGAGAGGTGGTGGAGTCTCCGTCTCTGGAGACATTCAAAACCCGCCTGGATGCGTTCCTGTGCAACCTGCTGTAGGTGACCCTGCTCTGGCAGGGGGGTTGGACTAGATGATCTCCAGAGGTCCCTTCCAACCCTATGATTCTATGATTCTATGATTCTATGATTCTCAAAACATGCGTCCAGTAGCTTTAGTTGCCACTGGTGTTACGTGTTCCTTTCCTGCCTTTATCTTTCCCGGTAGGGACAAGCAGTTGAACAGCTTTGGTGCTCTTTTCTTAACCTTTGATGACTGTCATGAGGATTTGGGGTATCCAGATGTTTGAAATAGAATTAGGAAATTATTAGAGCAGTGTGCAAGGGTTTGTTTACTTCTCCGGTGCTGATTTCTAATGGTTTTCCTTAGTTTCTAATTTTAACATGGGGGAGACAAACCTTCTCAGACAATTTTTTTCCTACTTTGCCTGACTTGATTGATAGTGAGAAGCTTATGGTATGTCTTAATGAGGTTACCTTTTTCTCAGCATTGAGATCTGAAGTTACACAATAGAATGTTTTGTTATTGAACCACAGTAAATGTGTTGGTTTTTCGTTGTTGTTGTTGTTTTGCTTTGGTTGGCTTTATTTTTTTTTATAAGGAATCTTATCTATTGCACTGATGCGGACATACTGAGCTATTGACCCAAGTAGTAAACCATCTTTATTCAACTATACAAGGATTCAATTTCCATTTTTCTGTGAGAATAGGCAGTATAGTGCTTATTTTTCCTTTTAAAGACTGTGTTCGTTCACTTTGCACTGTGGGAATATGCATGCTGCCTTAAGATGTTAAAACCCTCAACAGGACCGGAGCCTGGATGTGGAAGAATTGCAGAGTTACGTTTGTAGAAGGAAAAATAAGGATTGATATGTGAATACATATGGAAGAGGGGCGTGGCTAGTCAGTATTACAAGCCGTTAGAGTTGTAGCACGTTTCTCTTGGTATTTGCTTTTAAGAGACAGGACAGTTTGCTTCTGAATTGGAACCTGGAATCCAAGTTGAGGGTATTTGCAGAACCTCTTATTGGAAGAGTAATTCCACTTTATCTTTGACTAATACACTTGCCCCTCTGCAGGAATTAATGGTGAGGCATTGTAGCAATAGTGCAGCAAAACTTGATGAAAGACCTCATGGGGAAAGTGATGATATTTTGAAAAAGTCATACAGTTTCATAGCTGCATACTCACAAGCAGTAAGGCATGTCCATGCATTTTGTCCAGCTCTGACATATGTGTTGCAGTGGTCATATTCATGGGATGTCAAGAGGAACGTGTTCTTCATTCTTAGGTGGCTTTTGATGTGCCTTTTCTATTCTGTAAAGTACCTAACAGGTGTTAAGGTTTGCTCCGTCTACTTCTGTCTACTTATCTGGCGTATCTTAAAGCTTCAGTGATTAGCGTCATCTTCCTGCCATCTTCTGTTAGCGGCTTGAATTGTTGTTTTAGTGTGGGTGTAGAGTGTCCCTTACTCTCTACACGCTGCCACTTCTTTCCCTGCCACGGTGTCCTGAGAAGCTGCGTGCAGAGGAGCTGAGACCTGGATCACCTGCTAATTCAGGTGCTGTCAACGGGTGCCTCTTTATGTCCCTTCTTCTGCTGTCCCTTCCACACCTGAGCAGCCCCATTCATTCACTCATCATACCAGTCATAACATTTTTATTGCAAAACCCAGCAACAGACTGCAGTAAAAAGATATTTGACTAAGAATGGCTGCGTTTTAATGTTATTTTGCTTTCCATTATAACACTTGAAAAGTGCATATTTAACTCTTTTAAATATGTATTTTGTGAATTAAATAGACATTTTGTATAATATAGGCTGCTGCTGAGGTAGAAAAAAAAATCCATCAAATAGAACTCAATTCACTGTGGTTGCCTAGTCGGGACCCTTGTTGTTATTTGTGCGATATCTCCAATTTTGAAATCTGCTGTGATTGATGCACCAAGTTCCTGGAATTGAGGTGAGATAAGAGAGTTTTCTTCCAGTTGGGTTGGTACTGACTGAAGGCATGTCTCTTGCAAATCACCCTGCTGAGATCAGAGCTCTGTACATGACTTGTAACTTTTTGAAGAGTCAGTGGAAGGTTATATTCTGTCTGTCCCATCATCCTGCTTACCTTTAATGACAGGCTGCTGCCATGAGATGAATTTCAGAGTAACAATCTGGTATTTTTTAATTCTTTTGAAAAATGTCAACAAGCAAAACTTGTTATTTTTGTTTGTGAGTAATGAGTAATGCCTTCAATCAAATCCCACTGGGTTTGCCTCTGAGGCAAGTGTTATTAAACTTCGTTTTCCATCTTCTCCATGTAACACTTAGAAACCCAGGGAAAAGAAGTAAAATTTAGCTTTATTTTTGTTGGAATTAGGACGTTTAGTTGCCGATTTTTACTTGAAATGTTGTGCCTGATGAAAACTTCCATAGTGCCGACATTAAAGGTCAACTTTAGAAGGTTCAATACTGATCTGAGGTCACTAGCTGCTATCTCCTCTCCTGCCTAGGCATGGTTTTAGGCATCTGTCTTGTTTTTCCAAGCTCTGGTTCAAATCAGTATCAGCAGGGCTATTTTCCAGGATGTCCCTGCAGGTGGAGGGAAAAAAAAATACTGTTATTAACTGGGGTTGGCAAACTTGAGTTACAGTGAAGTCAAGCGTGCTTGTGTTTGTACATCACAGTAGCTGTTCAAGAACTGGGAGGCAGCTATTGAAGTAAAGCAGCTACCTTTGGTTAAAACAGCTCTCCATGCCCACAGATAAACAGCTCCACTTCTGCTTCTGGATCTCTTACTGAGCTGTTTTAGAAGGCCGTGCTCGCTGTCATCCTGTGTAACCTGTCCTTAGGACTGAAAGGAGAGCTAGGAACGTCTGAAGTTGGAAGACAGCCATACTTAGATGACAAGCATTATTATATACCCTAACTTAATTTCTAATACTTAGTTTCCTAGGATTCCCAGGGTTTTACAAGATGAATACCTAAGTATTACGAAGGCTTAGATTAAATCTGGATTGTAGGGAATTTGTATGATAGATGGAAAACAAGAAAATATTGAAAGATAGCATAGGACTATTGCTTTCTCTACTGTGTTTAACCAAAGTGCTTTAATTAAATTCCTGAAACATTTTAAATGTTTCCTTAAAGTTAACTGAAATCAAACACGTTTCTCTATAGTTTTTGATAGTTGATAAAAGTATGTTAAATTATTTCTTTTTTATAGATATTAGCATCCACGTGGGTCGAGAAGTTAAATAAGTACCACTGGTACGTACAGGTGGGGATGTTTATCAGTAATTTCTAAGGTTTCATCTGTGTTCCTTATCTGAGTGGGTTATGTTCTGAGCTGTGTCCCCCATGGCCAGGTAGTGGCTAACACAAATAGTCCCTCTTCATCATGATCTACATCAGCCACCGATAGCACAATTGTAGGTAGTACTGGACTTTTTGGATTATCCGAATTCCCTGTTGCTATTGCACGTGCAGAAAATGATAGTTCTTCATGTAGTTTAAGTAGCCTTGTTTATTCCTTGCTTTACGTTGCATGTAAGCACAAGCTGGTTGTGATGATTTGTGCATTTGTAATGTCCGTAGCTGCCTGCAGAGATGTACAGCATTTAGCAGCTGAAAACGAACAGCAAACCAAACAACAAACCAACCACCCCTTCTTCTGGACCTGTAATATGGCAATCAAAATAAATACTGCCACATCAAGTGCTGGAGCTTTATTTAAAAAACGTTTTTTAGATATATTAAATATATATACTCCCGTGCGTGTTTGTATATATATATGTGTGTGTGTATACATATATATATATATATATATCTATCTCTATCTCAAGGTTCCTGATTACGTGCTGGCTTTATACCGCCTGAGGATGTTGTTAGATGTCTCTTCGAGAGCAAAATTTTGCTTTCTTTATCAAAAGTAGTATCATTGGAAAGGATTAAGGAATTAAATTCTCAAGCAAAGTGGTTGTGTCTGTCCCTCTCTCCTGCTTCCTTATGCATCTGGAGCGAGCTTTATTCCAGAGGATACGAGATTGTAACTGACTGTAGCCGGTATGAAACACAGTGTATTATCTTGAATGTGGTCTTCCCCTACTGTAATGAATCTTTAACGAAGGGCGAGTTGCAGTAACTTCTCATTATTTTGCCTTCCAGTCTTACCTGGTGGCCTTACAAAACGAGGTATCGGGATGATCAAAGCCACAGCAGTAGGAAGCACGGGTAGCTGTGTCAGTGGTTACGGTTATCACTTTGTGGCAATTTCCAGAGGAAGTCATGCATGAGTCATAAATTACAGGTTAGTTTAATACTCAAAATATTTTCCCATAAACGCATGCATGATTTCTGTTGTTAGGGGTTGCCATGTTGGGAGACATTATAAAATTTGCATCCTCCCTTAACTCTCAGTTGAAAATATATTCAAATTATGGAAGGGAGGGAGTCCTGATCACCTTATCAGTATACAAAGTCCACTGGAAAGTACTACAGCCATGGCCTAACGCTGAATCAAAGTTGTTACTCTGTGTTGATCTAATCTTTGATATTATTAATGTTTGAAAACCACTAATGAAATTTCTTGGCATTGAACTGCCTCCATCCTGTTTGCTCACTTTGAAAAGGAATCCCAAATAGCTTACAGATGTTTCTTAGTAAAGACTGGAAGAAAGACATTGAAAAATCCCCATTCATTCATTGCTAGAGAGGCCTGCTAAGTTTGATACAAGCTTGCTGCCTGATGTAAAGTGATCTCAGGGTGTAAATCGCTGATGTATTTAACAATTTAGTTTCCAGAGTTTGGAACTTAACTCTGATCTCAAGGTAAAATTTCTTCAAAAGGTGCAAACTTAAACTGTCTTGCTTCTTAACTCTTAAGTTCCTGTGGCTGGTAGTAATTCAGAAACACCGGCAAAACCAGTCTAATCTGTCTTGTCAGACTAAAAGCAGAAATTATTTCTGGTTTGTAGAAGATGAAGCAAGCACCCTGGTTTATCAGTGTTTAGCTTGTGCCAAGATGATAGATGTTAGATGATCCCAGGGAACAGATTTATGTAGGAAATGTTGGGTCTCTAGTGTCTGCAAAGTTATTTTATGTAAAAAGCAGCTTTGAAACAAGTATTATAAAAGAAATACTAAGGAGATTGTGATAATATCTTCTGTGGCACTAATTACTTAGGAAGGTATCAGATTATCTTTCAAAACTTCATTCCCTTTTGTTGGAAATTGTACAATTGTTTGGCAAATTTTTCATGTGTGTGCGGTGGGTTTAGGAGGACAGACTTCCACTTTACATAAAATGTGGTAAATCTGCAAACCTCTCTGCAGTTCTTTGAGGATCATTTTCTTCATTCAAACTGATGACGTATATCAGAGTAAGAACCAATTCCTACCCTTGATATATCGGTGAAAGATATTTTTTATTTAAGTGTGTGATCACAATTGCTTCAAATTGTGAGCAGGTGATTTTTCCTGTAACTGCTCCCACAAAATGTGTTCAGAGGCAAGTCTTTACCAGTAAATGATTTCTAGATGAATATTTAACAGTTTAAAGAAAAAATAAATAAAGTCAAGCGTGGATAAACATTTTAATAAAAATGTTTCTTTTCTATTTGTATTCCATGCCTTCTGTTATGTCATAGGAGAGCTATTTAAGCAATACAAAAGCCAGCGTGTAAAAATACAGAGAGTGAATTTGAAATAGGAATGTTAATGGCTGCTTTGTTAGACACAGAATGACTGAGGGGGAGAGAAAAAAACAAACCAAAGTAATTCTGTTTTATTCTTGAGGTGTTTTACTGTAACACGGCTATTTTGCCTGGAGTCTGTTGAACTGATGGCTTCAGTCAAATTGTTAGCCCCTAGCACATCAAAAACATCTCTGATGGTTTAAGATGTCACTGTTTCTATACTGGATGTTATTGCACCTACAAGCAGAATTAGCAGTCAAAAAAACCCACATTGAATTTTCTTAAGGTTTTCTTCAATTCTTTCAAGCGGTTCTTTAGTCTTCCATAAAAACCAATAAAATAAACGGAATGAAAATTTGTAGAGTGAAGGACTAAGGTCACTTGGTAGGCTTCATAACTTGACTTCTGCTTGTCTTTTAATTTTAAACCTAAAGCTTTGGTCAGTAACCGTCTCTGCAGAGCCTTCACGCTGTATCACTGATGTATCACTCTCTCACGGCTCTGTGTGTTAGCTATAAAGACTATTACTGAATTTGCAAAATCAAGCGCTCCAAAGTGAAGACCAAAATGAAAAACACCTATGCAACTTTTTTTTTTTTTTAACCCTATGACAGTTTTTATTCGCTGATTAAATGCTGTTTTTCCCAGAAGGTTACTGCTTTTTCAGTGATGTGACACAATTTCATTGCATGTTCTGAGGTGCCATTTACTGGTATTTAGTACTTCTTAAAACTTGCAAACTCTTGTCAGAGGGCAGGATTTTTAATTTCTTTATGGTTTTTCTGTGCTTCCCATCACTGCGTTATGCAAGTGCTTTACACAAATGGATTAATTGATTTTCACAGTATTCTTTGTGGTCAGAGCTTCGTGGTATTTCTCTTTTCTTAGTGTGCTTGAGACTTAGCGAGTGGTACCAGGGTCAAATGTGTCCCTGAGTTTGGTCATCCAACATGTGGCTCTCAATGGTTTGATGCTTCTGAAACTTCAGCTGTGGCTGTGACCTTCCATGCCCAGGACCTGTTGGTGATAGCTGCTTCTGCATGTCTGGCAGGCACCATGAGGGTAGGGTGTTCCCAAGGAAAGACAGAGACAATTTAGAAGCAGAAGTTAATTCTGAAGCAGAAACGCCCTTCAAAAATGGGTTATGGGTGGGTTTGTGGCTTTGGGGTTGGTTTTTGTTGTTGGAGATTTTTTTTTTGAGGATAATCGGGTGTCTTCACTGTGAGACCATGTTTTCTTTTTCTGGAAGACACTAAATCCTGTAATACCCAGCTTTTGCCATAAGTGTTAGAAAGGTTGTAGAAATTACAGTTCCTCCTGTTACACAAAGAGGGGAAACCCATCCTATCCAACACTGGATGAGACGGGGAGTCCTGGGGAAACGTATGAGCCCGTATAATTGTGTTTAGAAGTGCTCCATGAGCAGACTGTAAGGGGGAAGTACTGATGTGTAGGGGCAGCCTCACCTCTGGAATTTTTAAATTTTGCGTGTTTGACTTTGCAGCCGAAATAATGTGTTTTGACCACAGTTTTGTATGCATCATTTTCGAGGTTAGAAAACAAAGCAACAGCAATTTGTTACATGACACGGCACTCCGTGCATCGCTGTAACCTCTTCCCCAGGCTGCTAAGCCAGTTGCTGTTTCCCCCCAGCACCCGTCTCTGGTTCACCTCTGTTCTGCATTTGTGTTGTGCAATTAATCTCTTGCTTGAACAGTCTTGATTCACTGAAAGCAGAGGGGGCAGAGGCTCCCTGCTCTCTGTTTGGGTAGCTGGGATGCCGCCTGCTGCAGCCTGGCATTGTGTTTGGAGGGAAGGTTGTCCTCTCTGGACATGCTCGGTGCAGTCAGAGTCTCTGAAGGACGTGGTTAAAATCAGTGCCTTCTGCCGACCTAATGTACCTGCAGTTTTTCAGAGTCCTGTAAGTTGGCCAAATACGAGCTTTTTTTCATTGTGTTGTCAGAAAGCACGTCTGTCGTGAAAACCTGTTCTATTGCCCATCTTGAAATCTGGCTGTCAAAAAAAGTCATCCTAACTTTTTAAAAATCTTTGGCAAAACACTGTATCTCATTGTACTAGATCTTCAGTCTTATTCTTGGAAGAGGGGTTGGTTTCTGGAGAGTTATGATTTCATGCTGAAGTTTCCAGAACTAATTAGATACTTTGGAAATTTCAGCCTGCTGGACAGGAGGGGTTTTGAGCTGAAAAATAAGGTATTAGCCAACTGTTAGAGTAGATTTTTTGCAAGCAATCTAAGTGTAGCAGCTGACTTTAGTTTGGCAATCCTAAGATTCTTTTAAAATGACAACTAATAAAACAATTATATTTCTACAAGGAAAAATATTGAAGTACATAGCACTGCGTGTTCAGTGATTTTTTGATAAAGGAAAACAAAACTAGTCTTAAATGATTCAGGCTCCAAGAAAAGATGACCTGGAGAGGAAATTAGAGAAACGAGTAATTCTTCTGTGGCTGGTTGGCTAACGGTTGGCGTGGTGACCTCTGAGCTTATGTAGGTGGGTGGCAGGAGCTGTGTCCGGGATCAGGAAGCAGCCAGGTGTGAAGCCCATGTCCCTCTTCCCAGTACCAGCTCTCAGCAGAGGTAAGGGCAAGAGGTGGGGAGATGTCAGAGCCTCTGCGGCCACCTCCCCTGTCCCCGGCCTCTGCCCCAGCGAGCTCTGAACCTAACCACTCGACAGGTGGTGACGGGAGGTAGTCGGGGTTTGTATGTTCTCCTACAGATGGTTGTAGAGGTTTACCAGATATGCTTTGTTTACCAAATGTTAATGGTTTCTTAAGGAAATAACTCTGTGCCTTCTGGAGCAGAGTTTCATAACTGAGTGGAATAGTTAAAGCTCAACAGATTGCATTTTTAAATGCTGTCTCAGTTATGACTTACAGGCCAGCTAACTCACATTGCTCAGGAACAACTATGGCCACAGAGACTTGAAGTGCACCTGCAAAGCTGTTTTTTGTGGTCCTTGTAGATCATAGAATGGTTAAAGAAAGCACGATGGGTTCTAGTTTTACCCTGACCGTTTTAAACCATTAAGGTTGAAATCAGGAAATGCTCCCAATGTCATTGCTGCCACTTTGCAAATGGAACTGACAGGTACGGCTCAGGTTTTAGTCAGAAAAATTAACTACTACTGGATACACTTATCTCAGTAGTTGTAAGGACAACATTTAATATGTTTTGGTCTTTTTCTGCTTCAATTACACTTTGGTGTGGAAGGCTCACTGAGCTTGAACAATGAAAGAAAATCTGTCTCACCTTTCACGAGTTAAAGTTTAAACAGTGAGGGTTAACTATCTACAGACTGTGACTAAAAAAGGAGGTTTCCTAGCTTTGCACCTGTCAAGTGCTGCAAATAATCGCTGTTCTAAAGCCAAAAATCCCCAAACACAAGCTGCACAGCAGCTGCCAAGCCCAGCGTGTCGGGTATACGCAGGTAGCTGGGCCAAGCGGGTTGAGGAAGACGGAGCCTTTGGTGTGCAAAGTTGAGATGTGTTTTGTTGTGTGGAAACCCCAGGAAAGCCTTGCCATAACTTGAGTTGAATATGGCTCAAAGCGTTTTTCCAACCCTCTCAGCTGGTCTCGCAACAGGCAGTCTCTCCCTTCGCGGATCCTCCCTCCGTTGTGTCTTCAGGTCAGAGGTGTAGCCTCCCTCCGCAGTAATGAGCCACGTTAGGAAAAGTGTACGTGTTTTCTCCGCTCCCCTGTAACAGGAGTGAGCGAACAACGTGCTAACGCTTTTTTGTCAACATGAATTGGCCCCCTTGTTTTGCTGAAATTATTTAGCCATGTGGTGAAATCCATTATTGGGTACTTCAAAATTGAGAAAAAAAAAATAATAAATATGCAGACACTGGAATTTGCTGCTTGTGGTTTAGTTTGTCCCTAATTGATAAGGTTTTTAAAGACAGAACGTCCTTTGTGATTTCCAGAAGTTTCTGTGTCAGTTGGAGAACCAAAACTTGCAGTAACCCATTAGTAGTGAAAGAAAATCTAAAACTTAAAATGATAGGACTGGTAGTAATTTACATATAGTGGGACTGAAAGATGAATTACCCCTGGGAGTCCTTGGTTAAGGCGTGTGTTTGCAGCAGCTTAAGCTTTATCCTGGTAATTCATTTTGATATTAAGCTTCTTGTGTAACTCATTTTGTACTTCCTAGGCCAATACAGATAATTTTAGGATGCATTATTTGAAGAAACAAAAAAAGTGAAATTGCTCGATAAATTTGTTGTACTTGCTCATACTAAACAAGGCAGTAGTAAACTCCATCAAGGTTTAGCATGGAAATAAGCTGTTAGTCCCCCTGCCTCCAACAGGGCTTGCTTTTTTTCTATGGAAAATTACATTAATTTAGTAAGTAATAAAACATGACCTGTTTAGGTGGTCTGAGAACACCTGGACCCCTAAAGTGAGGTGACTCAATAAATATTGGCTCTCTGTGTGGAGTTTCGTACTGTATCTTGGAAAGCCTGGCTTCTAGGACGGACAAAAAAGGAAACTGGGTTTTGCCTGTCATGACAGGACACGATAAAAAGGGCAGCTCTGCTCTCTAAAGGGTTTTTAGCTGTAAGTGACCCAACTATAGGTGATTTGGGAACAATGCAAATGTTCAAGGCTCTGAAATTACCAGTATTCTACCTAGGTGCCTGGCTGTGGCTTTATCTGGTAGACTTCTTGAAAGCATCTTCCATGGAGTGGTTTATCTTTGAAGCTAGCATGAGTTTTAAAAATGAGGGTACTGGTAGAATTAAGTGAGACCTTGGGAAAGAAAACTGTACTTACGGACTTAATTGCATTTTGTATAATCAGTGTCTAATAAACATTAATGAAATTTATCTACTCTGTGAGGAAGGGAAGTATCATCAGTTTTGTTGTAAGAGAATCGAGGAATTAGAACTGGCAAAGGTCCCATAGGAAGTTGGTGGCAGAGCTGGGAAATCGACCCAGCTTAGTAGAGTCCCACTGCAATGTGTAATCCAGCAGCATTACGTTTTGGGTTTTTTTTCACTCTTATGTATGCCAGAGCTTGCAGCTCAATCCAGTCATGTTTTTAAGACTCCGAATTGCATTGTTTGTTCTTATTTTAAAAGAAAAAAAAATCATGGGAGAAATTTCTTTGTCTTTGCTAACATGTATGGAAGGATCTTTGTGTTTGATTTGTGCTAAGAAAAAGCCACTGTTTTTTTCCTGCATGTTGCTTGGCTGTATTCGTTATCATGTTAATCTTATGCATCTTGTTAAACTGGTGGTTAAACCGATGCAAAAGCTGTATGTAGACACATCTAGAAGAGCAAGGAAACTTGTGCTGTTGCTGGTGTGTGTGATCACGTGTCCCTGTGCCTGCTCTGTTATATCCTCTGTTTCTTCTTGCTGTTTAAATCAGTTTGTTGTCTTTTCTTCACATGGTAATCCCTGTAAGATGGGGGATGCTGTGTTTCAATATGTTCATGCAGTTCAAGGAGGACAGAGTCCTGCTCTGCATTGCTGCTGTTGCTCAGTGTCTCGGTGCAGTAAAGCGAGGTGTGAAGCCACATCACTCTTAATCTCCTCGTCATCCTTGGTTGACTTTTATTACTTTTATGCTAGAGAACTCAAACATGGGTCAAAACTGTACCCCTTTTCCATAGATTTAGTATTTCAGTGTTAAGCAGTTGATTTAGGTCTATGACCATGCTTTCAGTTAGATACAGGTGAAGCTTCTTCTTCTCAGTCCTTGTTTTAAGACCACATGGTCCATATGTACTATTCCTATGTTATATTAAGAACAGGGCAGCCTTGCCTGTATACCGATACTCTCACTGCACCAGCCCACAATTTTTGGTTATAGAGATAATAAATATAAGTTGATTATAAGATTATTAATTTTGAATTTTATGGTATTGAGCACTTCATGTCTGGCTCTTTGCTACTTGTTTTTTACACAGAGAATTTAATGTAACAATCAGCTAGTCTTAATCTTTCATACTTGTAACAGTGTAGGACCTTCCAACTCTGTGTGCTTAGGCAAAGATAAATTACATACTGTAAATCTGATGCTGTTTGCTAGTTTTTTTAATTAATAGTGACAGATTAGTCACTCTAAGTGGTTCTTTGAAGGTGCATGGTCATAATGCATGTATCAGTGGGGCTTCTTGGGTGTTGGTGCTGCTTAATATTTTATTCATTGATGTGGATGATGGGATGAAGAGCATCCTTACTGGGTTTGCAGATGATACCAAAGGGAAGAGAGTGTTGGATGGCACAGCAGCCTGTGATTAAGTGGGACCTCAACAAGCTGGAGGAATGGGCCAACAGAACCTGCTGAGGTTCAGTGAAGACGTGTACCTTGAATAGAACATCCCCATGTAACTGTGTGCTAGGAACTGATTGTCTAGGGAAGAGCTTTGTGTATGGGAGCTTTGTTTGTTTGTGCTATTCTTTTTTTTTTTTTTTTTAAAGAAAATAAACCTGGTGGACACCAGGTTGAGTCAGCAGCGTGCCCTTGCAAAAATGAAGGCCAGTGGCTCAGCTGCATTAGCAAGAGTGCAGCCAGCAAACTGATGTAAGCGATTATTCTTGCTGACCATTTGGGAGAATGAAGCTGGAAAACTGTGGCTGGTTTTGGATTCCTGAAGACAAAATGGGCATCGACTAGCTGGAGGGAATCTATCAAATGGCTGCTGAGATGACTGGAAGGCTTGGAGATGTGATCTCATTGCTGTCTTCAAGTGCCTAATTTGTAGCTACAGAGAAAACGGAACCCAGATTTTCTCAGAGGAGCCCAGTGATAGGACAGGAAGCAGTGGTCTGAGAGCAAGACCTTGGTGTAGTAATGGGAACAATGGGGGTAGTGATTTTATTGTAATCCTGAATGGTTATAAAGAAAGAAGTGTTAATGGTGAGAGGGGATAGGTAGCAGGAACAGGTTGCCTGGAGAGGCTGGTAATCCATCGTTGGGGAGTCTCCATCCTCAGATATGCTCAAAACTCAACTGGGCAACTTTGGGTTTTGTTACTGAACTTTAGAGTTAGCCTAGCTTTAAGCAGGTGTTGGAACTGGATGGGAAGTTAAGGGGGACTCTGGAGATCCTGTCTGACCAGAGTTTTCCTATGGTTCTGTACAGCTACCTTGTTGATGAAGGGATTTTAAAGACATCTTTCTATCTGTCTATATTAACCTGCCTTATGCCAAGGCACGTGTAACAAAAACTTGTTTTTTGAGGCCAGGAGACTGTGCCAATCTAGCTCTGAAGCGTGTGTATGTATGTCAGTTCAAGTGATTTATTTTTTTTTTTTTTTGGGAAGAGCTTAGTTGACTGTGAAGAGGAGAGGAGTTTTTGTTTTCTTTTGACTTCTCTAATGTCAAAAGATCAGAGCCAACAAGAACTGGTTTGGAAAACAATCTCCTTACAAATAGAAATGCTCTCAGTGACAAACTACTTCTTTGCTCACACAGCTAGTCTGGAGCACTGCTGTTCCCTTGTTTGTTTTTGTTCAAAAGTCCAGATATTTGTAAATATTGTCTTTGTCCTTTTCTTAGGAAAAGAGGGTAGCAGGATAGAAGCATATATTCTTTCAAATGTTCTCATTATTGAGCAAGGCTAGAGTGCCATGTTTATAATGCTCCCTAGGAGGCACGGTGGTAAAAATGAAAAAAGTTAAGCAAAAAAAAAAAAAAGAGCAGGATCAGTAAACAAGATAATTGTTAACTGTTTACAGACATTTTCTTCCTAAAAGCACAATTTCTAAAATGAAATTACTTAATCCTTAAAGCAGGAATTTCAGAGAATAATTTGTCAATTTACTGTTTTGAGATTTTTGCATCTTGAATGTTTAAGTGCTTTCCATTGCAATTTCAGGAAGAGACAGTAGTAGCTCTAAAGGAGGCAGTTGGACTATAGGATCATTGTAGGTCCCTTCCAACTGAACTATTCTAAAATATTCGATATGTCTTTAACCCTTTATAAGCTTGTTTCTGCCTCTGTGCCTAGAGAATTTGTTCCCTTAAATGTTAACAGGTATGAAAGCTTAGTCTGTAAAGTTGGTGGGTTTTATGATATCCATTCCCTTCTCTTTTCCGAGTCAAGGATTGTGCCATCCTGCCTTTCATCATTGTCTCCAAGGTAAGCTCCTGTGTGTCTGGAATATAATCAGCTATTGCTATTGAATCCTTTGTTATGGACTGATGTTGAAGTAGCGACTTACTCCTAGATATTTATGTCTGTTCCTCCTCCATTTTTTGTTACTTAAAAAATAAGGGTTAAAAGGAAGAAAGTTCGTGTGTATTTACGTATCCAGCCCTCAAGGACAGGTGGCTGATTTGATCTGACACGCACTTAATGATTTAAATGCGGTGAGTGACTGACAAGCTTGACCTGAGGCTGAATGCTGAAAGGTGGCCTCCTACCTCCGTTTCCTTGTAAGCACCCTCAGGCTGCAGGTGTGCCCCAGACTGGGCTTTGGAGCCAGTCCCTACGTAATTAGCTCCACACATGCCCCTCCGAGAGGTGCAGGGGTACGAGTCACTTGACAAGGGTAGAGAGTATGTGAGACAGTCCCTTGCTTTTTTCTTGTCTGCAATAAATATTGTTAAAGGTACTGCTTTATTTCTCACTTTCTTCCTTATATCTTTGTGCATGAAAGTGCTTTGCTATTACCTATCTGGGCATTTGTATGACTTATTAAAGCATATCTACAGAATACAGTTAAAAAACCGACTCTCTTCAGGATCAAATAAAGATATTTGTGTGCACCTCAAGCTATGGTCCAGGCAAGCAGTTTTAAGCCCTGTGTGTTGTAAGCAAGTGTCCTCCCATTTTTATGGAACTAGTGCATGTCTAGCCTTACAGGTGATAAAAGGCAATGCTGCGCTGAATCTGCACAGGTGTGCAAACACAGTGTTTGCTTTACTCTGCTGCAATCTGAATCCTTCACTACTCAAAGTATTTGTTGTCCCTGGAAAACTACATTGTAGTGTAACGTGTATAACACCACGTTAAATATCACGCAATATGTAGGCTGGCTGATCACTGTGAGAAGGGGTGATGATTTTTTTTTTTTTTTTTTTTTTTGCCAGGAAGACTAACTGCAGCTAACAAACCATAAGACTACCCCACCTTGTTACAGGACTGACAAAGCCTACATTGAATAAACACTTGTGCATATACCATTTCCACTGGAATTTTGTCTTGAGGTCATTACCTTCATTAGTGGTCTTGGGGGAAGAATGACCCTTGCTATGGCTTAATTGAATTGCATTGTTCACCCCTGCAGCCAAGGCTTGTTAGCTACTACAGGCTGGCTCTGGTCAGTGTGTAAATACATTGTGGTTAAGTCTTGCTATTAGCCTCATAGAGCTTGTCCCATTTAGTTTTTCATAGAATTGCAGAATGGTTCGGGTTGGAAGGGACCTTAAAGATCATCTAGTTCCAACCCCCTGCCATGGGCAGGGACACCTCCCACTAGGCCAGGCTGCTCAAAGCCCCATCCAACCTGGCCTTCAACACTTCCAGGGATGGGGCATCCACAACGTCTCTGGGCAACCTGTTTCAGTGCCTCACAGCTCTCACAGTAAAGAATTTCTTTCTAATATCTACTTTAAATCTCCCCTCTTTCAGTTTGAAACCGTTACCCCTCATCCTATCATTACACTCCCTGATAAAGAGTCCTGCCCCATCCTTCCTGTAGGCCTCCTTTAAGTACTGGAAGGCCGCTATAAGGTCTCCTCGGAGTCTTTTCTTTTCCAGGCTGAACAACCCCAACTCTCTCAGCCTGTCCTTTTCATCAAATATGTGAAAGCAGTGAAACTGGGATGAGCTAGTTACTACTCATAGATGTGAGTGCCTGTTTGTCTCCTCCCTCCTACAATCTCAGCATTACAAAGGTGAGCTCTAAAAGTTCACAAAGTCAGTGTGCCCTCAGAGCATCATCTTTTCCTCGGTCTTAGGTCCTCCTTGCCTGACGCCCAGACTGAGGCTTGTGGAGGAAAGACTGGGTCTTCTGCATGGGTTCCTAGTTAGGACTGCAGAAATACGGCCTTTGTGTTCCCGCATTCCTCTCTGCAGCCCTTGTTTTATAAACTATACAACTTCTGCCAGTTACCGGAAGTTATTGTATAAGTAACAATCCTAGATGTACTCATGCGACATGGAGACATTAATTTTTTGACAAGAAAAAACAACCGGGCATTGATTGATTGATGTTTTTTTTCTTTTTCTGGAAGAGAGAGACGTGCTGTCTGAGTTGAGGCAAGTACAGTCTTTTTTGGACTTGGCTTGAGTATCTGACAGAGGAGGGTGTCAGTGTCTTAATGTAGCAAACACTTTATAATGCTCAGTTTTGTTATACTGCATTGCTAAAAACACTGCAGCGTCGCTCTGAATACCAAAACTGGGATACAAATTTCTTATTAAAATAACATTTGAAATGTATATAAATATTTTATCTGGAACAGGTGAGGAATTGAAGAATATAATCTGGTTTAGTACAGTGATTCATGATTTCAACAGTACTCATGTATTATACATTTCCATTAAATATCAAGGAGATTTCATAACTGTTTTAAATTGTCCTGTTGAACTGATGCTTCTTCTACTGAGGCAGGTAGCTACTACAGTAAGAGGAATGAAAATCAGGAGTATTGCAGTAGGAAAGCAACGGACTGAAGACATCAAAACCACTACAAAATGCTAGTAACAATGTTTTTTTTTCTGATACCATGTGATTTTACATATTGTTACTGCCTCTGCATGTGAAGCAAGTTTTGGCTGCTCTCAGATTAGTAAGCTTATTTTAGAAAAGAAAAAAAAATCCTGATGTATTTTTAGGGGTGTAAGAAAAGTTCAAGCTTCTGCCTCTGATTTTCCATCCTCTTACTCTTTCTCCTAGGTAGTGAGCTTTTTCGTTCGTGTCCCCTTCTGCAAGTGATGCTGCCTGTTATTTAAAGATAAATAAGAAAAAAAATCAAGAAAACAAAACCCCAAACAAGACAGTACCTTGTAACTAGGGATTCAGATGATTTTTAGTCATTGGCGTTTGCATGTCGGACTTCTGTCACATCAGTTCAGCAATGTCACGTCACTAAAAATATTACAAGCATAGTATTAACCTTTGCAAAATAGATTCAAAATGCTTTTTCAGATTTGAAAATAACAATGCCAGTATGATTATATATTATATATATATTATATATTATATTTTATATATTATATTAATAATGCCGACTCCCTGTCTGAGAACTCCCGAAGGGAGAAAGGGGGCGTGTGGAAGTGTGGCTGTGGCTGGGGTGGCCTCTGTGGTGCCCCTGTCCCCCTTGAGTGACCCCTCTGGGAGTATTACAGTACGCATTTCAGGTGAAAGTCTATTGGAATTAGATTACCAATCAGAGATTCATTGAAGTAATTGAGTACTTATTTAGTGGTTGGGTGTTTTTTTGGTGTTGTTCTCTCTTTCTGGTTATTAAGACTAGTGTAATTGTAACAGCTGAATGTTTTTCACCACTTCAGGTGAACCAAGTAATCTTTTATGGCGCATAGCAAAGCCTGTAAGCCAAAAAATTCCTTTCCCTTTTAAGGTTAAAAGTAGCTGATCACGGTTGCTTTGAATTCAGACATAGAAGATGTTGAGCAGGTAAAAGTAGCTAAAAAATACTATATTTTGACCTATGAAGCATAGGTTGCACTTTGTAGCTTTTCTCTACAACTAGCGTTTCCCAAGTTTCTTGTCTGAAATGGCAAGCTCTGGATTTTCTCCCAGTGTTGGCTCCTGTTGTAAAGTCAGCCTGAGCAGGGGATGACGGGGAGCAGCACGGTGGCTGCTGTGGATGGTCCCCCCTCGCCACTTGGGGGCCCTGGCTCAGGGGAGCGGCTGTCGGGGCTTCCTGGGGTAGGGGTGGGTGCTGTTGTTATTGTATAACGAAGTAACTGAAAGATGGTCTGACTAGCAATAGTCCCGTGTCCGTTTGTCATAAAATATTTGAGCCATCTGTTGCTAGAAAAACTACCCCAGTCTACCACCTGGCGTTTCACTGAGCCTAGGGATTTATTCCAGATAAGCATTGGTTTACTTAATAAATATTGAAAGGGAAAAAAAATGGAGAACAGGGAGGGGAAAAAGATGAGACCATTTTCCTCAGTTTTATTGAGTGCTGAATAATACCATTTGGATCATTGTCTCCTATGGTTCGTGTGTCGCTAAAACCCATTTTCTTTTCATTTTGAAAATTGAGGATGAAGAGTAACATTAAACAGATACAGCACTACAGAGGGATTGGTGTAAAGTTCTGAGCAGTGTATGATTTAATTTGGAGTTGTGGATGGCCACCTGCTGTACTCCTGTTCTTGTGGCAATCTGGCAAGTGGCTGCTGCACTGTTTTGGTGCTTTTATTTGTCGGGTATGTTAGGAACCGTCCAGGAGAGCTGCAGCCTGCCTGGGCTGGCACAGGCTGGTGGAGTGCTTGGCTACTAGCCCTGCGAATGAAGAAAAGAAAAGAAAAAAAACCACAAACCAAACCCAAACCAAAAACCAGCCCCAGACTCCAAAGTTTTTTACAGTCATCACAAAATGCATCACTGTGTTACTATCACATACAGGTACATTATAACTTCATCATTGGATAACTTACTTCCTTTTGCTAATCTTTAAAATAAAAAGGACTTTCCTACTCTTGGGTAATGTAATTCCCAACACGTGTTGCCCCTTGGAGCTGCATTGCCGGGGTCTCGGGGCTGCAGGAGTAGCCGGCTTCTGTTTCGAGGTGTTGGGAGTGGGCTCAGCTCAGGGGAGGACATGTCTCTTGCCATGGGGTTTGTTTTGTTTTGTTTTTAAATTCGGAGTATTTATGATATGTCCTTCAGTGAAAGCAGGTAACACGGTGTTCTCCATCAAGTCATTTGGATAAAAAAACCCAGCCTAGATCTGGCAGCTGTGGTCTGCTGGTGTATCCCTCAGCTTCCTCACACTTCATTCTTTCACAGGCAAGTTTTGGTGCCCTCTAGTAATGTGGGAAATGAATGTGGGAATTATTTAAAATTAATAGGTTTGTAATATTTTACCATTACAATCTGTTTTTTCATCTAATTATTTTTGTTTTGTTTTTTCTTTTTGAGATTCAGTAGTGGTTAGAAAGCCAAAGGATGAAGGAAGAAGCACCCAATTGTGTAATTTGCTGAAATCTATCATAAAGCACTAGATGTAGAATAGAGGGGGTTTTTTTGTATGTGTTATGTTTAAACTTATATAAGAATGGGGAAAGCATTTACTGCAAAATAAGCACTGAAGGAAAAGTATACACACCTGAAAACCTTCTGCTGCAATAAATAACCCAGGCAGTTTCAACCTAATGTTTTGGTTTTGAAATACATTGGCAGTATTTTGTAGCCTGTATTCAGATTCTGATAATTTGAAATGAGTCTTCTTCATTTAGTTGTATTTTAGGCTACAGAAACAATGTGATTTTTGGCTATCGAGGCTAATAGTATTTCCTAGGAAATGCAATCGGAAACATTGGGGAAGACAGGACAATACATACTCCTATTGCCATTTGAAAAGTTATTTGCACTTGCCTGTTGTGATTTTTAAAAGTGCATTATTGACAGATTTCTGTAATTTTAAAAGCAGCAGCAAACTAGGGTTGTGTGGGGTTTGTTTTCTTTACTTCTTTTTTGTTTGTTTGCTTTTTTTCTCGGGGGTGGGGTGGGGTAGGAATTCCTGCTTACAGGGACCAAAATTAGATACTTTAACAAAAAAAAACTAAAAAAAAATAATTAAAATTGTGTTGAGCAACTATCAAAAATGCATTCCTGTGTCAGCTTGTTAACTGACAAATGCTGGCCCCTTGTATTCTTGTTTTGAACGTTATTTGACACATCCTGGAATCTGGAGATTGTTCTGTCTGCACTGAACTGGTTGGCGTTTAAGTAGCTTTCACCTCTCCTGTGGGTATGGATTGTGTAAACAAACAATGTTTCAGGCTTGCATAGGATGTCGAGGCATTTCACAAGTTGACCATTGGATGTTTGGAAGCATCGCGCTTGTGAGATGGATCAGATTTTGCCCCTTGCCTGTGTTCCTGCTGTGCACCCCATTTCCGAGCTTTGGGAAGGAGTGGGTGAAATAAGCCGCTGTGAGAACGGGCTTTTGGCACAGCGGTGCTGGCGGCGTTACAGTTATTTCTGCGGCAGAAATGCTGTACCTTGAGTTATAACAGCTCATGAGCTGCTAACTAAATCACTCTGCAGGGCTGTCTTTTGTAACACCTGACGGTGTGGCCCACCGTACCTCAGCTTGTTTCAAAAGGGTTGACTTAGGAACTGGAAGCCGCCAGCTGCAGCAAAATCCTGCCCTGCTTCTCAAGATAATGTAGCATACGTGGAGAGTATTGATGGTATGGCTGGGCTGCTTCCAGTGCCTGCTGCAGCCCCTTGAAAGCTCGGTAGCTTTGCTTTTTATAACCGGTCTGATAGCGTGGCCTCTGCAGCCCCTCTGTTTTGAACAACGATGAGTTTCACAGTGGGAACTTGAGTGCGCTAAAAGCAGCTCGGTATTGTTGTGGAAATAAATCCTAACCGAACGCCATTTCTCACAGCTTGAACTCATCAGTTTTCCTTAAAATGAAAACTGAGAATATGTTCAGACAAGAAAAAAGCTTTTGGGGTAGTAGTTTTGTTTTGCAAACCATGAGTATGGTTAGGTGCAGGAGAAGCATAGTACGGGCAAGATACTAAAATTTTAAGATGTAGGCGGCTAATATTTCTGTTGGCAGAAAAATTGGTAATTTTCTTAAATTATTTGTTGAAAAAAACCGCACAACTCTGTAGTAAGTATTACTTAAGCTGGAGAAATCTATCAAATGCACTTTAAGTGCATTGAGGTGGATATGGAAAAATGTGTTTTACTTTGACTACAAGTACTTGATAACACAAAAATTGTGAACAATTTGGTAACACAGGCCCATGCCTCGATTCTCTAGTGGTGGACTGTCACTCTAGTTTAAAAATGTCTAGGTGATTGTTTTGAGGAAAAAGAAATAATTGTGAAAACTCTTCGTTTGGATTGATACTGACATCTTGTAAATGCTTGAGTGAAGTTAAATCTACACTGCAGTTAAATCCACAGTTTTCATCGGAGCAGTATATGTATGAAGACTGTATGTTTGATACACGCTCAGCATCTTTCAGGACAATTTACCATTGAGAGTCCGTAATCAGTTTATCTAAAGCACACTGGGGAGAGGACGAGCAGCATGGTTGGGCTCAGCTAAGCTGTTTTGGTGCGTAAGCATTGGTAATAAGCTTCGTGGAGCTGTTGCTATGTGTGGACTTGGGGAGGAGAGTGTGACCGTCTGTTTTCTGGGTGCTTCTCTGAGTTTTTCTTCAGGTAGTTTTGAGTTTTCCATCTCTGACCCATTGAGCTTGAGGTCTGGCCTTGGTGATACTAGTTTGCCAGCTGGCTGGAGCCAGACAATTAACAACTCCTCCTTTGCTCTCTTATGCGTTCTTGGTATTTTCTCTGGAAAAGAGGGTGTCTCTGACACTGCCTCATTTGCTAAAAAGTTTCTTTGATTTAACCTTGTGAAGTTAAATCGGTCGTGAGAAGCAGGTAAAATGAAGTCCAAGTTATTTAAAACCAAACTCACTCCCTCTTAAATGCAAAGAGTTTCGTTTGCCCCTCACATCATATCAGAAATGGCATATTGAGGGAGATGGGTTTACTCATCACTTTGAACATTTGCCAGTTGTCTTTTTGAGGCCGAGGGTTTGTGCAACACTTGGGCAGTGAAAGTCTGAATGTGGTTCATTTTATGTCAGCCAGTTTTTTTGTCTCCGGTGGCTCCAATGTTGTAACACACTTAAAGGGAAAGCTTTGTCCACTGAACTGGAAAAAGTTGTAGCCAGTCTGGCTCTTGTTTCCCACCATCCGAGGCTGGCTAAATTTTGACAACAGGATGATGGTCTGGATTTTGGAACACGATTTTGGTTTTACCGCTTGAGTGACTTTGAACAAGTCACGCTTTACTTTCTGGGGTTGTAAAATTGCGGTAAAGAAGGATATCCACCTCGTGGATATGAGTTTAGAAAAATGATTCTTGGACGAAAGAATGGATTTGTGATCCCTGATGAAAGGTGGTATGTAAAATGCAAGGCAGCATTATTCTGAGCCCATTTTTTTTAATAACAAGCGAGATTATTCTAGCATGCAGTGGGATAGTTGGCTCTAGCATATCATGACATGCTGAAACATCTGTATGTATGCTTACCAAGCTAGCTTCCATGTCTGCATAGTGATACTGAAGTAGAGCCTTCTGGTAGGGGTCTGAAGTGAGCCAGAAGGGATATCAGGTTATTTCCCAGATACCGTGACTTGTCAAGGGATGTTTTAAGACATTTTCTTTTTTTTTTTATTTTATTTTATTTTTAACAAGGAATGTAGTTGCTCTTATGGTGCGCAGTTAACTCTTTTACAAACAGCAAAATTCATTAAACTTAACAGTGTGCTGTAGGTAGTTGAGAAGATAATTACAGCTGCTTGCTTGGGAACAGAGCAAATAGCCTTCAGAAAGTGGGCTTTTCAGGCACCGACTTGATTATATTTCCACTTGCCTCTGGCATGGTTTCTAGCAGACTTATCTTTTTTTATTATCATGCCAGAAAACAGCCTTTGAAATATGCAATTTTATGTTAACTTTGCAGTTTCCCCATCTGTCTGACTGTTCAAATTTGAATTTATTAACTCTTCCAAAATAAAACGTTCATAGCTTCCATTAGTATGCCTGTATTCTCTAATGCTGTACTATCAAACTGGGCAGAGGAAGTCAAGATCAGTGATTTTTTTATTATCTGTGTGTTTTGTGTTATCTATGCCTGGTGAAGGTTGCAGCCACAGTGATGACTGCATCAAAACTTCACTGGAACAATTACACAAATTTTAAATTGTTAAGATGACTGTGCTTTTATTTCTCACTAACAACACTTAGTAGATTGCAGAGCTCTAGCTAGAGCTTCAGACGAACTTATGGATAAGAAGGCCAAATCCTTTTTGAATGGGTTTTAGGATTTCAGCTTGGCTGTTACTGCATTGTGTCAATGCAAATGCACCCAGAAGATGACCCATGCATACCCAGCCGGAGATGCGAGCTGACCATTGATGTGTTGGTCACCCTTCCATTTTGCAAGCCAGAATTGCTTATGGTCAAGAAATGCATTCTGTCCTCTTCCACTTATGCCCTCCCTCCATCTCGTGTATGTTGCTTGGTGGATCTTCTCCTATTTACTCGCTCAGATGATGTCTGGGAAACGAAGACAGAAGATCATGCTTTATGGAAGTAATCTAAAAGATCTCTTTTTCTGCCACCTGCTTTCTCCTTAATGATAATCCACAAACTCTAGAAATGAAGATCTCTAGAGGCCAGCTTTTCAAATCTGCAAGATAAAATTTGAGCGCTTACAAATTCCTGGTTAGGCACAGGTTTTCATGGTGGTGGTGGTAAGTGTGCTCTTTGCCTGAATTTTTTTTTCTTATGGGTTTGTTTTCAAGCAACACAAATAACAAACATGATCCATTTGAAAATGGTGACTGCCAGGTATGACTTTCAGCAGCTGGCCTCACTGGAAATTTCAGTTTTCATATGCATCGTTGTGTTTAGTACAATGGTGATCATAGCTTCTCTTGTTTTTAATTGCTTGCCTAAAACAAATTATAGTTATCAGTTTTGGACGCTTTTGAGTGGGAATGAGGAGAAGATAGGAGGCAAATGTATGACAGAGAGAGGTTAGTAACTGGGTAAAAATTCTGCATTTCCCTAAGTTAAAAGCAAACAAAAACCTGTCTGGCGATGGGGTCAAAAGGAAATAGCTCTGGCCACTTTTTTTTTTTTTTTTCGGAGTTTTAACAACTTGCTGTTCCCTCATCAGTAGAATTCCTGGCATCTGTTCGTAGCCTCTACTTGTTTGTATTTCTGTGAGCTGCATCAATTTCGTGATGGAGTGGAGTGCCGACAACTATGGCTCAGAGGCTGGGCAGGGCTGGCTCTGCTGCAGAAAGGCAACCCCCGGCACAAAACGCACCGAGATTTTGTTGTCTTGTGATCAGGCGCTGGAGTAAATACATTTCTCTGTTCGACAGCAGAAAGCACTTGCACTGCTCTGTTCTTTCAGTTGGCCAAATACAGCACAGAAAATCAAAAAAGCTGGAGTGAAGGGAAGTAGTAAGTAGTAAGGTGGGAGGATCTAGGCGTTTAGGCGGTGTGCTCCGTAGGAAACAGTAATGAATTGCAGGAATGAAGTACATGCTGCTTTTGCCTTGCTGCACGTGTGGCATTAGAAGAGCAATACCATTGGGCATCATCGTATACCTTGGTACAGTATACCATAATAAATACCTTCATATTTATTCAATAATTACAGGAAAAATACATTTGAGGTATCGATAACTTGCACAGTGTGCTTATACTTTGAGATAATCAAATATATAGTAATTTAATTGCTCTGTGAGATATATACTGCAATCATTGCAGGGCTTAATATGCTTTTTCTAGCAGCACTGCTTTTATGTAGCAAACAAAATTCCTGTAAAATATTAGTGCCTTAATACATACATGAGAAGTCCTACTCTGTTAAGCTTAGTTCATGAGAATTGTCTTGGCACACATTTTTGTTCTTTTTTTTTTTTTTTTTAGTTTGGTATGTAACTTGGAAAAACATTATCCGTTGATTGAAGTTATTTTGCAGTATTAAAACAGTGATAAGTAATTGCTGACAGATCTGGACCAGATAACCACTTAGTGAAAACACATCCTAAATGAAAATGTTTTAAATCAAGCTGAGAGCGTATAATGCACAATTCTGAAATAACATGGGCGTGGTCTTAAAAATCTTTTTGATGGTAATTGTAATTCTGCACGTTGTATTCTTAAAAAAAATTTAACTCCTTTGTATCAGTTGAACTGTGAAATTTAGAGCACTTGTTATTCTGTGAGGCACATGTGTGTGGTCTGAGAACTGTGTCAAGTTTGGGGGCTTATTTACATACAGTTATCACACAGCAGTCTAAACGAACGCGTGAGTTGCAGCCTGGTTGTGTTGCTTTGCACTGAGGATGAACTGCCCCGCTCTCCAGGAAATAACGTTATGCAACTTCTTGCATTTTTAATTTATTTTACGTTACTAAATGCCACAGTGATAATAAATCAACAATAATCCATTGCATACCTAGGCGGAGCTTTGTAGTGTTTTAATATATATCTGTAGATGAATTTACGCACAACTGTTGAAACGTGTTGTTTCCGCAAATAGTTTACTTGAGATAGAGAAAACTTGTGATCTTTCTGCTTGTGTATTTTTAAAACAGTATAGCAACTGCTAGTTCTGGCTTTTGGTGTTAAGTTGAAAGCTTGTGATGGTTCTTACAGTGGCTTCAGGTTCTTCTGGGAGAGCATTTAGGAAATCAAGTGTGTACAGCATTGTAATTCAGTCATCCCAGATTGTCAGGCTGGTGGGAATGGGTTCCAGTAGCACTTGTGAAACTTGAAGGCAGGATGGCAGATCTCATAGGCATGGGCAAATCACAAAACATTTCCTGTAATCTGTTCATCGCCCCCTACCTCGCCTTCCTGGCCATCCTTCTTTACATCCCTTCTGCTCTACTTGTTCCTGTATCACTTGCTGCTTCCTCCTTATACTGGTTCACCGTGGTGCCCTCTGTTTTCCATTTCTTGGCCTGGTACACCTGACTGCTGGCAGTGGCTGGCATACATACTCCTAGATTTTCATTTGTTTATTTATTTATCTACTTATTTTTAAAAATGATACTCCCCTCCTTACCCCACCCGCCCCCTCCAAAAAAAAAATCTCGGGAAAATACAATGCACAAGAACCTTGGTCTAAATGGAGAGCGCACTAACGCAGAATGCTGAAGATTCCTTGTTAAGGATCTTCCTCTTTGTACCTGGCACACTAAGGGTAAGTTTGATTAGCCTTCCAGCTATGCAAAGCAACGCAGAAGTAAAACAGCAAAGTGATGAACTTCCAGCAAAAGTGCCTGAACTAGTCTTTAAAATGTTCTTTGGAAACGTTCCTGCCATCTCCGCTGCTGGGGATGGGGAACAAACAGAAAAGACAACTCAGAATGAGTGATTTGAAGTGCTAAAGTCTTTTTAAATGTGGATTTTTCATGAAGAATGGTTGAATGAGAGGTCCCCTCTGAGTTTAAGCTTTCATTTACTAAATTAGGCAGACTCTTACTTTTACTTAATAGTTACATCATCTTTATTGAAGTCAGCATTACAAATAACATGGAATATAAATGAGAAATATTTCATCCAACTACCAGCACGCATTTCGATGTGCTGCAATGATGTGTTTTGTTTTGTATCAGTAATCCTTGATTCATTTAGAGCAACAAATTCTTTGGATGGAAAATCAGGGGTTGTTTGTTCCTTCCCCCTTTTCTTCCTTCAGTGTAGAAGTGGATGAAACGTTTTGAGGGTTGGAATGGAGATCAGGTGTGTTAACAGAGAACACTGTTAACTTAGGTAGATTAAAGGATCCACAGTAAAGACTTCAAGTATGATAATTCTTCTTTTACAGCCCCCTTCAGTCTTTATCTAGATATGTGCTGCTGAAAGACGTAGATAATAACTAACCAGGTGGGTATGAGGACATTTAGTATTTAGAAGAGCACTTGAAAATTTTAAGTGAAAGGTTTTGTGTATTACCTAGACATATTCTATTGCTGCTGGAAAAGGAATATTTTAGCGGTCTTAGTGTTCACCTCCCCCCCAGTTTTAGGTTGTTGAGGGTATAAAATACACAGTTAGAGAAGGTATTTGGTAGCTACACTGGCAGCATCCCTGTTGAAAGATTCTTTACACAGAATTACAAAGGCCTTCATTTGTATTGCTTGCTCACTGAGGGTTTTTTTGCTTGTCAGTCCTTTCTGAAGCTACTGATGAGTACTTAAGACCCTATTTTAAGGGGAAGGAGAACACATGAGAAGCAACACAATTCAAATGCAGTAGGTGCCCTTAATTAGTACAAGAAGAGTTCAAGGTCTCTTAAATTTGTCTAATACGCTTAGGGTAATAGATCATAGAGTGTTCAACGTAAGAACATACTAAGCATGCAAACACATACTGATGTGACCTCTTATTTTACCAGTTGAGTTTTCCCTGAGGCTAACTGTTGTGTACAGTACCATTGAGAGGCCATCTGAGGGATAGCCGTTTTGTTTTCATGTAAGATTTTACAAAGTACTCTTCTACTCCACGTTGTAAGGTTATTCTTGGTTTGTCTGTAGTCTGATAAAAGGGTTTCCACCTCACAGTGGGTTTCACATGTAAATGCTTCCAGGTCTGAGCTGGTAAGCAGCATTGCAGAAGCCGTCCACCCCGCACCCAAGGTAAGGGGTTGCCCCCTCCATCTTACTATTGTAAGTTTCCAAACCGTTTAACACAGACAGATCCACCTTGTTGTGAGGTAAGGAATTCTTACCTGGCTGACATAGAATCATAGAATCATAGAATTGCTGAGGTTGGAAGGGACCTCTAAGATCTTCAAGTCCAACCTTTAACCTACCCTGACAAAAGCCACTTCTAAACCACGTCCCTGAGTGCCCCATCTACCCTTTTTTTAAACACCTCCAGGGATGGTGAATCCACCACCTCCCTGGGCAGCCTATTCCAATGTTTAATAACCCTTTCAGTGAAAAAATGTTTCCTAATATCCAATCTAAACCTCCCCTGACGTAACTTGAACCCGTTTCCTCTTGTCCTATCACTCGTCACCAGGGAGAAGAGGTCAGCCCCCATCTCTCTACAACCTCCTTTCAGGTAGTTGTAGAGGGTGATAAGGTCTCCCCTCAGCCGCCTCTTCTCCAGGCTAAACAACCCCAGCGCCCTCAGTCGTTCTTCATAAGGTTTGTCCTCCAGGCCCCTCACCAGCTTTGTAGCCCTATGTAGACATGAATTGTTTGGCTGAGACCCCATCAGTTAGAGCCCCCAGAAAGCTTCGCCTTTGAGGCCTCAGCTCTAAAGCAAATTGACATAAGTTAGTTTCTACAACAGTGCAGCCCTAATATCTCACAGGCCTTGGGGGAAAAAGAACACAAATGCTGAAAACTTGCATTCAGAATAATAAATTTTCCTTGTTTAAAAACTCTTGCTGGCAAACTAGAAATTCTTATTTCAGCTTCTGCTGTATGTCTTGCATTACTTGAGTATTACTTAATTACTTGAGTATTACTCAGGTATCTAGCATACTGTACTTTTTCGAAATTAGATAATGTGTTTGCGTGAACAAGTTACTTCCCCGCCCCCCCTCAGTTTTTCACTGTTTACTCTTGTGAAAGTATATGTGCACATAATAAATACTGCAAAAGGAAGATTTCTAGCATCTGGTACTTTTTATGACTAGAACTTTACATATGCTATGAGTTGTTCCTTAATGTGGTAGGAGCTTCATGTTTCCCTAGATTTTTCAGAGCTGAATTTAATTCTTATTTAGTGAGCAATACTCGTCAGTGAAGTTGTTTTGGTACTTAGGAGCTTTTGTTTTGATAAGGATGTCCCCTAACAGCAGAGTTCAAGATCAAATGTTGACCGTCATAACCACAGTTCAAAATCATCTGATGTCTGTCTTGGGTCTTTAGCCTACTCAGCACATTCAATTTATTGTAAATATCGCTTTGGTAGAAACAAGGCCAGATTTTCTGGAGGCTCGCATATACAAGGGTTAGATTTCTGTGTTTCACGTGGACTGCCTTTCCAGCTTTTACTTTGCCTGCTTGAGATAAGTTCACTCTGTCAGAAATTTTTGTGGATGTAATGGTGCCTAAAATCCTGCATCACTAACCCCAGGTTTCTGAGAGGAATAGCATGAACTAATAATGTTCAGACAGTTGATGGTTGGTAATTGCCCGCCTCTAAGAGAGGCTGCTAATTCTTTAGAATACAGAGTTATAAATGTTGCGTTGGCCATTTGAGTATGTTAAATAATTAATAGAAACTGTGGTTTGGGATAACAAGTAACAAAAAGATGAAGTTTTTCTGTTGGGCCTTACTTACCTGTGATAATGTCAAGTTTTGTGCACTCTTTAAAAAGCAGGTAATTAGAAACTTTGCTGCTCTGCTGCTTCTAGTTGCTGCAGGTGGTGCTTAAAAATTCTTGATGCCATACAGTGGTGTTTGCGTTTCTTCTGAAAAGTTTAGTGTCTTTAGAATATTTTCTAAACAGTGCTTTTTAAACATGCATTAGAAGTAGCTGGGAATATTTAGCCAGATAGCTGCTCAGGCATGTAATTTTTAAGGCAAAAGTCAGATTTTTCTTGCACAGCAAATGACTTGTTAAATAGCTGGAAAACAGCAACTGAACTGTCAGTTTGCAATTCCATTAGTTTTGTTCTTTACCAAGAAATTTTTTTTTTTTAACCTTGTACAAACAGTGCTTTCCTCAGCTTCCAGAAGAGATTTTTCTTCTGTCTTCAAGTAAAGCCATGACCTGTGATGATTTTATGAGAATTTCTTAAATTCATACCGTACGATCATATGATCTTATTTTCCTGTAGTTCTTTTGCTGAATGTGATAAGACCCTCTCTATTTTCATGCTGTTATCGTAGCAAACAGTGACGATGGTCAGTAAAACTGAGAAGCTCTCCTTCCCTCCCACTATCAGTGGCGAGGAGTCCTTGTCCATAGTAACTTCTACTTCACTCTTCCAGGAAGTGCGTTTGTAAACAGAGATGTATCTCGTTCCCCCTCCCCCCCATTGATTAGCTTTTTACTGGGAATGCAAACAAACTGGTTTTGCTATTTTTATATGCAACAGATGGGCAACTTCTGCTGGAGTGAGATTTGCTTGACAAATGGAAGTTCAGGGTAACAAGGTGCCTTCCTACGCAACTGTTTGTCCCTCTGCCCTGTTTGGACTGTTCATCTGGTTTCTGAACTGAACAGCGTTTTTTCGGAAAACTTTAAATATCACATTTAAGTGTGTCTGTATTTTTATCATAAACATTGTTCTACCCAAAATGAGATGATACTTATTTTTGAACTGCCTGTGCCCGGTGAAGATGAAATCATCATTTCAAACTGATAGTTTGATAAGGATTAGTGAGTTATGAAGCTGATTCTTTTCAGTGGGGAAAAAAGCAGAAAATGATACAAAATGAGGGTTACATAATCTAGATTTTTGGCAAAGACAAGCCAATGTTGTTAAGGAAATACCTATGGTGGAGAACCCTAAGAATAAGGGGAAGGCTATGTATATTAGAACAAAAAAGAGAGATCTTACCAATTTTGAAGCGGTGCTAAGGATGTACAGTGAATGTACAGTGAATATACATCCTTAGTATATCCTACATATATTTTTACAAAGTGTATAAATCTGCTAAGTTTTTAAATGCTATAGGCAGTGGTAACTGTTGATGGATGATAAATTTAACAAATCTCGGAATGCTGAGAAAATTCCATCAGACCAGGAGAATGCTAATACTGGGTTAATACTAAAAGAAACAATAACAACAACAAAGTATGATGCTTCAGGGTGTTGATTTAATCAGAAGCTCTCTTTATCCTAGGGAGAGCTGAATGCTAGGCAAAAGATCCGAGAGCATGATTTATAGTCCGTAGAGGAAACTGTTGTTGATAATCACGGAAAAAGCGCTTGATGTTGCTTGGGCTTGTACAGAACTGCCAGTCTGGTATTGATGCCCCTTCTGAAACAGTGGCCGATGGTCATGTGGCAGGTGGAGTGCTGCATTTAAAGAAGGAAGGGTACATATAGCTGGGGAGTCTTGAGAACAACAGGAAAGAGAATATAGGCTTTCAAACAGCTCCCAGACACTTTCTGTGGTACAATTAGGAATTGAAGTGTGTGTTGTATGGACTGGATAAATTCTGGAAGATGGTGGCTGGATAGATACCGACTATAGTCAGCCTCAGCAGCGATTTTTCTAAATTAGCTCTATATGACTTCCTTTTGTAGTAACATACAGGAAATACTGATCGGGGGAAACTGCTGGCATCTTGAACAGTTTCTCTTCAAGTCGTGCATCCCTTTTAATGTGCCCAGCCTTGCAGAAATAAAATTCATAATAAGAATCAAAACATTTTGGGTTGTATTGGTCAATATTAAACCTGAAAAATGTGTTGCAAATTCTCTAATATCAGGATGCGGAATACCAATAGAGTGGGAACAGTTTGTAACATACTAGTTAAGCTGTACAGCAAGTTGAAAACGCAGAGAGTATCGTTGCCCGTTTTGGTGTCAAGGTCAAAGGCACACGGTTTAGAATACAGAACATGAAATGAGGGAGTTGGCTTTTTAAAATCTATAACTTTTGAGAGTTACGTGCAAACTCTCAAATTATTCATGTACTTTTAGAGCTTGAGAAGTCCTATTGAATGTTACAACTCATTGTGAGCACCACACACGCTCTGTTTTGTGCTTTAAAATTGATAAAGCTAATGTATGAATAATAAAATATTTATCTGCTTACTTTTTCTTCTGAGTTACTTTTTAAAGCAAAAATTGTTAGAGGCACAGTTTGAGATAAGCTTGCTGCAGCAAGTAATTCTTTTCTATTTTTGTTTTCTAATTTGATACCTGTATAATATAAAATTTGACACTGTGATTTTCTGATAGTTGAAGACATTTCAAACTGGGTGGAAACACAGTATATCTGTCTTGGTGTTATTTTAGGTACAACTATTTCCATAGAGAGGGAAATAATTCAGAAAATAAGTATAATAGTGCAATATCTCTTTAAGCTAACCTTGATTTACGCATAGGGTCTTGTCTGAGCCTGCCTAATTCCCGTCAGAGGGAAGAGGCTCTTGCATATAACATCTGATAGCTTTTTCAGAAAGCGGCAAACACTGGCAGAAATCATGGAGTAAGTGGATATTCCGTAAATTGATATATATTGTGAGCAGAGGCGGAAAGTAAGAGTAATTTTTGGTACACTCGTGGGAGTAGGGAGGGAGAATGTAGCTGTAACAACATTTTAAGGAGAGTGCATCGAGAGTGAAGGCTCTCAAGTGTTCTGAAGGTCATCAGAATAGATCTGGCCTTCACTTGACCCATGATCAGGGCACAAAACAGGGTAAGAGCTTTAATCTAAAAAAGTGCGGCACTATCTAGCTCTATGGAAAGGGATTATTAAAACCAGGTAAGCAACCTAAGATGTTCTACTCCTTAGTGGTTTATATTGTTAAATCTAAGATGACTTTAAAAAAAAAAAATCCATCAGGTTGAGCTGCTGATAAAGGTGATGCTGGACTTACCTTTTTACTTCTGTAATTGTGTCGTCTATTTTGAAATATGTATGCAAGTAACGTGTAAGTACTTGCTTACTGTCCCATACTGAAGAATTTAACCTGCCTTCTGCTGATATCGTAGGCCTATATCCCACAAATACAGGGGTTTGTGTCATCTTAAATAAGGTTAACACACACTTTGCTCCCCCAAGTACTAGAGAAATCTGGA
Source organism: Chroicocephalus ridibundus (assembly GCF_963924245.1). NCBI lineage: Eukaryota > Metazoa > Chordata > Aves > Charadriiformes > Laridae > Chroicocephalus > Chroicocephalus ridibundus. Next base: position 70,454,197 of record NC_086285.1, on the reverse strand, counting down.
GTGTTTTTTCTGATAGCAAGATATGTGAAAAGTTGATGAATGGGGCTCAGATTTTGAAAAGAGCTTCAAGGAGCACAGCGCTCAATTTCCCAATTTGAACTTTATTGAAAAGAAAAGTTCTGACTCCCTCTGGCACCTGTTAAAAAAAACAAACTTCTGCTTGATGACAGAGGAAGATCTTCCCGTGTGTAGACTGTTCAGAATAAAGGCTCAATCACTGTAAGAATTACCTATTTAACACTTTGAATCTTTGTATATAGGCTGGGTTAGGAAAAAATCATGATGTTTATTAATGAAGTAGTATTTCAAAGGAAACATATTATACACTTAGTGCAGTCAGAGTGTGAAAAATGTACTCGAGTCGCTATGGAAATTTGGAAGAAATCTTTTAAAGAAAATTTCAGAGGCCTAAGTTGTGCAGTTAGCATTTCTCCCATCCTCTCAAATTCGGACGTGTTTGAGAACTGTAGAACAGAATTTCTTTGAAAGTGCTGGTAGGTGCAGATGGATTTCTTTTCCAAATTTTCATAACAGGGTGATCATTTCCAGTGAGATTCAGTAGAATTCTGAACTGCATTAAGTGGGCTTAATGCAGAGCGTTGCGTTATTTAGTATTGTTTCCTGGTGTGAGGTGTCTTCAAGTCTGCAGAGATGTATATGGTACTAAAAATAGAAACCAATTAAAAATGTGAAGTGGTTGCATAGGAAATGCTGTTTGAGCAATTCATATTGCTTAGAGGTATTTAAAGGTTGATGATATCATCATCATCTTCCGTTTATATGGTATAGAGAAACTTGAATGTTATAACTTTTGCATGAATTTACTATGTGTCTGAAGTCCAGGGAGAGAGCTTTAACACTGAGGGCCTTTCTCATAAAGCATTTAATAAAGGCACAGATCTATCATACAAGTTTGTGAGCCCCAGGAACATGCAGCCAGAGTCTACCTCCATCTCCCGTACAGTCCTGTGGGTGCTCACTCCTCAGAAATGGGACGGAGAAAAAGATTAGAGATTGTCACAGAAACTTTGGCTGTAAAGCACTTAGCTCATTTTGCATAGGAGTTGCAAAATAACCTTTAAAACTTAGTCCTTGCTCTCATGATACATTATTACCGTTAAAAAAGCCACTGATCAATTGCATACTGTAATGAGGCCTTTCTCCTGACATTCCTGATGACCGGGATGGGAGATAAAACTATGAAATTCTGGTCAAGTGTGGTTTACTGTGCTCAGACAGTTACTGCTGGTAATTATAGGCTGCAAACTTAGTACTGGGTACTGTTAGAGTCTGCTGCTTCTTCAAAAATAGAATATTCCTTCTATGTGTGTGTACAGGTAAAGAGGTGGTATTACTGATCTGTGATAATTAAAGTTTATGGGAAACTTGGAAGGAAAAAGAAAGGAAATAGAGCTTTCGGAGTAAAGTAGTTGTCATCACGTGCATATATTTATATCCAAGCCGCATTTGATTGCTGTTTGTTAGAGATGTTTAGTGTTAGACGTAGGAGCTAATGCTTGTTCCTTGAATCCTTTAAATTGTTCTGGCCTTTCAGATGTGCATGTGACCTAAAACTTCCATGAGCCCATGCATTTATTATTATACCTATGAAATGCCTGGCAGTGTATTAAACTTGTAGAATATTATCTATTGCAAAAACTACTAGAATGATATCTTGGTTATATTAGGAGACATTCTTAGGCAGGCTAATATGCTTAGAGAAATTACTCCTTCAGCTCAGATAGAAGTTACAATTTTTAGCTCTTTAAATAATACATTTTGAACTAGATTTAGATGGCTAAACTGGTATTCATTTCTTAGAGCTACTTCTAGGGCTTGCCTCTCTCTCTCTCTCTCTCTCTCTCTCTCTCTCTTTCTCTCCTTCTAATGTTTTCCCAACCATACACATCAAAAAGCCTAAACCAGAATGGAAGCAAGTGTTCTGCATAAATTGTTAGTGACTTGAGCAGATGTAGCTGCTCTGATCAGTCCCACTTCACAGTGGGAGTGCACTAAAGCCATCTTACCCTGCTTGATGCACTTTTGAGCTTCCTGCTTTCTAATAGCATCTTCTCCCTTCCCATGCTTAAGCATCGGTGCCGACAACTGAGTGGAGAGTTTTTCCAGCAGTGTACAGGCAAAAGCAAAGTGCAGTCGTCCTGCAAGTCACCTGGGAATTCCGTTTTTGTTTTGTTTTTGATAATGTGATTAAAAATGCCTGAGTTGAAAAAGACAAAATCATACTACTTTTCTTTAGAAGTAGGACTAGCTTCTTCAATAATTGTCATACGTTTCTGAATCTGTTCAGGTAACCCCAATCTCAAAGCTTCAGCCTCTTAAGAACATAAATAGTAGTATCTCTCAGTTTTTATTGTAGCGTGCATGGCCCTTCTAAAGTGTCAAGTTAAAGCAGTGCAGAAGTCCGTTGCTTTGAGGAACTGTGATGAATTTGTGTGAGCGCAGAAGTACTAAGATATTCTACCAGTGCAGTAACTAGATTATTTTGTCCAACAAATGTATATGTCAAAATGTAGTCCATGGGGAATTGTTTGGATCTCTACCGTTCTCTTAGGTGTGGTATAAAACAAGGAGAAATTAAAGATATTAATGAAGAGTTAGTTAACATAACTTCATAATCTATTGAGATATGGCTGTTGGCTAAAGTCTGTTGCAAAGAATGCGAGGTGGATGATGAGGACCATGAAACATGAGCCAACTCTCATGAGTCACTCTCAGTTATGAATAAGACAGACATGACCAAGAGATGGAGGGTCTTTACCTGGTGGGGCTTCACCTGGATTACTGTATTCTGGGTGCAGTAGAGGCAGTTGAGAAATGTAAGGAGACTTGGAGCAGGTGCATTGCAGGACTACTAAAATGGTCAGGCTGTCATCAGTCTGGCACATAGGAGGCTAGTGAATAATCTAACAGTAGTCTGTAATTACCTGAAAGCCAACTGCAAGGATTATGGAACCAAGCTCTTCTTGATCGGACCAGAAAACATAACAAGTGGCAGCAAGTTTTCTGGCTTTGACTGGATAATGATGTTGTCAGTAGTCCCCTTGTAAGCGGGAGGTTAGGCTAGATGACCTCTAGAAGTCCTTCCCAATCTATACTTCCCTGCTTCTATAAAAAAGAGGTTAAACAGAGAGGGTAAAAGACAATATACTGTATAGTTTGTTACTTCTATTGCTATTCAGATACTATGATCATGAATAGGAATTAAACAGTACTCATCTCTTTAGATTAGAGTTTACGGGGCTTTACTGGAAGAGTTTAATGATTTTTTTTTTTTTTTAAAGTAAAAAGTTTAATAAAAATGTGATGCAATGCAATACTGGCAGAGTGAAGGTTCCAGTATTTAGGAGCTAAACCTCCTTTTTTGTTTCTGCTCTGTTCTTTGTTGCTTGTTTCTGTTTCATCGTGCCATGCGAAATCCTTATCTATTGCAGAATTCCTGACAAAAACTAGGCACAGTGTGGTTGCTCACATACTGTTTCCGTAAGGGAAAAAGAACACGCAGCTTACGGTTTTGAAAAACCACTTCACAGAGTTTTGTTCCCTTTCCTTTGTTGGATAGATTCTGACAGTCCTCTGTGCACATATGATGAAAACTATATTTAGTGGCTCTCTTTCATGTAGTAGTCGCAGCTACCTGGTTTTGAGTAACAAAAAGCCCTGATGGCTAGAATTTTGGCTGCCTTTCAAGTCTGTGGCTTTTCTTCCTCAGCTGCCCTGATGGTGTCCAAGACAAAATGAGTTGGTTCTTAGCTCCTTTGTTACCTTTGGGTTTTTTTGTTTTTTATTTTTTTATTGTATTTTTTTTATCAGGATGTCCCATGTCAAACACAGCATAGAAACCTTCAGGAGTGTTGTTCTGATGACGCAGTAGAACAATATTGTCGGTACCACATCTTGCTCTGTGTTTAGGCCATGTAGATTCCGCACCCTTTTTTTATGGATCTTCACCTTTCTTAGCTGATGGGAAAAAATTCCTAGTGTGTCATACTTACCGAAAAAAAGAAAAATACTCACAATAGCTTCTAGAACAGCAGCCTCTCTTGATGATCCTTTTCCAGTTTTGTAGGTAGCCTGTTACTGAGAGGCATACTACACGTCTGGTGAAAAAAATCAGATTATATAATTTTCATTCAACACTAATTTCATTTTTTAGCCGTTGTATCAACAAGGTTTTATATTACAAGCACTGGCCATGCATGCATGTAACTTGAAGCCTGCCTGGACTTTGAACTTGAGAGGCAGTGTAGGATTTCACAAATTGATTAGAATAATAGTATGCCTTAAACTGTACTCCTTTTATGTTTAAAGAGATGAATAGAATTAAAGTGGGAAGATTGGGAAGCTAAAGTAGAATAAAAGGTCAGTTAACAAAACATGAGAGAGAGATATGCCTCAAATACTACAATAGAATATTATAGTTCCTACAGGAATGTGTGTTGAAAGAACAGAGGAATAGAGTAAGAGTCAAGTAAGTTATATAAAAGTTCACTATAATGATTTTGATTTCCATTTCTTTAATCTGTCAGAATTTTAATGTCCCTTTCCAAGTGAATTTACAGGAGATTTTCTTTTACTGTTTTTGAGACCCGTATCTCTGATTAAACAGCCCATCTATGTATGCAAAAAGAAATTCAGAAGAGGATTAAAGTCTTCAGTTTGAAGGGGGAGAATGAAGTCTTGCTTTTTTAAAGTGGTAGAAAGAATGTAATAATGCTTGCACTTGAAGGAGGAAAGTAGTGGTAGAAGATAAAGAGAAAATACAAAATTGCTGCTGTAGGTTTGGAGCTACTTCTGCTTTTTCTGAAAACTCTCTCAGCACTGTGATTTCCTTAAATCCTTGCTGAAGAAAAGCTAGCATGAAACTGGAGATGTGGAAAGGTGGTGAAATAGTTTTTAGAACCTTGCTACAACCTGTCTTGTACGTACCAAAGGACATAAAGCTTCAAGGATATTTTTTTTTTTAAAGTAATTCCGGCTTTTGCCACCTGCAGCACTTCCCCGGCAGTGTGGTTATCAGCAGCCTCTGCTTTTGCAAGGCTGAGTGGGCAGAACTTCAATCTGTCCGGTACTCTGTGCCTCAAAGAAGGCCAGAGTTAACGTTACTCATGCCGTCAGCAGAGAGCTAAAGATCAGAAGTGAAAGGAGGGGGTAAGAAAAAGCAGCCAGTCCTGGGGATGGCCAAAGTTTTGTGCACGTTTACTTTTAATATCTGGCTACGTGCATTGATTGAGATAACCTAGAAAAATTTCAGTCAGCAGTGATATTTTTTGTTTCATTGTAAGAAAACAGTGAAGGTCAGGAACATAGCAGTGCATCCTACCAATAATGTGCTTAAAGGCAAAACTCATAAAACCCGAAGTCTGCAGAGCAGCAAAGGGAAATGCATTGCCATTTTATCTGAAGAAGAATGGGAGGAGCATACGCTGTTGTGAAATATCGCTGAAATGAAGTATTTCTCAAAGATTTACCAAGTATCTTCTACAAACCATCAATGTCACCTGTGAATAAAGTATCTGTGTTAGCTAGTGAAGGTCTGATGGTGTCGAACAAGTCCCAGCAGACCGTGCTGTTCGCCTGACTGGAGGTGGAGGTTGGTTTGAAGCGGTGAGTGGGTGTGTTGGTGCCTGGTCTGATACCCCCCCTGCAGATTGCCAGGTCCCAGGCTGTTTAACAGGCTGAGGACAAACGCTGTCACTGGCAGAGAGGGATGCAGCAAAATCTATATGCCTTACTGTGTGCTTATATCACTGATAGTACCTGTAGGGAAGTATCCATAACTTCTGACTTGATGCATAGGAAACTCTTTTTCTGGGCTCCTTTTTACTAGGCAGAGAGAGACTCTTTTGCAAAGCGAGCTGAAGCATCCTAGTTGTCCTTCTGCTGAGAATTGCTCTTCGGAGGAATGTTTCTCTTGACTAGAGAGGTAATTACTTTTTTTGGTATAACTTTAATTGCCCTGATATTTCTAGAAATAACTTCTCATAATCAGTGTACTCCATCCGCTACAAAGCTCCACTGGTCAGGGAGAATCTCTTGTTAGATTTTTTTTTTGTATACTGAAGGAAGGAGAGGGAAGAAAAAAAGAAGGGATAGAAATAGGAACAAGTTTTAGAGATAGCACCTAATCTCAGCACTTTCTAGATGAAATTTCCTAAACTTAGTCTCTTCTTAAGGCACTAGCCTGCCCACTCCAAATATAGTAGGAAAGTTTGATTCAAGTGAGATTAGGGCCAAAAATATAACCCTCAAAGCCTCTATGTCATTCCTGCTTTAAAAAAACCAAACCTATTCTTCCACAGGTCAGCAAGTAGGTCTAGAATTGAGTTGTGGGAAAAGCTTTCCCAAGAGTGCTTATCATTTGGGTGGAAGGGTTTTAATTGAGCCCAAAAGCTACGGCATCTGATCAGGAGCTTACATCCTGGTTAAGAATATAGTCTGTGGTGCAGGGCAAAGCTCCTCCTGGTTTGAAAGTTTGTACTGATTTTCTAGTATTTTCTGTTGTATGGCAAGATCCCTCAATCTTTTAAATAAACAGGGAAAAAGTAAGGCTGGTAAGCTTTAAATTGTAAGGCTGGTAATTTTCAATTACAGGTTTTGCGAATTTGCATTAAAGTTATGGTATACTGATTTTTAAACTGGTTTTCTTAATCATCTGGAGGCACTGCAGCTGCCCTCTAACCATTCTTGTGTAGCCTGCCCAAAGGTCATCCTGGTAGATCTCTGTTCTTGTGGAAGGAACTTCCCCTCTGATGTTGGTGAATTCAGCCTTGCTTGGGGCTACAAAAACTACCAGCCAGGGCCAAAGTGAGATTTAGTATTTATTCCTTCATCCTATCCTCTTCCTGAATACATCCTGGTCTGTTTTTTCAATTTGATAAAATCTGTGTACTGTTACTTTGAAAGCCTTTGCAGGAAGAAAAGACCATCATCACCACTGAAATACTGTGTTTGTGTAATGATTGCCCAAGAGTAACTGTTGCGTCTTCAATTGCTGCTTATAAAGTTACGTTTACAGAAAATTCGAGTAGAACTCTGGCGCAGATCTGCCTTGGTCTGGAGTTTAAAATGAGATAGACTTTTGCAGACAAACCTGCAGTCACTTCACTTGCATGCCAAGTAGCTGAATGAAAACAAGTTTCCATTCAAACCAAGATATTAGAGCTAATGCAATAAGCTGTGTTGGGAAAACTCCCTGGAGCTTGGAAGCAGCTGCTAGCCCATCATTCTGGAGTGTGGAATGCAAGGGTCTGCCGTAAAAGGCTGATGGATGTGTTGTACTTGTGTAAAGCAGAAGTTTGAGTACTGCATTCAAATGCAGCTTTTCTGAGAGCGGGGAAGATGCGAGAAGTGTAACGCCTGTTCATGTAGATACTGCAAATATGCAATCGTAGATAGAATACACACTTTCTTCCCCAGATATTTCCTCTCAGAAACTTAGGGAATAATTTGATATGTAGCATACAAGTCTTGGGGTTATTCTCTGAGCTGACATTTCACTTCCTATAAAAAGCTCTGTTGGAGGAGAATGTTTTTATGCTTTTATTTTATTTATTTTTGCTTGGAGCACATCTTAACAATATCATTTTTGAGTCTGATGGAGCAAGCATTTATGTCGTCTTGAAGTATTTTCAGAAAAGACATGCTTGCTTTTGTCAGTAGGAGAATGTGCAACTTATTTTTCCCCTGGAGTATTTACATGTTACCTGATGTTTTTTGCCAAAAGGAGACAAGTTCAGAGGGTGCAGCATAGCAACCAGAGGGCTGCTTTGCTAGAGATTAGTCCTCAAAGAGCAATTTAGTAAACTCTAAAAATTAGCATCAGCGTGTTCAAATGAACTTTATGTCTTCACATGCCTCACAAGGAAAACACAATAGTTCTTTGGGGGCTGTGGAAGTGTACGAGGAAGCTGACAGGCCTAAGTAGACTCAAGCGGTTCTGCTGAGATAATTTTAACAGCAATGTAACTCATAATGTTGGCAAGTTTTCCTCAGGTTTTCCAGATGCCTTTGACTATGGGTCTGCCCCAACCTCAAAAGCGCAACATGTATGAGTTTCTTACATCCTTCTTGCTTTTTATTCATCCTTGCTGCTCAGCGTGTTGCAACCTGTCTCAAAGGTTTCACAAGACTGGTCAAGCTCACCCTAGATGAAATGAGGAGTTCCCATGTCCGCCTCTTTTTTTTTATGGTTCCTTCTCAACAGCTTTCCCTTGACCATTGTTTCAGCTCTACTGCTGCCCTTCTCCCACGAGCTGACTTAACAGAATAAATTGGTTCAGAAACCTGCAAACTTGGCTCAATAGGTTTCTCCTATATCAGTGAGTTAAACAGGGGCCCTGGAAGGGTCCAGTGAGCTCCAGAGCTTGGAGCAGAGGAGAAGTGATGCCAGATGGCCAGAAATGAGAAAGAGAAGGGGTTGGAGTTGGAGAAACGTGGGAGAAGCAATAGCAGAGGGGGAGGATGGGAAGCAAGCCTTTGGGTAGTAATGAGGCATTAGATTGGCTCAAAGCCTGTAAAGAGACAGTTTAAGATACCATTTGTAACTTTTCGAGCAGAAAATAGCTGTGTGATTATATGGATTTTCAGGAATGTATTCCAGATGCTATACAGACACTATCTTTTCATTCCAGGGGTGTTGCGCTCTCTTTAAAACTCGTGGCTTCTGCTGATTAGTTCAGCAGATGAGACAGTTGGAAGATCTTTCACACATTTGAATCTTTAGCCAAATAGCATTTCTTTTTCCCCAGAGACATCACAACATCATTTCTACAGCTCGGGAAGTCGTATCCCCCCATTTTACTTTTTATGACCTTTGGCAGCCTGATCTCATCATATAACCAGCTCATGCTGTATTCAGCCAGAGCTGCCCTAGCAAAACGTTTTCATGTATACTAACATTTCTTTGGGCGTTTCTAGGCACAAACCTCGTGTTGATTTATGGCTTCACACCTTTCTGAAATGCCTGATGATGGATGTTGTGGATTTTGTGTAATGGAAGGCCATGAGAGGGGCCTGAGTAGACTACACGAGTGCATTGCAGAACTCGATTTAACTATACATGTGTTAAAATGGAAGTCGCCAGGCTTGCGCTGGTACAGTAACAGGGAGAGGAGTGCTGTGTTTGGTAGAAATAGCTCATTGGTGTGAACACTTAGTTGAGAGTATAGGCAGTTGTCATCTGTCTAGTAGGATTCAGGATGTAATACTTCCATTTCCATTTCAGATAACAATTGTTGTACTTCAGCATTAGAAATAGTTCCTCTTCTTATTTTATGAACATTTCCCAACTACAATCAATGCAAAGCTTACCAAGCTCACTGTAAAGCACTTTTCCCCTAATTTATTGCTTTTGCTGAAAATTTCACTCTTGCTTCTTTTCTTACTTGCTTTTTACTGTTCCTTAGTCCTTCTGCTGCAGGCAGCCTTCTCTGCTCATTGCTTAAACACGTCTTCATTATTTAATTCCATCAAAAATGGATTTTTGGTGGAATTTGGAAACTCCAAAAAAAAATTGGACTTGGTAAGTGTAATACTTGGTTTCGCGTATATGGTACTAGAGCGACAGTTCACAAAAGTTTGCCAGCTTTGCTCTGTGCAGAGCAGACTGCTTTGAATTTCAGATGCCTGGCATGCCTTCCTGTGCAGCCAGGATGTCTCGGTGAGTAGTGGTGGTGGCTCTCTGGAAGCTGGGAGTCTTTCACTTACTTGTTCACAGCTTATAAAACTCCGGTGGGCAGCTCCGCTTGTGGAAAGGGAAGCAAGCAGCGATGATACGGCTTCTCTTGTCTTTAGCAAAGAGCAAGTTAGCCATTACTTTTGACGTCACAGATTGTCTTCCATTGAATTTAGCCTGTCTTCTCTGCTTTCGTTTTTTCTCTCTTTTTTTTTTTTTTTTAATATTTTTTTTCTTGGAATTGAACCTCAGGAAAAGGTCCCTAACTTTTTTTTTGGTAGTGATTCCACCTGAGTAACTGTGCGAGTCATGAGAAAGTGGGACAGCTTCTGGCACCAGCTGCTGCAGTATCCAGCACAGAGCTGATGTAGCAAACACAGGGGCTTTCTTTTTTTTTTTTTTTTTTTTTTTTTTTTTTTGGAGGGTGGAGGGCGTTTCTTTATCGTTGTTGTGTCGCTGACCAAATTCTCTTGGAGCTCAAAAAGAAAAAGCAGAGGAACCATGCAACTATAGTTACATAAAATTGTGAGGAGGATATTCCCGTTTGGGCAGATTCCTAAAAAATAGAAGTGTACATAATCAGGGCAGAAGTTTCTCCCTATTCTAGTTAAGTCTTCAATTTTCTTTTGTAAAAAGGTAGTAGATTGAACATATTTCATTAAGTCTGATAGTACAATTATAGTTGCAATGGCTGTGTCTATGCAATGGAGTATAATCTATGTTGCTACAGATCTTGTATGAGTCCTCTACTGTATGCAGTACTTTTTCATGCCTCTGTTGTTTCTCACTTGTTTTTTCTTCCCTGCCCATTACATAGGAAGTAGCTTGAATAATTCCGCTCTTTAAAACAGAATTGTTCTAATTAAGTTTCTATTCAGATGTGTATCTTGCAAGTAGTGTTTAGAAAAAGAGTGTATTTCTAGAAAATGTTTCGTGAGTCAATTAAATTGAAAGTTCAAGGTAAGATTCCTGTAATTGAAAAATACAAAAGGTGTCTAAAAAGTGTGTTTATTCATGCCACTACTAGATTCCATGAGGTTTTATTCTCACTACTATTCATGTTTTTGAAGGATAAAGGCTTTTCTAATACAGTTGCTGTGCTAACTAGATTTCTCAACAATAATTTTTGTAGGCTTTTGTTAATATGAAGAGGGCTCATTAAACAATATTAAACGGAGGTGACAGTAAAGTACTGGAATGCATATTTTGAGAAGTGGTTTCTTGAAAATGAAGCAAATATCTTCATAATTTCCTTACAATGGTTTTTCATTTATGGTGGGTTTCATGGACTATGCAGTGTTATAATGGATGTAATGAAAATTGACTGTGATTGAAAATTTAGTCCTGATATTTCCACTTAATTGCATTTTAAAGCAAAAAAAAATCTCAATGTACAAAATTCTTTATTCTGTAGAGACTTGTACAACATTTTAAAAGTTGAATGAAGGCAATACTTATTATGAAGAATATTCAGTTTAACTTTTTTCCCCCTAGCTTCAGTTCTAGTCCCAGAAGATATAGCAAAATGTTAAAGCTGTGAAATGACATTAAAATGCCATTTAATGTGTCAAGGGAAACTTTGTTTATTTTTTTCTCAGATAAGAAGTCTTGGGTAAAAGCTTTTTCTTCTATAGCGCTTGCAGGTTTTCAAGTAGGTGGAGATGGCTGTTGCTAGCAGCAGGTTATACCAGATGCCGGGTTGCCGAGGGATGTGTGCTTTGTTTGCTGGAGACAGGTCGTATGGTCTTGCCTCCAGGCATTAGGTTGAGTCTGGTAGACTCCAGAAGTAGTGATTTTTATCCTTTGAGTTAATGAAGTGTCACATGGCACTATGTGACATTTTTAGGTAATGCATGAAGTGGATTTTTTTTTTTCTTTTAAACTTTGATACGTAGAAATAGGTGACCTCTATTGAAGTTTTGCAAAACTCTTAAATATTTACCACTGACAGAAAACAAGGATTGCAGATTTCAGAGACATGTTGCTCAGTTCTCTGCCTAAGAAATAAACTAAATTAACATTTCATCATAGTTCTTTACCCACAGAAATATTATCAAGGAAGAGGTGAAAGGATTTGCATTCATATTATACACCTTAGCATGTAAGTAGAGGACCAATGAGGCTCTGTATGATGAATGTCTGAAGATTTCCTGAAAGTCCCACTAAAACAAAATGGAATATTTTATAGAGACTTGCTGCATTTATATTAGATATGACGTGATAGGTGTAATACATTTTCCTGTTATTTCACACTTGTCTGTGTATAGGATATTTAATTCTTTCCTTTGAAATACCTCATTTTTAGTGCAGCAGCCAACAGAAGTTATTTGGCAAGATGGCTTGTGATCTCCTTTAATATTACAATTTGTGTGTTCTTGTGAGGTTTCATTTGAGGTATAATTTGGAAATAATTTGTCCATATTATGAGTATGAAGTGAAAATTGTGAGTAGTGGAACTGTGTGTGGTACCAGTCTGTTGTTGTTTTCCCTTCGTTAAATTTGCGTTTGCAGGAGATCTTCAGATACTCAGTGCCGCATCCTTGTTGTGCTTGTTAAACATCACTGTCTCTAGTGCATTCAGCTTTGGAGACAGCTCAAGCAAATTAAGGAGTATAAAATTGTCTAAGCAATTGTGTGTTTTGGATAAGATAATTTTTCTGAAAAATGTTGTGACATGTCTTAGCCTGTTCCAACGTAACAGTAAACACTTCATGAATCCATATATTGCTGGAGAAAATATGGATTTACAAGGTTCCAGTTTGACAGAAGTCTGCTGGGAGGTACAGCATGCAACTGTGAAAGATAGTTCTTAGAGCAACCCGTAATATGCCAGACCTATCAAATCTGCTAAAATTATTCGGTGCTTCTCTTCTTTACTGTTTTGCACATTATAATGCAGTAGTCATGTTGGGTTAACATGTTAATGGGTGATCTTCAAAGTTTAATGAACATAAGCAGGTTTTGCGTCTTGCTATTTTGTATGCAGCCGATAATTTTGCTCAGGGCTTCCTGTAGTTTCAAGATTCAGTGATGGCTTGATATTCAGTGTTGAAGTCAAAGTGAGTGAAAGTATTACTAACGAAATGAACAGCGTTAACCATTTAATCTTAGTGTTTTGGTTTCCTACTTGGTGCTAAGGTAGCATCAAAGCTAAGAAATTGTATAAAGCTAAGGAATTAAGATAAATGTTTCTCTGCCAAAGGCAAGCAGTTAAAGCTTGAAAATGCTCAATATGATTTTAAGTAAACATTTTAAAGTAAGTGCACATTTAAAAGAAAATAAACATTTTTAAGGAAACATCAGAAGACTGATGTAACTGGTCATCTCTGACTGGTACTACGTAAATGCTTATGTTCTGAGCTAGCAGTGCCTATCTGTGCAGGCTGTCCCTTGCATTCTGTGTAAATTTTCTTGAATTGCACTTAATATCTTTGTCCCATCTTTCTTGACCAGATTCTCTGCTATAATTGTGGCAAATAGAGGTTAACTGAACTTGATTAGGGGTTTCAAGGTTGTAGTTTTGTCCAAGATATACAATGTTAGTGATCTCTGTCGATACTCCCCAATCTGAGCCACATGTGCTGTAGCCTGAGAGCTTCTTACGGGGTTCTTTTGGTGTGTTGGTTTGTTTGGTTTCTGAGGTTCAAACATGTACAAGTTGCTTTTGATCTGGGAATGTTTTCATTGTGGTTGTTTTCCTGCACAATGTGACTACTTTGAAGTTGAAAATCATCAATTTTGAAAATACTAACATGCTGTCTATTTGTCCTTCTTTAGGAAAGCCCAAGAAGGGAAGAAGAAAGTGGTTCTAGCAGGCTGTGTGCCACAAGCCCAACCTCGTCAGGACTACCTGAAAGGCTTGAGTATTATAGGGGTATGTATCTTTATCAATTAGAGACTGAAGGTTCTCATAAATGTTTTCAATTAGTCAGTGTCAATATATAGACTTTCTCTTGGAAAAAGCATCAAAGCAGCTTGGCTCCCCCGCCCCTGATAGGTGTCTTGCATTATACAGCACTTAAGTCTTCCATCCAGAGTGATTTGGTTTGATTGTGGCATGAGGGGAGAAGGAAAAGGATACTGTTGGTGGAACTGAGTTCCAGTGCCCTTTGTAGCCTGAAAATACCCAGGCTTCATGCAGGATGATGAAGATACCCATTACCATATTCTTTAAAATACCACAGTTTATTTGCTTTAAGATGAAGAAATACACCCTTTGTTAAAATCAGTATGAGAAATGTAAAAGACTAGAGCATGTAAATTACATGGACAGAGCGGACGGTGTGGTGGTTGGATTTTTTATTTTTTACTTCACGCCATTAAGTAGAATGGCAAATAGCAATGATTATTTTGTTTAATTTTGAGGCAGTCTGAAGAGAGAACTGCACTGGTGACTGAGTTGTTAAACAGTTACCAAGCTTTACCTTGAAAAGGTAACAAGAGAGCTTTTGACTTCATTCGGTTAGTAACGTGCCTTCAGTAACCTTTGGGATGAGGTAGTAACGTGTAATTGAATCACCTTTGTAAAATAGTCATGAAAATCCAGGATTCAAAGCACAAGCTAACAAAGATTGTTCGAGCTTTTAGATTAAAACAGGATGAGTTTGTAAAAGACACGTTTGAGTCGAAGCACTGTCATTGGATTCAGTGTGTGAGAATTACATAGAAGCTGTCCTGTGTTATGTTAAGTCAGAGCAGATGACTCTGCAGCATCGTTTCTGCGTTAAAAATGTAGGTCAGTGTGTTTCCACTTCAGTGTCATTAATTCAGGTTGAAACTAAGATTTTTATAGGAACAACAACGACGACAACGAAAATGTTCCAAAGCTTTCACTTTCATTAGAAGATCATACAAGATGCAGTTGTTCACAGTAATTTACAAGTAAAATAATCGTTTGGAATAAGGAAAAAGTTCACTATAGTTCACTATGAGAACAAGTTCATTAACTTGCTTATTGGAATTCTTTATAAAGATTGACTTTGTGCTATTTGAATTTTTAATTAGTTACTGCTGTCACTCAAAATGTCACTCCCAGTTTTTTTCCCGGCTGCCATTCCCAGCTATATTAATGCCTATAAAGTAACTCAGTGCCCAGAAATTAAATACAGGGGCTGTAAAATGCCACCCAACTCAGTGTGGAAGATATTGTATTGATGGTTACAGTTTAAAGGAAGAAACAAACTTTCCATCCTGCTCTGCAGGCTTCCTTTACATAGATATATGCAATAGAACTGTGGTGCTCTGTCATCTCTAAGACTCTGACTAATTAAGTGCAACTTACTCTGTGCACCAGGATAGGAAAAACAAAAAATAAATGGTGAACGGATTTACTCTTGGCTCAGAGGCAACGTAGTTGTGTGATCTCTTAACTGGTCGTTATAATGAATATAACAATATCTACACACATGAAGACAGAGGAAAAAAAGTGAGTGAGTCACTGTCCTTTGACCAAGACTGTAATTTGATGTTTCAGTCATTATTCCCCCCACCCCCCCTTTTTTTTTCCCTTCTTTTTTCAGGCAACGTGTAATTTCTGAAAATAAGCCTCTTCATTTTGGTGGCTAGAACCAGTGTTTAGTGAAAAATATTTGTAGTTCTGTAAAGATTTCTGTTCAGAGTTGAATCAGGCTGTTAATGCAGTGTGCCCAAGTACTTTTGAATTGAATCTGAAAATACTGAAATGTGATCTTCGCAATAAGGACGCTGTCATCTTTTATTGCTGTGGTTAAAATTTACTGTGCTTTAAGTAATAGATGCTGCAGCTCAGAAAGGTCTTAAGCTTTAGGCACAACTATTAACAGAAGCAAAGCTAAGAGCAGGTATTGATCATGTTTCCAGTTTGTATATTTAAGATTTTATTCTCATTTAACAAAGAGTGTGTGTGAGGGGATGAGAGGGTGACTGTATCTAAAGAATAAGAGTTCTTGTCTTACTATTGCAAAATATTTTTGAAAGGCAGTTTTGACAGAATTGAGAAATAGAAAATGTTCTGTTGGCAGTAGGATATTGATTCTGCTTTAAAATTTTAAGCATTAAGAGTACAGTTTTGGAAATCTTGCTCTACCACCAGGTTGGTCTCATCTTCAACTTGGCTGAGAGATATGGTTGATTTATTGTTGCTTATGTAAGGCCTGCTGTTTGCTTTTTTTTTTTTTTTTAAAAAAAAAAGAACAATGTTGCCTGAGAATGTGGTTATTTACCAGCAATTCTAGCTCCCTTGGGGCAGCTTTTTGAAGGCAGAGTGTGTCAGAGGGCTCTTCTCCTCCTGTTGTTGTGATGGAGGAGGAAGTTGCGATGTAACTACCAGAGAAATTGTAGTACCTCAGGGCTTGTTTTGATCTGCACTTGAGAAATACAGGACTGAACTTCCACTGTTCTTTATTTATTACTTGATTTGGGCAGAAGGGAAGGAAGGGCAGCTTCATATCCCTGTTATCATTTGTGAAGTTACTGTGCTTTTGTGTTTCTTTTAAAGTCATTGCCACTTTTTAAAAGTATATGTGGGTTGGGGCGTTGCCATAGGGCTGTGTATAAGACAAACTATGAGGTAACATGGCAAGGTAGAGGAGCTCTTTTCTGCAAGGGGGAAGCTCTATGTAGTAATAAACCTGCCAAGTGTGACAAGTATGCGAAACACATAATGGTGCATTACATAGGTTCACAACCATTTAAACCCAGGTGGTTTCCAAAGGTTACTCCTCTATGTTTGGAGTAGCGTACCCACTTCAAACTCAAGTGCACACCATGGTGTTGCAAAGACAAACAACTCTCATAGTTAGAGTTGTCCCTCACTTTTCATTGTAAGCTGTTAAAAAGACGGGGGTGTGACTTTGTGCTGATTATTTTGAGGGGATTATAGGGGAAGGGAAAGGAGGGACAAGGGGGAACAAAAGGTTTAGCAGACAGGTTATGTTGTGGGACTCATGACTGGATGTGGGTAGTCGTAGTGTTTCCTCACTTTCTGGGTTGCGTACAAGGGCATGCAAACCCCTTGTTCCCAGTGATAAGTTGAATCATTGGAATGGGATGAGATGTTTTGTTTCTTTGACACTTATCTGGAGTTTTAAGGTATTTGGTGTCCAAATGATGCTGTGTGTTGGTGTTGGAACACCTGACCAGTTTGCTGAGGGTTCATAGGTCTGAAGATACTTCACAAGCCCTGTGTTATCGGTACTTTGAAATCAAGCATGAGGCCTGATACACATACGTATCCCGTTAAAGCCTTACAATGTCTCTGCAGATGAATGAATCTCTTCTCTTCTTGAATGAGAATGTCAACGCCAATTCTCCTTCCCTTCCCATCTTTCCCAATGTAACATCTAACATCAAAGTCCCATCGTCTTCTGGCGTACACCCATTGCCCGAGGGAAGAATTTCAGCCCATTCTTTCATCTGCACAACATGCATCCAGTGTCGCCAAGGCTGTAATCCCCCTCTGCTGCTACACTCCCCATCAGAAGTTGCAGGTCCTGTGCATCTCAGAGTTACTGCAGGCTCTTTGGCCAAGTTGAGCCTGAAGCCACTGCTTCCAGAAGAAACATACAGCCATGAAAACCTCTCTGCAGGGCCTCCCTGCATTCCCCTGACCTCCAAATAACCCTTTTCTGTGGCTGTTCTACTCTTTAAGGCAGGTTTTAGGTAATGTTTTTAATATCCAGTTTGAAACTGTGGAGTGTGATTAGAAGTGCTGAACACTCCCAGTAGCAGCACCTAACACTAGGAGTACTGGTATGAAGTAGAGGGTTCAGTACAAAAAAAATGCTAAGTATGTTACAAAAAATGGGCATTTGGCTTCTCAAGCTGTACATCTATAATTGGTGTACACTTCTAAATCTAATGTGCCTTAGTTCTCCATTTGTAAAACCCCTTCAGTGAGCAGAGCTTTGAGAGTGCCATTGTGAAAGAAAATCAGTGTAACCTTACCAAGATGCCAAATGCCTGTACATCCCTGCTGCTTTGGTGTCCTAAATTAAGATGATATGTTGTATGATATTTCTGAAGTTCAGTTCATACAAGTTTCAGTGATTTTTGCGGTGTTTGTAGGGTCAGACTGTGTTAAAGATTGCATTAAATTGCAAGCCTCTCTGCTGCCCTTAAACTGAAGCCTGGCATAAATGCAAATATCCAAGGCGCTTCATGAAAGACAAATTTGATGGAATTTTATTTTGAGTGATTTGAATTAGCAGAACTTCTTGGAAAGCGTGCTGAAAGCCTGGGAACAGGTGCAGACTGTTCTGTAACTTACGGCGAAGAATGGTTTCATGCAAAATTCGAGCTCAGTCGGTACCTGTCAGCTGGTCGGCTTTGGCTTCTGAATTGCCATGCGGATACTCAGGTATGACGCTTGTACCTGGAAAGTCATGAAAGAATTGCAGTTAAGCACCTGCTTTTAAACTGAAAATCAGACGTGCAAATAAAAACTACTCATTTCCACAGCAGTTACGAACTGTCCTATGAATCAAAAAGTGTAGGAATTAATCTAGGGAAGAATTATACTTCAGCTGCTTCAGTGTTTAGCAACGAAAATCAGTTGTTTATGTGCTTTTCTGGTGTAGTCTCCTTGCCTTTAAACTGTGTGAAGAGCTGGCTCTCAGAATACCTTCCTAAACCAGATTATATTGCCCATTACCATGGCCAGTGTTGTGAGCAAAGGTTTTAAATACAGATGTTATCCCTCTGAAGCCAAAGTGTCTAGTCACATGCCTTTTGAAGTCATGTATTAAGGTCTGGATTTGTGCTGCCTAAGTGCTGTAATTTGAGAGTCTGTTTTGCTCAGCTCCCTTTATGGTCAATGAAGATAATTATCTCTGAGATAATTTAGATTTTTAGAAGATCTGAAGTGACTTTTGAAGCCATGTATTTACCTTTTACTGGCTTTAGAGTGGGGATAGGCTAAGCAGTCTTTTAACATCCAACGTCTGACAGAGCTGCCTAAACAAGGTGAGATGAAAATGAGAGTTGGTGAACTGGAGTTGGAATCTTTAGGATTATGAATAGATGGTTGCAATTACCTAAGGTTATTTTTATCTATGTAGTAACCAATTTGTTTCTTATCTATGTGAATGAAAATCAAAGATGGGTAGGGTTTTCCCTAGATGAGGCGGGGGGGGGGGGGGGGGGGGGAAGATTGTTTGGCTTCAAGTAATCAGGTATATAAATGTATGCTCACTCCCAGGGTGTTCGTAAGCAGCTGAGTGCTGACGGTGTTTGCTTCAGCAGTAGCCTCACACTGTGCAAGCAAGCTGCTACCCCTTCCTATGTTGTGGGTACCCTGTCCTCAGTTTCTCTCAGCTGTTGGTTTTGTTTTTTTTTTTTTGTTTGTTTGTTTTTTTGTTTTACAGGGGTTTTTCAATAAACGTTTATAGTCTTCAGCATTTCTGGTCTATGTCCCTCCTTCACTGGCTTCAAGATATTTTTTTGGTAGTCACTGTATGGTACGTGATGTGCTTACACATTGCTTGTGTTCCCTCCGAAAAATTTCTTTCTCTGGGAAACTCACTCACTGTGCCGGGGAAGGGCAGTCAGGGGAGGCTCCGGGAGTAATTTCTTGAGAGTTATCACTGTCAAGTCAACATCAGAGAAGCTTTAACCTTCAGACTTCTGTGGTGGAAAGGCATTTCCTTCCATGTTGAAAGGAAGCAGGCTGTGAGGAGGAGCTTGCGTTCGCTTTGGGGGAAGATCCCTGAGAAGGCTGGTC